>NC_090443.1:106860354-107538342 GCF_031143425.1 Pleurodeles waltl
GGGTACGTGATGGGCCACGGGGTAAACGTCTCCAGCAACCTTGTGTGCCTTTGGCAATGTGATTGTTTCTAGTGCGTCTTTGTGGAGATGTCCTTGTGCTTCTGAGCATCAACAACGCACCACCGGAATCGGCGGTAAACGCATTGGTGTCGTTTTGGAAAGCTATCCATCATCCTGGTAAAAGGCGAGAATTCCTTTACCTACTTCGAGGGTTGGCGGGGCGTGGCTCAGCGGGCGGAGCTTACAGGTGCTTTATAAAGGGAGAACCTTCTACTCTGTGTCTCCAGCAGAGGAAGATAGAACCCGCGCGTCACAGTCAGATACAGATTACGCTCCAGTACATAATCAGTTCACCTCCAGGAAGGATTCTAGATCTTTTTCTGCTATGGGATCTCTGAGCGCACAGGCTTGCTTTATCTTTGCCAAGCCCAAGAGTTAGGGTGGCTTGTCCTTTCCAGAAGCTGAGCTTCAACTGCGGCACCTGCTACGTTTATATTTCTAAGTGCTTCCTTTGAGGTTTAGTTTCTGTAAAATGAGCATCGTGGTCTACCCAACCGGAGTATTTTCTACGAGTATGTCAGTAGGCGTTACCTAGCATGTTTTATACGCCCCGTTTATATTGTACACTAAGGGTACGTGATGGGCCACGGGGTAAACGTCTCCAGCAACCTTGTGTTCCTTTGGCAATATGATTGTTACTAGTGCGTCTTTGTGGAGATGTCCTCTTGCTTCTGAGCATCAACAACGCACCACCGGAATCGGCGGTAAACGCATTGGGGTCGTTTTGGAAAGCTGTCCATCATCCTGGTAAAAGGCGGGAATTCCTTTACCTACTTCGAGGGTGGACGGGGCGTGGCTCAGCGGGCGGAGCTTACAGGTGCTTTATAAAGGGAGAACCTTCTACTCTGTGTCTCCAGCAGAGGAAGATAGAACCCGAGCGTCACATATATATATATATATATATATATACACACACACACACACATACATATATACACATACACACACATTACAGGGATGTTATACTTGGTGAATTTCTAAGTTTTTTAAAATTCTATTTCTATTTCCTATGGTTACAAGGACATTATAGTTAGGTTCTGATTTGACACACAAAACCATAGCAATTCAGCAGTTATAGTTATACTTATCTCAAGAAACTATATTTTGCGCCCGCCATGCACAATTTTCTCATCAATAATTTTAGTGCAAATGTTACAGTGATATTAATAATGATGTCACAGATGATGTCAGGACTGATGTAATATTTGGGGTAATTAGATGTGCAATGCGAGGGTTATAGTTTCTTGAGCTAAGTATAACCATAACTGATGAATTGCTGTGGTTTTGTGTGTGTAAAATCCGAACCGGACTATAACGTCCCTGTAACCTTTGATTTTTTGTAGTGAATTTCACAGTTTTTTGTTTTTTTTACTTCTATTTCCTAATTATAACATCTCTGTAACCTTTGTTTTTTTCCAGTGAATTTCTACATTTTTACAAGGTAAAGTGATATTTAATGACCGTACGTTAATCGAACCCGAACATGTAGCGAACCCCATGCTGCTCATGGCCACTGGCCAGGCCCCTGAATGCAGCCAACGGCACACTGCTGAAGACCATGCTTGGCCATGGATTGGCCACAGAGCCTGCAGCCAACCCCATGCTGTCGGGCTGAGTGAGTGTCTGTATGGGTGTGTGTCTGGGTCTGTGGTTGAGGGGGTGCGAGTGGATGAGCCGGTGTGTGTATGGGGTGAGTGGTTTTGTGGGTCTGTGAATAGCTGTGAGTAGTTTTGTGGGTCTGTGAGTGTTTGATTGGCAGCATGGGTGACTGTATGTGTGTTTCTGGTGGTGAATGAGTGGATGAGTCGATGAGTGAATGGGTGTGTGAGCGGGTCTTTGGTTGTGGAAGTGGGTCCGTGGGTGAGTGAGTCCGTGTATGAGTGGCTGTGTGGGTCTGTGAGTAGCTGTATGGCTGTGTGAGTGGGTGTGTGAGCCTGAATGAGTGAGTGTATTTGGTTTTCAACTGGTGTCTGGATCCGCAGGTTCATCACTGATCCAAACAGTGGGACCGTGCTGAGCACTACAGAGGATCTGCAGATCTTTGCAAGCATAAATGAAAAACATTTTTAGGCAATTTCTTGCTCATGAGGGGTCCCTCATGGATACCTCCTCTATCCTAACCACTTAAATCATATTTCATGTTTATTCCCTCTCTCCCCCACCACACCAACCCGATAGACAAAATGGCAGATGCAACTTTCTACTCAGGTTGGGGCCAGCCAATCATGGCATTGCTAGTGGAGCGTGGATCCACCTCCCTAGATATACATAAATCTTTTTTCTTTAATGACTCCAAAACTACAGAATTGATTTACACCAAATTACAAAAAGCACTATTTTTAGGCCAAAATCTAGCTTCCTGACAAATTTGGTAAAATTTTGTTCAGTGGTTCAGGGTGTATTTGTGTCTTAAATCCCTACGGGAAATTGCATGGGGCAACACATTTTGGGGCCTCCCTCTTCTCCACCCCGCTTGACGGATAACTGCGAAAGTTTCTAGACAGCAGCTGACTTGAGTGGCAAACTAGTTTTGAAAATTGTATTTAGATTACACACAAAAAAATAACTTTTCCTTCGGAAATTAGGTCCTAAATATAACTACATACTGGTGACTCCACTGGCAAGAAAACATGTGTTTGCTCTTACTTAGCAGGAGCAATTTCAAAGCTCCTGCTAAGTGAGAGAAAACACAAAGTCCCCTCCCAGCTGGCGGGAGCTTTGAAAAGGATCCTGCCGGCTGGGAGCAGACTTAAGATCTATTTCCCTGCCTGCATGATCTGACTATTGCTCCTTCACGCAGGGAGAAACATTTTTAGCTGCTCCCTGCAGGCGAGAGCAAAGCTGGCTTCCGCTGGATGCAGGGAGCTGAATGGGGTCTCCGGGACCTTAGGACTTCCCCTGCGACACCCAGACAGGATATGGTGGGGCCCAGGGTGGGCACCATGGTACCCACCCTTGTTGGCTAGGTCCCAGGGGATGGGGTCCCTGGGGCCAAAATCGGCCCGGCGGGGGCCACATGGCCCAACCCTCCCCTTTAATAACTGGGAAGGCCCTAAGTGATCGGTTTCCGGGGCAGGTATCGGTGGGGGTGCCACACAGCCCCCTCTCCCATTAGCACCTGGCCGGACCCTGGAAGATGGGGTCCCCGTGTCAATAACGGCCCAAGGAGGGGTGTTGTGTGTCTCCCTCCCCATTTAAAAAGGTGCTGAGACTCAGGGGATGGCGTCTCTGGGGCTGAAATCAGCCCAGGAAAAAAAAAGGGGGGGTATGGGGATTTGCCCCCTTCACCTTTAATGGTCAGGCTTGGGAGATGGTGTCCCTGGAGGAGAAATCAGCCAGGGGAGGGGGGGGCTACATGCCCCCTCTCCCCCATAAATATAGTGGTGGCCCCAGGGAGATGGGATCCCCAGGGCCAAAAAAGGCCCGGGGGTGGCACATAACCCACTCCCCTAAAAAAAGAGACAAGAAAACAATGCACCAGGCCCGAGGTGATGATGTTCCTAGGGCCAAAGGAGGCTGCATGACACCCTCTCCATTATATATAGTGCAGGGCCCAGGGAGCTGGGGCCCCCGGAGCTGAAATCGGTCTGGGGAGGGGTGCCTTATGCCCCCTCCCACTGAAATATGTTACCGGTCCCAGAAGATGGGGACCCTGGAGCCAAAAGTGGCTTGGGGAGGGGGCCCGTGGGTTGGCTGTCTTTAGGGGTTGGCCACAGGACCTGGCCTCAGGTTTTGCACCTCAGCGATTGGATTAGCGTATGGTAATTAAATATTACTTTATGTTTAAAAAAAAAGAAACAAACAACTAGAAATTCACTGAAAAAAAACAAAGGTTACAGGGACATTATAGTTAGGAAACAGATTTTTTTTTAAACTTAGAAATTCACTAAAAAACTAAGCTTCGAAGGACGTTATAGTTAGGTTTGGATTTTACATGCACAAAATCATAGTAATTCAGCTGCTAAAGTTATACTTATCTCAAGTAACTACAGCTCATGCCCCAAGGAAACTAACTTGCGCCCCTGACCTTACCCTTCTAATTACCCACATATTACATCACTAATAACATCCTCTATAACATGATTGATAATATCATTGCAACATTTGGAGGGGTGTGGGATTTAATAAAATATCTACTTGTCCATAGAACAGGTTGCTTCATAAATCTACTTGTCCTGTAAAAATAAAAAAATTACTTGTCCCTTTAGTTCTATGAAGCGCAACAACAAATTTATGGCAGTGGTTTTATTATATAAGAGCTCTGATAATAGCCTCTCTGATTTTCCCAGGACTAATACTATTTATAGCAGGGCTTGAATACTAGCAGCTTCCTTATTTTTCCACCTTTCTGCAGATCTACAAACTGAGGCTGGAGGTAGCGATAAACAATAATTCCGGAGTTGGAACGCCCTTTTGAGTCTGTGTAAACATACTAACATTCACGTTTGTGACTCTTCTATAGTCATTTCCCACAATGAGAAAGGTTGGACATTTACTCCTGATAAGGCTCAGGAGTAAAACGTCTTCCAGTGTTGGGGAAAAAGCGGTTAAAGTGAGAGCGAACTTGCAAATGCTCAACAGAGCAAGTAAATCTACACCTACATATTTGCTCGTGCTCAAATACAGTTCACAAATATTGTCTCGAAGTATGATTTTCTTGGTCTACTTCTGTAAATACATGAAATTTGTAAATCTGCACTAATGCAAAGACATATACCATGAGTGCACTTTTGTGATTTTCTTTATGAACTGCCCCCTAATTAGGTCTGGCATTAACCAAGACATTTTGTTTTATTAGAACTATCTCCCTCTCTAACCCATCTATTGGCTGGCTTCACTGTGATTAATCCTATTTGCAGAACCTACTCCTACTCAGCGCCCGGATAGCCTCATGGGTGACATATTCCATGCTAGAGAATTCCATGTTACATTACATTATAATGATCGCAATCTGTTCTTTCACAAGGAGCATACTGGCACAGAAGTAGTTTTGTTTAGTGCCAGGAACTACTGTGGCAATGTGTGCTTTTTGCGACCAAAAATATTTTTGCTTATTGTTAATATTTGTTACAATGGTGAGGGCCCAGCAGCTCCCACAACAATTAAGTTTTACAAAAGCCATGTCAAAACAAGACACATTGACAAAACTAAAGGACTGGCCACCAATGTCTGACCTATTGGTGTTGCCAATGCTTGTTTATATTCATGTTTCCCATAATCTAGCTGAAACTGGTTACTAGGACGTTCCATTATGAATATTGTTTGGAAATAGTAGCATGCATCAATACATTTTACTAAACGATGCTTCAAAGAAATAGTACCTATAATTTCACAGTAGTTTAGAAAAATGTTTTTTCCTAGTTGCATATTTTGTGAACATTTTATATTGAAAGCAAACAAATCAATCTTGCTTTCAAGCTTCTGCAAATATTTGCATTTAATAAGAGAGCATTCTGGGAGCATTATATGCCACCTCATATTTTAAACTCTGCAAACCACTGTCAGTAGTACAGTCCGAGCTTACAACATTTAGACCGGTCACCCTAATAATAAAGGCTTTGGATTAATGGACCATAAATACAAGTTTTAACAGCATTAACATATTGACACAAATATTGCAGACAATTCCTTTCGCTGATCTGTAATGCTGTACTGTAAATTGGCAGCCAAAGGGTTTGTGCTGCAGGGATTTGGGCCTACTTGTCCCCAAACAATAAGTCCCGGGCACTAGGCTATAGAAGAGTTCTACACCCCCGACTGATGAGAAAACTGTGCGTGGTTAGGACGCAAGCCATAGTTACCCTAAGCATGAGTTATAGTTACTTGAGATAAATCTGATCAGGGGTCTCCAACCTTCTCAATAATGAGAGCTACGTATGTTCAATTAAATTCATCCTGTGCAACTCCTATTATCAGTGTTGTACTCATCGGGCACGGCTACATTATTCACCATCCTGGACAAGATAACCTGCCATGATCATCTCAGTGCAGAATTGCCAGCAGTAAGATCAATAAAAAAAGGCTTTGTTGTTTAGGAATGTTTCTATGGGGTAACAAAGAATACCCGCATCTGCAATGCCCGTCCCCAAAGTAACAATACCACGGTAGTAATAAGTTTCCCAATTCTGCATGATTTATCATTAAAGTATCGGCTTTACATATATTTTGGAATTTATGAAATCAGAAAATATGCCCATTTTCAATTTGAATACAAACTTTTCAAATTTTGTATACATATATTAATTCAACCAAGCAAAGGTTTCTAATTTAGTTGGCTGGCTTGCACACAGTAGAGCTACTGAAGTCACTGGAGAGCTACTCGTTGGAGAAGACTGGCTTAGGATAATGGCTCAATCCACATAAGTCATTGGCTCTCTTGCCCTGTGGATGAGGGTGTTTTGTGTTCATTTTAAATCTACCTGAAGATCAATGCGCTTCAGAGTTAAGGCTAGTTGGCCAGTTCTTTAGTTTTCAATTTTCATCTTTTACAGCTCCCCCTTTCATTTCTCTTTTTGATTTTACTGCTTCTCGAGAAGACACTACTGCTCTCCAGACAGGGCTAACAGTTGCTTAATTTCTGCTCATTTCATCTGCATTGCACAGCATCCCATGTGGCCACTTCCTCTAAACCAGGAGACCATTGTGGGATGCTGCTGTCCATCATGCATATTTGTTTAACCATTTCAAGATGACCAACACATTTCTTTAAGTGTGGTGGCCATGCTGGAATTTTAAAAACAATAGACTATGTACAATGCCTCTGTATGACAGCCACCTGCTTCTATGTTTCATTTTGTTATTGTAAGCATATGCCTCCTATAATTTGACAACATGCTTTTTTTCTATTGGTATTCTTTTAATTTATCCTGCTTATGCTGTTGAGTTTGTGCGTGTTTTGTTATTGCTGTGTTAGAGCGTGAATGTAACAATGAGTCAATGGATGGAAGAATTGACACATTAGTACAACAATGAGTGACAGAGGGTGTGTATGATGAGTTATTGAGTGTCTGACCCCGGCAATGGCACAACAGAAACTTTCATTTGTGAGCTAGACCTATGGGCATTCTCGATGCTAGTTTCAATGGCTCCTCTAATTAGAGGTCAATTTAATATGACCTTTGGAAACACCACCTACATTTTTATATTTTCGCAATTAACTTTTCGTCTCTAAAGTTAGGATAAATGTGGTTTTCTTCTTGTGCATTTCATTGCTTTTGTTATGGGCCATTTACCTTTATTGGTTTATTAAATGGATAAGGGTTCATTTTGGTGCGGAGACCAGAATGAGAAAAAGAATCCGGCAGCAATATCTACAGGAAAAGCAAACATGCCTTTCTTGAATACAAAAGTTTTTTCATGTGCTAGAATAAAGGGCGAGATATCTGAAAATCGAGCCTAGTCTCTTGGTCATTGTTTTGTTAAGTATTAGTCAACTATTACCACTCAACGCACAAGCTTGATACCTTATCTAAACAGGAGGCTGCATTCTTTATGCAAGACGCAGTCTGCAAAACAATGTCTAGAGAAAACACCAATTAGCAGAGCCAACCCTGTCTATCTTTAACAAACATTTTGGATTCTGTCGGATTTTTTTTTTTTAATAGTTAGTAGCATTAACTACGGGACCCTAATACCACACTTACAACACGCCTTGTCTATGCCACATCACTTCCTTAAAATTGGTGTTGGCTACGCATTAATGAATTTCGAGAACAGAGCAACTGCTGACCACCAGGAAGTCACAGTGTGATCATAAAATGTTCACGTGACCGAGTGCCATCACCAGCAACGTTACGCTGTCCTTACTTTCTAGCCAACTGCACTTTGCATACCGAGACTGATAATTTCCTATCTCATTAGGAGAACTGCCAAAAAGTCCCAGCGTGCCAAGTACTGGTGGCTCGCATGCCAGAACTCCTTAATGGTGCTACTGATGACATGAGTCAGTCGATGGTGAGTAATCCTCCGTGTTCTGCAGTTTGTTTCTGGTACGGATCTGGTACTCAAAGTACGCATACCCAGGACTTCAGGGTGCAGGCTGAATCTACTGGCATCTTCTGGACGCAATCAGGCCAAAACGACCATCTGCTAAGGGGGGAGGGGGTGGTTGGTGGGAGCGTGAAGATGGTAGAACTGTCACAGTAGACTATGTTCTTGTATGTCACAAACCCATTTGTGTTAGTCTCTCTAAAAACACTTCAGCCTTCAGTGATGAAGTGTGGCTCCAATGGTTTCCTGAAGGATGGATCCCCAAGTCTGACCCACTTCCATTTAATCCTGCAGTATGGCAATTTGCCGGACATTAATGCTGTACAGGACTAATCCAGATGTTACCACATATTTTTCAATTTCCCTGTATTTCACTAGAAATTATACTGTATATGCAAGTATGGCCTGAAGACTCATCTTTAAATAGCCTTATATCATAACCTGTGGCGCCACTCAGCCCTGGAATAGCAGCATCCCAAGACATGAAAACAAGAGAAGCAAGGAGAAAGTGTGAGCGCTGAAATTCACACTAATAATTATTTTTGCATTTGTTTTGAGTGTGTAAGATGTATTAATATTGAAATGTGTGACACAAAATGTGCCTTCTTTATTGGCCACCATTCAGTGCAAGGCCTGCACAGGCACTTTGAAATGAATGTACTAACATTGTGTTAAGAATCAAGTCTCTTTAAAAGTGACTCTCTGTTTAGTTTAAAACTGAATAATATGAGTATTTCTTGTTTTCTGCTCGGTCTGAAACTGAACAAGGGCACAGCGAGAAATTATCTAACTGCCAATTTTCTAGCTAAAGTATCAATTGAATGAGCTAATGTCTGTTGAATAACAAACTTCTTTTGTTTGAATCATAAACTTGTTCAGTGCATGTATTAATGAAATGTATTTCTTTCGAGGGAAATGGTGCAACACAAGAATGTTTCCACACCTTTGTAACCACTGTCTAGCAGAAGCTTATTTGGAAGGTGCCGAACAAAAGGGCCTACTGATCGTGGACGGAAAGAAGAATGAGATGTTACATTTAGTATAGTTTGGAGTTACATAAATGAAGACAAGACCAATCTGTGTCCTGCCAATTCTTATTATATCTCTTCTAATACAATGATGATATCTAATGTTATTGTAATTGGATGTTCTTTCTTTGCCTCATTCTTCCGACCAATAGCAAATGCGTAGTAGTTTTAATTTAATGTTTGTGCACTGAAAAACTGGTGGCCATTCTTTGATATTCTTCTTACGGGATCATTATTTGCCATTCTTTGTCATTCTTTGACATCCTTTTGGTGACTTGTCACTTTGACACTTCATGCCTTGCCAGTCAGTCTACTGACATTTTGGTACTTTATTATTTTCCGAGTTTACCTTGCCTGTTCAATGTTGAACGAATATTCTGATGATTTAATAATCTTATAGACCAAATTCTAAACCGTCCCCCTTTCCCTGTTCCTGTTCTGATGCTGAAGTTGAGGTCCTCCTGATGAAGCTGAGGTCCCCCTGATTAAGCTGAAGTTACTATGCTGATTCCTTAGCGATAGGTAATTATGTATGATCTGTGCATTGTTATTTGTCTTTAGGTATCAACTGTCACAGTTTTAATACTGCTGCCGTTTTGATAGTGCCATAGGTAGATGTCTTCTAAATTTATGTTACTAAAACATTTGCATGAAGCCCAACATGCTAATGCTAATCTGAAGTTAGTAAGATGTTATCTTTAGACCTATAAATCATCACTGTTTTTGTTGAACAAATGTATGTAATTTCTCTTGCTCAAATGTTGCTGTTATTGATTAGTGTTTTCACTATTGAAACTGTTGTTCTTATTGCCTTATTTACGTTGAGAATCTTTAGGAGGTTTGGTCAGCCTGTGATGTTTCTTTATTTCTACGATTTGGTGCTGAAACTAATTTTAGTGACTTAAGCATTGTTAATATAGGGAAATAAACATTTTAATTGATATTAAAGGTGTGGTTATTCATGGCCAAATGGGTCATAGTGTGTTCTTTACTCTCTCTAATGATTTGTATTGTTTGATACTGCTATGCCTTATACATAACAAATCAATAACATTTAAACAAGTCGAAAGGTTCATCAACCTTGAGCGATGCCGTCTGCTTATTATTAACATAACAAATAGAAAAGCTGAGGGAATGCTAGCAAAAGCCAGGCAGAAATCCTTCTTCTGAGCATCTGGAATAAGACCCATATTCAGTAAACTCCTCGCTTTCTCTTCAACAAGCAAATGCGGATTGTTAATGCACCCTTGTATCTCCCCAATGACCACAACTCCCCACTCCCAAGCTCTCTAAAACTCTTTCATCCATGTACAATGCATTTCTTGTTAGGGTCACCTAGCTTTAATGTCTCGTACCCTTTTTGAAACCTGTTTCAGACTGAACTCTGTAAAACCCTTAAATATATCCATAACCTCTTATTCTCATAGGCCACACATAAGACATTTGCCCAATTGCATAAGAAGATATGGTTCTCTTGGCATGGGCCCTTTATGAATCTTCTACTTGTATGCTGAAATCTCACAATAAAAAAATGCCAGAAAACCATGGACTAGTTCCAGATTTATGCTCTGATCAACAGTAATGTGCTACTCCGAGACTAATTTGTATTTGCCCAAAGAAGTGAATACGCAGGTATTCACTTCTTTGGGCAAATACAAGTTTCAACATTTTCAGTAAACATCTTTGTAACACTTCACACTTTTCCAGCCTAAGCAAAACTGTTTTCAAAATTGCAAAAATATGAACAATCTATCAGTTTTTCAAAACTCTTGACTGCTAAGATGATACAGGCATTGGTAAAGCCAATAGGTTTTACACTTGTTGACCAACTGGCTGTGCCAAGGCTTTTCACCGATGCTGTGCAGCATTGGTGAAAAGAAAAAAAAAGGGAAAAAACCATACCGATGTGGCCAGTGTTGCAGACTGCATCTTTCTTCAGACATGCAATTGAGTGATGATGTACGCACATGTGTGCATTAACATGTAGGCGTGCACATACAGAATGATGTGGGTGTCCTTTTGTTTTTATTTACCTAAGGTGAAGAACGATGATATACAAAAAAATTAGATTGTATTAGAGCATGAGCGCTTTACATAAGGCCCTGCAGCAAACTGGCTGTTGCCAGGGCCTCAATAACAGCCATTAAAAAAATAAATATATGACTGCAATGGGTGGAGGAGCGAGTGGAGAAGAATCATTGGAGAGTGTGCACAAGGGAGTAATGGAGGCATCCAAAAGCCAGCCTTCATCTAAGAGCAGCTGCTATGTCCTCGCATAAAACTTGCGAGTACGGCAAGGGGTAGGGGAGCAAAGGAGGAGCGGGTAGGGGAGCAAAGGAGGAGCGGGTAGGGGAGGAGTAGATGAAGGGAAAGCAATGGGTGGGGCGTTTTGAAGCTGTAGCATAACACGAAAGAGAGCAATGGAACAAACACACTGTCATGGTCTACTTAGTGAAAAAGAAAAAGTAGTTCCATGCTTATGGGTAGTGTAAGGATGCAAGTCAGCCAATCAAAGGGATGGAAAGAGGCTATATTCCAGGCGGGGTACACCCACATGAAAAGAGGACGGCAAGTCAACAAATAAGAATGAAGATTATGAGATTGGAGCACATTCAATACCTTCCTTCTGGGTCCTATCTGGAGTCTAAGGGGTAAAAAATAGTTTTGCTTAAGTTAACGAGGTGAAGGACTACCACACATCAATGAAAAGATGTGCGGAAGCACATCAGCAAATCAACACGCTGATGTTTTGGATGAGCAGCGAAATGAAGTTCAGGAGCAATTCCAAGATTTCTTGTCTTCTCAAGTGCCCTTAGGATAGCCTGCTTTAATCAACCTGCGCCTCCATCAATGCTGACAACATTTAACACTACAGGGTCTTCTGACTTTGGTGAGCATATAAAATATGAGCAATTAGATTACCCTTTCTCTTATGGCTTCTTCTGTGGCTCAGCGACCAACCACAAGGTGCGCTAGCACAGGTCAATGGAGGATCAAGTACCTCAGCTAAATTCTAGGCCAATGGAGGGGACACCTCCTTTGATGCTGTAAAGATCCTGTTGATCATAGGATCACAACATCCTAGTTTGATGGGTGTTAGACAGTACCTCCTCATGCCACAGTTAAAAGAGAGGCCTGACATTTCCTAGATTCTTTACCAAACCAAGGCCTCAGGTAATTATGAAATCCCTTCTGGACAGTAACCTCTGACTGAGTATATTCCAGCCCTACAGTTTGGAGTTGTGAGATAAAAGAGAAACTACTTAGCAGCTAGTAAAATTGGTGGATCCCTTTTTTTCTGACAGCCTTGCCCAAGATGGAAGGAAAAATGTTTTTCTTTATGGTAGAGTCTTCACCAGATGGGCCAGTCTGCTCATAGCCAGTGGCTTCATTATCAGTTCAGTGCTTGGAGGACGCATGTTTGCACCTGTCCAGGTAAAGCAAACTCAACTTAGCCCCAGGAAACAGTAGCCGGCATTTATCAGTAGCCAACTAACAAACGTACAGCTATTATCAATCAATCACACACGTGCTTTAACTGCACCACCTTAAGAGGTAAAGCAACAGCTGGGACCCCAAACCCAAACTCATGTGCTGACACTGCTCAAGTTTGCAGAACAAAAGAAGCAGCTCAATAAAAATGGTATCAATTTACATCAGGTCCTCTGAGGCAAGATCCCTGCTAATATAATTTCCCTTGCCTGATAACTCCGGAGCATTACGACATAGTGTGAAATGCCATCAAACGAGGGAATAGCTGCAGTGGTCAGCCTCGGGAGAAGGGGAAGCCAGAAAAAGAAACGTTTTTTATTTTATTTTTAATTTTAGAACATGCATAGTGGTAAGAAAACATGATCAAATTCAAAAGACTGGAAAACGAACGACAGGGCACGCTGAAGACAAACAATAACTGATAAAACCCGGAAAGGGTTATTGTTTCATACTGTGGGTTTGAAGCCATGAGGTTATTGCTTTAAGTCCGATGACTACTTAACTTGCCGCTATAAAGATGACTACTTGTTTCTAGAATCCTGCTATTTTGAAAACCCGAGCCAGAGGATGATAAATAAATATGTTAAAGTTCATAAAACAAACCCAGGTATGAAGGCGAGATTATAAGAGGTCTGCTGGCTCTGAAAGGGCAGCTCTGCCAACACACCACAACTCCACCTCCTGGGGAAACAAATCATACAGAAAAACCCGAGTGGCATCTATCAACTTTATTCACTGACCGCCCAGAAGCCCAAGGTAGTTTCGGAGCATCACAGATTCAACAAGCACACCATCATGGTTAACTTTATAGACAGAATGAGATAGCTCTATCTAACGCAATAACTTCAAAAGTAAGTACAATGTACACATATGAGAGCAGTGCCACACGTCATATCACACATACTTCGATGGGCCCGAAACCAGCAAACAGGCACAGACAAGGTGAGATGCTGTGGAGCCAAAGCAACACTCCCCATTATTTATCGCCCAGGTCTCCAGGCGTGGCTGCACAAGAATTCTGATCGTCGTCGATGTGCATTAGTCATCGCCTCATGCTCACGCCGGCATCATAGCACCCAGCTTGTCCAAACGTTTACCCACAACAGAACTTTTTTAAAAAAAAGTGCAAGATGCCAGTTGCAAGCTGAAAAGCTGCTCTCTGTTTTTTATGGATTGTGGAAAGTCTGACATTGCTGTAGCAGGTTTGACAAGATAATACGAACGTGTCAGAAAAACGTTTAGGTTCGTATTTGTCGTAAACGCGCCTGCACAAATCGTAAGCGCAAAGGGACCACCACTGTCGGCGTTTTATGGCGCGGGATTTTTTCGTTAAACAAATGAAAGTGGCACATAGCGGTGCACGACTTGACACCTGGACCGTACCATGCAGAATTCCGCAGACCCTGGGCACGGCAATGTCTTGGCATTGCCCACAAAAGGGATCTATTTGGGAGAATTTGTTGTGAAGGTACCACTACTTAATAGGGATGTAGCTACAATAATGCAAATACTCGTGTGTGTATACACACACAAACGGTTGAAAAACAGAAAATCAGAAAATGTCCTACCTTTAGTTAACGTAAAAAGAAAGAGTGAGGGCAGGGACGCTGGCCTATAGCACAAATACCTCGAAACGGGCCTAGTAAGTTGCAATAGTAGGCAGAGCATATGCAACAGCCCCACATGAGACAAACACCTTTCCATAAACACCCCTCATTACTCAGGTCCAAAATTGTCACTGTGACAAGTGAAGATCCATCCTGTGAAAACTAAATACAGCCGTGCCCTTCCCTGCAACATGGGTTGGAACCGCGCTTTATTCCCCCACTCCAACGCCACCCACAGTGCCGACAGCTGAGCGAGCTCTGTGCGTCTTCGCTATTCATTAAACGTGAGGGGGCCGAGAGGCGCGTGCCTGCCCGGGCGCGCACTCGCTGTCACGACGTATGTAGTCGTTTCTCTTCTTCACAGTCCTCGGTTATTCGGATTCTCCAATCGTCCAAGGGCTGTGTTTCAGGTTTTCCACATACATTATATAATTTAGCATTATCCAGTGGCGCCTCCAAAAATCCCTCTCCCTTCTGGAGAGAATGCCATAAACCTCCAAAAACAAAGCACGTGGTGCACACGCTAAATAAGTCGTCCAACTAATATGAAATCTTTAAAATCACGTCTCTGGGTATTAAAGAGTAGTTAATAGTAGATGAGCAATATAAAAATGATTAGGTAAACTGGTGCCGGCGAGAATAAGAGCAGAAGGAAAGATCAAAACCGCAATGTACCCGTTACAATCATCCACCCTCTTGGGACCTTGGGATTACCATCTCGGGTGTACGCAGAGCATCTCCGTTTCTTCTCCTCGCTATGGCCCGTAAGCAAACGTCGCACCAATTTATCAGCTAGCTAAAGTACCATTTTGTTGTCACCCTAAAAGCCAGCAATTCATTTACTGGGTGATGTACAGCAGTGCTTCAAAACCTTTTGACTTGGGACCCTAAGCAATTTGTACGATTTAAATTTCAAACATAACAGTAGTTTACAAAAAAAAAAAAAAAAAAAAATCAGATATACTCGAATTACTAAAGATAAAATACTGTTCGTTGATATGCATGATACACGTGTTTTTGTTGGGTTTTTTTTTACAGCAAAAGTCCCCTCTCTCTGAAGCAGGGGAGCTCTTTTCAGCTTATTCAATTCTTTGCACATCTTTTAAAACTCACTTCAGGATTCATAGTTACATTTTTGAGGAGTACAAAACGAGAAGGTTGCTGTTTATGTAATTACTATCACATAATAGACACTGAGTGTATGAAATGCCTAAACAAAGGGAATTTTAAGCCAAAGCCAAAAACACCTAAAAAAAGGCATACAGAAAAAAATGATTATAGCATCTTTTAAATACATTTCCATCTCTAAAGCCTCACAAGTATTCTTTAACTGTGAATAGGCTAGTTTTTTTTACTATCTAACACCTCTAACTCCTGAATTCCATGCCCCTGTGCCTGACAGACTCTCATAAATTCAAAAACTGCCTTCCCAGGTCTGTTTTCCTTCTCAAACTTTAACAAGCATTGGCAAAGATAGTCGGTCTTGCCTTTCTAACTCAATGGTTAAAATAGAGAGATTATTGGCAACGCTGTGCAGCACAGGCCATCACAAATCCTCTTTTACGACGCTCTGCATCAGTAACCAGCAAGGCCTACCCTAATCATTAGGGCAAAGTGTACATTATGGATATGTTTATTAATGTTATATATATATATATATATATATATATATATATATATCACGCACATTAAAAAATAACATCCTTTCCCCTGCAGACCTTTAAAAAGTATTTCCTTTAAAAAGTATTTGGATGGGAGTCACAAATTCAGTGCAAAGATTTGTCACAAAGCAGAAGCTTTTATTAATACACAAATATCTGTAGTTTACCTGAACTTCCTTGGCTGAACCTGAATCATTCTTCTACCTTTTGCCCTGTATCAGACTTTCGCTGCGGGAACTAGACAATGTCCTCATTTTTCTTTTTTAAGACAAGGCATATACATATGAAAGCAACGATATCAAATGTGGCCATACTTCAATGTTTATTAATGATTAAGCAGCTGTGGCCTGAAGAGGGTATACCTGTTCCAAACTTCAGAACAATAGCACATTCACACAGAAGAGACCGCAGTAAAGTTCAGGGTACAAATGTCACTACTATGAATGAAGTAAAAGACAACCACCAACAATGTGACAGACACGGGTGAATGTGGATAATGAAAAATACTGTAGATGCAGGAAACCTCTCAATATAAAATGAAACTACAAAAAGAAGAAAAAGACAGCTTGGACTGATGGTGGGACATGCGGAATGTAGTTATACATTAGAAGCAGCAATATCACCCCTGTAGTTATGGTTCATTTGTTTCATGTATACATTTTTTTATAATTTAGACCCCATTTTACAAATCTTTCAAAAACTTCAATTCACGTTTGGTTAGTTTTTCGAAAGCTGTTCACATCAGGGTCAAAGAAAAAAAAATATTTTAATCCTGAAGAGAAGTTTCAGTGAAGACAATTGAAAATAAACAGTGACAAGGCTAATAGGTCTCACCTTTATAAGATGAATGCCAAGATGTTGGCTTTGTCAAAGCTGTTTAAAGAGCACAATTTAAAAACGGAGGATTCATGGACCTCTCGGAGAAGAGAGGTCTCCGTTTCGGTCATGCTAAGCTCACCTTCTACCCCTCCGCTAATAGCGTAAAAGCCTTTAAGGGCAAATCTCTTTACATTCGTGCAACAAGTAGAATATAGGAGATAAACCAAAAACAACCCTGACACAAATGCATGTTTTCTATGCTTTTACAGACAAGCTGGGAGGTGAGGGGAACAACAGAGCACGAGTAGGAGGGGTGGATTTATGGAAGGAAATCACAGTATAAAAGAGAGCCAGAAAACACACGTACTCTCATGGAGCGCTGAATGAAAAAGTAAAAAACAGTTCCCTCAATGTGAGCAGTGGAATGAAACAAGTTATCAATTCTATAGGATGATAAAGAGACTATGGTTCAGGGGAAAGACAAACAAAAGAAAAGGCAGTAAAGGCATTGAAATCCGAGTAAATTAGAGTGAAAAGAAAGTCAATCAATGGTGAGCAAAGAGCAGGTACCAAGCCCACTGTAAGACCAGTAGGTCTTTCAACAACAAACAGCTAAAAGCTTTCTACAGGCAGGACCTAAAAATACTAGAAAGCTTAACACCAAACTTGCAATAGAGAGGCAAATGGATTCTGTGCTTAATTCTTTTTTTTCTTTTTTTTTTAGTGTAAATTGAGCAGTTGCTAAAAACCTTTTGAGTACCCGACACATTTGGAACAGCTCCTAAATTAAAGTACCAAAGTAAAAAACCATAGTTATGTTGGATCCTAATCTTTGCTTTATTCCCCACTTTCAGCTAAAACAATGAATGGGAAGCGTAGAATTTCCTCCTACTTGAAAACAGAAAATGCATATTTTGTGGTCACCATTAAATCATTGGGTTCACTGCAAAAGACACCTTTCTTTTTTTACCTTACAGGTGCAGTTTTTAGGTTCTCCTGACATTTACAACACAACCTACCTTAGGTCTTGCCGCTTAGCATGTAACCTACCTCCCCCCACAGGTCTTTAAAGCACTACAATGCATAGTCCATTGTGCACCACTCACAAATGTTTCTGCCTGTGTTGTTCATAGGCCAGACAACAGTTTTCCCGGTATTTGCAAACAAAATAGACTTTCTTCTCAATATAAGAAAGCTGCCTTCCAGACCAACTAATGTTTCAGCCTGTGTTGTTCATGGGCCAGACATCAGCTTTCCTGGTATTTGCAACCAAAATAGGCTTTCTTCTCAAGATACCAATGCTGCACTCTAGACGAGCATTAAGTGCTGCAGAATGAGAGAGCCCGCAGCACAAAAAAAACACTGGCATGTCTTATCAAAGAAGCACTCTTTTCCCTTTTTGAACTACCCGGGAGTACCCCGACCCACCAGTCTCCTTTCTTTGACTGTGCTGGAAGAGATCAAGCTCACTCAATATCTAGTATTCATACCTTTTGCAACAAGCCAATGCTGTACAGAATAAATTCTCTAATATTTCAATAGGTCCAATATCTGATTAGAAAATGTGCCCATATGCTATGCTTAAATATCTGAGATCAGCAGAAAAACCTGCCCCCTTTTCACAACATTCTACTGGAAATGCCTAGAGACATAACCTTCCTTTTTAACCATGTTCTTCAAAATACACTTTAGATAAGACACAAGTGTCCTTTTATAAAGCACAGATGTACAATCATTGGAGGTTTTGGGCACCTAGCCACCAATCAACGAGTAGAGAACAGGGGCTAGCCAAGAGTCTTGGGAGAAGTGAAAAACAAACGTTTATTAGTTACCTAACTGGTATGATTAGAAGTGGTTCACAGGGGCAGAGGAAGGGTGTTCGACACAGTGTGGACACGCATAAAGAAGCAAATTCCCAAATGCACCGACAAGACAAAGAATTAGAACATCGATAATCAGTTGACACACACTGCAGTAAATAATGGACCTAACCTTGAAAGTTTGCCTTGCAGGAACAGGGAGCCATTGTGGGATTCGGGATAGGAATAATACAACATCAAATCTTCAGTCTCAAAATACCAGACAAAAAACATGCTTGGCATGACCTAAATGAAAAGCAGAGGATCACCTATGACCTGCTATTCACAGATCCCATTCTGTCAATGAGTAATCCTTAGCAAACAGACAAGTCCAATGGCCTGTTAGATCTATGATAACCAGAAGTAAATAGAAAAGGTATTGAAAACACTGGTTATGTACGTTTGAAGGCTGCGGAATAAGAGGTATAGCAGCACGCTCAAACCAAGAGATTTTTGAGAAAAAATACATTTTAAACGGATATATTTTGCCAATCTATTGGCACATGAGTTTGAGGGGTCAGGCAGTTGGGCAATTTTTGTGACTTTTGGCCACCTGAAAGTTCAGATGCCAAATAATAAGCTACGCACTGTATTTCAAAGGTAAAAGAACGCTTGGTGGTTTAAAAATATAGCGTGACTCCCTCTCCCTGGTCAGGCCCACCCTCCCATGCTTACTTGACCCCAGCTGGCAAACCAAACGTCCTTTAGTCTTTCAAACCATGGAGCGACGGACGGCTCCAGATGCTCTTTTAAAATAAGGCATCTTAAAAAACACTTCATAGTCCCCTACTGAGCTTTTCGAACTGCACGGAAAATCTCTGTGCATTGATAAAACTGCAGAGGGGATTGGGCACAGACAATGGTTCACGATGCCCCCTCAACTAAGAAGCGAAACTATTTTTTTTTAAAGATTGCGGTAAGTTGCGGATGTGTGCCATTTGTGTAGTTAAATCTCGTATAAAGTGATATATATTACCATTAAACCCAAGTCACTAGGGCATTGGTAAATTAGTGTTTTGGGTTTGTGCTGCAATAACATGGCATCTATTTTTGATGTTCACCCTTTTCTGGACGGGCTTCATTTAGGGTATTCCTATCAAATCTATTTTTAAAAGATTATCATTAACGTTTTTTCAATTAAAAAAAAAAATCAGGAATTGTGAACCAGACGCAAAGGCCAGAAAAAAAGACTTAGAGGTAGCACAGTCTATAAACAGAGTGTTTGCGTGGTAACAATGCAGTGAAAACTGAATTATCACATTCCTAGGCTTTGGGCAGAAAGCCATTCATAAAGGAACAGATTGGCTGATCGCAGAAAATGAACATTACCAGTCATCAAATGAGTGTGGTTTGCCGGCGTTCTTTTATCGCCATACAATTTGAGTTGACTAGCTTTAGCTTACTCTTGCATCACATGAAATACATCACAAACCTCTGATAGCGAGATGTTCATTTACAGAGATGCAATGCTGTCTTGTGAATTTATTATTCTCAGCCACTGATTGGAATTAATTGAAAGTTCGTGTTTCGTCGTTAAAATGTGTCGAGCCCCCAGCTACAGCTTGCAGCACAATCCTGGGAAGAAGTCATTTAATATCTCTGGCTCGTGGGACTGAACGAGGTGGAGATCACCTCTGCACGCTACATTTCACACCAGATGAAAGATGGTGCGGGCTATTTAGAGATGACTTGCCAAATACCGCCAGACCTCACCCCAGCTCCACCCAAGTACAGGTTGGCACACATTAAAACCATTGACGGATGCGTAGAAAGATCCATGCCAAATCCACTCCTCCTCGCAGACACTTACAAGCAGCAGGCTTCTGAATGTTGCACATCCCTAACCAACTAGGGATCAACCAGTAGTAGATCGGAAGCAACTGGGATCCATGAGTACATACGAATGGTGTCCACAGAGGGAATCCCAGCCTAGACCTCCATATGCTTTCCAAGTACCTGTTGATGGACGCAAAACTCCCACCGCTTTTCACCAACTGCTATCTCTAGAAACACTGCGCTTGGTCAAAATCAATCATTTTGTTAATAGCTACTATCTAATCGGTATTATCACTGAACACCATTAGCCCATTGGTTAAACCCACCCTTTTACATTTGCGCCAGATTTGTTCACCAATAATCGCTTACAGCCCTTAGAAACAGATTCCCACATTTATTAGTACTTTGTATATTTATGGCGTTTGTTTAGTGCAACATGCATCACAAAGGGAGTACTCAAAGACAGCAGATAAGAACCACCCAACCGATGTGGGCTGCGCATTTCTCAAGCTGCCAAATTCCCTGCCTGTGTTCATACCATAGACTCTAATTAGTCTCCAGACTTACCTTTGCTTATAAATTATGAAGGCAGTGTACCTCCTACAAAAAAATCTATTATTTAGAATTTTAAAGTGCCTCGTGGTCAAGCTATTTAACAAGACGCATGTGTTAACGCAACTTCTTGTACACTTTCATAACCATTCACAGTCTTACAGAAAGAAAATGTTTGTGCTCGACACAGTGAATGTTAAGCAGATATGCAGAGAACACTATCACCCGAGACTGTATTAAAACAATGAGCAGGTGCAAGCCTAGCCAGACCTAGGGCATAGTGTTGTGTGACCAGGCGTCCTGGATGTGCCAGGACAGTCCCGGGTTTTCACCTGCTGTCCAAGCAGATTTTGACAATTTAGCTCATGTGCCCCTTTTTTTCTTTTTTTTTTTTCCTCTTTTTTTTGAGAGGACTGAATGAAAACAAACAGAGGCAGGTTTTTATGCGCTTAAAGGCTGGACAAGTTAGAATGTCTTATCAGAACACAATTTAATTAATAATAACCATAAGGCTAGATTTAAAAGTTGCTTATAATTTTGTCCCGTAGTGCTGACTGTGTTTCAAAGTTAATGCGCACTGCCAATTAGGCAGTTTATGACCTTGGTCTCATGTAAAATTGTTGTTGTTCTATGTCAGCTAAAAGTCCCTGTTTTTTGGTTTTCAAAACCTGGTTAGTCTAGTGGGACCACTTGAAAAGCCAGGTCTTCGGCTTTCTGCATAAATCAAAACGTGAGAGGGAGCCTCAATTGACTAGCAGCAGGTTGTTCCATGCTTTAGGAGCAATGTAGGAGACAGCTCCACTGCTGGATCTGTTTTCCGTATGTGCGGGATGTGCACAAGTAGGAGTGCAGACAAGCTGAGGTATCTGGTGCATTTATTAAAGTAGACTCGATTGTTGAGATATGCTTCACCAGTGTTATGCAGTGCCTGTGCGCGTGTGTGAGGAGTCTGAATTGGGCTTATTTGTGTAAGGGAGCCAGTGGAGCTCCTTCAGGTGTAGTGTGATGTGAGTGTTGTGTGGGACATTGAAAGTGAATCTGGCAGCTGAGAGATGAATGGTCTGCAGCCTTCTGGTGAGTTTTTTGTTGTTGATCCTGTCAAAGAAGATGTTCCAGCAGTCTATCTCGCTTGTGAGAAGGGTGTATGTGACACTCTTCCTTCCGGGTTCCAATTGAGAGCCATTTAAAAATCTTCCTCAGCGTCTTTAGGGTATGGAAGCATGAGGCAGTGGTTGCGTTGACCTGGGTGGTCATGAAATAACTTCCAATCATAAGGCGCCACAGGATGAATAATGAATGATGATGGTTACAACAGCACTTTCCAGGGTTGCATAAAAATCTGAAAGGTCGTCCTGAGTACATATTAATCAGAAATCTCACCGAAAAAATACAAGCATCTTTTCAGATTATGCCAGTTTTCAAGCATCTGGGTTATTAATAGAGGACGATGGAAACAAACCCTAGCCGCCTATTCTGCCCATCTTCCGCATGCTTAAATACAACACAATCTGCAAATCTTTCAGCTCAGAAATTTAAAGTCAAGAAAAAAAGTGTGGTTATCAAATCTTCAGGCTTTACAAATATATGATTCAATTTTTACAATTTAATTATCTCAAAGCAGTTTAGAAAGAACAAAAAGCAAAAAAATTGATGCCTTCTCTTGCATGGGTTTTGAACTAAAAATACTCTTCAAGTATGTCCATTTCAATTTCCTTATAGCAACATTTCTCCCAGAGTACATAGTAGAGCATGAATTCAAGAAACAGTGAGAATGCCAAGTTATCTCCAGGTCACACACAGAAAAACAGAGATTAACACGTAAAAACTGCAAAATATAAAAAATAAATAAAAAATAAAAAATCTACTCCCAGAATATCTATAAACACAATTGTCTACCTACATACGGTTCACATGCACCTAAACGCACCATCAACCACATGCAACAAATATGCGAGGGCAAGTTTTGGAACAAAACATCAACTCAGTCAAACAGTAGACGGGAGAGAAGTTTGGCTTGAGTTTGAATTTTTGACAGGTCAATATATTTTCAAAGAGGTATCTGGGATCAATTAATACTTTGGCAGTACAGGGATGTGGAATTCCTATCGCCCGACGCCCGGGACATCTTGTTTGGGGTCAAGGGCAACAAGTTTTTATGTTTACTTTGTCCTTGGGACAAGTAGGCCCAACCCTCTGCAGCACAAACCCTTTGGCTGCCTGTTTACAGAGAGTGAATTTCTCTGCAGTTGAGGTAATGTGTTTCCAAAAGATAATGCTGTTCGAACTTGTATTTATGGTTCATTATTTGAAAACCTTCATTATTAGGGTGAGTGCTGTAAATAAATGTTTTAAGGTCACACTTCACTACTGACGTTGGTTCCAGTACAAAAAAAAAAAACGTGTATACACATGTTTGAAAAGTTTAGACTATGAGGCTAAGTATAATGCTCCCAGAATGCTCTCTGATTAGATGCAAATGAAGTGTCATTTAGTAAAATGTTTTGATGCATGCTAGTATTTCCCAAAATTATTTCTAATGGAAAATCAGTGTAACCATTTTCAACACGATTATGGGAAGCATGAAAATAAACAAACACTGACAAAGCCAACTGATCTGACATATTTTTATAAGTCTTTTAGTTTCATCAATGCGTGTCTTGTTTTTACATGGCTTTTGTAACACTTTATTGTTGTGGGAGCTACCAGGCCCTCAACATTGTAACAAACACTGGCAAAACCCCCCCAAAACGTTTTTGAACTCTAAAAGCACACGTTGCCACCAGTGGCATAACAAAGGCCCTGCAGCCGCCCTCCAGGGGTCCCCCTCCAGCACAGCACCTGCCCTGAGTGAGTTTGGAGAGGGGGCTCCTCCATGTTCTTTGCAAAGGGGCACCCTCCAGTTTCGTTACGTCACTGATTGCCACTGTAGTTCCTGACACTGAACAAAACTACTTTGTGTGCCAATATGCTCCTTGTGGAAGAGAAGAATGCGATCACTCACAGTAAAGCCAGCCGAAAGAGAGAGAAATAGAAGTTTAATAAAAACAAAATGTCTTTGTTAACACCAGACCTAATTAGGGACCAAGACCCACATGTAGGTAGCTTTTTGCATGTCGCAAACAGCGACTTTCGCGAATTGCGACGTGCAAAAAGCACATTGCAATGCACAAACCCAGTTTTGCGATTCGGTAACCTGGTTACCGAATCGCAAAACGGGTTTGCGACTCGCAATTAGGAAGGGGTGTTCCCTTCCTAATTGTGACTCGCAGTGCAATGTAGGATTGTTTTGCGAACGCGGGTGCAAACCAATCGCAGTTTGCACCCATTTCAAATGGGTGCTAACACTTTCACAAAAGGGAAGGGGTCCCTCTGGGACCCCTTCCCCATTGTGAATGTCACTGTAAACATTTTTAAATGAAACGAAAACGTTTCATTTTTCATTTTTGTAATGCATCTCGTTTTCCTTTAAGGAAAACGGGCTGCATTACAAAAAAATAAAAACTGCTTTATTGAAAAGCAGTCACAGACATGGTGGTCTGCTGTCTCCTGCAGGCCACCATCCCTGTGAGGCCGCCATTCGCAAGGGGGTCGCAAATTGCGACCCACCTCATGATTATTCATGAGGTGTGCATTTGCGAAGCCCTTGCGAATCACAGATGGTGTCAGGGACACCATCCTACATTCGGATTTGCAGGTCGCAAATCTGAACCTACCTACATGTGGCCCCAAATTCTTAAAGAAAGTCACAAAAGTGCACCCATGGTATATGTCGTACCCCTATAAAATATTTGTGAACTGTATTTTAGCATGGGTAAATACGCATGTGTAGATTTGCTCATTTGAAAATCTATTGAGCATTTGCAAGTTCATTTTCCCTCCAGACACTTTCTTCCCAACCCTGGAAGAAGTTCTAATTCTGCCATTGTCAGGAGTAAATGTCCAACCTTTCTTATTATGGGAAAATATTAGAGAGAAGCTGGTGAAAATCTTTAAAACATGCAGGTTAGTAGGTTTGCAGACTCAAAGGCATTCCAGCCCTGGAACTATTGCTTACTGCTTCCTTCAGCCCCAGTATGCAGATCTGCAGAAAGGTGGAAAAATAAGGAAATTGCTACAGTAGGGATTGAAACTGCAAGTATTCAAGCCCTACTATGGTAGTAGCCCTGGCATAATCAGAGAGGCTATTATCAGAGCTCTTACATAATGAGATTGCTGCCATAATTTGGCGCCACACTACATGGCACCAAAGGGACAAGTAGATCTCTTTACAGGACAAGTAGATTTGAGAAGCAACCTGTCCAGTGGACAAGTAGATATTTTAATAAATTCCACACCCCTGCAGTACATGTTCTTCAGTCTATGTTTTTGCAGTATATGCATTCTTCAGTCTGTTTCCACACAGAGCAAAGTAGACAAGGGAGCATTACAAATACTGTTTCTTGTATTTCCACTGTCATATGTCCCACAGACACCATTTTACAAAGTTTCTGATCACAGAAGTTTTGTCTTCAATCTTTTTATTATAGAACAAAATCCCCCACAGTCTCAAGGAAATGTGCCACTGTGTTGCAACCAATTTAAGAAGCTGTGTTAAAGAAAGTGGTTATCCAAAAATATGTAGTCCGACCCAATGGCTCTGGAGGATAATTAATAATTTCCAAGCTATTGTAACTGAAAGTTTCAACTGTATTAAGGACACGGAGGCGAGGATTATGACCAAGGACCAATACCAGGGATATTTCTTATCGTGCCTCTCCAGACTCTCCTAAGCTGCGTGTTGTTCACTGCCTTAAGGCACATGAAGAGATGTCCAATGACTTTTGACCACCTGATGAGCGCAACCTCCTGACTACTTTGCGGAAACTGCACAAGGTGGCCCCCCCTTCCCCTACTATAGCCCGGTGAGTGCTGTGGGTCATGCAGGAAGCAGGCACTGACCCTAAGGTTTCTGAAGCGCACGATGCTTGAGGGCCAACAGCTTCAGAAGTATTCAGCCTGGTTCCCATTTGGAGGATATTATGAATGCTACGGACTGGTCTTCGGGCTCCACCTTTAAGAGGTTCTATTTTAAGATGGTGCTGGATATGGCTTATTTGGTGGTGAGCAAGTTTTAAGATAGAATAATCCTCACATCCTGTACTGACATAGAATGCAAAATGTCCTAGCTATCATAACGGAAAGTTTCAATTGTATTAAGGACACGAAGGCAAGGATCAGCCCACTCAGCGGAATTCTTAAGAGCAACCCCTTCCCGTGACTAGTAGTTACTAATTTTCTTGTTATGCTATTGGATGTTATATTGTGCTATGTTTCGCAATACTGTTACGATGACTTATGTTCAGAAGCTATTTCTGCTGAGGATTTTAACTGACATGGAATCTTTGCTGATGTTTTTCTTTTTTCCTAGAAACTGAAAGTGGGAAACAGGAATTGTGATAAACGACAGTGGCTGAATTCACGCAATGAAAGAGGCAGGGCCAACATGGATTATGGACTATAAGGGAATCTACGAGTATCCGATTGGTTATGGCCTGAATCTCATGATTGGTTACTGCTGTTTTTGTTCCATTCCCAGAGGTTCATAGGCTTGGTAGTTTGAGGTAAAATGTTAAAACGTCTGCTGTGAATAAAGGCAAAGGAAGTAAAAGCATAATCCTCACTTCTGGTCCCGACAATTTTCATTACTCACTAATTTTCATTACGGAGGATGCATGTCAATTTGGACGCAAAAGTAACTTTCTAGACTAGCGGTTCTGAACATTTTGACTTTTATGAATCCTTAGTTAATCACTACAGGAAGACAGCCCCCCAACTTAGATATTGAACCTCAAAACAATACACAAAAGACAGAAGCAAATATACAAACAAATCCACAAATTATGAAATATTTTATTTAATTCATATACAATAAAATATTCAGGAATTGAAACTTTAATGGAAGGATGAACCTTCTCAAATTTTTATTTTTATTTCGAAAAGACAAAGCAAAATGCTAGACTAACCACAGTTTTTTTTTTTTTTTGTTGTTGCTCTTAATGAATGCTCCCTATGTCGGCACATATCAGTGCTACAATAAATGCACCCAATTGCCCCTATTAAATTCTGTCTACTGTGCATGCACTGCTCCCACAAATCAAGATCTGGATAACAACTTAATGTTTAGCCTCAAATTTCCAATTTCTTCACAAAGGCAGAACTTTATGTACTGCATTTAGCTGCTAATGTTATATTATCTTCAAACTGTTGTGGGCCCCTGGGTAGACGTCGTGGGCCCCAAGGAGTCCACCGACCCCAGGTTAAGAACCGCTGTCCCAGACAAATAGAACAATGGCCAACACATCCACTTTTAAATCAATTTCTCACTGCTTATGCATTGTCAAAGCAGGGTGGACGGTGACAGAGCAGAGGACCAGTATGGAGCTGAGAGGACCGGGATGGAGAGCAGAGACAAGAAAGAGGACAGGCACGAAGAAGAGAAAAGAGTATGGGGCAGAGAAAAGAGATGCAGAGGGAGAGAGAGAATGTTACAGGGACGGAGCTGAGCAAAGAGGACAACAACAAAGCAAGGAAGACGGTGGGGGGCGGAGCAAGCAAGATGGTGGGAAGGAAGATGGGGAGACAGAGCAAGGAGGATGGAGGTCAGAGCAGGGAGGAGGACAGAGCAGGGAGGACGGTGGCAGAGCAGCCAGGACATGGCAGAAATGAAGATGGAACAGAGAGAACACGGAAAGAGTACTATGATGATAAAAAACAAAACAGAAAATGGCTCTACTATTACTACAAACAATGATAATACCATTGACGATTTAAATAACCTCACTATAAACGGTTAATTAAAAGGAGAAAAGCTACTGAACTCAATGGTACTCATTTAATTGAAAACAAAATCATGAAAGGATGAGCCAGCCGTGACTCTTGCACAAACACCTATACACTTATATAGTTGGCCCTCAACTCACTGCAGCACCTAAACCATTCAACATAAACGAATACCGTTCTTTAAAGACAAAAGAGCATTTCAGTATTTGCTTGTGTGATGTGCCAGAGCAACGCATTTTAGGACTGCCAGAGCCAGCCAGCTTCCATACATGGCAGCACCAGCCGAGGAAGGTCAAGGCAACATGGAAATATTGCATATGGGCTTTAGGGCCGTGCTATTTATAACCCAATGCGGAGTCTCCAAGTAGTTGGAAGCGAGAAGGCAAATCCATTGGCCTCTCTCCGACTCACCTAATGCCAGATACGATAAACAGTCATGCAGGAACCCTATAAAATAGCTCCGTGGGTTACAGCGCCTGCTTCAGATATCTGAGTGCGAACCATGGTTCTTAAAGTGAGTCAGCCGTACAAGGTTTTTAACATGTACCATGCAGATGGGAGCACAGACTCGGTGTTGGGCTGGTGGGTGTGTGCTTATTTCTAGGGTTGGAGAAATCTGCACACATCGGAAAATGTACGCTGTAGAAAACCTACAGTGAGATTAATAATTAGGTGATGATTAAATTCCACCAAAATCCTTTGGTAGCGCTACAACTTTAAGAAGAAGAATCCCAGAAAGAAAACCTTGTCTGCTGCTCGACACGCCTACAAAAGGAGCAGAACAAATGGAGATCTCGTTCAAGCAGTCTTCTACATGCAGATCTTCTCTTGGGGCTGGGAGAACACACAAGTGAAGTGAACTGGCAAGAGTGGAACAGGAAGGGACACAGGTGTCCTGGCGCACACAGCACTAACCATGGATTTGATATCATCGGAAAGGCCTGGATCTGGAGGCTGCTCCTCTTTCCAAATCTAAAGCTTGGCGGAGAGGTGGATTCTCAGTTGCTTGCAACTTTTATGTGAGCGTAGCCTAGCAGCAAAGAGGCAGCACAATACAATTTAAAGGGAGGTGCCTTGATATTTCAGAGACCTAATGCACATACTCTTTTTATGTATGGGGAAACAGTGAGAAAATGCTGGGGTGTGGACATTCGGTGACTCGTTGGGCAGTAGGATGGGAAACCATTTTTAACAGTAATCCTGAGCTATACCACGCAAAGACCAGGGTTTTAGTTCAGGATTTCCTGAGGGGGGGGGGGGGGAGGGGATTACAAAGGGTTTGAAATTCAATTATTGAATCACGGCCAATGGAGTAATTTTAAAGATGGACTGTTGAGCTCAGGACGGAGGGCCTGGGTTTGGGCTTTTAGAAGGTTACTTGTGGTTTTGTAGGAAGGTGCTCTTTTTAGTCCACTGCAGTAGTCAAAGCGAAACACACAAGATAAAGGCTGTATGGTCTTCAGTGTGCTGGAAACGGAGTTATAGAGATGATGAAAGTGGAAAAAATATCTTTGGAAACAGGCAGTTAAGTATTGATGATGACTGTGATTTCTGACCAACTTCGATGGGATTGAATAAGAGCCGAGTGTGATTTAGGCCATATCACAGGCCCAGGCTTGGAAACTTCATTGTCTCATTATCAATATATCGGAACATGATGTTTCTTTGAAGTCCAAAGTCAGCGGAGATTTGAGCAAAAGAAACAACTAGACAGAGTCTACATAAATTTTACGTAAGGATTTGCTTTTTTAATCTCTGCTGCCTGGGGTCGCAACACTGACAATAACGCTAGTTTGGCCCTAATTATGAAAAAATATCCAAATATATTTTTTACAGAAATCCTAAAGAAGATAGTATTTTACCTCATGACCAAGGTATGTATGCCAGTGAATGCATTCTGCACTACAAAGATGCAGTCTATACAAAACAAGGACAGTAAATTATGCAGCAGCGCTCATTACAGGCCTTCTGCTAATGAGCCACGTCACTCATGCTGCCTGCGTTTCCGACTATATGAAGTTCACATTTACTGTAATCCTATACTAACCTATCAATTTAGGTTCCCCTTTTTTAAGATAGTTCAATTATCCCAAATTTCCATGCACAACAAACAAAAGACCACAGATAGGCTTATCTGAAGTACTCTTTGATTATGGCTCTGGAACTTCCTCTTCCCGATGACCCATTAAATTATTCCTAGTTGAAAATAATTCAACTCCACTGATAATTAGATACGACGATTCGTCGTGTGATTAAATCGGATTTTTGAGGTACAGTGGACTGTGTACCAACACATGCGTTTCTAATCACTTTAGTATCATGATTTATATAAAACACACCTCCATGGTGTTTCATTTACACTGTATGAACATATGAGCAATATGCACTTTTATACTTACTGTAGGACCACTGAAAAATATTGAATGTTGCATTTTAAAATTAAAATGTTAAGGTTTTTTGTATAGCCTATACTCCGACAAGTACCAAGGTCCTCTTTGTGTGGTTTAATAATTGCTACATCAATATAGTGAGTACTCCAATACGTACCACAAAGAATCATTGCAGCTTGAATAACAGACGCCTCGTCAGGGGTAGTAAGCGCTATATAAATACAATTACAATACAATACAATAATACTGAAAGGCATAGCAAACTTCCTTTTACTTCCAGTTTATTTTCTCAAATGCTGCTTGCATGCAATACTTTCTAATCTTTGCAGGCTCAACTCAGCTTCTCGTCCTCCAAAAGGCATTGTGTACCATTAAAAAGGGTGTACTCGTCATTTACAAAAACAGAAAAGCTTTTCTAACATTGGAAAACATACTTGGAGGAGAAAGACAGAACTTCACAGCAGCAAACGAGACAAATTATAAAAACAATAAAACGAGGAAGGAGTGGAATAAATGTGTGCAACACTGAGGATTTCAGGTAGGTGTTGTGGTAATCCAAAAGCAGTTCCATTACAGTCTTGGCATCTTCCCAGATGTCAGTGGTCAGACAGATAAAACAGGAGGCTTGCCTGCCAAGAAAGGAAATTAAACAACTTAGGCACATTCAGAAAAGCATACAGGATTCCTTGAATGGAAAAGAGGTAACCAGCAACAACGGCATCTGAAAAGCATCCTCAGCAAAGCATGCCAAGGTTTGGCTAACAGCTCAAAAGAGCCCGGCTCGCTATCCTATGCAGTAGATCTTCGAGAAGGAAGGATGCGGCAGCATGTGGCATACAGAATGAGCAAACGTCCCATAAATTACTTCAAGCCGATTCGTCGAAGCCTTTCACTTTTCATGGTAATCTACATCTGCTAAAATTGTGAACTTCTGTCTTCAAACTCAATCTTTTGAAGGGTGCTAGGTGGGAAAAGATGGAGGCATTACATTAAACTTCGCATTAATTCCAGGCTCCAATCCCAGCTGAGAAAGACACGGGTCTCTTCCTCACCGAAAGGGGAAAAAACATCTGTAAGGGACATTTTACATCGTTTCCAGGTGTACGTAGTTCCGTAAAAAGAAATCTGCGATGGAGTGCTGAGCAAACCATACTCCTGCGTACATCCTAAGTGCTTTATATCTACTGATGGGCAGAGATCCAACCAGGAGTTTATCTGCGTGGCATAAGGGGACACAACCAGAAAAGGGCAAAGCATGCCCTGCGAGTGTGAACTGGGACCAAGATTTCCAATAAGGTTATGGCACACGCGACTGACTGAATACATGGGCGCTACTGGACATCAGGATTAAACAAGATGCAAAACATTTCTGGCATGAAGGTCAATGCAAGTAATGCTCAAACAAACCATATGCTTACCCAGCAGCAAAACGGATCTCGTGGCCAACACTGGAAAACGTATGCTACCTAATTAACAACACTATATGGATTCTGCGCTGAAGATGATCTGGCTCGGCGATCACAAGGGCCACAGTTATGGGGTGTAACAAAAAGCCTAAATTTGGAGCACAAGAAGAGCCCTCATTACAGACCACAAGAACCTCCCTACTAAGCACCACAACAAGAACCCTCGTTGTTGAACGCAAGAACCAGCCTATTAGTATCGCAACAAGGGCTCCACTGGGCGACACAACAAGAGTTTCCACTAAGCACCCGAACAAGTCTCCCCGCATGCACTGGGCAGGCAATGTGATCTCTGCAGCAGCCCAGTAAGCTGGTTTCATCTCTGGTCCAGGAGCTGCTAAAAACGCCAAACTGTAATTGCTGGAATGCAAAAAATTCGAAAAACGGATAGTAATGTATTTGTTTTGCTATAAAGTGAACCAACTCCTGTTTTGTATACAATGTTCGCATTATGTAAAACATTTTATGTAAGAAAAAGTGTGATGGCAGAGTGTACTTTTCCAACACAAAATAATCTCTCATGCATTCAAATGGAAGCCCTCCAAGAAGGCCAAAGTATTCACCCAAGCAGCCAACAGTTTCACAGTTACTCCCTCTTGAATGACCCAACATGTGATTAAGAACAGTAGTTCTTAACCTTCTGACTTCTGCGGACGCCCACGGAGAGATTACTTGACGAACCGGGACCCCGGCATAAGCAATATCTGGCATTTGAACCTCCAAACAACACAAAGAAAGAAACAAGTATATATCACTCAAATATACAAATGGTGAAATATTTTAATTCACATGGAAGTACAGAAACATCGAAATTCTATTGGGAAGTTTAGAGTTTTTCTAAATTTGTTTTTAGTGCTAAAAGATGAAGCAATATGTTACATTGTAGCATTTCACTCCTAAAGGATGTGCTTTTCTGTTGGTACTCCAACTGAGGGCACCAATCCTCTGGGCTATATTCTAAGTTCTATATTTATTTGTGCAGCTTTAGCAAATCAAACTAACGATGCCAACTTATTTTTAAACTCCAATTTCAACTTCCCTCACATTTACAAAACGTTTACATTTTACTTTCTTATTTACATACATTGTATTAATCTGCTATTAGTATTCGTTTTTCTGAATAGTCTCAAGACCCCTGGTGGTCCACGGATTAAGAATCATCACTGATTAAGTGCATCACAAACCAGTGGGTCAAAGAGACTCACACAAACAAGTAAAAGCTTTGAAGAGGAGGGACCCAAAGCCCACTCTGTGAATATAGAGCACAAGAAATTATTCTTCAGACCAGATAAGACCACCGCATGTACCTACCTAGCTGTAGGCGGAAAGCACTCTCCAAAAATGTAGATATAGGCTTATGGGTATGGAAAATTAATTTCTCTCCCCCAAGTCACAGAAGGACACAGCATTCTGAAAAATATTTTCGCAGTATGGTCGTATAGATTTTTTGTAGACTCTCCTCTTGATTTCTGGAACAGAGCCAGAGTTCTTCTCTTTTTTTCTTTTTAACTTTAATATGTTGAATCTGGATGAGAGGAGGTTCATAAATACACTGCAGGCTAAAAATACAATACAGGAGGAGCGCTTATTCAAAAGAGGCGTGGTGTACCGCAAGGGTGCTAAAGATAATACTGTGTGGGAGGAGGGAGTCTCACGAGTCACGAACGTCTCTCTACCACCTACAGGTGTAAAGAGCACCCCAGAGCCAGGAGAGGCACAGGCAATAAAAACCCACAGAATCGCCATTTAATATTTAAATGCGATCCGTCCCTGTAAAGTGTCACTGGAGTCTATCAGACACTCAAATCAAGCAGGTACACTGTTCCAAGAAATGAACGGAACTCCACTAGGCACACTGCAAATTAGAAGCAAGAGCCCTCACACATCCACTGGATGTCATGCTTCATCATAGGGCGTGCTCCTCTTCAGGCGGCGCTGCAATATCTGACGGCCCCTCAAGGGAGGTCTCTGCCAGAGATCTTTATCAATGATGAGTGCCGTGATTGACTAGATGTAGGAATGGACTTAAATATACATCCTGAGAGGAGCTTGAGAGAAAAAGCTGATAAAATTGGCTTGGGACCCTCAAGAAACCTACACTTTATTGGTTAGACGGGGTCTCAGTCAAGATTTAAAAAAAGGTAATCAGGAGTGGAATGGAAATTATATTCCAGCACTCATCCAGGAAAAAGGGGGGTTGACAGAGAGAACTCCCCTCAATCACTACTCTGGGTCACCATGTTTCACGCCCCAACCAGTCCCTACGTGACCAACAAAAAAGGAGTATCCTACTCTACGTTACATGTGAAAAATTTAATCGATATGTAAATTAAATTTTCGGAAAGTGCGGCCGTTGGGTAGGTTTACCGACCAAGACTAAGGGACATCAACTAGACGGCGATAGTCCACGGTATGCATTATCCCATGGAGCATCATCCCCAGTTAAGGATGGCACCCATCTACCTAATATGCTAGATGCATAGCTCCTTAGTAAGTTGATACTACTTCTTACATAGCGTTATTACATTTTTGACATGTAACAGAGTAGGATACATCAAATTTTTACATTGAAAACGGACGTGTTCTTTGGAAAGTGCCTAGCTGTGGATTTTGGTCTCTAGCTCAGCCGGCACCTAGGAAAACCTAGCAAACCTGGACATTTCTGAATATCAGACACCTTGGGTAAACCAGGATGGGGTAACATGTGTCACTCTCGCCAGGTTCTGTTACCCAGAATCCTTTGCAAACCTCAATATGTGGTAAAAAAACACTTTTCCTTCACATTTCGGTGCTGCAAAGTTCTGGAATCTGAGAGGAGCAACAAATTTCCTTCCACCCAGCATACCCCCCTGCCAAAACCTCCTGATAAAAATGGTACCTCACTTGTATGGGTAGGCCTAGTGCCCACGACAGGAAATGCCGCAGAACACCACATGGACACACACATTTTTCTTATGAAAGCGGATCTGTTTTTTTGCAAGTGCCTAGCTGTGGATTTTGGCCTCTAGCTCAGCCAGCACCTAGGAAAACCTAGCAAACCTGGCCATTTTTGAAAACTAGATACCTAGGGGAACTCAGGATGGGGTAACTTGTGGCGTTCTCACCAGGTTCATTTTACTCAGAGTCCAACACTTTTCCTTCACATTTCGGTGATGCAAAGTTCTGGAATCTGAGAAGAGCCACACATTTTCTTCTATCCAGCATTCCCAGACCCCCTCCCCCACGTCTCCCGATAAAAATGGTACCTCACTTGTATGGATAGGCCTAGTGCCCATGACAGGAAATGCCCCAAAAACTACATTGACACATCAAAATGATCAATTACAAAACTACCTGTTTTTGCCACTAGGGCAGTGGGGCATGGCTTCTGGACTCAGCTGCCATCTAGAGAAACCTCCTAAACCCAGGCATTTCTGAAAACTAGACACCCAAGGGAGTCCAGGGAGGTGTGACTTGTGTGGATCCCACAGTGGTTTCTTTCCCAGAACCCTCAAGTTTAGCTTAAAAAAACAAACAAAAAAAAAACAAATTTTCCCCACATTTGTGCGTGGGATCATTGCACCGGCACAAATTTCCTACCATCCAACGTTCCCCTCAGTTTCACGATAAAAATCATACCTCACTTGTGGAGCTGGGCCAAGTGCCAGTTACAGGGAAGAGCCAAAAACTTGTTGAAATTGAGGGTGAACCAAAGCAGATCCAAAAGGGCAGTTTAAAAAAAAAAAAAAACGTTTTTAGGCTGACAAGTGGGGCAGAATTTTTATCGGTATAGATGAGACAATGCTAGGTGGTAGGAATTTTGTGGATTCTTGCAGATTCCGGAAGGTTCATCACAAAAATATGGGGAAAATGTGAGATTTCAAGCAAAGTTGGAGGTTTTCTGGGCATTGTGGCAAAGAAAATGGTGCAGGTGCATGTGAAGCACACCGTGTGTCTAGGTCTCAGATTTTTCTAGATGGCAGCACCCCAAAGTTCAAAAAGTACAGCCCTCACCATTCCAAGTGGGACGATTTTGAGAGTTAGCCAAGCTCTCATGGCTCAAATGAGGCATCAAAACCCAAAATAATCAAATGTCCTCTTGCTTGCTGTTGGGATAAGATCTTTTAGTGTGCAGGGCGGAGAGCTGAAAGATTGTTATCCCCTTAAGTTCGAGTGGGGCATAACCATGCCCATTTGGTAGCCACCACCGCACCTTTTTTGTTTTTTGTTTAATTCCCTGCATCTATTAGGTTTTCTGCCCCCCGGGGAGTGGATCGGGGGTAGTTGCCAAATCCACCCACAGGTGGGCAGAACAACTTTGTCCCCATTTATTTGGGGTGGGGGTATGGCCACGCGCCCACCCTCGTTTTTTTAATACAATTCTTCCCTGGTGTCTAGTGGGCTTTCTGCCCCATCCCCTGGGGGCATATGGGCCTTACAAAAATAGGCCGATCCGTCCCCAAAAGTTGGGTAGAAATGGCCAACAGTAATGTGCCCCCATGGGAAGCGACCCTTGCCCAAGGGGCTGCCCCCCCAAACAAAACACACACACCAATCCCTGGTGCCTAAGTTGTTTCTGCCCCCCTTTGCCTAATAGAAATAGGCCAATCTGCCCCCAAGGGGTGCAGAAATGGGCTTAAATAAATTTGCCCCCCAGGGAAGCGACCCTTGCCTTTTGGGGCACACCCCTTTGCTTGAAATTGGCACAAAAAAAAAATCCCTGCTGCTTAGTGCTTTCTGCCCCCCTTGGTTGCAGATCGGCGTAATTAAAACAGGCTGATCTGTCCCAAAGGGGGGCGGAAATGGCCTAAAATAAATTTGCCCCCCAGGGGAGCGACCCTTGCCTAAGGGGGCACTGCCCTTGCATGAAATTGGCACAAAAAATAATAATACATAGTATCTAGTGGTTCAAGCCTCCCCCATGGGGGCAAACTGGCCTAATAAAAATAGACTGATCTGCCCCCAAGGGGGGAAGAAATGGTCTAAAATAAATTTGCCCTCCAGGGTATGGACCCTTGCCTAAAGAGGTCGCTCCCCACCTTTAAAAAAAAAAAAAAAAAAAAAAAGATCCCTGGTGCCTAGAGGTTTCTGCCCCCCTTGGGGGTAGATGGGCCTAATTACCATAGGCCAATCTGCCAAATGGCCTTATAATAAATTGCCTTATAATAAATTGCCCTCCTTGTGAAGCCACCCTTGCCCAAGGGGCAGCTCCTCTTCTTCGTTTACCTAAGGTAAACAAACTCCCTGGTGTCTAGTGGGCATTCCTGAAGCAGGATCGCTAAGCGATCGCGCTGCAGGAATGCTCCGAGAGACATGAAAAGGAAAGGAAAAGCCTTTCCTTGCCTCCCTGACCTCCCCAGCACCCGTTCCGAGGAGAAACCAATCAGTTTCTCCTCAGATCGTGAGGGTCGGGGGTGGAAGGGGAAGCGATTCTCCTTCCATCCCTGCACGCGGGAGGGGGGCGGGAGGCCCACGGTGGGAGTGCTAGTGCTCCCACCGTGGGCTGGGTGCACGACGTAATGGTTACACCCTCTGCACCCGAGCGGTGCAGCGAGGACGTAACTGTTACGTCCAAGGCACTCGAGGGGTTAAAAGTTAGTGGAGTGTCAGAGTGGAGAGGGGGAGTAGAGTGGCAGAGTGCAGTAGTGGGGCCAGAGTGCTGTAGAGTAGAGGGGAGTAGGGTTCAGTGGCAGAGTGTGTTGTAGAGTGAAGTGAGGTGGAATAGGGTGGATTGTGTTGGAGTGGGCTGAGGTAGTGGAGTGAGCTGGAGTGGATTGGAGTGGGGTGGATTGAAACAGGATAAGGTTGATTGGACTGGGGTGGATTAGATTGGATTGCAGTGGGTGGTTTGGACTTGAGTGAAAGGGGTGGGGTGGATTAGATTGGACTGGGGTGGACTGGAGTGAGGTAGATTGGATTCATTGGAGTGGGCTGGATTGAACTGGGATGCAGTGGGGTCGATTGGATTGTGATAGAGTCGGGTGAATTGGAGTAATGGGCTGGGGTGTATTGGGGTGGGGTTGGCTGCAGCAGAATGGACTGGATTCGGCTGGGATAAATTGGAGTGGGATGTGTTGGACTGGAGTGGGGTGGACTGCATTGAGGTGGGGCGGATGGGTTGGACTGAAGTGGACTGAACTGGGGCAGGGTGGATTGGGATGGGGTTCGATGGGGTGGACTGGATTGGGGAGGACTGGACTGAAGTGGGGTAGGATGGATTGGAGTGCAGTGGACTGAACTGGGATGGAGTGGGGTGGATTGTATTGGAGTGGGGCAGACTGGAAGGGTGATTGGAGTAGGGTGGGTTTGGGATGGAGTGGGGTGGTGGATTGCACTGAGGTGGATTGGCTTGGGGTGGAGCAGAGTGGGGTGGACTGAATCAAGTGGGCTGGACTGGTATGAGTGAGGTGGATTGGATTGAGTGAGGTGGATTAGGCTGGGTTGGATTGGGTTGAGTGTGGTGGACTGGATAGGAGTGTGGTAGATTGGAGAGGGGTGGGGTGACTTGGGGTGGGATGCGGTGGATTGGAGAGGGCTGAGGTGGATTGGAGTGGGCTGGGGTGGATTGGAGTGGGATGAATTGGATTGGAGTGAGGTGGATTGGGGAGAAGATGTGGCGTAACGGCCAGAACCACAGACTATAGAGGCAGGTTTGAGTCTTGGCTCAACATTTCGTGGTTCTGGGCAAATCACTTAATCTAACCCATGCCTACCTAAAACATGAATGTGTACTCGTGTAATATAACTGGTGCTCATGTAAAGAGCTCCATTACCTTAAGGTCAAGTTTGCGCTCTATAAAACTGCAAAAAAAAAAAGAAAAAAAAGAAATGGAGTGACGCGGAGTGGGGTGGATTAATGTGGACTGGAGTGGAGTGGATTAAAGTGGATTGTATTGGAGTGGAATGGATTAGTGTGGTGTGGGTGGACCGGAGTGAGATGGACTCAGTAGCAGTGGACTTGAGTGGAGTGGGGAGGGTTGGAGTGGTGTGGGTTTGACTGTGGTGGATCAGACTGGATTTCGGTAGATTGTACTGCAGTGGGGTGGATCCAACTAAAGTTTGGTGGATCGGACTGGAGTGGGGTGGTCTGGAGTGGATCGGATCGGACTGGAGAGGGGTGGATCAGACTGGAGTGGGGTATTGGATTAGAGTGCGGTAGGTTGGACTGTGGTGGACTGAGGTGTATTGGTTTGGTGTCGGGTGGATTGTGGTGGACTGGAGTGTGGTAAATTGGGATGGAGTGTGGTGGATTGGATTTGGGTGAGGTGGATTGGATTGGAGCGGGGCAAATTGGAGTGGGGAAGATTGTTTTGAATTGGAGTGGGTTGTTTGGGATTGAGTCGGGCAGGGTGGAGTGGGGCAGGGTGTTTTGAATTAAAGTGGGGCAGATTGATTTGAACTGGGGTGGGGCAGATTGGGGTGGGTCAGATTGTTCTGGACTGCAGTGGGGTAGATTGTTTTATGGTGGGAGTGGGGTGGACTGGATAGGAGTGAGGTGGATTGGAGTGGAGCGTATCGTTTTGGATAGAGTGAGGAAGGTTGGAATGGGGAGGATTGGAATGAGACATTGTTTTGGATTGGAGCAGAGCAGATTGTTTTATATTGCAGTGGGGCAGATTGTTATGGATTGAGTGCAGTAGATTCCAGTGGGGCAGATTACTGCAGATTGGGGCAGACTAGAGTAGGACATATTGTTGTAAATTGGAGTGGGTTCACATTGTTTTAAATTGGAGTGTGGTATATTGTTTTGTAATGGGGTAGATTGGAGTGGGGCAGGTTGTTTTGGATTGGAGTGTGGCAGATTGTTTTGGATTGAAGTGTGGTGAACTGGAGAGAGGTAGATTAGATTGGGGGTGAGTTGGGAGGATTTGAGTGAGGTTGGGTCCAAGGAGACTGGATTGGGGCAAGTGGTTGGGATTGGAGTGGGGTGGATTGATGTGGGTACTGGGATGGATTGAGGTGTACGGCACAAGTAATGGGTTAAAGCCTCATTTCTGAAATTACACATACTTAAGAAAATGTTGCTTTCCAATACCTAGAACAAGGTAATCGTAATCTTTTGAGAACACCGCCCACGTGCAAAAACAAAAGAAAACATGAGTGCAAAGTGAGAAAAGAAAATTGCTATAAATAATAAAACTTTGTAATTGAGTTTGTCCTGCTGAGCAAATTTTTTTTTTTTTAAATAGACGTTCGATTGGGGAGGGGTGGGAGTGGCAATAGAAGAAAGGCTGGAGAGGGTAGGGAGCCGCAGACAGTGCAGGGCAAAAGCAGGATACAAGAAGAACACGACGTGGACTGGGGGAAAAGCACGAGTCAGAATGTAACAGCACAGGAAGAAGAAACCGGGGGGGGGGGACATAAGGGGTTGGGGCAGATATCAGCTGGGGGTGAGAAGCACACAACGGGGCGTGGTGAAATACACATGCAGTCTCATGGAGTGCTTATGCAAAAAAGTTTTTTTTTTTTTTAAAGTAGCTTCCTTAAAGTGGGATGTGGACGGACAGAAGCCAGTCAGTTAGTTACACAGGCCAGTAACGGAAGCAAGCCTCCAGGGTAGGCAAAAACACCAGATGAATAAGCTGAAAAGAGAAAGCCATTAATTAAAAAGTGAGTAAATGTGAGTAAAAATAAAGCTAACCAATGATAGGCACTTGTCTAGCAGTTAAGACCCTCAAATCCCACAATAGGACTTTTGAGAACAGACAGCATGTGCTGTCAAATCGGCTCAACCTAGAAAAAGGCCTGGCAAGGGTGAATTATTTTCTATATAAATGCAATTACAATTTTCCCCACTTTGAAATATAAACTTTATAATAGGACATAAAAGTAGCAATTAGTCCAAGAGTTTGTAGACTTATTCCTAAATGTTTAATAAGACATATGTAGTTGGAATGTGCATACAAAAGAATACATTAATTAAATTCATGCTTTGCAATTCTAGAATTCCAAAACACAATTCATAGGCATCACACTTATGTCAGAATCGACAAAATCCAAGTCACAATTCCAGAACTAGCTTTCACTAAGTAAATTACCCCTCTTTAAATGTATTTTTTGTTTAATTTATTTTTATGTCAATATCCTGAAAGTGTGTTAAGGATCAGATATTCGAAGATCAATACATTTCTCTTTACCTGTGTGCATGTATACAATATGATTTCTTTAGCACGTTAATAAAGGGAGATGGAAGCCTTACACTCAGTGCAAGAGAGGAGCGAGAGAAAGGAATCAGCTGAGATGGGGATATTTGGATCCCCATTTGAGAAAGGCTGAAGAAACAAAAAATCTTCAGAATCTTCCTTAAAGAGGTGTGGTCGTCAATGCATCCACTGTAGATTGGTAATGAGCTCTGTAAGTTTGGGCAAGAACAGCGATTCTTATTGGCACATAGGATGTGGAGGAGCTTTGCATCGCTCATCGGGGCTTCGGGTTGGGCCCCATCTAAAGCGGGTCACATAGGTTCAGTTTAACACTGACTATTTGCAACGAAGGCTTTAAGATATACAGCACACATGAGCGAAGAAACATCTGAACATATTTTTATTTTTTGTTACATAAATGTTCATATTGGCAATGGGTCTGCAATCTACAACACTTTTCTGATGTACCTTCTATAAGCTGGACAAATGATGAACATATATATTAACACATTGTAAATGTTTGGGCCGCATCAGACCTTGTTCACACTTTCTACAGATTACTTTACATATACACACAAAGCAGGTCTGTTCACAACTGAACTTCTATAAACAGATCTTCTAAAAGGCATTCCAAAGCATGTTCTGGCCTTGTGTGTGCAAATTTATAGAACTGAACACAAGGTAACGCTACACTTCATCAACAGATAAACAATGTCAACTCTGTAACAAACTGGGCGTGGCTAGGCCCACCAGCAAGATGGCAGTCACTGTGTGAGGCTCTGCTGGGCGCCTAATTTTGAAATTATCCTGCAGAGTGGCCCTTTTGTCAGGTACATTTTTGTGGGGGGAGCCTCTCGGACACTCTATATGCGATCGGCGTGCTGCTTGCGCGGCGGCTGCTGGTCCGGGTGCACCTGGCAGGGAGGAGGCGGGCCCGGTGACAAAGGAGCCTCGTTGGAGCCTGTGGCGAGGTGAGGCCTGCAGCCTTGCAGATCGCGCCGTCCCGGGGGCCACACTGCTCTCCCTAGCGGGCCCCGCTGGAGTGGCAGCACTGACTGGGGGAGTGGCGGAGCGTGGAAGGAGGTGAGCCGTGGGCTTGCCTCTTGAGGCCAGATCGGCGGTCGGGTCGGACCGCAGCCTCGAGGGGAGCGGGGCCTGTTCTGCAGCCCTGTGCCGGCGCTCCAGACCTCAGCTGCGGGTGGGAGGCTAGTGTGTACTGGCCGGCAGCAGTTGGGGAGGTTCGTGAGTGCAGCTCGGGCTCTAGGTGGAGGGTTCCTTCCCTACCAATGTAAACAGGCCTTGCTGCGTGGTGAGGTGGTGGGTGCCCCGACCCTGCTGCATCTAGACGCTGGAGGGACTTGGAGTGCTGATAACGCCGAACCCTGCCGCTTGAAGCGGTGAATTGGCGGTGGCTGCTGCGGTGAGCAGGTGGTGATCTGGACTCCCCCAGCTGGGGGCCCCTTCAGTGGTCGGGTCGGACCACGGCCCGTTTGATATGCTGGGGGGGCTGCTTGGATTGGGTTTAGATGCTGGAACCCTACCTTTCAGGTTGCATCGAAGTCAGCGGTGCAGCGGCTGCTGTGCAGAGTGTTAGAATCCATTTTGAATTGATTCGTTTCTTTTACACGTGTAAGTTTGAGCTTTTGTTGTCTCTGAACGCACTGTCTATCACATATGTTATCTTATGTATATTTGTTTAAGTAAAATAAGCCTGGTTCCACGCCATAGGCTTGCAGCTGGTTTCTTTCCCTAACTGGGGCACTGTACTCATTATAATTGTGTGTTCAACTAACTAACTGACCTCGGCTGTGGTATTTTGGGGAGGGAAAGGCTGATATCTATACCTTTGAACCACGTAATCCTTTGAAGGGTCTCAAGAATGTGGGGAGTCAGGCAGCTGCAGAAGGGAGGCAAGGACAAAGCTGGGAATGGAACCGGTGTGTGGAAACTGATTAACTCCTTAAAATATCTGTATGACGTATATCATTATTTACACATTTTATGTATCCTTTGATGTATGAGTATAAATATCACTGTTAAACGCTTTATGCTAGCACACTTTACTTCGGGCCTGGGATGCCAGTGGTAAACCTGTCCTCTTTGCTGCAGCAAAAATAAACAGACCTTTGGTCATTGATTTTTCACTCCGGCTCTCCGTGTCAAAAAACTCCTTTGTAAATGCATTTGTAAGTATCTGCAAATATGTGCATTTGACAATTTGGCGCCCGAATAGGGACCTTCCAGTGGATATCTTCAGTAGCTCTGTCAAGAGACGGGCTGCCAGTGGGGGGACGCCGTTCCGGAGGTGTAGATTCCAGGGGCCCCTGCACAAAGACTTAGTTTCAAAAGCAGCTGCATCTTATCCACCGGGCAGGCCTCTCCCCGCTTTCTCATGATGTCCCAGCGAAGTCCCTGAAAACATCGGTTTTTATCTTGACTGATTAGTCTGACACGGGCGGCCGGAGAGAAATCCAGGAAAAGCAGATAGTCAGGTAAGACTGTTCCTCGCTGGCTACTTGTCTGCTTTAACTTGCATTTGAGAGAATAATTGTTTTTGGATAACTTATCATTTTTGGGAATGATTAGTTCTTGGTAAATTTGCATTTGTACAAGGTACCATTTGACAATTTGTATTACACGTGTTTTTTCTTGTTTGAGTAATTTGCCCAGGCCTGGAGCAATTTGTAAGTTGGTAAATATTTGAAAAAGGGTTTTTTTTTTTTTTTCTTCTTTGGTGCACATTTGAAAAAGGTTTTCTTTGGTGCACATTTGAAAAAGGGTTTCTTTGGTGCATGTTACATTTTGAAATTTGGTGTGTGTTGTCTTTTGAAAATTTAAAAGGTTAGATATGGGAAATAAGAAATGTTGGCAAGGGTTATGTCTTTGTTTTCGCCGAAATCATGTGCCACGTTTAGATAAAAAGCAACCGATCCCAAAAGAGGGAACACCAGGGTGGGACATGTTAAAGGATTATGGTTTAGAGAATAATTTGTATAATAGTATATGGCGCAGGTATACTAGACATTGTCCTGACCTCCAGTGGCCAGAGGATGGGTCTTTTGATTTAAAGAAACTAACCTACCTACAGGAATGTTTGTTTCATAAAAAGGCTAGACAACATATGTTTGAGGTATACAGAAAATGGGAAATGGAGGCCAATAAAAGAAAAATTAAATCAGATAAACTGATAGAAAGGGAAAATAGGAGAACCATCATGCAGAAGGCCGCCCTTTATCACCAGTCCCAAACCCAGAAAGGGATTGAATCTGAAGATAGAGTCCATAGGGCTCAGGTGGAGGGAAGTTATGTATCAAAGCCAACAGAAACCAAACATGCATTAGAGGAAGATGAGGTAATGCTACAGCTATTAGATAATAGCCCTACTGCACCCCCACCTTACACACCCCCTGCAGTAGCCCAACCTATCATGGGGGCACAGCAACAGCAGCAAGGGCAAGGGCACAATTTGGGAAATCCAGGCGCACCACTACAGCAGCATGTGCCACAACCACCACAGCCTCTAGCCCAAGCTACCCCAATAGCCCAAGTCCTAATCCCTCCGCCACCTGCCCCACCACTACCAGCCAGCACTGCAAGGTTACCAATAATGTCCCCTGCCCCTAACACCCCAAATGGACAACGCCGACAGTGCAGAGACACACACTCACTTTCACCCATATGGAGCACACCTATTAAGGCGATTTCGCCCCCTAGTACTCGCTCCACTATTGGGGATGGGGAAAAACGGGTTATCAAGAATCAGTCAGAGAACTGGATGTCACATCCTATTTACACCCACACCGATATTATGGACACAATACAACAGATGTCACATTTTGGACAGCAATTAGCACTACTGTATATGATTGAAAAATTGGAGAGGGATTGGAAGTCTTGTATTACAGATTCTACCCCTCTCCCTTATGAACAAGAATTATACCAATTATGGCGGGACAGTGTGGCTTGTATTCTTGATAGTAACAGCATAAATGAGGGAGTACGCATTTGTGTCATAGCCAGGGAAGATGTTCTAAATAGATATGACAAGGGGTACCCAATGAGGGAAGTGCACCCTGATATGCCCACTGCAGCTGCAGTTGCAGCAGCAGCTGCCGCCGGACGACCAGCTCCCGTGCCGGTGGCCCAATTTGTTCATATACCATGGAAAAGGGAGGAGGTAATGGCTATAAAGAAAGACTTGCCAGATCCTCGAAAGAATCCAGCTGGATTCTATCGGGACCTTAGAACTGCCATTTCCACCACAACTATGACACTCAAAGACATTGACTATTTTTTTGGTGTTTTATTGGGTCCTGAAGTTTGGCATAAAATTAGAAGAGTAGATGATGCACCTACTTTGGGAAATACATGGGGGGGGTTTAGAAGCACGGGAAGCACAAAGGGCACCAGGAACCCTGCCGCATCAGGATATTTTAGATTTACCTAACCGGATATTGACTAAGTTAGAAACTGTTATACCTCTTCAGACTGTGGATTGGGGAAAACTTGCCACTTATAAACAGAAAATAGGTGAAGATGTCCCAGATTATTTTACTAGAATTGAACAAGCTTTCATAGATTTTAGCGGTCAAGACCTCGCCACCGTAACAGGTGTCACACTATTTGTAGAACGCTTTGTTAATGGTCTTCTACCTGAAATATCACAAAAATTAAAAGCAACAGAGAGTTCGTGGATGACGAAGGGACAGGCAGAGATTTTACAGATGGCACAATACTATGAGAGCAGGTACAAGGAAGAATTAGAAAAGAATGAGAAGTCAGTAAAAGAATTGAAGAAGAAGGTATTATTACAGCAGGCATACCCCCAGCGGGATACAACCCCTCAGCAAAGGGGTGGCCCACCAAGGGGACGGGGAAGGGGTCGAGGCCGAGGTGCATCTGCACCACCCCAAGACCGCCGATTAAATATCAACCAATGTGCCTACTGTAAGCAGGATGGACATTGGCGTGATACTTGCCCATTACTGGAAGGAAGACAAAGTATGTCACTTCATAGAGGGAACGCGGCAGGTAATGCACGAGGACGAGGAAGAGGTAGAACTGATCAGAATTCGCAGAATGAGAATCAGGTCCCGCGTAACACTAATATTTTTGACAATGCATTTGAACGACAATATTATGCTGATGATTTCTTTTCTGAATCCTACAATTATTAGGACAGCCACAGACAGGGCCAGGGGCGAGTAAGTATTCCTGTAGATCAGAATGGTCCCTACATTGATGTAAAAATCGAAGGAGAGGGCCATAAGTTTCTTCTAGATACTGGTGCCACCAGAACATCTATTGCACATTCTGCAGTCCCCGGGGCTCCCCTGTCTGGGCTTCATACCACATCAATTGGGATTTCTGGAATCCCCGTGGAGAGCCCCATCTCAACACCTATGAGAGTAACTGTAGGCCCATTTACAGTACACACGCCACTCTCTTTAACATCAGGTTGCAATGAAAACTTGTTTGCATTAGATTTGTTAAAGAAATTAAATGCAGTTATTCACTGTTCAATGGATGGTGTCTATGTAACTATGGATAGTGTTTCCCCAACTCGGTGCATGTTCTCACAGGAATACGACTTACCCCCAGAGCTAAAGGAAATAGACCCTCACTTATGGGCCAAAGGCAAGAATGATGTAGGCATTATGGATATCGACCCTATTGTAATAAAAATCAAACCAGGTGCCCGGTTACCTCGTGTTCCTCAATACAAATTACCTAAATCAAGCGAAAAAGGGCTCAAGGCAGTCATATCTGATCTTGTGCATGCAGGTGTCATAAAGGAAATAGTGAGCAGCCCATCTAACAGTCCAATCCTTCCTGTTGTAAAGAAACGAAATGATGCTAATAGATTAGATGGTGAGCAATCATTTACTGATAACACAGTATATCGATTAGTTATTGATCTCCGAGAAATTAATAAAATAGTAATTCCCCAGTTTCCCGTGGTCCCAGACATGAATAGTCTTTTCACCATGATTCCACCCTCTGCGTGTTTTTTCACCGTAATCGATTTGAAGAATGCGTTCTTCAGCATTCCAATTGCCGAAGAATCTCAATATTTGTTTAGCTTCGCGATTTTTGGTAGATCATTCGCGATGACAAGAATTCCTCAGGGATTTGTTGAGTCCCCGAGCATATATAGTCAATGTCTTAAACGTCAATTAGACCAATTCAATCCACCTTCAGGCTCTGCATTGTTGCAGTACATTGATGATATTTTAATTGCCTCAGATTCCATGACACAATGTAAGACTGATACTGTTGCATTATTACATCATTTAGCACCTCTGGGCCATAAGGTGTCCCTTCCAAAATTGCAGTATTGTAGAGAGCAGGTCACCTATCTAGGACACCTCCTCTCTAAGGAGGGAAGGAGATTACATCCAGACAGAATTAAACTGGTTCATACAATGACTGCACCACGCACCCCTTCTGAAGTCCGAGCATTTTTGGGATTTACATCCTTTTGCAGACAGTGGATTCCAAATTTTTCACTTATAGCAAAACCATTGACTGCTCTGACACTTTCAGATGTGCCCTCTCCTGTACCTTGGACTGACAAATGTGAGGAGGCTTTTCAAGATTTAAAAAAGGCGATGTGCTCTGCTCCTGTATTGGGTAATCCGGATTACAGCAAACCATTTGTTTTATTTGTGCATGAAAAGCATGGCTGTACATTGTCTGTCTTGACACAGGATCAAGGTGGGAGACAACGCCCTTGTGCATACTTCTCTTCCACCTTGGACACTGTGGCGCAAGCTTTGCCTACTTGTCTTAGAGGAGTGGCTTCTGCAGCAGCTGCGGTGAAACAAAGTGAAGGGTTTGTTGGTGGCAATCCGCTCACTGTGATGGTTCCTCATGCCGTTGATATTTTGTTAAACAAGACACAGACGCAGCACCTCACCAGTGCTCGTCTAACGGGTTACGAATTAACATTGTTCAGTCCAAATATTACTTTAAAGCGGTGCAATGTCTTGAACCCAGCTACGTTACTACCCCTCCCTCAGGACAATGTGGAATTTGATCATAATTGCATTTTTGCCACTGAGGAAGAAACCAAGGGACGGGTAGACTTAACAGACACTCCCCTATCTGACCCACAGGGAGAGCTGTTTGTAGATGGGTCTTGCTTCAAGTTACCAGATGGTACGACCACTGCAGCCTATGCCGTCACCACAGTCAAAACAGTGGTTGAATCTCATAGAATCCCGCAAAATTCGGCACAGGCTGCAGAATTAATTGCCCTCACCAGAGCTTGTGAAATAAGTGAACATCTTAGTGTTAACATCTACACTGATAGCCAATATGCGTTTGGAGTAGCTCATAATTTTGGGCGACTCTGGGCGAATAGAGGCTTTATCACGTCACATGGCACTACCATTCAGCATGGCAACTTGATTGTGACACTTTTGAATGCTCTCAGCCTGCCCCGTCAGGTCGCAATCATTAAGTGTAGTGCCCACAAAAAAATTACTGATGATATAGGACGAGGAAATGCTTTTGCAGATGCTACAGCGAAAGCAACAGCACGAGCACCAGTTGACAATGCATATGTTGAGAGTAGCATCAAGGGAGAGCCCCAGAACGAAGTACTAGAAAATACCATGCAGTGTGTGAGAGATATTCAAGCAGAAGCAACAGCAGAGGAAAGGGAACAGTGGGAGAAGAACGGTAGACTAGACAGTGAGGGTTGTTACACAGATGACACAGACAGAAGAAGATGGATGTTACCTAATTGTTATGTACACGCTATGGTTACTATGGCCCACAGTCCTGCACACATCAGTGCCCAAGGCATCAAGACAACTTTGGACCATGTTTGGAGTAATCCTCTGATATCCAAAGCTGCTAATAACCTGGTTAAAAGTTGTATGGTGTGTGCAGTGCACAATGCAGGAAAAGGGACCCCTACGCCCCCTGGCCACTTTGCCCCTCCTGATCTCCCCTTTGAATCTATACAGATGGATTTTATCCATATGGAACCGTGTAACAAACTGAAATACGTGTTAGTGGTAGTATGCATGTTTTCAAAATGGATAGAGGCCTACCCATTAAAAGACAATGGTGCCCTCTCTACCGCCAAAATATTACTAAAAGAATATTTTCCTAGATACGCATTGCCACGATTAGTCTGGAGTGACAATGGCAGTCATTTTTCAAATGAGGTAATGGAGAAGGTCTGTACCGCCCTTAACATCAAACATCGATTTCATGCTGCAAATCACCCACAATCAGCGGGCCTTGTAGAAAGGTATAATTACACCTTGAAGAGCAAAATAGCTAAGATTTGTGCTGAGACCAACTTAAAATGGCCAGATGCTTTGCCCCTAGCATTAATGTCCATCAGGATGACTGCCAGTAGCAAGTCACGATTATCCCCCTATGAAGTTGTCATGGGGAGGCCAGCCAATATCTGGGGGGTACCACGACCAAAGAAGCTTTCTGAAGTGCAATATCCTTTGTTTGTAGATTACTGTAAACAATTGACTAAAGATTTGCGTTTGATCCACCAACAGGTCAAGGCCAGCCTACCGACTCCTCTTGAAGGCCCTGGTCACCCTTTTAAGCCAGGGGATTGGCTTATGACAAAGAATTTTCAAAGAACCAACAGTCTTCAGCCCAGGTGGCGGGGGCCAGCCCAGGTACTGCTTGCAACACAGACAGCGGTGAAAGTGGAAGGAAGGAAAAACTGGATACATGCTAGCCACTGTAAGCGTGCACCAATTCCACTACAAAGTACTCTAACAGCAGAATTACCATTGTCTCCTGATTACAGAAAAGTAGGGAGACAGGAAACACCTCCACAGGTTTCAAGTGCTACTTCTGCTCCTGAGGTGACACAGCAGCCCAGTGACGAAGAGTTACTGTTTGAAGATCAACAAACTCATCGATACAACCTGCGTCCTCGCCCATCTAAATGAACAGAATTTTGAAGGTGCGTAAGGTGGTGACCCCTACGAAAAGCTGCATTTACATCACCCTGATAGCTCCTAGCTTGGAATTGCAAACTGAGGTCTCTTCTGAATGGCCAAGGAATCCTTTGCTCAGCAGAATACGGCACGCCTGCCTTCATGAAATACAGTTCCCCGCTTTCACCGCCACCGGCATTTCCGATGCCATTGATGTACCAGCATTAAAACGAGCTATCCTCACTGTTGTTACGCACACTTTGGGCGACGAGGTTGTAAATGACTGTGATGACTAAATTTTCAGCATGAACAGGAACACAGGTGACTAGCCTGTGCAACGACACCAGAACATTGGTTAGAACAATTATCTCAACGAGAACACAAGCATAGTGGGATGCAGTTTGTGCAACGCTATTCAAGCAGTGGGTAAATGGAGTTAACAGTTCTGTGACTGGCGAGAAAAAAACCAAGTACCAGTTCTACGGAAGCGGCCAGCCATTAGGGTTGGTGCGGTTTGTAGTCCCAGCGGTAAAAAAAAAAAGGTGCCCTTTTCTGTTTAATACCCAAGCACATCACTGATCTGGTTGAAAATTGCTGGCCTCCGCCCTCATTTTTGCTGAGACACTGAACGAAACTGACAAACTATACTGAAGACGAACTTTGAAGTATCGCGACTTACTCACTGGGAGTTGAGACTCACCAGGAGTTAAAACTCAAAAAGGAGAAGATAAGGGACCTAGGATCAAGCCAACATCTATTGTCCTGTATTTGAAAAAAAAAAAAACTTGTTCATGGACCAACCAGTGCAGCCTAACTGCTAGAGTGGAAAGCACGGCGGTGCTGAACCCTAGTGGGTGTGGACATTGAAGGAAAATTTACTTATCTGTATCTATACGTATATGATTATTAGTATAGTGATATCAATATTTTGCATTTACATATTTGGTAATTGTGTGGGTATATTTTTAAACACGCGTAGGCGGTTGAGACGAGTAAAACGGTATCATAGAAAGGTTGTAGGACCAAGGAGGAGAGCACAATAAAATTATGAAAATATATCCATTTGGCAGGACAAATATCCCTCTAGAGAATAGGGAAGAGTGGCCTTATAACTATTTCTACAAAACAACAATGAAGTACCTAGTGACCCTTATGTTAATATGTATAATGTCCAGTGGTGTTGCATCATTGTTGCAAAATCCTACCTTACATCCATTGATAAAGGTTCATGGAAAATTAGCGGAGACATGAAGTCTCACTGACTGCTGGATTTGCCGGCACTTGTCTAGACACCCTGAGGATCCTATAGGCCTTTATGAAGTACCAGTATCACCAAGCGAATATGAAAGAGGGGAAGTGTGTCTTGTACCAAATACCACTTGGAGATGTGACCAACAAGAATATCAAAGGTACCCTAGGTGTGCGGTGCTCCCTAATACCCAGGCAGAATACAAGCTCTCCCCGATGCCTGGAGAGAATGCCACACTTAAAATGTTTCCCGTATGTTTTGGTACCTATTTTTATGGGCAAAACCCAGAGGCAAAATACATGGGAAAGATCCCTCCTGAACAGTGTGTTTACACTTTGTTATTTGATATAAAAACAGGGAATTGGGATCTTGAAGGAGAGGAGAAAATAGGCAGAAATTGGACAGCGTTAATTAATGGGACTCATCAAAATTACACTGTAAATTATTGGAACCTGACTGTGGGAGAAAATGAGATTCTGGTAGATCCAGAAGGATTGTTATATGATCCCTCCAGAGAACAAGATAGAAATGGGAAAAATTCACCTGTAATATTATCCCGGGTTTTCCTTGGCCCCCTCTGGACGGCTAGATGTTCATATGTTGCACCCTGGGCAAATGTATCATTGCTAAATACAATTTGGGAGGATTACAAGTATTGCAATAATTCTGAGCATGACACCCCAGAGGGTGTAGGATTGCCCCGAATAAAATACAGCATTATACATTCACAAATCCAGGGAGGCATGTACTTCGTATGTGGAAGAACTGCATATAAAGTACTACCTCTAAACTGGGAAGGGATATGTTCACTGGCATATTTGGCACCCAACATTACTGTGATATCAAATATATCATCTTCCCAGCCCCTTAACATGGGGAGTTTTGCACATAGGTACAAACGAGGGACACCCATACTGGAGGAGCGAAAGAACTGGGTATTTCAAGTATTACATGTTCTTATTCAAGGATTTGGAATTTTCGATTTACAACTGGCAATGATGAATATGTCAGCTGAATTAGCCATTGCATTTAATGCCACCAGGGAGGCCATAGGAAGTATACAGATAGAGATAAACTCTGCAGCCCAATTGGCGATACAAAATCGGCTTGCCCTAGACTTGATTACAGTACAACAAGGAGGAGTATGTGTTTTAATCCAACATCAGTACCAGCAAAAGTGCTGTTATTTTGTCAACAAGTCATCAGAGATAGAATTGGATATTGGGAAAATAAAAGAAGCAGTACAGGTATTTGAAAAGGGGGGCCAATATGAAGGAGGCGATTTGAGTTTATCATGGTTATGGTCTTGGTTTGGGGGGTGGGGCTGGTTGTTTAAAGACATACTTTTTATAATAATAGCTATTGTATTAAGTTGTTTATTAGTACAGTGTTTACCTGCTCTCTGTTCCTGTTTAAAATTGTGTAAACTTCCGCCAGTGAAAATACTAGAAACAAATCGAGCTATGATGCAGAGAGAAGAGATAAATTCCCTAATGGCTATTGACCCCACTATCCTCACTACAGATACTGGTTGCTCATACCCATCGGTTGTTTATGTCCCCATGAATGCAAATTTCAAGGAAGTAGGAGTAAAATTCAACATATATGAGGAAATTTAGAACTATTCAAACGTTGATTATGTTCAGAAGAAAAAAAAACTCAAAAAGGGTCGATTGTTAGAATCCATTTTGAATTGCTTCGTTTCTTTTACACGTGTAAGTTTGAGCTTTTGTTGTCTCTGAACGCACTGTCTATCACATATGTTATCTTATGTATATTTGTTTAAGTAAAATAAGCCTGGTTCCACGCCATAGGCTTGCAGCTGGTTTCTTTCCCTAACTGGGGCACTGTACTCATTATAATTGTGTGTTCAACTAACTAACTGACCTCGGCTGTGGTATTTTGGGGAGGGAAAGGCTGATATCTATACCTTTGAACCACGTAATCCTTTGAAGGGTCTCAAGAATGTGGGGAGTCAGGCAGCTGCAGAAGGGAGGCAAGGACAAAGCTGGGAATGGAACCGGTGTGTGGAAACTGATTAACTCCTTAAAATATCTGTATGACGTATATCATTATTTACACATTTTATGTATCCTTTGATGTATGAGTATAAATATCACTGTTAAACGCTTTATGCTAGCACACTTTACTTCGGGCCTGGGATGCCAGTGGTAAACCTGTCCTCTTTGCTGCAGCAAAAATAAACAGACCTTTGGTCATTGATTTTTCACTCCGGCTCTCCGTGTCAAAAAACTCCTTTGTAAATGCATTTGTAAGTATCTGCAAATATGTGCATTTGACAAGAGTCCGTGGACAGGAGTTGGCCCCCTGGCTCTCGGGAGGCCAGCTGCGGCAGGTCAGTGCATCGAAAGTTGTGATCCATAAGGGACTTCTGGACGGGGTTGGCGAGCTGGGGCTCCCTGGTGGCTGGCCGGGGCTGGTGGAGTGACTGTGTCTGGGGCCGGTGTGCCACCCATTCTTCTGGTGGTGCTGAACTGTGCTGTTACATTGGGGGAGCCGTCGCCGCTCCTTGGCTGTGTGGCTTTCATAACTTCTGCAGTCTTATTTGGTCGGCTGTGGCCGGAGTCCCTAGCTGCTGGACCTCATAGTGGCAGAAGATGGGCAAGGTGGAGCAGACACAAGCAAAGCTCACATTCGATGGGAGTAGGAAGAAGGGTGGAGTGTCTTGCTCCCAATCTGAGGAGATGTCTGCGGAGGAGGGGGCCCCGGACGCTTCGGTCAAGGCTATGTTTCTTGACCTCAAGAACAGCCTCGCTGGTATTGATGTTAAGCTTGATCACTTGACGGAGCAACTGGACCGGATTAAGGCTAGGGTGGATGATCATGATTCCCGGTTTGATCATCTGGAGGCGCGCACGTCGGAGGATCAGCAACGCGGCGATGGGGAACAACTGCTGCATATGAAGCGCGTATTGGAAGTGATTCGTAATAAAAATGAGGATTTGGAGTCGCAGTCGCGCCACAATAACATTCCCATAGTTGGTCTTCCGGAGTCCACGGCTTTGGGAAGGATGGAAGATTTTGTGGAATCCATGCTGTATGACCTTTTTCCTGGTGAACTTTCCCAGCTACTGGTGGTAGAGAGAGCACACAGATCGCTGGGTCCTCGGCCTCCACCTGGTACGCCGCCACGGCCTATTATTGTTCGACTGTTGAATTACCGTGACAGGGATACTGTTCTCAGGCAGGCGAGGGAGCGGCGAACTGTGATTTACAAAAACACCGAATTGAGTATATTTCTTGATTACACGCCGGGAGTACAGGCTGCGCGCAGAGCCATTTTGCAGATTAAACGCACTCTGAGCCAGACAGATGCTAGATATTTTCTTATTTACCCCGCGAAGCTGAGAGTGCAGTATGGGGGCAAACTGCATTTCTTCACGGACCCGAAATTGGCGGCTAATTTTAGCCAAAACAGTGCCTAAAAACAAAGCATCAGGCGATCCGGATGCCTCTGGAGTTGAGAGAGATGCACTAAGTGATAATGACTAAAATGGTGGGGTGGTGATGGTTGAGGTTCTTTCTCTGGTGGCTGTATGGGGGCTCCCTGTTACTGTTACTGTGTTATATGTTTCTATCGGCTGCTCTGCTGTATGGTTTGTCCAAGGGCCCTTCCCCCCAGTCTTGTATGGGCGGGTTGGATGGATGGCCTGGCTCACGCCCCTTGGATAAGTCCTTTAGATAGGTCACGTGCTTTGTTTGGGGTTATAGTTTTGGAGGGGGTGGGATTTTTGCTCTGACCCGATTGGGGGGTCTGCGTGGGAGGGAGTGCTCTGGTTCTGGTTTACCTGTTTCTCCCACTTTACTATTTGCATATATATGGTGGGCGATTGTAATGAGACCCTGTGGTTGTGCGGTATATTTGATTGGAGGTTGCAATGGTGTGTGGAGATGTGACTAATACCGATGACCCCAAATTTTTCTGAGAAGTGTGGCGGCTGATTGAGTCGCTGGGGAGCGGCACTTTGATCTGGGGAGTGGATTTTAATGTGATTATGGACCCTGGGTTGGACCGTGAAAGCCTGGCTAGGGTGCAGCACGTCGCAGCTGCTAAAGCCCTGTCGTCTGTAATGACTGATGGTGCCCTGGTGGATATATGGCGAGCGAAACATGGGGCTGCCAGAGAGGGAACCTGTGTTAATTATGCTCACAATAACTGGTCCTGCATTGATCGCTGGTTGGGCACGAGGGTTGTGGAGCTCTGGAAGCAGTCGGTTGAGCACATGGTGCGTACCCTGTTGGATCATTCGCCGGAACGGTCAGGCAAAACCAAAACTGGTCCAGCAAAATCCAGTGTTACTTTAGACCATGGAGCTTGAGGCAAAGGAGTGGGGATGAAGGAGGTATCCTTCGACTTCCAATGCTTATTGGACATATTACACTCTTGACAAGCATGTACAAATGTATCCATATCTTTGTCCACGTATGGCCACCAAAAACAACTATTCCGGGTTTTCTTCATAGCTGAGGATCATAGGTGTCCCTATGAGCCAATTCAATAACTTTCAATTTCAAACTATTAGGCACAACAAATTTACCAGCCCATAGTAAAATACCTATCTCCACACCAAGTTGATCAGCTGATTAAAGCAATAAAGGTCCCACATCAAAAGCTTAACACATGGCCATCCTTGTTGCATAAATTCCTTAACTCTTTGTAATATGTCATGATCCTCATATGTCTTGTTCCATTCTTGCTCAGAAACTATGCCTTGACAACTATCAACCACATCTAAGCTGGCCACAACACATTAATTGCCTAAACGTCCTTAAGGGTTTGTAATCTGTGCACAAAATAAATTGTGTAGCCCACACAAGTCCTGAATTTCTCGCTTGCTCCAAGTCCCTCTCTCTCGATGGTACTACACCTTCTCTGTACATTAGACAAAACCCTGGATGCAAAAGCAATAGTGACTTCAGTAATGTCAACACCCTGGCATAGAACGGCACAGAGGCCAGCTGCAGGGGCAACTGTTATTAAGCATTGCTGACCACGGACATAAGATTTTAATGCAGGAACTTTGGTCAATATTTCTTTGCTCTCTAAAATTACTTTTTGTTGTTCAGATCCCCACACAAACCTCTCTTTTTTCTAAGCATTTTTAAGAGGTTCCATAAGAGTGGCATACCCATTTACAAACCTGGAGTAATAAACACTTAATCTTAAAAAGGACTTACATGCTAAATACACGCCCAAAATGTCCAGAGGTGTTGGTTTCACCCCCTGCCTAGCCCCAAACAGAGGCAAATTCCAACAAAAGCAAAACTACCAAATAAAAGATGACAGGAAATAGTGAGCCATCCACAAACCAGGACCACACTTATGTAGAGTGTTGGAAATGGCCCTTTTTGCAGGGTTATCCCCAAACTTTTTGCCTTCTTTCTCCTATTTCTGGAGGTCTGTTTTTGCTGGTTTATTGTCTCTAGCACTGATTAGCAGTGGTAAAGTGCGCAAAGTGCAGGTGCTCCCTATAGAAATTGTATTGTTGATTGGTTTATCCATGATTGGCATATTTGATTTACTGGTAAAGTGCACTAGAGGTGCCCAAGGCCTGTAAATCAAATGCTACTAGTGGGCCTGCAGCACTGGTTGTGCCTCGCACAATAGTAGCCCTGTAAACATGACTCAGACCTGCCATTGCAGTGTCTGTGTGTGCAGTTTTAAACTGCCAACTCGACTTGGCAAGTGTACCCACTTGCCAGGCCTCAACCTTCCTTTTAACTACATCCCTAAGGCACCCCTAAGGTAGGCCCTAGGTAGCCCTATGGGCAGGGTGCAGTGTATGTTTAAGGTAGGACATATACCAGTGTGTTTTATATGTCCTAACAGTGAAATACTGCCAAATTCGGTTTTCACTGTGCAAGGCCTATCCCTCTCATAGGTTAACATGGGGGCTGCCTTTAAATATCCTTAAAGCGCAGATTCCCTTTGAGAGTAGATACAAATATGGAATTTAGGGTCTCTGAACTCACAATTTAAAAATACATCTTTTAGTGAAGTTGGTTTTTAAATTGTCTGTTTGAAAATACCACTTTTAGAAAGTAGCCATTTTCTTGCTTATACCGTTCTGTGACTCTCCCTGTTTGTGGATTGTGTGTCTGGGTCAGTTTGACAGCTGGGCTGTTCACACCTCTCCTCTAGACAGTGGCACAAAAGGGGGCGGGGTGTAGCCTGCATATCCTGATGAGCCATCAGAGCTAGGGAGGAGGGAGGAGTGGTCATTCACACCTGAAAGGATTGTGTCTGCCCACAAACAATGCAGTCTCCGACCCCCTGGTATGCGTCTGGGGCCTGGCCTGAACAAGGAAGGATCTTGCAAACACTTGAGACTTTGCTTTGAAGTTTGCCAACTTCAAAGGCAGAACTGGGTATAAGAAGAAGATCCAAAACCCCAGACTTTTAGAATCTTTCTGGAATCAAGAGGAACCTCTGCCCAGGAGAAGAGCTGAAGGAGGAGCACTATCCCCTTGCTGTGTGGCTTTGCTGGACTGGCCTGCAGTTGTTGCTTCTGCCTGAAAAGAGTGCAAAGGGTGAACTTTGCTGAGTGTCCTGCTTGAGAAAATTCTCAAAGAGCTTGGAGTAGAGCTTGCCTCCTGTTGGAAGTCTCAGGGACACCCAAGACTTTTCCTCGACCTGCAGCACTGGGAACTGTGTGCTTTGTGCTGTTCAAAAGGAGAAACCACTGCGACGCCGCTGGCCTGCACCATGACCTGCCGACGCCACATGGAGTCGCATTGCTCCACTTCGTACCGCGAACCTGGTCTCCCGACGCAGTCATCGGACGACTTCACTGAGCCGCTGCTCGCACTGCGGCCTGTGGGCCCTGCACTCCGGCATCGCCTGCTCACACCGCAGACTGGGCATCCCCGTCGATGCCGCTCCTGATGACACCGGCGCCGCTGCTTGCACCGTGGCCTGTGGACACCGCTCGTGAGGTACACGTGAGGTCCCGTCCCGCACGTTTGGACCTACCGACAACAGCGCTTCAGCAACGACTACGACGCTGCCTGCACCGTGACCTGTGGACTCCGCAGGTCGCACCGCCCCGCTTCACACCGCAGCCCGGGTCTCACCGACGCCGCTGGACGCCGTCACCGAGCAACTGCCTGCACCGTGACCCGTGGTCACCGTACGTCGCATCGTCCCACTTCGCTCCGCAGCCCTGACGCCATCCACACTGGCGTACCTGACTTCATCAGCCTGGAGTTCGATCTGCAACGCGTGTGACCTCAAGGGCCTGACGACTCCTGCACCGACTCCGGACCCGACACCACGACATCAGTGACTCCGCCTCCGGAGCTCACCGCGAGGATCACGACGCCCTGCAAATCCAAGGTACTGTTTGCGGGTCTTCCGGACACTGTAGCTGGCCCGCAACGCCGCGGTCGGCCTGAACTGCTGGTTTTGTTGATCAAGACGCCGTGATAGCCACAGGTGGAGCTATTGACTTCAAGGAACTGTAGTTTTGAGTAAATCTTGCATAATTCATATTTTACTTATTGTATTTTGGATTCTTATCTTATTTGGTATTGTCTTATATGGATAAATATTGGCTATTTTTCTAAAACTGGTGTGTTATGTGCAAATGCTTTACACATTGCTTGTGAGATAAGCCTGACTGCTCGTGCCAAGCTACCAAGGGGGTGAGCAGGGGTTATCTGAGCGGGTATCTCCCTTATCCTAACTAGAGTGAGGGTCCTACTTGGACAGGGTGCAAACCGACTGCCAATTAGAGACCCCATTTCTAACATAGAGTTTGTATACTTCAAAGCTTTTGGCTGGTAAATTCTCCATACAGCCATCTATTAATTGCATAAAATTACTACTGTCAACACCAAATTGCACTATAAAAGTGTTTCCAACCTATACCAATCAGGTGAATAGCAAACTGAGAAACAAAACAAAACTGAAACAAGCAGATATTAAATAACTAATTAGGTGGGTAAAGTGGGAACGTTTTTGGGCCCAGACGTGTGTTGAAAGTGCATCAACACTTTTGTTTCAAAGATGACAAAAGCAGGAAATGGCAAACAAAGAATTAACTTATCTTCCTATGTGATCCTAAACATCTACAAAAAACGAGAGCATTTAACCGAAAGTATTTTGAGGATGAGACCGCTTAAACTCCAACCTGAATACATTTAAAAAATAATTGACAAAAAAGCAACCTTGTTTTCCAACTAAGAAGCTTGCGACTCAATACCGAATTCTAGGTCTCAACTGAAAAAACATTCATAGAGGACAAAAGTTCTGGAAATTCCTCATATGTTAGAAATTTCTCATTTTAGGAATTTAAATGGAATATGTTAAATCAAACCAAGAAAACCTGAAAACGTGAGTCAATTTTCTTATACCTACTATTTCCTGACAAGAATAGGAAGGAAGAGCATGCAGACAGGCAAGAACAAAAACAAGCAAATGCCATGCATTAGGTCTTGCATTTGCTTAAGTTGGAGTTATTGGCATTGTAAATTCATAACTGGACTTTTCTTGCCACATAAATTGGTCTACCCTGCCTCATAATTTCTTATTTTCATGCCATGTAATTCCTGTGGCCCTGCATATAACTAAAGCACTTCCATTTACCTTCTTCCTCTGCAGCAAAAAACGAAAATGTTGTCATTTAGCATCCTAATTTAAATCTGCCATTCTAATTCTAATAGAACACCACTTTCACCACCCCACCATCAGAGTTGCTGACTGGCTAGCACAATTCTCCCCAAAACAGACACAAGACAGCCACAGAGGAGATATAAACTAGAAGGGTCACCCAAACATTCTAACAGTCATAGAGTAATAAGGATATTAAGTTGGCCTGAGTCATGGTCATAATTGCAATAAGGAGAGAATAAAACATATACAATTATCATATAAACCTTTAGCAGAAATAAACTTTTGGCATTAGACTGTAATGCTCAAGGCAGCCCCTAGAGAGCACCATAACAAAAAAATCATTTGTAAGAAACATGGTCATGTAACCATATTGTTAGCCCTTAGAGGGCATAACCACATGAAAAAAACAGGAGATAGTAATGCAGTGTAACCATATACTTAGCCCCTAGGGTGCGTTTCTAGGACTAGCAGGTCTACTGCAATGATATTAAAAACAAGGCCTTTAAAACAAAACTTCTCCCAACCGTAAAACAAAAGTTCTAGCCATGAGAATGCTTATGAGACACTGAATGGTGAGAGAGATTATTATTCTGGGGTCCCCACTAACCTAGTGTGGGGGCCTAGAGATGATGTAGACAGGTATTAAGTTTTAAATGTGGCCCCATTTTCCTAGGACCACCACAGCCTGAGTTTTGAGCAAAATTGCTTTGTAAAAGCAATGCCCTGCAAAGCATTATGGGGTAAATCTCTGTGCCACGTTTATTTTAGTATGTTGATATGACTGTAATGCTTAGAACAGCCCCTATAGGACACCACAATGAAAATAGCATTTGTAAGAAACATGGTCATGTGACTATTTAGTTAGGCCCCAGAGGGCATAACCACGAAAAAAGAAAAGGCAGTAAGTAATGCAGTGTAACCATATACGTAGCCCCTAGAGGGCATAGTGTATTACCTATTTTCAGGATTAGCAGACCTATAGCAATGCTAATACAAACAAGGCCCTTAAAATGCAAAGCTATTCCCAGCTGTAAAACAACAGTTCTGGCCATGAGAGCGCTTAGAAAGACACTGCATGGTGGGAGGGGTTATTATCTTGTGGTCCCCACTAACCCAGTGTATAGACCCAGAGCTGATGTAGGCTGAAAGAGTATGTTGTGCTGAAAATTTTGTAGGTGGTCCCATTGTCCTAGGACCACCACAGGCTGAGTTATGAGCAAAAATGTTTTGTGAAAATAATGTCCTGCAAAGCAATATGGGGAGAGTTTCCCAAGTGCAGAGAATATTTTAGTATCGGCTCTCCCACTGTGCTGGGAGTGCCACTCTCGCTATGAGGATTTCCGCTTTATGTAAAGCATTTACCAATTTCAAGTGTTTTAAGGGGATAGCAACAAGAAATTACTCTGATTAGGTAACTGAACAATGTGACCAGCACTCCAATACTGTAGAGAGAGTTCACGCTGTTTTGCCTGTTTGTGTTGCCATGCAGCACAAAGGGGAGACACAAAAGAAAAAAAATTGTTTGCCCACGGCGAAGTATATCGGTAATCGTGCAATAATCCATGTAACAAGGGCAGTCTGCAAGGCGTGACAAAAACAGTCTCAAGGCGGGACACACAAAGTATTTACCAATGACATCAAGTGATTTTTGAAAGGCAAGCCCAGGAAGGAATTAAAGTAATGGGTATGAGATAGGCATGGTTAAAAGCCCACAATACTAACAAGTCAAAGCGCTTGTGCACTCGACCTAAAAATACAGACAGAAATAACTACGAACAATGGAAAGGATGTAATAGCTAGAGAGAAAATGTAGCGGATGAGGAAGACGGGAGAAGGCAAAAATTATTTGCAAAAAGTAAGGTTCAAATAATAGCACCAAGGAGGAATTTCCCCGTTTCACAAGTATAACTTTTGAAAAAACATTTCAAAGACTGAACAGGGGCGAGGAGGAGGGAAAGAACTTGCTGGAAATTGAAAGGAAAGGTGAGGGGAGGTAAAATGATCAGAAAGGGAGGTGGAGATCAGAAAGGAGCAATTTGTTAAGCTTTTTTTTTTTTTACTCTCCAGGTTCGTACAAGCACATTTAAGTATCTAAATGCAGATGCTGTCACCAGGTGTGCTATGGCAGAAATAGAGGATATACCTGTAACTACCCCAAACGTAAATTGTACCATTCTTCTTCCAACTTTCTACAGCAAAGTCTGACCGAGCAGAAACCTAGTTTGTAGTGATTGACAACTCCGGGGCTATTGGGTCTGCTAAATAGGACTATGTCTAGCCTTTCAGCATTCTAAGGTCCATATAACAATAATATAGCTGTCTAAAGAATATGCGCTTTATTTGGATTCTGGCGCGCAGGAACAAAAAATAATATTACTAATTCCAGCTCATTATATTACAGAAACAGAATTTGGAGACAGATAAGGACCACTTTGAAAATCTTTTTTTTTTTTTTAGTCCTTCAGACCAGTGCTTAATTAGAGCAAGTGGTGCCCACCCGCACCCATTTTTGGGGACCAGCACTTTTTTTTATTTTTATATAGCAACGACTTCAAACCAGAGCAAAAGAGGGAAAAAATAAAGGGAGGAAAAAAGGAGGAGGAGAAAGACGCAAAAAAAGTGACAAAGGGCTAAAGAAGGAATGAAAAAGAACCAGTAAGAGTGAGAGAAAGATTCAGAGAGTTTCTGGTGGTGGATTAAAGAGCCATGAGGTGGATTCAATACTACACTGTATTGGTATTAAGCACCCCCGACCTTCAATTGCCCTGGCTGTGCGCTTCTGAGGAAAGCTTTGGGCCTGTCATTTATTCTTTCACAAATTAAGGCTCCTGCAAGGTCTCCAGTTGCACCTTTCACTCAGTCCCAATTGCTATGTGCCACTCTTTCTTCTGCCCCCTTTCTAAATACGCTTAGTTTTTATTCCGATCACTTCTGATTGCAAGCAATCATAATTGTTGCCATTCTTACAATGCATTCTCGTATCATGCCCATTAGTTTCAAATCATTAACATTTATAAAGCGCGCTACTCACCGGTGCGGGTCTCAAGGCACTAGGGGGAAGGGGGGTTACTGCTGCTCGAAAAGCCAGGTCTTGAGGAGTCTCCGGAATGCGGAGTGGTCCTGGGTGGTCCTGAGGCTGGTGGGGAGGGTGTTCCAGGTCTTGGCTGCCAGGTAGGAGAAAGACCTCCCACCCGCCGTGGAGCGGCGGATGCGAGGGACGGCAGCGAGCGCGAGGCCGGTGAAACAGAGGAGACGGGTGGGGGCGTAGAAGCTGAGGCGTCGGTTGAGGTATTCAGGTCCCTTGTCGTGGAGGGCTTTGTGTGTGTGGGTGAGAAGTCAGAAGGTGATCCTTTTGCTGACTGGGAGCCAATGCAGGTGTCTCAGGTGTGCGGAGATGTGGCTGTTGCGGGGTAAGTCGAGGATGAGGCGGGCGGAGGCGTTTTGAATACGTTGCAGACGTTTCTGGAGTTTTGCGGTGGTCCCAGCATAAAGGGTGTTGCCGTAGTCCAGGCGGCTAGTGACTAGGTTGTGGGTCACGGTTTTTCTGGTGTCGGTGGGGATCCAGCGGAAGATCTTGCGAAGCATGCGGAGGGTGAGGAAGCAGGAGGAGGACACGGCGTTGACTTGTTTGGTCATGGTGAGAAGAGGGTCCAAGATGAAGCCGAGGTTGCGGGCGTGGTCTGAGGGGGTCGGTGCGGTGCCATATCTCTGGACCTCATTGATATTGAGAAGGTTATGCTGGTGTCAAACGTGGGAGAACTTCGACAAATAAGTAATAAACCGTAACAAAACCTGGAATTGTAGAAAATGGAGGAAGTTGTATCAGGCTGCACTCAATCATGGACTACTGAAAGAAAATGGTGTCACTTAACTGTAAAACGATGCAGCTTGATACGTGACAGTCTGCCAGAAAGGCCAGTCCGGCTGAGATTAACAAACGTACGAAATAAATTATTATAGTGAAAATTTAGCAACTAATAAAATTCTTCTCAGATCTAAATGCGTTGTTGTAAAGAGATGACTCTGCAATTTTAGTTTAAAAAAAAAAAAATATCAGACCAAAAAAAACACGGTGACTGACCTAGAATCGAAAAATTTAATTCTTGTTGAAAAATAACGGAAAGGCTGTGTGCCGCATACCACACTTGGAAATTCGTATTCTGGCACTTGAGATACACTTTGCTTCTGCATACAACTCCCAAGGCGCTCTCCTCCTCCGCATAACATCAGTGAGGCTTCGCATCATTTTGCAGTTTTATATTTTACGTTTCCATTACTGAATGGCAAGGCATGCAGCAGCCTCTTTAAAATACAAAAATATCCACTCATGCTATTTAAAAGACGAACATGCGATTCACACGTTTTATTTGTGAATGTTTAACTGTGCATGGAATCCCAGCTTGTTACATTTTACATGTAACAAAGACATTGCTAGAAGAAATGCTCTTAGGCTTCTGCCATCAAATTCTGGCAAGTTGGTTTCATTCACTGGGTGGTGCAACAAATGGCAAGAAAAACAAAAAATCGTCAATATTCAAAAACCTCAAATTTCACCCCAAAAAAAAAAAAATTGCTAGTATCAGTTCACCCAACTCAATGCAAATAAGGTGTGACTACCCACGGAGCCTTTACCATCAATAGAAGACCAAAAATAACAGAAGCATGGATTGTTTGAGCACATAACGACAAACAAGCATTTGCAACGCAAAAGGTTTTGCATTTTCTTGAGATGAGATACTGGCATCGTAAATTCATAACTGGACTTTTCTTGCCACATAAATTGGTCAACCCTGCCTCGTAATGTCGTCTTTTCCTGCCATATAATTAAAGTGGCCCTGCATATAACTAAAGCACTTTCATTTACCTTCGTCGTCTATCTCAAAACATATACAATTATCATATAAACCTTTATCAGAAATAAACTTTTGACATTAGCCTGTACTGCTCAAAACACCACAACAAAAATATCATTTGGGACGAATTGGAGGGTGAAAGGAAAAGTGGGAGTCAGGTTTAAAGATGGAGAGGACACGTGGTGTAGTAACAGTGTCATGGGACCTGGAGTAAGAAAGGAAAATGGTTGACTGCAATTTCAGTAGGAAAATATAGCAGTAATTAGAGTTCAGAGAGATCCGTAGGTCTCTGGGGCTCGTGAAACTATACTTGCTGCTCCATTGTTAACTAGGCCTCAGAAACGAAAGCTCAAGGGGAAGCAAAAGAGAAGTGTGTAAGGAAATGCCTCCTTGGCATGGTTGCCCCCTGACTTTTTGCCTTTGCTGATGCTATGTTTACAATTGAAAGTGTGCTGAGGCCTGCTAACCAGGCCCCAGCACCAGTGTTCTTTCCCTAACCTGTACTTTTGTATCCACAATTGGCAGACCCTGGCATCCAGATAAGTCCCTTGTAACTGGTACTTCTAGTACCAAGGGCCCTGATGCCAAGGAAGGTCTCTAAGGGCTGCAGCATGTCTTATGCCACCCTGGAGACCTCTCACTCAGCACAGACACACTGCTTGCCAGCTTGTGTGTGCTAGTGAGGACAAAACGAGTAAGTCGACATGGCACTCCCCTCAGGGTGCCATGCCAGCCTCTCACTGCCTATGCAGTATAGGTAAGACACCCCTCTAGCAGGCCTTACAGCCCTAAGGCAGGGTGCACTATACCATAGGTGAGGGTACCAGTGCATGAGCATGGTACCCCTACAGTGTCTAAACAAAACCTTAGACATTGTAAGTGCAGGGTAGCCATAAGAGTATATGGTCTGGGAGTCTGTCAAACACGAACTCCACAGCACCATAATGGCTACACTGAAAACTGGGAAGTTTGGTATCAAACTTCTCAGCACAATAAATGCACACTGATGCCAGTGTACATTTTATTGTAAAATACACCCCAGAGGGCACCTTAGAGGTGCCCCCTGAAACTTAACCGACTGTCTGTGTAGGCTGACTAGTTCCAGCAGCCTGCCACACCAGAGACATGTTGCTGGCCCCATGGGGAGAGTGCCTTTGTCACTCTGAGGCCAGTAACAAAGCCTGCACTGGGTGGAGATGCTAACACCTCCCCCAGGCAGGAGCTGTGACACCTGGCGGTGAGCCTCAAAGGCTCACCCCTTTGTCACAGCCCAGCAGGGCACTCCAGCTTAGTGGAGTTGCCCGCCCCCTCCGGCCACGGCCCCCACTTTTGGCGGCAAGGCTGGAGGGAACAAAGAAAGCAACAAGGAGGAGTCACTGGCCAGTCAGGACAGCCCCTAAGGTGTCCTGAGCTGAGGTGACTCTGACTTTTAGAAATCCTCCATCTTGCAGATGGAGGATTCCCCCAATAGGGTTAGGATTGTGACCCCCTCCCCTTGGGAGGAGGCACAAAGAGGGTGTACCCACCCTCAGGGCTAGTAGCCATTGGCTACTAACCCCCCAGACCTAAACACGCCCTTAAATTTAGTATTTAAGGGCTACCCTGAACCCTAGAAAATTAGATTCCTGCAACTACAAGAAGAAGGACTGCCTAGCTGAAAACCCCTGCAGAGGAAGACCAGAAGACGACAACTGCCTTGGCTCCAGAAACTCACCGGCCTGTCTCCTGCCTTCCAAAGATCCTGCTCCAGCGACGCCTTCCAAAGGGACCAGCGACCTCGACATCCTCTGAGGACTGCCCCTGCTTCGAAAAGACAAGAAACTCCCGAGGACAGCGGACCTGCTCCAAGAAAAGCTGCAACTTTGTTTCCAGCAGCTTTAAAGAACCCTGCAAGCTCCCCGCAAGAAGCGTGAGACTTGCAACACTGCACCCGGCGACCCCGACTCGGCTGGTGGCGATCCAACACCTCAGGAGGGACCCCAGGACTACTCTAAGACTGTGAGTACAAAGACCTGTCCCCCCTGAGCCCCCACAGCGCCGCCTGCAGAGGGAATCCCACCGCTGCCACCAATGTAGGAAGTTGGCTCTGTATGTGCTATTTCAAAGTAAGGAATAGCATGCACAGAGTCCAAGGGTTCCCCTTAGAGGTAAAATAGTGGTAAAAAGAGATAATACTAATGCTCTATTTTGTGGTAGTGTGGTCGAGCAGTAGGCTTATCCAAGGAGTAGTGTTAAGCATTTGTTGTACATACACATAGACAATAAATGAGGTACACACACTCAGAGACAAATCCAGCCAATAGGTTTTGTTATAGAAAAATATCTTTTCTTAGTTTATTTTAAGAACCACAGGTTCAAATTCTACATGTAATATCTCATTCGAAAGGTATTGCAGGTAAGTACTTTAGGAACTTCAAATCATCAAAATTGCATGTATACTTTTCAAGTTATTCACAAATAGCTGTTTTAAAAGTGGACACAGTGCAATTTTCACAGTTCCTAGGGGAGGTAAGTATTTGTTAGATTAACCAGGTAAGTAAGACACTTACAGGGCTTAGTTCTTGGTCCAAGGTAGCCCACCGTTGGGGGTTCAGAGCAACCCCAAAGTCACCACACCAGCAGCTCAGGGCCGGTCAGGTGCAGAGTTCAAAGTGGTGCCCAAAACACATAGGCTAGAATGGAGAGAAGGGGGTGCCCCGGTTCCGGTCTGCTTGCAGGTAAGTACCCGCGTCTTCGGAGGGCAGACCAGGGGGGTTTTGTAGGGCACCGGGGGGGACACAAGCCCACACAGAAATTTCACCCTCAGCAGCGCGGGGGCGGCCGGGTGCAGTGTAGAAACAAGCGTCGGGTTTGTAATGGAAGTCAATGGGAGATCTAGGGATCTCTTCCGCGCTGCAGGCAGGCAAGGGGGGGGTTCCTCGGGGAAACCTCCACTTGATCAAGGGAGAGGGACTCCTGGGGGTCACTCCTCCAGTGAAAGTCCGGTCCTTCCGGTCCTGGGGGCTGCGGGTGCAGGCTTCCCCTGACCGCGACTCTTTGAATCCTAAGTCCCGACACCTGGGAGAGACCCTGCATATATTTTTCTATAACAAAACCTATTGGCTGGATTTGTCTCTGAGTGTGTGTACCTCATTTATTGTCTATGTGTATGTACAACAAATGCTTAACACTACTCCTTGGATAAGCCTACTGCTCGACCACACTACCACAAAATAGAGCATTAGTATTATCTCTTTTTACCACTATTTTACCTCTAAGGGGAACCCTTGGACTCTGTGCATGCTATTCCTTACTTTGAAATAGCACATACAGAGCCAACTTCCTACAAAGTGAAAGGAATACAACAGACAAAAACAAAGAAGGAGAAGGGGTCGCAAATAAAAGAAAGAAGGGAAAGAAAGAACGAGAAAATGAAATCACAACTAAGAGACGCAATAGAGCAAACGTGCGAGACAAAAGAAAAAAGGGAAGAAGGCAGCAGACGAAAGAGGAAAAAATAATACAAGTGTGAAAAGAAAGAGAAAAATGAACATTAGAGAAAAAAAAAGAGATGGGGAGAGAAACAAGCAGCGAAAGATCCAGAGCATGTATGTACTGACCCATGTCCCACAGGCACAGAAGGGGAAAACCAGTTTTGACACTTTGAGCCCGACAAGTAACTTGTGGCTTTCCACACACAGACTTGAAAAAGAGGGCTTTATAGTAAAAAGTGAATTGACGGATAAAGTTTAAAAAAACAACAGAGAAAATAAGAAAGAAAGATCTTTAAAAAAAAGAAGTGAAAGGATGCATACTGAGTCAAAGGAAAGAAAAAATAAAGACAGAATGAAGGGAAGAGAAACAATTGTTAAAGAATGAACACCTGACAAAGAAAAGAAGAGAAAAAAAGAAACAAGGAAAGAAACAACCAAGTTTTTGTGAGTTTGAAAGAGGAGGAAGGAAGAGGGAAATAAGAAAAAAGCGAGGAGTAGAAAGACAGTTGAAAGAAAGAGAAAAACTTAATGCGTGGATTTTAAGAGCTAGAAAGAGAAAAGTGGGGGAAGAAAGAAAACACAGAGTAAACAGAATAAAGGAAAGAATGGAGTGAGACAGGCAGGTGAAACAGACTCTCCCAAATAGTGGAGAAGTGTGGCTCAATGGTTAGAGCGGCAGACCCTGAAGCAGAGATCTGGCTCAAGACCAGGGTTCAAGTCCCGCTTCGGCAGGTCTTGGGCTCAATTCCCCTTGACCAGATAATTCTCGCCTCGGTGCCTAATCTAATTCATGGGTCCCACTCTGCAACTCTGGGCAATAGCTTGCTTAATCTCCACAACGGCCCCAACAGCGCTTGGATGCCTGGCTTCACCCTGGGGGTGCTCAGGAGTGGGCGCCTCACAGGGAAAAGCCAGGAGGGGTTCCATAGCGGTATGAGTACAGCGCCTTGAGACCCTAACGGGTGAGTAGTACGCTATACAAGTGCTAATTTACCTTTACTTTACAAATAAAGATGGCAACTAAGAATAGATTTAGTTGGCTCCCCCACGTCCTCAAACAGAAGACAGAGTGTGTAACAACCGGGGGCACTGCAGAACAGCAGGAGGTGCATCACCAGAGTTGTATGTGAACCCCAATCCAGCAATAATTTGATGCTTAAGATCAGGATTGGGGGTATAGACTAGTGGCCTAATGAAACTGGTGGAGGCCCCCCTGCATAGAACATGGAGGGGGGCCCTCTCAGGACTCACTCAAGCCAGGTGCTGTGCTGAGGGTGCCCCCTGGAGCTCTGGGCCCTCCCGCACTGCGGGGGCTGCAGGGGCCTTTATTATGCCCCTGGTATAGACAGAGCTGTGTCCCGGCCCAGTGCTGGAATAATAGAAAGGCAGTGAGTCAGGAATGAGAAACGGAGTGCTGTGTGATTCCTGGTATTGGAATAATGGGCTGCTGCAGGTTAGGGTTGAGGTGCACTGACAGAGTTGTATTTGGGCTGCGGTAGTGTAATAGTAACTGGCATGCAAGGTTAGAAGTGAGATATCTTAATGAAGCTATGTCTGGAACCTAGTATTGGCATGCCAGTGTTGCGAAGTGTTAGCCTGGAGGTGTCCTGGTGAAGCTGCGAATGGAGCCCAGCATGGGAGTTGCACTGCCTCCGAACCACAGTATCAAAGAGTTCTGAAGGACGTTAGACTGAGCTGTGTTTTGCTCTTTTGGGTCCAGTATTGGCTTGGCAGTGGGACTGAATATTAGAATCAAGCTGCTGTAATAGAACTGAATGTGAGCGAGGTCACAGTACAGGAAAGGAAGTGACCTTGCCGGGTAGAACTGAGATGCAAGGATGGAGCTGTGCGCAAGGTACCAGTACTGGAAGAGCAGTGTGTACTGACTGTAAGAATGAGGTTCTCTGGCAGATAGCATGTGTGCTTTTCTGGCACTGACACAGCTATGGGCCTCGACTGTGTGAACCTAGGTGCACTGATGAAGCTGCGCGCAAGGGATCCTCCGCCTTTGCTCTCAACACTATAGACCACAGGCAGGCACATTCAGTAAAGAAAATCCAAGGAAGGGCGCTTACCGTAAAGCCCTACCGTAGGTATATTGCCAGGCACCTGACAGAGGGCGCAGAGAGCCCACAACGAACAAATGTGACGAGATGATAAGATAGCCTGATTTATAGCCTTGTTTGCAGCTAAGCTAAACTCAGAGGAAGAATGCTCTGGAAATTAAAAGGGAAGCTTCCCTGGACAGGAACACGAAACAAAGTAAAAAAAAAAAAGTCCCCTACAGACCAGATGAGCAGAACAAAGACTAATTATGCAGTAGTTGGTCCCTGCTCCCACACAAGACAGAGACACAAAGAGGCTTGACTGACCACTAGCAAGCAAGGATTTTTAAATTACACTTAAACAAATAAAATAGCAGGAAGCCTACAGAAGAAGTATACTTAAAAGTATGCAAGAGTTCATACGCTTAACCTAAAAAGGTACAAAGTGAGGTCATCTCTGAATATTACATCCAAGTACAACTTGCAGAGCTGCAGCTGTTGCAAGCCAGATGGTGAGACATCTATAAAACAGAACGATTACTGCATTGTTAAATATATAATGTTTTCCACTCAAATCTGAGCTGAAAATACAAAAGTGTTTTCAAATACACATGCTACCGTGTTTCGACTTCCTGTTTCTGGTTATATTGGTCATATCTTTTTTATATTAATTTGTGCATAAAACATTTCTTTGATTTGTTCTTTTGGAATATTGATGCCCTAGTCTTGGCATGTTATGGTCTCTTATTCCAGTACGTTTTTATACTTCTGGATCTTGATCATTTTTCTTCCTTGGTGAAATTTTGATTTACCCTTTTTCGTTTTTATCTAACATTGTTTCTCACTTTTATCAATTCATTGCCTGACCACAGCCATGACATGGATCCATCAATTCTAATTAACACTGGTCCTCAAGCCCCAGGAAGTTGCAGAAATTACTACTCTAACTAAAGAAACGCACGAATGACGGGAGAAACATTACCATCTTATTTCCATTTACACATCTACTCCTCAGTCAATTAAGAACGGACCCCAATCAGATATGGGGTTTTCAATGTGGGTAAGGCCTCCGATGGGTGGGCAATGGAACAATATCATCCTCCAAATGTTGGTGGCTTCGGTACTCCAGGAGCCTTGTAGGTAAGGATGTGTAATAACTGTAACAAAAAAGGACAGCCGTCCCACACAATCTACCTACCATACAAGGCGAAAGAGGTGCTTTACAGTCAAAAGGGCATGTTAACACACACACTCAAACCGGATTTTTAATTATGAAGTACAAACTCCAAGACATGTCCATAAAACCTTTTGGCTCTTTAAAAACCTTTACATTTCACAATATTTTTGTTCACATTGGCTCAAATGGCAGGCATTAAATCCTTTAACCCATTCCAAGCACTCTAAATGGGGGTATGTTATGCGGGGAGATGCACAGTTATATAGCATGCATTCTACCAGTGAATGATGTCAAGCAGTGGGTGGGGACCACTGGCTCAAATGATAGCAAGTTAGCAAGATAGAGATCATGCTCATGGGGAACGGAGACCAAGTGTCCTTAACTCCTGTTGGCCTACAAAGATCAGGCTTTGTTCTCCTCACGTCAAAAAGTAGACATGCAAATGTGATTGCAAACTCAGCTCCTCCGATCCATACTGGATTTCCAATTCCACAAGCTAAAGAAAGTTCTCCCGTTCCTGCCTTTAGATACAGGGAATGCGTGCCTGATCTCTGCTGCATGATCCTATGACACTGCAAAAAACCCGAGTAGAGTATCTGCTTCAAAAGCTACAAATATTGCAAAATTTCACAGCTTGTCTGATTCTGGCTGCTCCATGCTTCTTCCCTGACGAGTAAGAAGGGACCTTGCCAAAAACCAACAATACTTCCACCCACTTTCTTCTAGCTCAGCATTTCTATTGCCCATTCCTCGCCTCAAGAACGTTTGCATGGAAGGGTTGGAAGGGGGTTCTGGGGCTGGCCAATGTTTTATTGTTTTGACACCTACCTTATGGAAAATCCTCCCCTTAACTCCATCCAATCCTGTTTGACCCTTTGATTCTCGCCGAGTATCACCTTATCCTCTAAATAAGGGTCATCTTAAGCTATAATTCTTTCCCTAAGTGCTTGGAAACTATTAAATGATTTGTACGTAACACAAAAATCACTTAAGATACTGAGGTATGGCTTTGCCACACCATTCATTTTGGTACGTTCCCATCCATGTTTCAAGTATTCAATCACAGACTGGAGTCTGTTTGTGAGGTATATTAATTTCTAAGCCGCGTAAGTCACCACATATATCTGCCTGCGAGTGTGCTTGCAACGCTCACCCGGCCAAGGTGGTAGCAACCTATAAAGCTACCAACCCACACTGTTTGATTCCAAGAAGTGTCCAGAGGTCAGTGGCACTGATGGGAAAACGCTGGTGAGCAGCAGCCATCACAAAGAGGCCCAGAGCTGGCATTAAGGGTACCTGCGTCATTAGCAGTCTTTCACCAACAGTCTGATGGAAGGTCAGAGAGTAAACTGGGTTTGCGTTAAATAATCCTGTTTTTAGGGTATTCTCTGATGAATCTCAATATTAAACAAACACTGATAAAGTCAACTGGTCTGAGTTTAGTGTGCTAACATTTAGTAGTAGCATGTAAGCACAAGATAAATGGGAGGAGCCAGCAAAGGGCTATTATTATAAAGCAGTGTGTCATGCAGCTCCGTGACTAACAATTCAGTGGAAGCAGAAGGACACACCCAAATAACCAATAGTAAAAGGAGAAAGAAGAACACTTCATGTGGCCGAGCTAAGGAGTGACTGACCCTACTGGAGAAGCTTGTTCAAGACAGCCAATGCCTGAAAGTGGCTGACTAAAGCCCTACCATAAGTATATTGCTAGTACTAGGTCTGCTTCACAGCTGCGGAGCCAAACGCAGATCCAAAAAAACAGTGCACCCACCCCCCCCCCCAAAAAAAATAAGAAAAAAAATGGGTAAACATAGTTTCACATTACAAAACAATTTAGAACTTTTTATTTAGTTTTCTCAAGTGGGTTGGTTGATTTGGGGTGAAGCTCTCACGTCAACCCTATGTCCTCGCCCCTTTAGGTCGAGCGTAAGGGTTCAAACTTGTGCATACTTTTAGTATACTTCTTATGGCTTAAAGCGATTTCATTTGTTGGTTGAATTGTCCCTTAAAAATTCTTGCTCATTAGTTCTGCCTTTTTCAGTTTCAGAGCAATGACCAACTACTGTATTTATCCGCTGTGGTTTCTTTATCTGTTGCTGTGATGGACTATTTTTATTATTTCTTTGGTGCTCCCTGTTCACTGTGGGTGTTTTAGTCTGCTTGCTGCCTGCGTTTTATTGCAGCATTCGGTTTCTCCCATCTCCTCCCATGTCAATGACATTTGTTTTGGCCTTACACCAGTGCTGTCCTCATTAACCTCTGGCTCCTAAAATAAGCTTATTTTACAAAAGAAACACCCGGTTGTTTGGCTCACTGCTCACAAAAGCCACAATATGCCCTTTCTGGTAGAATGTAGCTAAACTTAGAAGCAATGAAGGGAAACATGCGTAGCCTTGCAACTCTAGTCTCTCTCTCTCTCTCCAGGTCCCCTCCCAACCAGCACTCACATCGCACACAGGGTATTGCTTATCTCCTTTACTGGGGCCATAAATCTTTCTCAGGCAGCTCTGCTATTGTTAGAACTTTGTTGAAATGCAAGGCAAGAAGGCTTGCAAGATTTTTCATTCTGTTGAAATAAAAAGAAAATACTGTTTCAACCTTATTTTCCAATTTCTGTTCAGACGTTTACGCAACTGGAGGTAGTGCAGTCATCTTTTCGTCTCTGCTCAAGGGATTGTGATTTTTTTTATGCCAGTAGCTGCCAGTGACCACCAAAACATGGCAGGAAAAGATAAAATTATGAGACACAGTTGACCAATTTATGCGGCAAGATTAAGTCCAGTTCTGAATTTACAATGCCAATAGCTCTAACTCAAGAAAATGCAAGACCTATTACATTGCAAAAGCTTACTTTTTTTTTTTTTTTTTTTTTTTAAAGAACAATGTGTCATGGATGGCCGCTCTTCCTACCCTTACTTCTTCCTTTAATATTTCCAGGGTACTTCATTTTCCTTTCCTTTTGTAGTGTTGCCCTGCAGCGTATTGGACTTTGTGCTCCCAAAATACATTAATTGATATGCTCTAAATTTTGATTTTCAATTACATTTCTCACAAATATTTTTTGCTGTAATCATTTGCCCATTCTACTACTTTTTTTTGGGGGTAAGTTAGTTTCTAATTGAGCTCATCCATTCTTTGGAATAGACTTATTTGTTTCACCGACACCCAGATCTTAAGCTGTGCAATTTCCTAATTTTTGGAAGGCTGAGACTGCAAAGAGTAGAACACTTCTTAACATGCAGGTTAGAAAAAGTCCCTGCTCCAAGTCATACATTTTGCCTAGATTGCGTGCCAGTTACTTTAACTCTCCTTCACTTTCTCTATTCAAGAAAACAAAAACCCAGAGAGGCCACAGGCACCACCCTCAACAGGGGTGTAGCGGCCCAACTCTGAGCTAGAGGGTGGATGGCAAGGAACACAAGGGTGTCTTCTCTTCAGGAGGAGCCTACAAATGAAAAAGGACCCTGCCATTAATGGTGTGAGGGGTGGGACAGGAAAGAATAGGCCACGACTTTCACCGTAAGAGAGGTCTGCTGTCTTCAAGGGAACTTATTTTATTATTTATGCAGTTTTCTATAGCGCAAACTTGGCCCTAGCGTTAGAACCTTTACAAAAGAACCCTAATGGAAACATGAATACTAAACAGAAGTGAATAAAAGACTAAAACATAAGTGAATACAGGGCTCAAAAAATCTACTCGACCACTCGCTATGCTGAGTTTTATTTTAAGAGGTCCAACTAATTTTAGATCCTACTCTCCCCTTCTGGCAAGTGGACAAAAAACAGGTGTTCTGTTCAGTCATAAACTCAATTAGCAATTAAGATGCCTTTAAAACTTATTCTTGTCACATTTGCTCTGTGTTCGGTGACAAAGGTCAAAAGTGAGTCTGTCTTCTTGCAATGCAAATACTTTTCCTTGTGACTGTGGAGTTCCAGGATTTTGTAAGGTGAACTGTCTGACCTATGTGGAATGAAAGGCTGTTGGTTTCAGGTTTTTCCTAACATACAACATTTATATAACTAAGTAAACTTTACAAACACTTCAAAATATATTTCAGTAGCTGTGAAAGACCATTTTTTGTACTTGTGTGTGATGAAAAGAAATATTTTAATAGGATGAAACAAAAGTCGGAACATTTTACTTGGTGATGTGCAAATGTTAAATGTTTTCTGAAACTCAGTTTTCACAGATTATTGTTAGTACACTATAGTTTTATCAGTAAAGCTGCAAGTTAGTGGGAAGGTTTTTGGACATTTCTTGGAAATTTACTGTCTGTAAATGACAGTGCGCCACCAAATCATGCTTTAGTAATATATTTATTAAAAGTGAGTGTTTAAATGTAAACTGAGAAACACTCCCGCCCTGATGGCAAAGCTATTACTAAACTAAGAGGCAAGTCACGCATGGATCATGTGTACCCTATATGTGGGCTAGATTTATTATACATGGAGCAAACGTTTAGTGTACTTAAAAAAGGATTTTTTTTCCATCAGAAATGCTGAACTCAAATATTTGAAGGTGCACTTTTATGTGAGAATTAAGCAATAGGTGACTGTAAAATACGATATTTGCCTAGGATTCACACAATTGGAGACCCGTTTCTGGGTCAAGTACATTACAGTTAGGTCGAACAGATTATTCAAGCTACTCAACCTGCAGGTCTAGTAACATTTTTATGATTTTTCGAGGCCTGGAATATACCAGCCATAAACTGGTTCAGAGCAATTCACTGTAAATAAAGACAGGAGTAATCTCACTCAATGAGGCAGTAGAACCCACTGTTTCAAGGGAGAGGGAGAGAGAGGGAGAGAGAGGGAGAGAGAGGGAGAGAGAGGGAGAGAGAGGGAGAGAGAGGGAGAGAGAGGGAGAGAGAGGGAGGGAGAGGGAGAGAGGGGGAGAGGGAGAGGGAGAGAGGGAGACACACACACACACACACATCCAGGGCGAGTACTTAATTTGTGCCATTGTTTTCCGGTGCTTGGTATCGGAACATATTCCTTACACTAGTACTTTTTTGATGACAGCCCACAACCTCGTGGAGTTGTCTGCCTATTTTCAGGAGAGCACATCAATTAAGCAATTCAATATACAAGTAATAATAACAGCAGCACTTCCAGGCCATTGTTACTGCCATTTTGTAGCACTGGCAGGGGCCGTGGGTGATGCAAGCTGCAGTGGGCCCCCTAACTGGTACTTTGAACCCTAGTACTTATTTTTGTAGAAACTAAGCACTATGTCCATCACCCGCTCAAGACAAGGAGAGGGGTGAGGGTGAGCAGACTAAGTCACAAAAGAGGTCTCCCACATCAAAAGGAACTGGCTGGCAAATGGGGAGCAGGTAGCCGCCCACCACCACTGTGAAGGGACAGTGAGTCAACAAACTGCAGAGGCGAAGGCAATCCACACCCTGCTACAGGTGCTGCATGTACTGAAAGTGTTACTTGAAGATACAACCAGACAAAAAGAGGGGTAAAACCTAGGTAAAAGGTAAAACCTTACCTCTGGTATTGTTGAACCTAAAATCATCAGCAATTAACTCATTATGGGTGGTAGTAAGACCAGTTGTGGGTTCGGCCTCCCCCGGTTCCTCAAGGTCACGCCAACCTATTTGGGATTGCTGACCTGTAGCTTAAAAAATGGCCATCAATGTAAAACCCAATAAAAATAATGGACTGGATGGATTTTCAACACAGCAGAGATATTTAGGGACGTTACATTCCACGATGTCCATTATATTTAGCAATAATTGGTAGGGAAATGTAGCAATGCTAAAAAAAAAAAAAAAAAATTATTCTAGCAACGAGAATATGGGTAATCCAGGTATCGGCGAGCAACGGATCAGGTACAAATGACTGATCCTTGTAGAATATTTGCTTAAAAACAACATTCATCTGCGTACATTACATAACAGTGTCACAAACAGGAAAACCACATCGCAGGGTGGCTGCGTTGTAAAGGAGCATGGAGATCAACAACCCACAAAAAAACAAAGGCTGCCAGTGAGAGTCTGGCAGAAGAGAATGACTGCACATGAGGCAGTACCGCATGGCACCTGCGGCAGGCTGCTTTGGCTCATCCCGGCAGAGAGGACTAGAGACACAAGTCAATCCTCAATTCAGTAGATACAAGTCTTCTTCTGGTACTACTAATATAAATAATGGGATATATGAAAAAAAAACCTTAAGGCGAGTAGCTTAGTAACTGACAAATTAATAGACTTTCTCCTAAAATAACATTAAAATTGTATTTTTTCAGACAATGGGATAAAAGGCAAACATTTAGCCTATTTTTCTTTTTTTTTCTTTTACTATAACTGATTACAAAACTTAACAGAATTCTAAATACTGTGGTAATTACTGAACAATAAACATTTCCCCAACTAAATTTTAGGAGGTAACATACTGAAATTTACAGAGGGAAAATGTTTGTTACAGTACCAGTACCGGCTCACAGCGAGAAGAAGGGGTGGGGCAGCGGAGCAGTGGAGGGGAGACAAATAAAGTTTGAATTACATTTTTTTTTTTTTTTAAACAACACTTACCTCCATCGCCGCTCCGCTCAACCTACTCCTCTGCTGGCTGCAGGCACAGGCTCAGAGCAGCGTCAGCATTGGCTCGGAGCACCCAGCCAGGGCGCTCCCAGGCAGACTGAGAGCCTGTGCAGGCTCTCTCCAACCCAGCAACTGTGTTGCTGGGCTGGAAAAAGCCTACTGAGAATGTGTGTTTGGCCAGCCCGAGACAGCCGGCCAAACATGCATGCGCACTGAGGGGGAGTGCTGAGCACTCCCCCTCACTGCTTGTCACTCATTGCCCCGCTCCTTTTACCAAAAAATGATAATAAACTAAGTTTATTATCGTTTTTGGTAAAAGGTTTGCATCTGTCGCTGCTTGCCAGGGGGCGATGCTCCTCCGCCCTAATGGAGGAGCCGTCTCTGTACAGTACTGACTTTAAAGTGGGAGGCAATGAATTCTGCATATTATTTATACATCTTTTTTCAAGTTACTTATTGCACCAGGTAAATACCTCACCCAGCAGTATAGGTAAATAATGGGTGCAATAAATATTCAACTGCTATCTTCCCCACTCGGAATCAGTACCAGACAATACTATTGCCAACAAGATTTCAAAAGGTCCTCATACCTCCAACATCTCTCGACTCCGATTAGATACACATCCAATACAGCACTTCAGTGACAAACAAGTATTACTTATTACAGGGGAGGCCCAGAGAAGCAAAGCTTGCATGATCAACAGATTTGTATCCTGAAAGAGGGGGACCCTCACCCCCACCTATACAACTGGATGGGATCTTTGAAGGCATTCTCATACTAACTTTGTCATGCTTCTGCAATTCAGTTCCCCAGTCTCCAGCACAACCTCATATATTAGTATGAGCCACTAGGCTACAAGCAGCTTTGGGAAAGTAGCTAATGCACCCCAGGTTCAATTACTGGATGTCATTTGTTGCTATACTCCAACTGCTTGTCTCACAATGTCACTTTTCTCATCTCACAGAGGTCCTCGCACATTCCAGTTCTAAGCCTTGAGGCTTCCCATTTTACAAGAACTTTAAGCCTAAAGAGAAGTAGTTGAACAGACCTACCCAATTGTATCCTAATGCAGCCAACTGGAAGATTCTGGTTCAGGTGCCTGTAGCAGAAGTGACCATAAAGAGACGAAGATGTAGCCTGTTATTTTTGGTAGCATTTTCAATGTAAAACAACTAATCTTTTACCCTTAAACTGGAGGAAACGTGACTGATGAAATCTAAAATCGACAATGTAAACCTGTTTCACAATTAGACTATCTTAAGGTCAACACAAAAGACACATTTTGATCTCAGTGGCCTTAATTCAGGTCTTGCCAGTCCTCAGAGTAAGATAATTCACCCTGATTGACCAGAAGATATTGAGTGTCCCAGGTATCATCTGTGGAATTCAGTCAGTCCTTTACTAAACTAGGAGAGAAGAAGAGGGGTGAAGTGACCCCCCCAGTTGCATTTCAGGTGGCTTTGGCCAACAGAACCCTAGTTCTGAGCAAGGATCACCTCTGGATACACTGGGATGAAAAAATATTAACAATATAAATACACCCCAAACTGATCTCAATGCACAGGAATATTAGGAGATATCACTCAGCTTCACAGGCTCATTTTATCTTGCTTAAAAGGGTGGATGGTCGAGGTTGCACCAAGCAGGGATCCAAACAAGTGACATGCAGGTAACTGTATCTGTAAAAGTGTGAGGGGTGGGGGGTTCAAAGGATTATAGAGGTCCAACTGGGAAGTTCTGGATCCATGCAATCAGTTAATTTTCATTCACTTTACACAGGTGATGCACAGGTCTACTGATATCTTTAGAACACTTCTCTCAACCATTTAAAAGAGCAGGGGGACGCCTTCTTCCATTGGTTTTTTACCATTGTAAGATGGCAGTCCCACAGCACTTGCAGTGTTAGCAACTGCATCATTCACTTGTCAGCATGCACAGTATGCTAGCGGCACCGTCGTCAGCTGTCACAGCCAGCAAATCCAAGCCCTCAGATGACGCCCACCGAAAGAAATCAATGTAGGATAGTCAAAGGCTGCACATGCTTCTAATAGGACCTCTCATTTCATGCTACTATGATATCCTAATTTTCCGTCAACAGGTACTCTACTATAGCATTTAAATAGCTCTACATACCCAGTGGTGGGGCACAAACGTGCATTACTGGACAGAAAGTTGGCTACACCCTGGGAAAGTGTGTGGTGGCAGAATGGTTTGTGTGTGATTCTATGTAAAAGTATTTTGAAGTTTCACACAAGGGGCTAGAGACATGTTCTTTTCTCATCTTGGGGGCAGCACCTAGCAGCTATAAGGAACAATGTAGGACAGCATACAGGACGCAGAAAACTCCTAGTGCTGCTGGACTTGCAAGCTGCATTTACACCACTGATTAGCCCATCACAGCATGTGGCTGGTTTATACGCTCCTTGGAAAGGTTCAAGTAATTTTTAAGTGGTAGAACCTTACATATATTTAAAACTTATTTCCGTTTCACCTGAAAGCGGCCTTAATCATACTAAAAAACAATATCCTAACCTCCTTTTAGCTCAGTTCAAAGGTTATACTTAAGAGTTAATCTCTGAATTCTGGAATGATTTGTTGTAAAATTAGTTGATGGTGTCGTTCGAGTTGACCCTGAAAAGCATCCCACTCCCAGTTAATAAAAAATATTTTTTTTTTGTCACACTTCAAAGGAAGCGTCTGAAGTGAAACCCTGGGATTTCATGGAAAATTCCTTCAGTTTTTGAACAAAATATTGTACCTCTTTATAGTCACCCATGTTCACCCTTTAATGTACTACAAAAAGGACTATCTAAGCAATTACATGTATATCTCCTAAAGCAGCCTGCAAGACATCCTCTGTAGTTTATTTTATGAAAGTCCCAGTAGATGTTTTGGCTTAATTTACTTCCAAAGGCAATACAAAGGAAGTTGCTTCCATCCGTGTATCTCATGATGAGTTATTGGGGACCGATTCACGTAGATACTTGCAGGGAGGGACCATTTCAAAAGCTCTCCCCTGCAGTGGGGCAACAACTGCTGTGAGCTCCAACACATTTCTTGGTCTAGAAGGATCTCTGGATGGGCAAGGAAGTCAACTTGATAAGAAATCCCACCCCTCAGCAAGTGTGGTTGTTCGATGCGGCTCGTGCTGTGAACCCCGATTACGATATACCTGTGACCTCATTACTCCACCCTCCTACTCAAGTGTAGCTGCTGTAGCCGTGCTACCTCGAATAGCGAGGTGTGGCAGTAAGTGCGTTCTCCTGGCATCAGAGTTTCATTGTAGTTTCCTGTGGAACTTTAATAGTTCAGAACAGTGCGCCCAGGTTGGACATATAGTACGGAACTGTTGTAACCGTGCAAGATTTCTCCCATTTAAGCCATTTTCAGAAGCAATTGCTGTCAGGTAGATTAAGCATTTGTAAATTGCCCCGAGCTTGAGGTAAATGGGTGTCGGTACAGTACCAAGCAGCAAACAAGATGAAAGAGCACATTTTTTAAGTCTCTGTTTAAACTGCTTGAGGCTATTCGTCATTTAACAGGAGTGAAAAACTTGTTCCACCATTTGGCATCCACAATCTGCAGTAGTTTTTCTAAAAAAAATGCTTATTTTGAATGTAGGAATGACCTGCAGTTTTTGATCCATTGACCTTGATAGCGTGCACGGCATTTAGATTCTTTCTCATCTTCCTGTGGGTGAAGCCATTACCGGGAGTAATCTTAGACAATAATGAGGGGTCCGAATTTCAACCAGTTTGCAACTGGAGCCCAGTTAAGACTGTAGAATTACTCTGTTCCCTCCGAATTGACCCAGGCACAGCTCCAGCTAAATTTTACAGGGAGGTTCGAACCCTAGATTCGGCGGCAATTAGAAAAAACAATAGAAAAGGTACTCTGCCCAGCCCAGTTGAAAACACACTAATACAACCTTGGCGCTTGCACTAAATGACACATGATCAAGTTGGTTTCCTGTTGTAGGCTGATGGATCTACCTGTATACACGTATTTACTGCCGATGCGTAAATTCTTCACGGTAAGTGGTCGTGGGTTGAAGCACCCAATTTGACGTTTATCGAATGAAAATATCAGCTTTACATACAGCTGTCTCTTCTCAATGCTTGTTACGATGTACAGGATACATTAAATAGACACTTTTTAAATATAAATATACACCTGCTACCCCAAAACAAACATCTATGCATGGGTACATTTTAACCGAAGGAAACATATAGATGCATATCATACACACACTAAATGTATCGATTATCCCATTCGGAAACACTCATTACAGAGCTATCGAAACGTAAATAAGTCATCAAAAATAAATTGTTCATTAATTTACACATAAGCATATGGATATACACTACAGATACGTTACCTAAACACAAACATGAAAAGAAGTATACACGCACGTGCATGTTTCCATAGTGTGAGTGCCAAGTAGCTGTAAATAGTAAGCTACTAACGCCCGACTCAATTGTGCTAATTTTAGGGAAGCCTAAAGAGTGAAAAGCTGAGCACGACAGTTGTTCCGCGAAGCAGCGACCCTATTAAGCGCTCCCCAGATTCTGGCGCGCAAAGCCACTGTCTAGATACCTATGGTGAGACAATAATGAGGCGGGAACAGCAGTTCATCCTGAAGAGAAACCGCGAGCACGCTAATGGGGAAGGACCTGGGGTGAACCTCCGACGCCACGCCAGGGCAAAGGGAAAGCAGGGATTTCTGAGGTGGCCAGCCGTCTGGAAACACAACCTGGAGCGGCGACAAGCGGCAGCTGGCATGAGAGAGATGCGGTGAGACGGAAGGAAGATGCGGCTCCCTGCGCCTCACATCCCAGTGAGAGGCATGGCGCAGCCGACAAGTCCAAGAGCTCAAGAACGCTGCAGGTAACTTCTGACTTCATCCCCAAGGACGGCATGCCTGCTCACCGACAGAATATATTAAAGCCAGTGCTGGAATAGGCGAGAAACAACTCGGAGAAGTTGCTGACTGTAAGCGGGGAAGGAGGTCCAGGGGGCAAGGAAGCTAGGATGCGGAGTAAGGCAGGGCAGAGCCAGAAAGTGGCTTGCCAGCTTCATGTCTGGGAGCTGCAGGTACATGATTGCTAATTTAAACTCGACCCTAAAGAAATTGACAAGTACAAATGCAATATCTAAGCTATATAGTCATACTTTGTCTGTCTCATTTGGGACCAAATGTTTAATTATTTTAGGTTAAGTCTTATTCGACTAGAAGCATTACTATAAAGAACGTTATAGGTCAATAGCTCAATCTACAATAGTAACAACTAAAAAAAAAATACTATTTTGTAATATACTCTTTTGTTTAGTGCCTCGTCGGAGGTGAGAGACCCTGTATCCAGTGCCATGGTCAGATTATTATGTAATGCCTTTTACGTGGCAGGTTGACCTAGCTAAGGAACCACACCCATCTGTTCTCCTGAGTGTTGATGGGGCTTAGGGCATGGTATCCCTGGAGGAGCTTAGGGACACTCTGCTGGAGTCTAAACCTGAAATAAGTTCTGTTATGGAGAGAGGTACAGCCATTATGAGTTGGCTTAGGATGGCAGCCAACGTGGTTGCCCCAATTAGAACAATAAGGCTACAAAGACTCGGTCTTACTCACTAGTTTTCGGCGGACTTGGCTCAAGAAAGAGCTACATGCAAAAAACGGTAGAGAACTTGGGGGGAGACATTATCTCGAACAACATAAGGTCAGCTATAAAAAAATAAAAATAATTTTTAAAAAAGCCTTAAGGGACTATCATGAAAATATTAAGAATCCCAGTAGTATTTTTTAGACACAATTTATTGATGAAGCAAAGAATGACAGTAAGGAGATTTTTTTAATTGTTTTCGGGTTTACAAATCCTACAACCTTCTGTTAGATCCTAGGCAGGCACTTTGTGCCCCCCTTGGTGATTTTTTTTTTGTTTAGGATAAAATCCTCACAATTCAGGATAATCTGGGACAAATAATGTATCCAGAAATCCTGCACCTGATATTGTAGTTGCTCCCCCAGTTGCCCTAAATTGACATTTGTGGCTCCTTCAGTGGAGGAGGTGGTTTCTGCCTTCTCAAAACACAAGTCTGGATCACCATTGGACCCCAACCTGCACCACATTTTTAAATCAATGGGGGACAATATTGGTCCAATCTTTAATGATCTGTTTTCTACCGCTCTTTATGCAGGAACCCTACCAGAGGTTTGGAAGAAAGCTAATGTCATCCCTCTCCTCAAAAAGGCCAATGCTGACTGAGAGTCACCGACCAATTTTAGACCCTTCTCCTTACTTCCAGCAGCAGCAAAGGTCCTGAAAGGTATGGTCAACCAACAGCTGACCACCTTCCTGAATGAGAACAACTTCCTTTAACCCTCTCAATCTGGGTTCAGAGCTCGGCGCAGTACCAAGTTGGTCCTTCTAGAGCTCTCGGAGTCCATTAGGTTTAGTTTGAACTCAGGCCTCAATGTGGCCTTGGTGCTACCCGACCTGTCTACAGCATTCAACACAACCGACCATAACATCTTGCTGCACAATCAAGAACATCTGGTAGTGACGGGATCGGTGCTTGGCAGGTTGAGCTCCTTCTCAGCACAGCATGAACAGGTGGTTTGGATGAAGCCATACGCATCAGAGGCTAAGAGACTGAAGTGGGGAGTGCTGCAAGGCTCTTCCCTCAGTCCTACTCTTTTTAACATCTTTATGTCACCCCTGGCATATCTGGTGGAATCCTTCAAGATCAGAGTCATCCCGTATGCGGATGACACCCAGCTCCTGTTCACCTATGATGGGGACTCCTCAGAGGCCAAGAATGCTTTTGCAGGCTGAAAGGCAGCAGTATTGAGATGGCTGAGGGACAACAAAGTGCAATGTAATCCAAACAAGACTGTAGTTCTTTCGTTTGTTGTAATCACCTTTCTGAGTGGTCCGGAGCATTGGCCTAGGACTGTCCCCCAACGACCACCAGGAATCTTGGGGTCATGTTTGACTCCCATCTCTCGCACCCATCTCTCATTCTAGGTGCAGGTGTCAGCTATAGTTAAATCCTGCTGCTAGATTGTCCATAAGTTGAAAAAAAATCTTTATTTCCTCGCTCAACACATTTAAGGCTCATTACAGCGGAAGATAAATTAAAAAAAAGAGCTGAAAACACTCCAAGAAACAGGGAGGAATTTGGCAGAAGCCCTAGTCCCTCAATCCCTCAGTACCAAGCGCGGGGACACTGTGTGAGGAGCTGCGCGCTACAGAAATAGCATCACTCATTCATTCAAGAAGCACTTTGTTTATGCATTACAATTCATAACCGGAAATCTTCAGTATAACCTTTACTACTATGTGACAAGTAAGTTACTGTTTGCTGTAGAAATGGGTACTATTGTAGCTACCAATGTCAGTACACACACGAATTTCACATAGGAAAAACACGCATATACACACTAAAAAAATATCAATTTATCCCTTGGCAGTTGCACTAAGACACCTTGTTGTACCTGTTATGGGGTCCTCCATTTGAGAGATAGGTTGTGACATCTGTCCCTTGCACCAAGCCCGGAGACGACCTATTAAAAGGATCAGTCTGAACTATGCTGCCCAGATGATCTATGCAGCCAGGCAAGGATTGGCCCAGCCCAGGAAGCACTAGAACAAAATAAATTATATAAACATTGGTGCGACACTCCAGCCCAAGAGCGCCTGAAAAACCATAAACTATGTCGACGTTAGTGCCTGCACACTAGACAGAGAGGGAAAGAGGCCCATCAGTTCCCTGCAGGCAGCTGATCCCAGGAAGATCCACACAGTAATATTGAGAGGTCTGTTGCCTTCCTCCACGGACAGCCCTATAACTGTAACTCTCCGGGATACTGGCGGGAGAAACTGCTGGAACCGGCCCAGAACCCAGTTCCTGTATCAATAGTACCTGATGGAGCCTAAATCGAGCTGGTTCCCACACCATTCTAGCACGGACTACGCCCCAAACTGAAATGTCAGCTCACAGAAAACCGAGCTTCGCCCACCTCTTAGTGGAAACAGCAATCCTTTCATGGTGTAGTGCGCTGTGCTCTGCATGAGGAAACTGCAAATGCTCGCAAGAAGAAATGGAAATCTGAATAGGGGTTAACTATACTGATAACTAGAGCACAGTTTGGTAGAAGGTTCGGTCAAACTGCAAAACTGACCATGGACTGACAAAGTCGTTTCCTACAATTAAACCTGTCATCAGTAAAATTAAGTGATGCAAAACACATCCAGTGGGGCTGTCAAATGCCATTTTCACATCCTTTAGTGACTCGGCGGCACATAAGACGGTAGTTGCCCAGCGACTCAGTGGCTCCACCGCTTGAAGAATCAAGACCACACCAATATTGATTATAGGCTGCCTTCAAACTGCACTTGAAGAGCCGTTTCCAGGCAATGCCATCAGCACCTCTTTTTAAGTTACTGTTGGACAGTGCAGCTATACACATACCTATTGTAACCAATAACAGAGAGTGTGCTTTGGCTTCACCCTAGAACAGTACTTCATACTAAAATCTATATGGTTTATCATTCCACCGCTAAAGGAGAGCTTGCATTGCAAAGCATGTGGGACTATTTTACATCTCAAAAGTACATCATCACACACTATTCCTTATCTCGGAGATGAATCGTATACAGAAAGCATTTTTTTTCCACTGAAGCAGTCGTTTTAAGAATATTTTATTCAGGACTCACATGTAAGTCGGGCTACTGAATTTGACAATGCTTATTTACAATATCTGGCAATGGAACAAGTCCGTCTGCACCATTTCCAAATACTGAAAAGGATAAAAGGCTGTTCCAGGAGTAATGTACTACACATTTGGCAAACCCTTACTTTTAGTTTTCAAACAGGTTTTTTAAACAGTTTAAGGGGTCTCAGCCTGTTAACTTCATATGGACTGCTAAGGATGTCAACGGCTCAACTTCCAACCAAAATCATAAAAAAAACGAGTGCAATTGTGCTGCAAAATAAAGAGAGAAAGTAGTGCAGGAACCATACGGAAAACATGGAGCCTCTTGTGTTTCCAGTAGTTTACCGGTGCTCCCGTGGTGGGCTAAACACCGGAAAAGGCATGACATATGCATGCCTTTCACGAATGAAAACAAGCGGATTTAAAAGGCAAGCCCACCAGCCAAGGAAAGTGACTGAGGTAACATGGGCGAGGTTAAAATCCCCCTTAAGAGAGATTAAAAAAGGGACGGATCGCTTTGCACTCGCTCCTAAAAACGCTGGCACAGAGCAAAGCCACTGTGGTGCCGAGCCTAAACGTACTAGGCTGTATTTCACAGCGTAGTACCAAATTCCACACAGCAACATCTCAGAGCTTGCCATATATAGTTTATGTATGGAATTTAAATCAGTGAATCCCACCCAAATCTTTGACCAAGGTGACTGAGCAAACCTAGATCATGAATGCTCAGACCAGACTTGGGATTTAATCGTTTGTGATTACAAAAAAAAAAAAAAAGAAAATAAGATTGGCACTGCAAGGCAACAGCGGAAATAAAAATAAGTATTAGTTATGAGAAAGACAAGAAATCAGCTATTGTATTGTTTTGAAATCCGATTCTGCCTCACTTAAAATTTCAAATTTCCTATTTCCTTTAACACATCTTGACCCTGCCACGTTTTATCATTCACTTGCATTTGGCCAAGTTAGACAACTGCGTCTGGTGTTTTTTTTTTTTTTTTTTACTGAAATGGTGGTAAACATCCAAATAAACCAAACAGCAAAAAATGACAACAAAAATAGCTTTGTGGTTACATGTTGATTTTTCTGAATACATACCACGTATCACTAACAAAGGTCCTACACAGATACTGTCTAGTCTACCTCATGTGCGGACAGTCAGATCTCCCCCAGATTGGAAAAGCTCTGTGTTGGGTCAACAGCAAGTCACTGACGATCCAAGTCTTGAGCTGTATGCGACACAACTTGCCCAAGCAAAAGTGGTACTGATTGGCCTAGGTCACACGTGACATCGATCCTAAAAAGAGCAGACACCTGCAACCTACTGTTTGAGCATAATTTATCACCTGCATCTCCTGATAAGGATTCTCGTCCCTGCACTTGACACACCAGATCACTATAACTCTCGCTGCAGTTACACACCCCCTTACAAATTCTAATCTGATTTACAGTGGGCTCTCTATTAAGACTACTACACCCAAACTGCAGAGCAAACATTTCAACAAGACCCGTCTGGTCATCAGGCTGAAAAGACCCAACCAAATTTCTCCAACCATGATAGCACTGCAACCCAATCAGGAATCGAACAAATTCTAAAGACTAAAGAATTGTGCACAAAACTTCTACCGCTACTGAACGTGGACTATTTCAGTCTACCAAGCATCCAGATACCTGTGATGTTCAATGATTGGAAAAAAAGATCAATGTAACCCCAGACTCTACCTTCTCGATTTCCACATAGGAACTTCATGACCTTAAGGAGAGGAATAAAAACCCTTGCTGTATTCCACTCCCAATGTGGCACCTAAACCCACCCTACATAACCTAGGGAAATTAAACTGGGCCATGTTAAAATCTACCCATTTCAACAACATACAGACCTCTAAGGAAATCCAATCGGTTATACACTACCTCTTCAGACAGCATGAAACCATCTATAGCATTACAAACCTAAGCAAATGTGAAAAGTTTTGGAAAGACCATACAAAACACGATATGGCAATAGCACAGTAAGCCTCACTATCTCTATGACAGAGGCTCCCTAGGGTGGGGCATGAAGGAATGTGAAAGGGGGGGGGGGGGGGCGGCAGGCTCTGACCAAGAGGGTACATAGCCTCTCCATGGGGAATGCAGACAAACATCACAGGGGAAATTCGTAATATTGTCCGTATTTATTAGAGAATGAGCAATCAATCCCCACTTGGCTATTTAACATTTTATAAACACATTTGAGAAAATATTATTTGGAAAGGGGTGAAATATTTTACTTGATGGAGCATGGCATTAGAAAGTTTGAACAACTTTGTTATGCAACCTAAAATTACAATAGTTACCTTTTGTTTGGTACACTTCCAGAACTTCACTTTCTCAGCACATTCCTCCTCTAAGGGGCAAATTTCTCCTATCCAGAAGGTGGGATGCACCCGCTCCTCTCCGATATTGCTGACTTTCACCATTCATTTGGCAGACAATGCAAGTTGAGCTTGCTTGACTGTTAAATAAGGGGCAGTATTATTCACATCTCAATGGTGCTTATTCTTGCAAACTCAGAATTAGGTCAGCCTGAGCCACTCGGATGCCTTTGAAGCTGTGACCTTCCAGTTATACACCGATCTCTGCGGGCACAGCATTAACCCGCAGCTTACTTATAAACCCCATTGTGTATTTTCATATTCTGCCCTTCCAGTATTTAGTCTCACAGAATGTAAAGAAACCACTAAAATCTTTGATTCTTCTGTATGTATGACTTTGCAAATGATCCTACCTCTTGACATTTGATTCGCAGGCAAGTTGTCTCCTTAAGATGGGCAATAATCGAGTCCAACGTTGTTTGGCGTCCTTGTACTCCATAGTGGAAGTTGTGATGCTCCGATAATAGCGTTGCTGAACCCAGACAAAATATGCAGCACACTGATAAGCTCTATTTGGTAGTCTACTTGCATCTGACAAAAAAAAAAAAATCAGGGTAGCGTTCTTCCATCTTTTGCCAAAGAACTCAATGTGTGTTAAACGACATGTCCCCATTATTGCCTAAGCCTTTCAATGCCACCTCAGTTATCACAACAGCAACAGCACCAGCCCTCCTACAATTCAGGAAGACACAGAAACCAAACCTCTTCAAGGAACACTACCTCAGAGAGGCTAACTTCTCAACCCTTCCACTGGTGCTACCTTCTCCCTCTGTATCCCCACTACAGCTTTCCCACAGTGCAGTGCTCTGTTGCTAGCCCACTCAGGCATTAGGAAAAGCATAACCTATATACCTGAATAAAAGAAGGCCTTTGGTATCGCAGCATAATTGTGGTGAGGTAATCTCTGTGCTAAACAAAGCTCATTTGATCCTTGGTTCCTCTAGTCTTTTTTCGGCCTGAGGCCCCTTTCTAAAAATCTCACCTTTCAACCTTACCCTGGTAACTATAAGCCCAGAGCAGTGGTGGCGCCTCTCTAGTCTCTTCAAGAAAAGGGTTGATGATCAGTCCCCAAATCCAGCAATTTTAGTGGCGTGGGGTAGCCACCTCCACCAACTTTTCTCCACATTTCAGTAACAAATTAGAAGACTGCGTACCCTACCACCCCTTCGGCACTCTCATATTTTATCATTCTAAGAAAGGGAATTTACCTCCCTTCCCTGCCATGTTTTCCGGCAAATTCAGGGCTTGAATAGAAAACTTGGCCTGTTATAGTCAACTCTGCCTATGTTGCTGCCCAATCTTAGGTCATCAAGTGCAGCAGATAGAAGACACATCCTCCATGTTGGGGTTCTTGCCAAGCACTCATCAACTCCAGCCTTAACCTCTCAACTGTGCCAACATCACCAGCTGTACCCAACTCGGTCTTAAAAGGCCATGGAAGAGTTTCAAAGCTGATTCCCTACAGAAAGAATTCTCTTCAATGCAGCTATTGAACTCACTAATGTCTGTCAAACCATTTCACTTTTCTGTTCACACAGGCTTTTCAAAAAGTGGCACTCCCTTACAGAATCTCAACACTAGCCACCAGGCTAGGCGGCTGACTGAATTCATCTCTGAAAGTACAAAAAATGGAAATCAGAAGCCTTGAAATACAGTAAAGGAAAAGCATAACCAGAAAGAGAAAAAATAAAAAGTAACAGTTGACATAAGCAAGCCGATTCAAAGCACCGCTGTGAGCACGAAGGATAGAGACAAAAGGAAAAAGAAGTTCACTCGCAGTCAAAATTATCGGCAATAGTGCAACTGCAGGGTTGATGGCCAAGGCGGTAACAAAACCACCCAAGGAGGGACAAACGTAAAGCAGTTACCAACTAAAACTAAGGATTTTTGAAAGGCAAGCTCATAAACGAGTAATAGTGATGGGCTTGCGGTGGGCGTTGTTAAAAGCCCAGATACATACCAACATGTCGGAAAAGAAGCACTTGCGTACTGCTATGCTCAACCTAAAAACAAGTGCAGCAACAAAATTGTAACTACAAGGCAAGCATCAAACAGGTCAGAAATCTAAATATGCACAAACAAACTCCGATGCTTTGCATGCTACTATGTACTTCTTCGGAATTATCTTTAAATTTCGAAATGTAAAACCCTGTAGCATAACAATTCACTAAAAAAAAAAGTCATGTAGACCTTGAGACCCACATTTTAACAAAGACAGTCCATAAATACATCAACACTGTTAGTTTGTTAAATCCTGCCTTCACCACCACACAATCAAATCCCAACTAGACTTCCATAAATGAAACAAAGCTCATCAAAACAATTAGCATTGCTGGTCTATTCACTGACCCGTGCTCACTAAACATATTTAAGAATGTTCTGCCCTTGGACATTTTGTGGCCATACTGGCCAGAGACATCACAGTCCATTTAAACCAGGGAATTATCCAGTGAATTAAACACTTTCTACATTGAACTCATCCTGAAAAAAGTTAAGGTTGAAAACAAATGAACTAGGCACATTAATACATATATATATACACACATATCTATATATACACACATACATACACATCAAATTTTAGCTTACTCAATGCTAGGTAAGCCACGTGATGAAGTAGTAGACACTCAGATCTCCAATTTCCTTAAACAAAACAACTTCCACCCTGTTAAGACATGTTCCCAACCTGGTTGGGACACCAAGTCAGTGTAATCTGCAATCTGGGATGACCGCAAGAACACCACTGAATCCAGTGGAGTCACCATATACTTCCTATTTGACCTTTGTTTACCTGTGAAAAGTTACTCAATTAACTACTACTTCAAATATTAATTTGCACAGGAATTCAAGAACATCCTACACTGGAAAAATAAGTTCTACCTCAGAGGGCACAAATCATAACACTCACTTCTTTCTGGTCAGCGCCATCCTCCCAAAAGGCAGGTATCTCCCAAAGCGCAAAGATCACCCTCTGCTCTTAAATGTATACCTTTCCCTACACTATGAGCTTTTCAATTCTTCTGCAATCACCTGTTAAAATAATGCTCATGAAACCCGGATTATATTAAAATTGGGAAAGCCTTGAGATATAGACAAGTCTAGACTGCCACAGTGCCTACAAGCAATAGACCCCTGGATATTAAAAGACAATTTTAAACTCAAACCCTCAAAAACTGAGATCCTTGGTATGTGGCCACGAAAATGTTATAAATACAGCCTGATCTAAGGAAAATGGGTATCCTCCAACCACCTATGGAAATCAAATACTGTTGTGTGATTATACTTAACTAAGCATTCCTAAAACAGGGGTGTTTGGTGTATCTGCTCAGATGGATAATTTAGATGTTACATATTCCTGTACAAGCAGTGCATGTATACGAAAAGCGTCCATGAATGAAAGTCGAAGCTAGTCATTCATACAAATACAGAGATTGAAAGAGGTGTCCTCTGGAGGCAACTCCGACATACTTAGAACCAAGAGATGAGCGTTCTCTTCCCACATGATCAAGCTGAATGATATCGGGGGAATCCATGCATCTCCCTGTGCCTCAGTCTTCTCATTTACCAAAAGTAGACGTGTCCACAAGCAGAGCAAAAAAAATAAAAAATACACGGTTAGGAGCTACTTAAACCTCCGGGAATTTAGGTAAAACATATGTTGCTCTAAATCCAACTGCCTCCGCCATCTCTGTTTTAGCTGCCCTGTTCTGCATTCTCTCTTCATGGTTTCCCTCTGCCAGCCACAAAGGTACAGTAAAAAAAAAAAAAAAATACCGGAAGTCTATTCACAAAGCTCAAAGCCGAGCAAGAGCTCTGGTGACTTCATAAAGCAAACAGACCAAGATGTGTGTGTTTTTTTTTTCTTTCTTAGAAACTGTCACCGGGAACTCGAGATAAGCCGAAGGCTTGTGGCAAGACTATCCTACCTTTAATATACGTCAACGCAGGTACCTATCCTAGAATAGTGAAGCTTGGTTTACAAGCCAGTAACGACGTTGTATTCTAGCAATTTTATAATATGTAGAAATGTCGGAATTACAAATGTAACATGTTTTGAGTGCAAAATTAACAAGAAACAATTAGGCTCTTTTTCGGAATGGCCTGTTATCTTGTGCGGCAAACAGAAATTCCACGTGGTGCATATTACCTGTGTGGTATCCACAGAACATTCCTAGAGCCACACACCCCAGAACAGCACGGCAAAAAACAAACATTCTGCCTCCAGTCAACCTGAGAATCTCGTAATAGTGTTGGGTGTCTCCACACAAACTGTGCCACGTATTACAGATTGAATTAAATGTATGCTGGAAAAGTGTGAATGTTGAGCAACTGTTGGAATCCAGTTCGCGCCTGACCTGGTGTTACGCAAGGTCGTAAAACGAGAGCCATAGCTTATTAACAACTGTTTTCATATATTGTTGACATATGGCTGAAAGCATTAGGGTCGTAATTGTGTCCTTCTATGAAATACAAATTTGTCTGACATAGGTACTCCTGCAAGCTGTGAACTCTTGACACTGTGCTGGAATCGTTGGTGTGTGTTGAAATATCTCTCCTCTGTTCCCTGTCCTGTTTTCACACAATCATCGTACTTCCTTGATATCAGATATTCTAGATCCACATCCGGGACCATGGCTCCAGTCCCTTTCCATCCTGTCTTCTGCTTCAGAATTCCACGAAATCTCCACGTTATTGGAGCAATACTCCCCATCACCAACTTCCTAGGACAGCTTCCTTCACAAAGTACTCCTCTGCTTTTTATCTATTACAAGTACCCTGTTTGTTTGCTTAATTCCATAATCTCTTAATATGACTAGTTGATTCAGGTTCCTCTTCCGCACCTTTACACAATAATGAGACAAGTACACTTAAAGCTTGACACCCGCATTCAAAAAAGTGCTCCTTTGATTTAATTGTGAGAAAACATTTCTGCCTATCATTAGTACTTGCTACATGGAAATATCATATTACTCTCTTGACATTTTTCGCACCCTTCAAACTTACATAGTTTATTTTCAGCTTTTTTTGCTTTCAAGGAAAAGGTTTTTCAAACAGCTTTAACTTTGTCGGGCAGACTAAATGTTAACTTTAGACCTAATACATCGATTATAAACCACGAGTTACAAGGTTGAGAGGCAATTAACAGTCACCGCGGAGATGGCAATGCTGGTCCCCGGTGCAGCTTACCACGTAGGTGTTATTTGTATTACACATTTAGATGGCATTAAATATGTTTTTTTCCAAGCAGAAAGCAAAATACTGCCCAATGTTTTATGACTGTCTCAGCTGCGGTATTAGCAACAAAAAGTATGCTTTATTTTCAGTAGCAGGGGTATATTTTAGTAAAGAAACTACTTGTTTTAAAATAATGTCTATATGCTCGGCAGATGGGTTTTGCGGCGCTTCTTTGTTCAGTAAACCATGTACCTCATATAGTACAATGTAGCGCTAACGAGAAGAGGAAATCAGACAGATAAGCACATCCATTGGTTCAAGTCCATAAATCACACACATTATGAGATGGAGAGTAGTCAGCTTGGAAACCAGAGTTGTCAAAGCAATAATAACTAAGCCCTAAATATGTACACTTACATACATGGACAAATGAAAATATGGATACATGGATCTAATTATAAGTGAGTAAAGAAAGATACACATATTTATAGACAGCACGCCGCCAAAGTGTATGCTCAAATGTCCAATGCAGCGACCTGCCATGGCCACAACTTAACAGATTTCACATTGTAATTTCAGTCTCATCAGACGTGGCTACTGGAGTTATGTTAAAGTCATGCCAATGTCTTTCATGGTTGTGTGTTGTTTTGTCTAGGAGAAGGTATGTTGTGGTCATGAGTTTATAGGTAAAAATGCCTACATTCAAAAACAGCTACATATTTCCGTAAATGGGTGAGGTTGCAGTCACAACATCACAATGACACCTGACTCAATATAAAATCCAATTTTTCAACCTTAATAACTTCCGCCCACTGGCCAATCTGAAACAAACTTGAGGAAAAGTGCCTTCTAAAATCAACCCTTCATTCTCCCAAATTTTGTGAGTTTTCAGCGAGCAGTTTTGAAGTTTGCAAAAAACACCTAATTGAGCTCAAAGTCCAGAAAGTGATGACAAAGAGGTGCGTGTGCATTTTTACATACATCTGGAATGTTATCTAACATTAGATATCACAAACTGCATGGAAATTAATAAAAAACATGCAGCACACGCCGAGCACCTCTTGGCAGCTCATAAGTCATGACTTCCACAAACACATACAGGCAGCAACTTATTTTGGGTGCAAACATCAGCCTACTTCAGTGCTCGCCAACATCAAACTCAAAAGACATTAGCAAATGTAACCTGGGGAAAGCCCTAACCCATGCGGTGTCAGTCATACAGATATACTACAAACACAGAGGAAATAACTTATATTTTGGTGACAGAATTAGACTTTGTCCAATTTTAGTGAAAAACTCGCTGAACACAGGAAGAAACTCTGTGGAAAAAGCCCACACCCTTGCTGGCCCAGCTATTGCATCGACCACATACAAATTTGGGTCACATATTATGCTGGGATTCAAAATCAAACTTACTCCACAGAACACAAGGTCAACCAAAATAGATCCACTAACCCAAATTAAAAGAGTTTTGCAATCGCCAACCTTTTCTGTAGTAAGAGCTACTTATGTTCAAATGAAAATCATCCAGAGTTACTATTATTAGTGTTGAAACAGTGCCCAGCTCAAACACAATTACATTATTGGCCACACCATGCAAGATTACTGGTATGGGCTACCTCAATGCTTCCAGTAGATTTGCACACAGTAATGTAAAAAACAGACTTTATCAATTTGGAATGTCTCTATGTGCGTTATACTTGACAGCCAAAGCTGCAAGGCCCTTAGCACCACATAAATAGTATTTGTAATAAGTTTCCCCCAACACCGCATGATTTATCAGGCAAATATCAACTTTAAATATATTTTGGAAACCCATTTTTTCTTAAAGCATCACTTTATGAACATATGCTTTCATCCAGAATACTTGCTTTTCAATTTTAGGACATATATAATAATTCAATAATGCAAAAGCGCCAAATTTATTTAAGCTGCTGGGCTGCATGCAGGAGAGCTACTTGCAGGGAACCAGTGAGCTCCCAGTAGCTCACAAGCTACTCGTTGGAGAAGCCTGTCCTAGAGATATCGCATGGTGTGCATTGCCATCTTAAAAGATATACCCCTCAATAAAATGCACATCCATAATCCATCCCTAACAATGCATGTAGTTGAAAAAAGGATGGTCCATGGTGATGCCATAAGAAAAATACAAAAAAGAAGAAATTTACAAGTAAAGTTACTACCGTAACATTAAGTCCTACATGTTTAACTTCCACCCAGAAGTACACCGTCTTAAATTTAAACTACAGCCATAAATACAATATCACACTACTCAATGGTCAATATCAGTCATTAAATCTACAATGATGTAATCCCCCTTGTTGAGGACAAAAAGGGTAACAAAATAATACAATACCCAAAGTACGACTGCTCAGTGTTAAGTCCCCTTTAACTTTAGTTTTATTCAGTGAATAAATGCACGTTTGAAAACACAGATGTAAAAACGTACACACATACTTAACTATACTGAAAATTACACGATAGACCTGGGCCTTAGCGTGACTTGCAAAACCACATACTGATTATGTGATGTTACTCATATATTAGAGTGTATTCACCAACATCAAATATACACCTACAAGAGCAGAGCAGTTGGGATTGATATGTTACATCACTACAGATACGCCCGTCCCTGGACGGTAGGGCCTTATAGCCCGGACACAATCTGAGCACCAATCATACAGAATGTACACGTTCTTGGCTGGCCACATAAATCGTGTAAAACATTCAGACCTATTTATATATGGGAATGCATATTTTCTGGAAAAAAATATTCAGAATTTAAGATGGCGAAGCTATGCCAAGATGCTGCAGGCGTGCATTTATGGGACTACTGGTTATGTAAACGGCATCACTTCTCGAAAGCAAAGCGAGACAGCAGCCGGGTGAAGGGGATTCTAATTCGAGCACGGGCGACACTACAAATGGGATTCCTCTCTTAAGGACGGGTTGTTGCGACATCGAGGAGCGGTATGTTATCACGGGATTATCGTGATACATAACAAAAAGGATTTTGCTTGAAAGCAGAGAGGAGTTCATTGTATAAGAACCCGCAAGCCTTTGTTCTTCTACACCCCAGCATTCAGCAGACTGCGGGAGCTAGATTCCCCTTTCGGCCTCCTTGTTTGGGTACACGAGCTTCTGTGATCAGCGATCCTCAGTTTGTATCTACCATTTAATGAAGGGGTCTCAAAAGCTACATCCGATACATGTACATACAGTGAAGCGGAATGGAACTAAATTGCACAGTCCACGACCGTCCTTACAACCAGCAAGGGATCCGGGCCTTGCAGAACTTTTGCTGAACACTCGAATGCAAATTAACCTTAAAAGAATTGTGCCAAATAAATAACTGCTAATTGGAGAAATCCATTCCCACAAGGTAAATACTGCAAACGTGGATGTGAACATAGGGGGCATGTGGCAAGTCTACAAAGGGGTGGTGGTACAGGAGGAAATATGAAAAGTGAGGAGGGAATACGTGGCAATACTACAACGGGAGGGGCAGTGCGCTGGTGGCAAGTGCGCAAAGGGGGTGGAAGCAACAGGTGGCAAGAGTGCAAGGGCAGGAAGAGCACAGGTGCCAAGGACGCAAGGGAGCAGTGAAAGGCACAGACGGCAAGACGATAATGAGGGGAGGCACGATTGTAAAAGGGAGCAGGGCACAGGAAGTGAAGGCACAAAGGGGGAAACAGAGGGAAGAAAAGGTACAGATGGCAATAAAGCGAAAGTTGGAGGGCAATGGTGGAAAGAACACAGATGGGGAAGGGGTGGCACGGAGAAAAGAAAGCAAATGGGGATGGGCAAGGGAAGCCAGACCACAAAAGGAGGAGAGCACATGTGAGAACACAAAGGGAAGGCCACAGAAGGTGAGGTTAGGAACAGAGAGAGAATGAGAGGTGAGATCACAGGAAAAAAATCTATCAAACCGTATAACGCAGCACTGAGGGTCTCAACAGAGCCAGGTCTTGAGTCTCTATCTGAAGTCCACTAGGAAAGGTGCTGTTGAGCAGGCTGTTCCAGGTCTTGGCTGCTGGGCCGCAATGAAGGAGTGGACACCTCTGCAGTTCCAACGGATGCAGGGGGGTGCGCAAGCGGAAAGAGGAGGAGGAGCACAGATGTCTTGCGGGCAGGTGGTAGTTCAGTCGATGGCTGATGTACAATGGTCCTTTGTCGTGGAGTGCTTTGTATGCATGCATAAAGATCTTGAACTTGCATCTCTTCTGGACCGGGAGCCAGTAGAGGTTTCTGAGGTATTGGGTGTGTCAGTTTGGGGAGATCTAGGATCAGTCTGGCTGCGGTGTTCTAAATGGTCTGGAGCCTTTTGAGGAGGTGTTTGAAGAGCCTGGCGTAGAAAGTGTTCCTGTAGTCGAGACGGCTGGTGACGAGGGCCTGCTTGATGGTCTTTCTTGTGTCGACAGGGATCCATCTGAAAATTCAGCGGAGCATGCGTAAACAGGAAGTGGCAACCTTGTAAAATTGTCTTTTCATGGAGAGCTGGCGGTCCAGAATGATGCTGAGGTTCCGTGCATGGTCTGTTGGTGTGGCTATTGGTCCGAGTTCTGCCGGCCACCAGCTGTGGCCCCATGCAAAGGTATTTCTTCCAAAGATCAGTACTTCTGTCTCCTCAGAGTTGAGTTGAATGAGAGATGAAACCAGGATGTTGGACACCAATGGAGGAGACCGTGTTAGAGGCGTGAGACTAAGGCGGGGGTACAAGAAGTGAGACCAAGTTGGGGAACAGGAAGTGAAACCATGCTGGGGAAAGGAAAAAAATAATATAATTGGGGAAGGGAAGTGAGACCATGAAGGGGGAAGGGAAGGAAGACTATAAAGGGAAAAGTTGGGTCTTCTGGGGAGCAGGTTGAAGGAACTAAAACCCCAGGCTCACACAGGGGTGCAAGCAACAGAGACAGGGCATTAAAATAAGACAGTATGGGTGATCTCGGAAATTAGACGATGATGCAAACTGGAAGCAGTGACAGAGAGGCAGGGGCTGTGACAGGTGACACAGCAGGGGATTGGGGGGGCGCTGTAGTTTTGGCGGATGGAGGGATGCAACCTCAGAAGCAGCCAGGAGAAGTGACACCGGGGGAGTAGGGGGTATGAGATGTGATACACACAGAGGGGGTGGACTGACCCTACAGGGGGCCAGGCTCAGAGATGGGACAAGGAGCTTGGTGAAGGAAACACTAGGGGTGGCTGGGAGAGGAGACACCGGGGGAGGAGAAGACACAGAAGGCTTGGAAAAAAGGCACTTTAGGGCTGGGGCACGTGACACAAAGAGGCAGGGTCAAGTGGCGTGATAGGGGCAAGGTCAAGTGTCACAAAAGGGGCAAGGTCAAGTTGCACACAGAGGGGACTCTGAGAGATGCCTCTCTTTAGGAGCACTGCAACAAGAGACACCATAGAAATGGGGGATGGGCTGCGACACAGAGGGAGGGGCCGCAACAGGAGACACAGGGGGAGGGGTTGGGCTGCGACAGGAGACACAGGGGGAGGGGTTGGGCTGCGACAGGAGACACAGGGGGAGGGGTTGGGCAGCGACAGGAGACACAGGGGGAGGGGTTGGGCAGCGACAGGAGACACGCCGGGGGGGGTGCAGCGACAGAAGACACGCCGGGGGGGGGGGGTGCAGCGACAGGAGACACGCCGGGGGGGGGGGTGCAGCGACAGGAGACACGCCGGGGGGGGGGGGGGTGCAGCGACAGGAGACACGCCGGGGGTGGGGGGGTGCAGCGACAGGAGACACGCCGGGGGGGGGGGGTGCAGCGACAGGAGACACGCCGGGGGGGGGGGGGTGCAGCGACAGGAGACAAGCCGGGGGGGGGGGGTGCAGCGACAGGAGACACGCCGGGGGGGGGTGCAGCGACAGGAGACACGCCGGGGGGGGGTGCAGCGACAGGAGACACGCCGGGGGGGGGGGTGCAGCGACAGGAGACACGCCGGGGGGGGGGGGTGCAGCGACAGGAGACACGCGGGGGGGGTGCAGCGACAGGAGACACGCGGGGGGGGGTGCAGCGACAGGAGACACGCCGGGGGGGGGGGGGTGCAGCGACAGGAGACACGCCGGGGGGGGGGGTGCAGCGACAGGAGACACGCCGGGGGGGGGGGGTGCAGCGACAGGAGACACGCCGGGGGGGGGGGGTGCAGCGACAGGAGACACGCCGGGGGGGGGGGTGCAGCAACAGGAGACACGCCGGGGGGGGGGGTGCAGCAACAGGAGACACGCCGGGGGGGGGGGTGCAGCGACAGGAGACACGCCGGGGGGGGGGGTGCAGCGACAGGAGACACGCCGGGGGGGGGGGGTGCAGCGACAGGAGACACGCCGGGGGGGGTGCAGCGACAGGAGACACGCCGGGGGGGGTGCAGCGACAGGAGACACGCCGGGGGGGGGTGCAGCGACAGGAGACACGCCGGGGGGGGGGGGTGCAGCGACAGGAGACACGCCGGGGGGGGGGGTGCAGCGACAGGAGACACGCCGGGGGGGGGGGGTGCAGCGACAGGAGACACGCCGGGGGGGGGGTGCAGCGACAGGAGACACGCCGGGGGGGGGGGAGGGGGGTGCAGCGACAGGAGACACGCCGGGGGGGGTGCAGCGACAGGAGACACGCCGGGGGGGGGTGCAGCGACAGGAGACACGCCGGGGGGGGGGGTGCAGCGACAGGAGACACGCCGGGGGGGGGTGTGCAGCGACAGGAGACACGCCGGGGGGGGGGTGCAGCGACAGGAGACACGCCGGGGGGGGGGGGTGCAGCGACAGGAGACACGCCGGGGGGGGGGGGTGCAGCGACAGGAGACACGCCGGGGGGGGGGGGGCAGCGACAGGAGACACGCCGGGGGGGGGGGGGGCAGCGACAGGAGACACGCCGGGGGGGGGGGGGGGGGTGCAGCGACAGGAGACACGCCGGGGGGGGGGGGTGCAGCGACAGGAGACACGCCGGGGGGGGGTGCAGCGACAGGAGACACGCCGGGGGGGGGGGATGGGACAAGAGACACACCGGGGGGGGGGGATGGGATGGGACACGAGACACGCCGGGGGGGGGGGATGGGATGGGACACGAGACACGCCGGGGGGGGGATGGGACAGGAGACATGCCGGGGGGGGGGGGGGATGGGACAGGAGACACGCCGGGGGGGGGGGATGGGACAGGAGACACGCCGGGGGGGGGGGATGGGACAGGAGACACGCCGGGGGGGGGGGGGGGGGATGGGACAGGAGACACGCCGTGGGGGGGGGGGGATGGGACAGGAGACACGCCGGGGGGGGGGGATGGCACAGGAGACACGCCGGGGGGGGATGGGAGGGGTGACACTGGGGGGGGATGGGAGGGGTGACACTGGGGGGGGATGGAGGGTTGACACTGGGGGGGGATGGAGGGTTGACACTGGGGGGGGATGGAGGGTTGACACTGGGGGGGCTGGGAGGGTTGACACTGGGGGGGGCTGGGAGGGTTGACACTGAGGGGGGCTGGGAGGGTTGACACTGAGGGGGGCTGGGAGGGTTGACACTGGGGGGGCTGGGACAGAAATTGGGAGGGGTGACGCTGGGAGGGGTGACACTGGGGGGGCTGGGACAGAAGACATTGGGAGGGGTGACACTGGGGGTGGGGAGGGGTGACACTGGGGGGGGTGGGGAGGGGTGACACTGGGGGGTTTGGAGGGGTGACACTGGGGGGGTTTGGAGGGGTGACACTGGGGGGGTTTGGAGGGGTGACACTGGGGGGGTTTGGAGGGGTGACACTGGGGGGGTTTGGAGGGGTGACACTGGGGGGGTTTGGAGGGGTGACACTGGGGGGGTTTGGAGGGTGACACTGGGGGGGTTTGGAGGGTGACACTGGGGGGGTTTGGAGGGTGACACTGGGGGGGTTTGGAGGGTGACACTGGGGGGGTTTGGAGAGTGACACTGGGGGGGTTTGGAGAGTGACACTGGGGGGGTTTGGAGAGTGACACTGGGGGGGTTTGGAGGGTGACACTGGGGGGGTTTGGAGGGTGACACTGGGGGGGTTTGGAGGGTGACACTGGGGGGGGTTTGGAGGGTGACACTGGGGGGGTTTGGAGGGTGACACTGGGGGGGTTTGGAGGGTGACACTGGGGGGGTTTGGAGGGTGACACTGGGGGGGTTTGGAGGGTGACACTGGGGGGGTTTGGAGGGTAACACTGGGGGGGTTTGGAGGGTGACACTGGGGGGGTTTGGAGGGTGACACTGGGGGGGTTTGGAGGGTGACACTGGGGGGGTTTGGAGGGTGACACTGAGGGGGTTTGGAGGGTGACACTGAGGGGGGCTGGGAGGGGTGACAGAGGGGCTGGGAGGGTTGACACTGAGGGGGGCTGGGAGGGTTGACACTGAGGGGGGCTGGGAGGGTTGACACTGGGGGGGCTGGGACAGAAATTGGGAGGGGTGACGCTGGGAGGGGTGAAACTGGGGGGGCTGGGACAGAAGACATTGGGAGGGGTGACACTGGGGGGCTGGGACAGAAGACATTGGGAGGGATGACACTGGGGGGTTGGGAGGGATGACACTGGGGGGGTTTGGAGGGTGACACTGAGGGGGTTTGGAGGGTGACACTGAGGGGGGCTGGGAGGGGTGACACAGAGGGGCTGGGAGGGTTGACACTGAGGGGGGCTGGGAGGGTTGACACTGGGGGGGCTGGGACAGAAATTGGGAGGGGTGACGCTGGGAGGGGTGACACTGGGGGGGCTGGGACAGAAGACATTGGGAGGGGTGACACTGGGGGGCTGGGACAGAAGACATTGGGAGGGATGACACTGGGGGGTTGGGAGGGGTGACACTGGGGGGGTGGGGAGGGGTGACACTGGGGGGGCTGGGAGGGTTGACACTGGGGGGGCTGGGACAGAAATTGGGAGGGGTGACGCTGGGAGGGGTGACACTGGGGGGGCTGGGACAGAAGACATTGGGAGGGGTGACACTGGGGGGCTGGGACAGAAGACATTGGGAGGGATGACACTGGGGGGTGGGGAGGGGTGACACTGGGGGGGTGGGGAGGGGTGACACTGGGGGGGTGGGGAGGGGTGACACTGGGGGGGCTGGGACAGAAGACACTGGGGGGGCTGGGACAGAAGACACTGGGGGGGCTGAGACAGAAGACACTGGGGGGGCTGAGACAGAAGACACTGGGGGGGCTGAGACAGAAGACACTGGGGGGGCTGAGACAGAAGACACTGGGGGGGCTGAGACAGAAGACACTGGGGGGGCTGAGACAGAAGACACTGGGGGGGCTGAGACAGAAGACACTGGGGGGGCTGAGACAGAAGACACTGGGGGGGCTGAGACAGAAGACACTGGGGGGGCTGAGACAGAAGACACTGGGGGGGCTGAGACAGAAGACACTGGGGGGGCTGAGACAGAAGACACTGGGGGGGCTGAGACAGAAGACACTGGGGGGGTCTGGGACAGAAGACACTGGGGGGGTCTGGGACAGAAGACACTGGGGGGGTCTGGGACAGAAGACACTGGGGGGGTCTGGGACAGAAGACACTGGGGGGGTCTGGGACAGAAGACACTGGGGGGGTCTGGGACAGAAGACACTGGGGGGGTCTGGGACAGAAGACACTGGGGGGGTCTGGGACAGAAGACACTGGGGGGGTCTGGGACAGAAGACACTGGGGGGGCTGGGACAGAAGACACTGGGGGGGTCTGGGACAGAAGACACTGGGGGGGTCTGGGACAGAAGACACTGGGGGGGTCTGGGACAGAAGACACTGGGGGGGTCTGGGACAGAAGACACTGGGGGGTCTGGGACAGAAGACACTGGGGGGTCTGGGACAGAAGACACTGGGGGGTCTGGGACAGAAGACACGGGGGGGGCTGGGACAGAAGACACGGGGGGGGCTGGGACAGACGACACGGGGGGGGCTGGGACAGACGACACGGGGGGGGCTGGGACAGACGACACGGGGGGGTCTGGGACAGACGACACGGGGGGGTCTGGGACAGACGACACTGGGGGGTCTGGGACAGACGACACTGGGGGGTCTGGGACAGACGACACTGGGGGGTCTGGGACAGAAGACACTGGGGGGTCTGGGACAGACGACACTGGGGGGTCTGGGACAGAAGACACTGGGGGGTCTGGGACAGAAGACACTGGGGGGTCTGGGACAGAAGACACTGGGGGGTCTGGGACAGAAGACACTGGGGGGTCTGGGACAGAAGACACTGGGGGGTCTGGGACAGAAGACACTGGGGGGTCTGGGACAGAAGACACTGGGGGGTCTGGGACAGAAGACACTGGGGGGTCTGGGACAGAAGACACTGGGGGGGGTCTGGGACAGAAGACACTGGGGGGGGTCTGGGACAGAAGACACTGGGGGGGGGCTGGGACAGAAGACACTGGGGGGGGGCTGGGACAGAAGACACTGGGGGGTCTGGGACAGACGACACTGGGGGGTCTGGGACAGACGACACTGGGGGGTCTGGGACAGACGACACTGGGGGGTCTGGGACAGACGACACTGGGGGGTCTGGGACAGACGACACTGGGGGGTCTGGGACAGACGACACTGGGGGGTCTGGGACAGAAGACACTGGGGGGTCTGGGACAGAAGACACTGGGGGGGCTGGGACAGAAGACACTGGGGGGGCTGGGACAGAAGACACTGGGGGGGCTGGGACAGAAGACACTGGGGGGGCTGGGACAGAAGACATTGGGAGGGATGACACTGGGGGGTTGGGAGGGGTGACACTGGGGGGTGGGGAGGGGTGACACTGGGGGGGTGGGGAGGGGTGACACTGGGGGGGCTGAGACAGAAGACACTGGGGGGGCTGGGACAGAAGACACTGGGGGGGCTGAGACAGAAGACACTGGGGGGGCTGAGACAGAAGACACTGGGGGGCTGAGACAGAAGACACTGGGGGGCTGAGACAGAAGACACTGGGGGGGCTGAGACAGAAGACACTGGGGGGGCTGAGACAGAAGACACTGGGGGGGCTGAGACAGAAGACACTGGGGGGGCTGAGACAGAAGACACTGGGGGGGCTGAGACAGAAGACACTGGGGGGGCTGAGACAGAAGACACTGGGGGGGCTGAGACAGAAGACACTGGGGGGGCTGAGACAGAAGACACTGGGGGGGCTGAGACAGAAGACACTGGGGGGGCTGAGACAGAAGACACTGGGGGGGCTGAGACAGAAGACACTGGGGGGGCTGAGACAGAAGACACTGGGGGGGCTGAGACAGAAGACACTGGGGGGGCTGAGACAGAAGACACTGGGGGGGCTGAGACAGAAGACACTGGGGGGGCTGAGACAGAAGACACTGGGGGGGCTGAGACAGAAGACACTGGGGGGGCTGAGACAGAAGACACTGGGGGGGCTGAGACAGAAGACACTGGGGGGGCTGAGACAGAAGACACTGGGGGGGCTGAGACAGAAGACACTGGGGGGGCTGAGACAGAAGACACTGGGGGGGCTGAGACAGAAGACACTGGGGGGGCTGAGACAGAAGACACTGGGGGGGCTGAGACAGAAGACACTGGGGGGGCTGAGACAGAAGACACTGGGGGGGCTGAGACAGAAGACACTGGGGGGGCTGAGACAGAAGACACTGGGGGGGCTGAGACAGAAGACACTGGGGGGGGGCTGAGACAGAAGACACTGGGGGGGGCTGAGACAGAAGACACTGGGGGGGGGCTGAGACAGAAGACACTGGGGGGGGGCTGAGACAGAAGACACTGGGGGGGGCTGAGACAGAAGACACTGGGGGGGGGCTGAGACAGAAGACACTGGGGGGGGCTGAGACAGAAGACACTGGGGGGGTTGAGACAGAAGACACTGGGGGGGGCTGAGACAGAAGACACTGGGGGGGGCTGAGACAGAAGACACTGGGGGGGGGCTGAGACAGAAGACACTGGGGGGGGGCTGAGACAGAAGACACTGGGGGGGGCTGAGAAGACACTGGGGGGGCTGAGACAGAAGACACTGGGGGGGCTGAGACAGAAGACACTGGGGGGGCTGAGACAGAAGACACTGGGGGGGCTGAGACAGAAGACACTGGGGGGGGCTGAGACAGAAGACACTGGGGGGGGCTGAGACAGAAGACACTGGGGGGGGCTGGGACAGAAGACACTGGGGGGGGCTGGGACAGAAGACACTGGGGGGGGCTGGGACAGAAGACACTGGGGGGGGCTGGGACAGAAGACACTGGGGGGGACAGAAGACACTGGGGGGGACAGAAGACACTGGGGGGGACAGAAGACACTGGGGGGGACAGAAGACACTGGGGGGGACAGAAGACACTGGGGGGGACAGAAGACACTGGGGGGGACAGAAGACACTGGGGGGGACAGAAGACACTGGGGGGGACTGGGACAGAAGACACTGGGGGGGGCTGGGACAGAAGACACTGGGGGGGGCTGGGACAGAAGACACTGGGGGGGGCTGGGACAGAAGACACTGGGGGGGGCTGGGACAGAAGACACTGGGGGGGGCTGGGACAGAAGACACTGGGGGGGGCTGGGACAGAAGACACTGGGGGGGGCTGGGACAGAAGACACTGGGGGGGGCTGGGACAGAAGACACTGGGGGGGGCTGGGACAGAAGACACTGGGGGGGGCTGGGACAGAAGACACTGGGGGGGCTGGGACAGAAGACACTGGGGGGGCTGGGACAGAAGACACTGGGGGGGTCTGGGACAGAAGACACTGGGGGGGTCTGGGACAGAAGACACTGGGGGGTCTGGGACAGAAGACACTGGGGGGTCTGGGACAGAAGACACTGGGGGGGTCTGGGACAGAAGACACTGGGGGGTCTGGGACAGAAGACACTGGGGGGGCCTGGGACAGAAGACACTGGGGGGGTCTGGGACAGAAGACACTGGGGGGGTCTGGGACAGAAGACACTGGGGGGGTCTGGGACAGAAGACACTGGGGGGGTCTGGGACAGAAGACACTGGGGGGGTCTGGGACAGAAGACACTGGGGGGGTCTGGGACAGAAGACACTGGGGGGGTCTGGGACAGAAGACACTGGGGGGTCTGGGACAGAAGACACTGGGGGGGTCTGGGACAGAAGACACTGGGGGGGTCTGGGACAGAAGACACTGGGGGGGTCTGGGACAGAAGACACTGGGGGGGTCTGGGACAGAAGACACTGGGGGGGTCTGGGACAGAAGACACGGGGGGGGTCTGGGACAGAAGACACGGGGGGGTCTGGGACAGACGACACGGGGGGGTCTGGGACAGACGACACGGGGGGGTCTGGGACAGACGACACGGGGGGGTCTGGGACAGACGACACGGGGGGGGCTGGGACAGACGACACGGGGGGGTCTGGGACAGACGACACGGGGGGGTCTGGGACAGACGACACTGGGGGGTCTGGGACAGACGACACTGGGGGGTCTGGGACAGAAGACACTGGGGGGTCTGGGACAGAAGACACTGGGGGGTCTGGGACAGAAGACACTGGGGGGTCTGGGACAGAAGACACTGGGGGGTCTGGGACAGAAGACACTGGGGGGTCTGGGACAGAAGACACTGGGGGGTCTGGGACAGAAGACACTGGGGGGTCTGGGACAGAAGACACTGGGGGGTCTGGGACAGAAGACACTGGGGGGTCTGGGACAGAAGACACTGGGGGGGGTCTGGGACAGAAGACACTGGGGGGGGTCTGGGACAGAAGACACTGGGGGGGGTCTGGGACAGAAGACACTGGGGGGGGTCTGGGACAGAAGACACTGGGGGGGGTCTGGGACAGAAGACACTGGGGGGTCTGGGACAGACGACACTGGGGGGTCTGGGACAGACGACACTGGGGGGTCTGGGACAGACGACACTGGGGGGTCTGGGACAGACGACACTGGGGGGTCTGGGACAGACGACACTGGGGGGTCTGGGACAGACGACACTGGGGGGTCTGGGACAGACGACACTGGGGGGTCTGGGACAGACGACACTGGGGGGTCTGGGACAGACGACACTGGGGGGTCTGGGACAGACGACACTGGGGGGTCTGGGACAGACGACACTGGGGGGTCTGGGACAGAAGACACTGGGGGGTCTGGGACAGAAGACACTGGGGGGTCTGGGACAGAAGACACTGGGGGGTCTGGGACAGAAGACACTGGGGGGGCTGGGACAGAAGACACTGGGGGGGGGCTGGGACAGAAGACACTAGGGGGGGGCTGGGACAGAAGACACTAGGGGGGGGCTGGGACAGAAGACACTAGGGGGGGGGCTGGGACAGAAGACAACGGGGGGCTGGGACAGAAGACAACGGGGGGGCTGGGACAGAAGACAACGGGGGGGCTGGGACAGAAGACAACGGGGGGGCTGGGACAGAAGACAACGGGGGGGCTGGGACAGAAGACAACGGGGGGGCTGGGACAGAAGACAACGGGGGGGCTGGGACAGAAGACAACGGGGGGGCTGGGACAGAAGACAACGGGGGGGCTGGGACAGAAGACAACGGGGGGGCTGGGACAGAAGACAACGGGGGGCTGGGACAGAAGACAACGGGGGGCTGGGACAGAAGACAACGGGGGGCTGGGACAGAAGACAACGGGGGGCTGGGACAGAAGACAACGGGGGGCTGGGACAGAAGACAACGGGGGGCTGGGACAGAAGACAACGGGGGGCTGGGACAGAAGACAACGGGGGGCTGGGACAGAAGACAACGGGGGGCTGGGACAGAAGACAACGGGGGGCTGGGACAGAAGACAACGGGGGGCTGGGACAGAAGACAACGGGGGGGCTGGGACAGAAGACAACGGGGGGGCTGGGACAGAAGACAACGGGGGGGCTGGGACAGAAGACAACGGGGGGGCTGGGACAGAAGACAACGGGGGGGCTGGGACAGAAGACAACGGGGGGGCTGGGACAGAAGACAACGGGGGGGCTGGGACAGAAGACAACGGGGGGGCTGGGACAGAAGACAACGGGGGGGCTGGGACAGAAGACAACGGGGGGGCTGGGACAGAAGACAACGGGGGGGCTGGGACAGAAGACAACGGGGGGGCTGGGACAGAAGACAACGGGGGGGCTGGGACAGAAGACAACGGGGGGGCTGGGACAGAAGACAACGGGGGGGCTGAGAGGGGTGACCGGGGTGGGCTGGGAAATTAAACGCTGGGAGAGGAAACACTGCGAGTGGAGACTCTGGGGGCTGAGAAAGGAAACAATAGGTGGCTGTAAGAAGAGACACCGAGGGCTGGGAACAGAGACAGTAGGGGAGAGCAGACAGTGGGGACTGGGAGAAGAGATCTTAGAGATTCGCTTTTGGGGGGGCAGTGGGCGTCGGAGCGCAGAGAGCGAGGGGTTGCCTCGGAGCCTTTACGTTTGCTTCCCTCTTTTCTACCTCCTGTTATCAGGAACACGGATCCACCCTCTCCTACCCAGAGTATATCTCCCTACCTTCGGACAGCTCGAGCTCCAGCTCGGCCAGCTGCTCCCGGATCTCCCGAGGCAGGGAGCCCACCTCCAGGCCGCGCTCCGCCATCCTGAGCCCGGCGATTAGACCATAGAGGCCGGGGAGCCACAGAGCCAGCACCGCCCGCCGCCGCCCGCCATGCTCCGAGTGCCGGGGGAGGGGAGCGCGGTGCGCGAGAGGGACATCTGGCGGGGACCGAGAGCTCTGCAGGCAGCCCCTGTCTGTATACCGCGACCTCTGCTGGATGATCTGGGTAATCGCAGGGAACGGAGCTTCAGCAGTATCGCCGTCTGGCGGAGAATTAGCCTGTTCTGCAAGCAGCATTCAAAGAGGATACAGCATCATCCGAAACACAAAAGCGTGCTTTTTATAAGAACATTAAAATAATTTTGGGCAATGCAGGTACGATCTAACTGCCCTGGACCAAAACCTATAGGTACAAAAATTGGCAGGGCCAAAACATCTAGAGCCGGACTCAGCGCTGTCATGGTTTCCTATTCTATGCTTGAGTAAACTCATCTAGACATGTTATTACTTTACTACAGATATGCGTATTGCTAGAGTTCTAAAATGGATGCGCAGATAACAGAAGGCACTCAAAACAATCTGGACTCATGCATGGAACCGGCAAATTTGATTACACCTTTTCAGGGGTCTGATTTGGCATCAACAGTCGGTGTATGACCCAAGCAGTCAAAGCAGTCCTCATGTTAATTATGCAGGATCCCACGTGAAATTTTTATCTATTTACATATGCATAATATAAACCGCCTTACAGTGTTATATCATGCTTATTTCACATTTCGGTGAGGCAGAACCTTATATCACAAGCACAATTATGAGTATGCCAAAAAAAGGATTTCCTTTTTTGGTGTGCACTGTACAAATGGTGATAGTTAATGCTATACACAGAGAAACCATATATGAGTGAGAGTGTTATTTTATTGTTAAGAAAAATGAGGCACAATGATTTGCCTATGACTGCACCAAACTGTCTAGTGGGGAGTTGGGACACTCAACCTCATCTCTTTTTGAACCTCATCTCCTCTTGTTTCTAGTTTTGTAACAATGGGCCCTGCTTTGTAGATGCTTCTCAACAGTAAAGCTGACATGCAAGGTGCACACATCACATGATAAACTGACATGAGACCAAGGGCGTAACACAGGCACCTGCAGCCTCTGTAGTTCAGGGGGACTCCAACCTTCATAGGACCTCCATTCAGTCCTTTTCCCATGGTGACGCTCTAAGTAACACAATTAAGAGGGTCGTGGCATAGGATCGGGGCTGCCTACTCTGCAAGACGATAATTCAAGTCAAAACCATAAGGGTTTATTCAAGGTCATAACAGACAACAAAAAGTATTGGTTAAATTATGGGGCATCCACAAACATAATTAGTACAAATCAAATAGTGCAAGAGAAATAACTTAAGTTCAATGTCTACAGCAAGTAACAACCATAAACAACATCGTATTTAAGTAAGAGACTGGCATAGATTCTTCCTTTAATAGAATGTCCAAGAAAAGTCCAAGCATACATCAATAGACAGATCAGCACAGCACAATTAGAAAGCAACAAAAAGTTCAAGTATAAAGTGAGTAAACAGACTAGTATAGACTCTGGTCCATAAGAAGTAAGCCAAAAAGGCTGTCATTTTTCCCAAAATGTCATCTTTAATAGGGTTTTCGGTAGAAAAGCCGCACACAATTTTTTTCTAATGCTTTGACAGGCTTTGACTAGCAATCTTATAAAACCCAGACAGATTAACATTTAAGTACATTAGATACATTCAATTAGAGACATCTAGAAACACCTATTTTATTGCATATTAATAAAAAGGAAAAGGTGTGCATTGGGAATGAAGGAGAAGGTAGTACATTTACACAACTTAACAAACAAGAGCACATTCAGGGAGCCAAAGGCCTTATCGTTCAAACTTAAGAAAAGGCCTATGAAATTGCAACATTCAGAAACAGCCTGGGAATGGATTTCTCATGAGGAAGGCACATTAATACAATTATATTAATATAGCAACCAGCACCACAAACAAGGCTTATATTTTGCAGTATTTTTGAAAGGGGAAAGCATGGATAGAAAATCATGCACACGGAGAAAGCTATTTGACATAAAATTGAAGTGAATGTGCTTTCTGTAAATTTGAAATTATGTCAATGCAAGCGATTTAAGGTCTGGTCAGGCTAACTTGAACACATCTAAATTAATAATTATTTTCTAATTATTAAAAACACTCAGAACTATAAATATCTGTGAGATATGGAAGTCTCAGGGCTCCTTTTAACCCATTCTGCAGGGATCTCCATAATGCTGTATAACACCACTGTCTGAGACTACGTAATAAGCAGGTCCAGCAAAAAGTAAGCTGCATCAATAAAATGGACAAGAGCACACAAGAGAATGTGTTTTTTCAAAATAATTATTAAGCAACTCAGCTTAATAGAATATTAAAATCTAAGGAAGGAAAATTTCAAATCTACGGAAGGAAATACATTCTAGGTTAATTTCACTTTTAAAAAACACAACTATTTCTCAATGAGGTTTACATCTCACTATAGACAATAAAACAGAATTGACGAGCAATTAGATGATAGAGGTATTGTGAGACACTTATTAGGTCAGATGATGAAAAAACCCAAGATGGTTGGTTTGACTCTGGTTTTACTCAACAGTCCTAGGGGAACTAGAATCAAGCCAGACATATGTTGCAAGGATGGCTTCAGCCTTCATTGGATTTGCCACTTCTACATATGGTTTATGTGCTTATAATCAAAATACTGCAGTTAATGGGTGAATTAAGTCAATCTGCAGAATAATCACAGAAAAGGTATCTGTTAGCAATGGGGTCTCTAGTTGGCAGTCGGTTTTCACCCTGTCCAACTAGGGACCCTCAGTCTAGTCAGGATAAGGGAGCTACCCGCTCAGATGGCCCCTGCTCACCCCCTTGGTAGCTTGGCATGAGCAGTCAGGCTTATCTCAGAAGCAATGTGTAAAGCATTTGCACATAACACACAGTAATAAGTGAAAACACTACAAACAGACACCACACCAGTTTTTGAAAAATAGCCAATATTTATCTATATAAAACAAGACCAAATACGATAAAAATCCAACATACAGTAATAAAAATATGAATTCTGCAAGATTTACTCAAAACTACAGTTCCTTGAAGTCGATAGCTCCACCTGGGGCTATCACGGCATCATGATCAACAAAAACAACAGTTCAGGCCGGCCGCAGCGTTGCGGGCCAGCTACGGGGTCAGGAAGACCCGCAAACAGTACCTTGGAATTGCAGGGCGTCGTGATCCTCGCGGTGAGCTCCAGAGAGCGGCGTCACTGACGTTGTGGAGTCGGTTCCGGAGTCGGTGCAGGAGTCCTTGGGCCCTTGAGGTCACACGCGAAGCAGATCAAACTCCAGGCTGATGAAGTCAGGCGCGCCAGCGTGGATGGCGTCGGGCTGTTGTGCGAAGCAGGATGATGCGATGTGCGGTGCCCACAGGTCACTGTGCAGGCAGCGGAATGGTCACAGCGTCCAGCGGCGTCGGTGAGACCAGGGCTGCGGTGTGAAGTGGGGCGGTGCGACGTGCGGTGTCCACAGGTCACGGTGCAGACAGCGGCGTCATCGTTGCTGAAGCACTGTCTCCGGTAGGCCCAAGCCAGCGGTGCGGGATGGGACGGTGCTTCGTGACCCTCACGAGTGGTGTCCACAGGCCATTGTGCAGGCAGGATGCCTGGTGACGACACAGAAGTCAAAGGTGCTGGCGTCGGTGGACCGGGGCTGTGGTGCGGGATGGGACGGTGCGTCATGTACCTCACAAGCAGTGTCCACAAGCCACGTGCAGACAGCGGCGCCAGTTTCAGCAGGAGCGTCGTCATCGGGGATGCCCAGGCTGCAGTGTGAGCAGGCGTTGCCGGAGTGCGGGGCCCACAGGTTGCGGTGCGAGTAGCGGCTTGGTTAAGTCGTCCGATGACGGCTTCGGTGAGACCAGGGTCGCGGTGCAAAGCGGGGCAATGCGACTCCGTGTGGCGTCGGCAGGTCACGGTGCAGGCCAGCGGTGTCGTTGGCGGCGGCGCAGTGGGTTCTCCTCTTGAACAGCACAAAACACACAGTTCCCAGTGCTGCAGGTCGAGGAAACCGAAGTCTTTGGTGTCCCTGAGACTTCCAACAGGAGGCAAGCTCTACTGCAAGCCCTTGGAGAATTTTCTCAAGCAGAACACACAGCAAAGTTCACCCTTTGCACTCTTTTCAGACAGAAGCAGCAACTGCAGGCCAGTCCAGTAAAGCAACACAGCAAAGGGACAGTACTCCACTTTCAGCCCTTCAGCTCTTCTCCTGGGCAGAGGTTCCTCTTGATTCCAGAATGGTTCTAAACGTCTGGGGTTTTGGGTCTTCTTCTTATACCCAGTTCTCCCTTTGAAGTTGGCAAACTTCCGAAGCAAAGTCTCAAGTGTTTGCAAGATCCTTCCTTGACCAGGCCAGGCCCCAGACACTCACCAGGGGGTCGGAGACGGCATTGTGTGAGGGCAGGTACAGTCCTTTCAGGGGTGAGTGACCACTCCTCCTCTCCCCTCCAGCACAGATGGCTAATCATGATATGCAGGCTCCAACCCAGTCCCCTTTGTGTCACTGTCTAGAGAAGAGGTGTGAAATGCCCAACTGTCAAACTGACCCAGACAGACAATCCACAAACAGGATGGTACAAGCAAGAAAATGCTTCTTTCTAAAAGTGGCATTTTCAAACAGACAATTTAAAAACCAACTTCACTAAAAGATGTATTTTTAAATTGTGAGTTCAGAGACCCTAAACTCCACATTTTTATCTGCTCTCAAAGGGAACCTGTGTTTTAAGGATATTTAAAGGCAGCCCCCATATTAACCTATGAGAGGGATAGGCCTTACACAGTGAAAACCGAATTTGGCAGTATTTCACTGTTAGGACATATAAAACACACTAGTATATGTCCTACCTTGAACATACACTGCACCCTGCCCATGGGGCTACCTAGGGCCTAACTTAGGAGTGCCTTATATGTAGTAAAAGGGAAGGTAGAGGCCTGGCAAGTGGGTACCCTTCCCAAGTCGAATTGGCAGTTTAAAACTGCACACACAGACACTGCAGTGGCAGGTCTGAGCCATGTTTACAGGGATACTCATGTGGGTGACATAACCAGTGCTGCAGGCCCACTAGATTAGCATTTGATTTACAGGTCCTGGGCACCTCTAGTGCACTTTACTAGTAAATCAAATATGCCAATCACGGATAAACCAATCAACAGTACAATTTCTATAGGGAGCACTTGCACGTTAGCACTCATTAGCAGTGGTAAAGTGCGCAGAGACAACAAACCAGCAAAAACTGACCTAAAAAAATAGGAGGAAGAAGGTAAAAAGTTTGGGGATAACCCTGCAAAAAGGGCCATTTCCAACAGTATCCATTTATATTAAGAAAGAAAATATTTTCCAGCATCGTTCAAAGTCAATGTGTTGCAGGCTGTGAAAACCACACAAGTCAATATTTATAGGATCTTTTGTGTGTCACACCATGTTATGAACTTCTGCTAATCTGTAATATTTTTGTGTAATTGTTTAATTTACACTAGTAAAGCGTAGTTGTTTTGTATAATTATTGATGTTATGGGAATATTGACATAAGATAACCCGAAAGCAGGCAGTCTTAAAAAAACTACCCTCTCAACTCTCAAAATAATTTTAAACTGGCAAGTTTAAACCTCCGTGTAAGAGATCCGGGAAATTGCAAAATAATGAACAATATTCAGTTCCCTGGAATCCATCAGAGCGTTGAAGAGGAATCCCCTTTGACTTCCAATCACCTTTCACTGCTTTAGCCATATGAGAGACAGATAGATTTATTGGTGCTTTCAGCGTATGATTACCATCCGCACAAAACACACAATAATAATATTAAAAACATCTTCAGAAAACAATATTTATATGATACAGAAATGCCTTTCAAGATTTTACCAATAGTGTTAAAAACACCTCAAGATGCAGTTCGCGATTATCTCCCATTGCCTATGACATGCTGCATGGAGAAAGTCCTTCAACATCATTGCCTGCTGTGCAGCTTCTGGTTGGTCCCAAAGCAGATGACATACTTTGCGGAGAAGGTCTACCATTGTTGACATCCACTACATAGTCTGTTGTTTAAAGCTACCAGTTCTTGATGGACATTAACCACGCTTTATAAAAAAGACTGTCACTAGCAGTACCGTCTGCGTGGCCCTTGATCTATGATGTATGAATTTCACTCCTAAGAAGGATTTGTGTGTCCGTACTTCACCTGCTTCCAGAACTAGCGGGACCAGCATTTTGATATCCATAAGAGTCAGTGAATATTCAAAGTGTCACAGACATGGTGGGTATCGTGCATTCTCCTGGGTCATAGGCTGGTGCCATCATCATCTTCTGTTGTGACAAATACACAAGTAACAGATTAAGGCCTCCTGGAAGTTAGTGACAAAAGACACCAGAATGAAACACCTAGAAATGCATAAACTCTTGATTGCTCATCATGAACATTTTCAAGCTTTTGTCTAGAATCAAAAGCTTGGATCAGCAAAGTCAGATCTGGAAACTTCCTGCTTCAGACTGCTGGTTTGAAGAAGGAGAGCTGATGCTTAACCAAGAGCATAGTGCACAAGAACAGTGTCTTTGAGTGTCAGTGGAAATATAAGAACAGCGTCAGTACTGCAATTCGTGTGCTATCAGCTTTTGGGACCCAGGGAGGAGTGCCATCCGCTTATCTTGAGCCCTGAGTGAGGAGGAGTTTCCAGGGCACCCCTAGGGTGACCACCCGTCCGTAAATTTCACCGACTGTCCGTAATTTCGCCCTGCTGTCCGTTGTCCGTGATGAAAGCTTTAACGGGCGGCATTTGTCCGTAATTTTAGCCTTTCACCTAAAGGGCAACGGAGGCAGGGCGAAATTACGGGCAGAGGAGTTTCCCCAGCTGGGCTGGAAGGTAGGGGGTCTCCTGTGCTCTGAGGGAGGGGCAGACAGATAAGAAAAGGCCTTCTTGCCAGGGGGTCTCCTTCCCTAAAGACATACAAATGTGGGCAACTGGTAAATCTGCAAATGCAAAGGGGCTTGAAAACCTGCATTGACTTTACTAAAAGGCGTCACTTGAAGTTTTCTGGTGGCAAAGATATTTCTTTTAGAGAGGTATTGTAATGGTGTACCAAGGTGAGCTGTGGAGTGTGTGGTTTTAATAGAGTGTTATACATTTTTTTATCACTAGATATAAACAGTATATTATTCAAATCTGTATTTGAGAAGCACTTTTTTTTAATTTAACCGAAATGTATTTGCGCATTTTATAGCAGCCTTTATTATGATGTAATTGTATTTTTCACAGTTCTTTCAGGTACCTCGGTACCTCATAGTACTAACAAACATTGGCAAAGCCAATAGGTCTCATCTACGAAAGAGTTATTGGCTAATGTGTTTTAGCCATTAGCCATGTTACACACCAGAGTAGCTGCTGTTCAGCATGGCTTTAAGATAGTGGCATAGTGGTGTGGAGTGGAGTAGAATAGAATAGGAGCAGTGGCGTAGAGCCCAGTGGTGCAAAGTACAGTGCAGTGGGGTACAGTGCAGTTGTTTAGAGTGCGTTAGCGTAGAGTGCAGTGGTTTAGAGTGCAGTGGCATGGAGTGGCATGGGACAGAGTAGAGTGGCATAGAGTGCAGTGGAGTAGAGTGGCGTACAATAGAGTAGCAGAGAGAGCAGTAGTGTAGAGTGGTGCAGTGGCATAGATTGCAGAGTAGACTCACATTGCAGAGAGTGTAGTGGTGTAGTGTAGAGTGGTGCAGAGTAGGGCAAAGTGCTGTAGAGTGGAGTGATGCAGAGTAGAGTGGCATAGAGTGCAGTGGCATAGAATGCAGTAGTACATAGTACATTGGTGTATAGTAAGGTGGTGAAGAGTGCAACACTGCAGAGTAGAGTGTCAGTGCAGTGATGTAGAGTGGAGTAGAGTGGCACTGAGCAGTTGCGTAGAGTACAGTGGTACAGAGTAGAGGGCAGTGGCGTACAGTGCAGTTGTTTAGAGTGCATTGGCGCAGAGTGCAGTGGCATAGAGTGGCATGGGGTAGAGTTACATCGAGTGCAGTGGAGTAGAGTGGCACACAATAGAGTAGCAGAGAGTGCAGTAATGCAGAGTGGTGCAGTGTCATAGAGTGCAGAGTAGACTCATGTGGCATAGAGTGTAGTGGTGTAGAGTGGTGCAGAGTGCAGTATTGTAGAGTGGTGTAGAGTAGAGTATAGTGCCTAGAGTGCAGTGGCATAGAGTAGAGTGGTGTAGAGTGCAGAGTTGCAGAGTAGAGTGTCAGTGCAGTGGTGTAGAGTGGTACAGAGAACAGAGGCATAGAGTACAGTGGTGTAGAGTAAAGGGCAGTGCAGTTGTTTAGAGTGCACTGGTGTGGAGAGCAGTTGCATAGAGTGACATTGGGCAGAGTAGAGTGGCATAGAATGCAGTGGAATAGAGTATATTGGTGCAAAATGCAGTAGTACAGGGCAGAGTGGTGTAGAGTATAGTGGCGGCCAGAGCAGTGTTGCAGAGTGTCAGCTTGCAGTGGTGTAGAGTGCATTGAACTAGAGTGCAGTGGTCAGAGTGGTATAGAGTACAGTGGCGTAGAATAGATTGTTTCAGAGTAGAGTGCAATTGCATAGAGTGGAGTGGCATAGAATGCAGTGGTACAGAGTGCAGTGGCATAAAGTAGATTATTTCACAGTACAGTGAGGTGGCTTAGAGTGGAGAAGTGCAGGTTAGAGTGGAGTTGCATAAAGTGGCATAGAGTGTGATGGCATAGAGTAAAGTAGTGTAGAGTGCTGTGGCATAGAGTGCAGAGTAGATTAGAATGATGTACAGTGTATTGATGTATAGTGCAGGGGCATAGAGTTGAGTGTTACAGAGTAAAGTGCATTAGCATAGAGTGTATTAGCTTAGAGTGCAGTGGCGTACAGTGCAACTTTGCAGAGTGGCAGAGAGTGGAGTTGTGCGGATTAGATTGGTGTTGCCTAGACTGGAGTGGTATGGCGTGCAGACGAGCAGAGCACAGTGGTGTAGAGAGGCGCAAAGTGCGGTGGCTTAGAGTAGAGTAGTACAGAGTAGAATAGAGAGGCATAGTGTGAAGTAGCATAGAGAGCAGTGGCATAATGTGGAGTGGTTCCGAATGGAGAAGAGAACATTGGCATGGAGTGGCGTAAAGTGGAGTGATACAGAGTAGGGTGCAATTCTGATATATTCTGAAGTCTATTTAAATGTTGTCTTGTGATAGAAAAAACTCTTTCCTAACCCCAGTATCCAGCAAGATTGTTGCATAAATCCTCTCACTTTGAAGTCAGAGAAAGGAAAGGAAACACTAAGTTCCCACCGAAGACAGAGCCTGACATTCAACTTTGTTCTTTGAATGCACAGCAAATATGATAAGATAAGAACAAGATTTACAGGCCTGTTTACAGAAAGGGAGCACTCGGCAGGATACTGTAAATAAGGTTTTGGCAAGGGAAGGGACGAATTCAAGCTGCATAGCCTAAAACAAATAAAGCCAGCAAATTGAAAGCAACAAATTGTGAGTTACAAACCACAAGGCCAATGGCAAGCAACGGGCAGAATGTATTCACAAGGAAGCACTATGAATTTACTTAAAGTGACAGCTGTGGGATACTTTGTGGGGAAAGTCCAGTATTTTAGTCCATATCTTGCAGAGGTTTGGCTACATCAATCACCCAGGTAGTATGACAAGAAGACCTGGAGAGGTTTCCATGTTGCAGGATAGGTCTGTACACCCATTCTATCAGTTTGCCACCATTTCCTATGGTACAGAGCTTCTGGCACACCTCTTGTAGGGTTAGTGCTAGGTAGCAGACATGAAATACGGCATTTAATGTTTATTTAAGGTGGTTGTAAGTAAGGAGCTGACCGGGGTGAAGATGGTAGTCTGCCACAAGGGTTTGGAAATTTTGTAGCTCACTGTTCAGAAACAAAGTCCCCAATTTTAAGACACCTGCAACATGCTACTGATGGAGTTGCTCTGAGCACAGCCATCATGTGCGAGTGGGAAGGCTTAGCAAAGGTAGTGCAGGAGCATAGGGTTTCTTCGTGTCAGTGAGTTTACAGGTTCTGGCAAGGCAAGAGAAAGCCATGCATGATAACCCCGATGGTGATCCATAGAATGGTCAGTAGGAAATGATGAGCAGTGCATTAAGCCTTCCTTAAAAGTCTTTACTGGTAAACCCCATCTCATGCAGGGAGGTGGGCAGAAAGCCAGTGAGCCACCCATTGGACATCTGCAGCTGAATAAAAGCATTCTAAGTCCAGAAGATCTAATCCACCTGCAGTCACAGTTAGCTTTAGAGTGGAAAGAGCTCCCGATGGCGCCTCAGCGACCAAATCAGATGTGAAGCCTGTCTGAAGAAGGAATGAAGGACGAGCAGGGGAAGGTTTGCAAAATAATACTATCATTGGGGTAGCACACCATCTTCGCTAGTGCCACATGGCCTCTACAGAAAGCAGAAGAGAAGACCAAAAAGCAAACTGGGCTTGGAGGGACCGTTCGCTCTGCCGAGATTTTCATCCTGGAAATCAGTGTAAGAATGGTAGATATTAATCACTAGGTATCAAAATGTAACTGGTTCCCAGTTCAATCTGAGATCTAATTGTGTATGAAGGCGAAAACGGTGCCATATGTTAAAGAAACACTAATTACATTTTAAAATTCGTAAATTTTGTTTGTGCAATTTACATCCCAAATATTTTGAAGATTCTATGTGTACTTGACACTTAGGGATAACCCAGATCTCTAGTTTGGCTTTTGCTCAATTTCAAAACCATATAAAGACATGGACTAAGCGGGCAATTGCCTTGCACAGCCTTGCAAGGGGTCTGGCCCCTGCTCACCCTTCACAAGCACTAACAGTGAACCATTGCACCAGAAGAGTTTACCAGGGTGGATGGGTGTTGATTGTTCAACCACTTGACAGTGCCCCTTCTGTTTCGCTCCTGTGTGCAGACAACTCCCCAGGTACCCAATACCTTCAAATAGTCTTGGTGGACCCATCTTGTCTGATTTTAGGACTTGTCCCACCTTGTTCTTCTCTTCTTTATTTATCCAGTTGTTAGCAACAACCCTTTGAATTACTTGCAGTGGATCTCCCATTTGATCTCAATTTCATCCTACTCTTTTATTATCTTTGATTGGTAGTCCGGGCTCCCATTTCTGAGATAAATGTAGAGTCCCAAACATACACTCTACTGCAGTGAGACTACATACAAGTTATGGGTACATCACATCCTGTCATTAGGTGTGAGACTGTCACCCACACCATCTGCCCTGACTCTTTAAAAAAAATTAGGTTGAAAGTCCATGGGCGGTTGGGGTAAGCCAGATGTTTTTGTTCAATTTGTTTAAACTAGCATAAGGTTAATTACCTTAATGTTTCCCAAACTGTTTGCCAGGGGTTTTGAAATGTTCAGAAACATAATCAAAAGTTTGCTGTTACTTTCTCTTCAGGAAAGATCGGGTAGATTTGGGTAGGGGTGATGGCCTTGCCGTGAAGGGCATTAATTTACTACTGAACAAGGATGTAATGTGACACCTGAATGTAGCACACCAGGAGGCAATCACAAAAGGTCCACAGTGAATAAATAGTGCTATGTTAAAAAAGAGTACATAAATGCACTGACAACGTAGTGAGGCATGGCCTCTCTTGCGTGTGTCTGTAAAACTGACATTTGTTCTTGAATTTTTGTCCTGAATTTTGACCCTCTGTCCTGAATTTTTGTCCTGAATTTTGACCCTTTGTCCTGAATTTTTTACAGTCCTGTCCAGGATTTGCCTCAATGCCAGGTGGTCACCCTAGGGCACCGTGGCTGCTGTTGGGGAAAGACACTACAACTCCCAGCAGCCTCGAGTGCCCCCTGGAGCGTGCCGATAATTGCGACAGGAGCCAGCTGAAAGGGATGTGCCCGGACTAAGTGCAGACCCATCCGTGCCCGACAATGCCCGGAAGAGACTAGGCTAGACCACCCCTCCTTGGCTCTGATCTAGAAGGTACTTTCACTTACATTTTCCAACTGCGATCTACCCATGGCCAAAGGCACATAGGGAAATCCGTTAGTTTACCTTTTCCCAAACTGGCTAATATGAGTGAACATACTGCACTCCTTGAGTTGTAAAACCTCGGTCACTTGGACACAACTACAGGGCTATTATTGTGCCCTGAAGGTATACTCGGGAAATTTCGCAGTGACAGTAAATGTCAAAACTTATTCATAAATCTGGGACCCATCATTGTACCAAGCTTGGATGCTGTTGCTGCGAGGAAAAGGAACCGTTATGATCTGTCTTTGAACTTTTTGAAATAATTATGAATGTTCTGAACTATAGCGCGTGTTTTTAAGTAGAACTAAATCATTTTTAAATAAGTGTAAAGAGCCAGGCACAACAACATGACAGTGCTTTTATTTACTCCCACTAGAATTTACGTACGGATCAAATTGAGGTCCTTTTCCATTAATTTGGAAGTGCACCTATTAGTAATGCCTATTTTACCCATGAATCTTGAGCACCAATAGTTTTGGCAAGAAAGAATGTATTATTGTTACTGCAGAACTGAGAGGGGTCCCTTTACTACACAATGGGGGAACGTAAAGCAGCGGATAATTCAGCTGAGCTAGAGAAGGCAAAGAGGCAGGCAAAACATGCAGCTAAAAAAGTGTACTTTCGATAGATGTTTAGATTTAGAAAGGGGAGGGCCTATTAAATACAAAGGGGAAGGAGAGGAAGACGTTAAAGAATAAAGGTAAACAACAGAGGGACATTAAGGTGGTCATTAAGAGTTTGGCCCGCCAAACTCTTCCCGCCCTCAGACCACCTGTGTGGCCTGAACCCCCTAGGCCCGAATAGGACTTCACCGCAGGTGTTTCCGCTCGCCGGCCCTGCGGTGTACAGAGCCCCAACATCGACGCCGGCTCCTAATGGAGCCTGTGCTGATGTGGTGGTGCAGCGGGTGCAGCAGCACCCGTTCTGCATTCCACTGTCCGTAATTTGGGCAGTGGAATGTGCGATGGGGCTGTGCATGGAGGCCCCTGCACTGCCCATGCCAAATGCATGGGCAGTGCAGGGGCCCCCAGGTGTACCCCGAGTATCCCATTCTGCCAGCGCTGTCCTGGAGGATGAGAAACAACTGGGACCGCCAGGCTGCAGGAAGCTGGCATTGGCGGTGTTGGTGGTCTGACCGTGGCCATGGTCATAATGTGGCAGTCCAGCCTCTTGGCTGTGGGGCCGCCACCACGAGTCTGGTGGTCATGCGACCGCCAGACTCGTAATGACCACCTAAGTCTTTTTTAACAAACCAACTAACTATGAAAAGTGTGGTTCCACTGGTTAGTGTAATAGTGCACCACAACAGTACCAACGATTTAGCAAATGAACATCAGAGTTCGGAAATACACGAAACAATGTCTTTAGGGGTTAATTTGGAGCGTGAGAATAGATTTCAACCCCTGGGAGTTTCAGGGAGTTCTGTGATCACAGATGTCCTTATACAAAGCAGCACTGCAATCAATAACCACACCCAGCAACTAGTAGGAGGCGAGGCGAGGCTGAGGAACAGTTTCATTATCTGAAGATAGCAGGGTTAAAAAAACGTCATTACTATGCTTGCACAAACATTACTGAAAAAGTAGTGATAGAGCGGTCCGTACTAGTAATTTTACCTGTATTGGGACGCTCTTTAGGCCGATGAATCTTTTGACTAAGTGGGACCCTCGGCACCCTTAATCAGTCAATTTCATTAAATCAATAATCAATAACGAACATAAGCAATACCTTGATCAACATAACACTTAACAATTAATCCAGAATACATTTTCGGCGAACCCTGATCTTTCAGTCAGGAATAACCACACCAGTTTATTCAAAGTTAGTAAATTTATTTCCCTATATTAACAAAGCTAGCACAATATAAATGTGTCTCAACACCAAATGATAAACATAAATGAACATTAATAGCTGTCCATAACGACGAAACAAGTGCAATCTATGCAGCATTTGAATAACAAGGCATTCGATAATAGCAATGCAAATCACTAATAGTATAATCTGTAATGAACTAATTGCATACATTTAGTCAGCATAACAAGGTCTCAAATTGCATCGTGCGACAAAAGAATCCTCATCTAACCTCAAATTAGCATCAGCATGTGGGACTTCATGCAAAAACAATTTAGCAACGTTAATTTAGAAAACTCCTAGCTAGGGATCTTGTCAAAAAAAAATCAGCAGTTGGTCACCTAAAAGAAACACAATGCAATTGTACAATTTCCTTTCATATTTACCAATTTCAATCAGCATTCAAGGAAGTCTTCGTCTCACAGGTACCGTTTCTCGATCAGCATGGGACGGGGCAAAGGGGCAGGGGTGGACGGGGCAGTTGCCTCACGGCGGCAAGATAAACTACTACTTCATGCAAAGGGTCTCTAGGGTAAGAATCATTTAAGTCTCTTTCTCTCGATTAGAGAAAGCATCAAGTCTCTCAAAATGGCGTCGCAGCAAAGTGGGCCATAATAGCTGCAATGTCCTGCAAAATGGCGGGTATCGGGCTGGTAATGGCTGCAAAAGGCTACTTTCCTCTCGTGCACCTGGTTTAAATAGACAACAGTTCAAATCCAGTAGGGTCTTCCATTGGAGGGTTCATAGGTTAGCTTCAAATTGTCCAATCAAAAACGACAGTTCTCAAGCTTTTACTTAAGCATACATTATCCTTGGAGACGGGTACGCAAGTTGCAACATTTTATACCAATTAACTCACTTTCAGAGCTTCCATTGTCCGCACCTGCAGATTGACCTTGGAGTAAGGAGAGAAATATGCCAGGCTGGCACGAAACCTTAAGATAAGCATGTGACCGATCTCAGTGGAAAAGTACAGCTTCAAGCAAAAATACACGTTTAATAGCACATTGGAAAAATACGAGTATCTAAACCGTGAGACCAGGCAACTAGGCCAAAGCCTCCACTAAAGTTATGCTAAGCTAAAACATTTCAAGCAAGCAAATCGTAGCACACGTTTATAATTATGTCGGATTAGTGCACTTCTAATACATCACGTTATATAAAGCACGCTTATAAATGTTGGCAAACTACTCTGAGGGCACATTTTGTCCCCGTACAATCTTTATTAGTTCGGTTAAAGTCACACATGATTATTTCACACTACGTTTATGCGCTAATAAATGAAAACCTTCATTTTCTGCTTCATCAATCCCTCCTCTGATGAATACTTGTCATCACACCAAACCATGCCCACAAATTTTATTCCATTAAAATTCTGTCAGTTCTCTTTTCCTTTTAATTCCCCTAGTTTTCGCTTTGTATTCTTCTGCCATTCTTTTCATAATTTTCTCTTCCTTTCTTCTCTTAATTCTTTCCATAATCATTATTATTCCCCTTTTTATTCCCCAAATTCCAAATATGCAAATCAATACTATTAAAATTCCCTGTATTATTTTTAGCAATATTCCATTCCAAATTCCACCAATCCAATTTCCCACTGAAGCAAGTCCTTTTCCAACCTTCTCCCACACTCCTGGTTCTTTCAATTCTTTCAAATCTGCACTCTCTTTTGTTAGATTAGCAAGCATAGTCTTAATTTTCACACTGTTGTCTGGAATATACGTACAACAGTGTCGTGCACCAAGCATTTTGCAAACGCCGCCATCCTTTGCTAAAAGAATGTCTAAAGCAAGCCTATTTTGAAGAGTCATAGCTCTTTCCGCTGCAAGTTCAGCATCTATCAGGATTATAGCACCTGAAAACTTTGTCAACATGTTATCCACTATAGTAGACAACTTTCGAATCTTGATGGAATTCAACACAACTCCCAACGAAGGAATCATGGCTCCAAATATATCTCCTACCACAGCAGCTGCGGTCTCTCTTTTCTGGATACGATGGGATCCAGATGTCTTTTGAATCATCGATAGGTCATCCAGTTGATAAACCTTTGGGAACACTATACCCAAATAACATCTCCCCCACCATCCCTTTGGAAGACGATAATAGGCATTATACCCACAAATGTAATATACACCTGGAATGACAGGGTCAAGTGCGTTCATCATGAATGTCCATTTGGCCTTAAAGATAAACGTATGTTTACACTCACTTGCTCCTACAAAAATATTGTCATAATAAGATTCACCTCGATATATACAAAATTTCCCTACATGCCAAGCATCTAAAGCAATTCTCCCTTGTGCCTTTATTGCGGCAAAATCATAATTATCTACTGAAGTCCTCTTATGTAGTTCTTTTTCTAATTTCGCATTCATTTGTGCCCTTCTATCATCTGTGCGATCTAAAAAGCTTATTTCTACTGCAGAGAGCGAGCAGGTAAGGTTTTCCCTATGAGCGTGAGCCGTTTCAAAAGGTTGCATTGGCTCGAAAAACTCCCTCATTATTTTAGCATCCCAATCTTTAGCAATCTGGCTTAGCTGCGCTATTATAGGAACATATGCAAAGGTAACATCATAATTTGAGTAAAAATACTGTATGTTAGTTTGACCACAAAATCTAGACATTACTATACTACATGTAATCCCGTATGTAAGAGGCATGTGGTGATAAGTCACCCCTTCCTTTACTGATGTCGGTATCTGTGTACACACATAACAATCTTTCGCATCCATAGTCTCAACATATTCTGTTAGCAAGCGATAGAAAACGTTATACGAAAGCTCTTTCTTATCATGCAAGAGTCTCTCATCCAATTCTAATCTTTTCAGTGCAGTTAGTTCAGTGACAGTAACAGGAGCAAAAGTAGACGCATCAATTCTCTCATCCTCACCCTTACCATGCATTCCAAGCACAATTGCCATTATTATTAGTACACATGCAATTACCAAGCCTATACACACATATTTACAATATTTCTTTCTACTGTTTTGTGTAGCGTACCCAGTCATGATCTGTATAGAATCAGAGAGCTGGAAGCACCTATAAAGAAACTATTTAGTAATTCAGTTACGAAGCTGAACGAGCGCAATGTTCACACAGTCTTCTTCAGGAGGCCAGTCACTTATCGGTTAGCAGCATTTGTCTCAATTCGGCAATAATTCAGTCTTTTATCAGTTTAGCAAGTGTCTCATCCGGTTTAGCAATGTCTCAGCTGGTTGTTTGTATCACGTTAGATTGTAGCAAGCAATGTCATTTATCACCCTTTCGATCAACAGAGTCCATAAAACTTTTCTTTTCTATTGGTATCTCTTCTTCTTCGTTCTCGAGGCTTAGAGATACAAACTCGTCAGTCCAATCGTCATTGGCTACAAATGCCCATTCTGGACCGAAATATCTTCTGTTCGGTATCCTTTTCCTTTTCAATTTTGCTTCTCTTTTCGATTCTGCTTCGCTGGTACTTTCCACTTTTGTCAAACCTTTTTCTTCACTCGGGGATGGTACCACGACAGTTACTTCTTTTCTTTTCTCTTTCACTTTTGGCCTTTCTCCGTCGTTCACACTTTCTTCAGTCCTTTGTTTTGTTGGCGATATACTTAGTCTCCTCTTTGCACCATGTCCATTTGATGGACCTGCGATCTTTTCTGAGGAAGCTTGAACCTTTTCGTTCTGTTCTGCCTTGTCCCCTCCTTCTGGGGAATCAATCACGTTCTCTTTTTCTTTTTCTGTATCGTCTGCTTCTGGGAAAGCCCTCCTCTGATCAGGCTCTCCTGCTTTTTCACCTTTTTCGAGCCCTTCGTCACCGTTACTTTCTTCAGGCTCTTTATCACTTTCAGCTGCTTCAGGTTCCTTGTCACCTTCAGCTGCTTCAGGCTCTTTGCTACCCTCAGCTGCTTCAGGCTCTTTGTCACCTTCAGCTGCTTCGTCACTGTCTGAACTTTCTCCTTGGTCTTCCCCAAGTGAGTCTGCTTCGTCCCCAGAGAATATTTCTCTCTCCTCCGTTCCTGCCTGTTCTCTTTCAGTTCGGTTTTGCTCTGTCTCAGCACTCAGCACTGTTTTGTCAGGCACTGGCAGTTTCAGCGCTTCAACTTCCTCATCTGTGGGACACAACACTTTCTTCGTGTGACTGGCGTGAATCCAGTTGGGAACCCCCGCACACTTCACAGCGGTAGTTGTCGTCAGGATCACTTGGAAAGGGCCTTTCCAACGGGGTTCCAGACACGACTTTCTCACGTGCTTCTTTACCACGACCCAGTCACCTGCTTTCAGTGTGTGTCCTGGACCTTGGATCGGTGGCAAGGTGGTCGCTTCCACCTGGTGAGAGAAAGAGCGAACCACATCAGCCAGACCCTTGCAGTAGTCTAACACCATATCATCTGTAATATTCAAAAGCGCATTTGCTGGAACTGCAGGAAGTCTCATAGCCCTGCCCATGAGAATTTCATGCAGAGACAATCCAGTCTTTCTATCAGGGGTGTTTCTCATTGACATTAGCACCAAGGGCAATGCGTCAGGCCATTTCAAATTTGTTGATGCACATATTTTCGCCATTCTTGATTTCAGTGTACCATTCATCTGCTCCACCAGTCCTGATGCTTCAGGGCGATAGCTACAATGCAGTTTTTGCTCAATGTTCAGCGCTTCGCAAAGTAACTTTATCACCTCGTTATTGAAGTGACTTCCCCTATCTGATTCTAAAGAGATTGGGAATCCGAAACGTGGTATTAACTCCCTCAACAATAGCTTTGCAACTGTAAGGCTGTCATTTCTACGTGTGGGGTATGCCTCAATCCAGTGACTAAAAATGCACACAATCACCAACACATACTTCAATCCTCCATGCACAGGCATCTCAATGAAGTCCATCTGCATTCGACTAAACGGGCCACTGGCTCTACCAATGTGGCTCGCGTTCACGACTGTTCCCTTTCCTGGGTTCATCTGCTGGCAAGTGACACATCGATGGCAAACTGCTTCTGCAACTTGACGAAATCTGGGGTTAAACCAATAAGTTTTGAACAATCTTATCATGGCATCTCTCCCTAGGTGAGCTTGCCCATGATAGAACCGCGCAAGCTGTGATAAGAGACTATCTGGCAAAACAAATTTTCCCTCATTTGAAACCCATAACTCATCTGGTCTCTTTATACATTGTGATTTAATCCAGGAATCTCTTTCGTCCTCCCTGACGTTATTCTGTAAGGCTTTTAGTTCATCTATTGTATCTACGACCTTCAAGGCAAATGCTTCAGCTGGTTCGAGTTCTGGTTCACTTATCGAATTCCATTCATCTCTGAGTAATATACAGTTCAAGGCACAAAATCTTGCGACTTGATCCGCATATGCATTTCCCAGAGAAACATAGTCTTGTCCTTTCGTATGAGCACTACACTTTACCACTGCAACTTCGGCTGGCATTTGAATGGCGTGTAACAATTCCCTTATTCTCTCCCCGTTTTTCACTGGGGATCCTGAAGAAGTCAGGAAACCTCTCTGTGACCACAGTTGTCCAAAGTCATGCACAATCCCAAACCCATACTGACTATCAGTGTAAATGGTGACTTTCATCAATGTAGACAGTTGACATGCTCTTGTAAGGGCTACAAGTTCTGCTACTTGTGCAGAATAGACTCCTTGAAGCCAGCCCGCTTCCAAAACACCGGTTACAGTACATACAGCATATCCTGCTTTCAAAATTCCCATCCCATCTCTTAGACATGAACCATCAACAAAAACAATTTGGTCATTTTCATCAAGCTTAGTATCCTTAATGTCAGGTCGAGGTTTTGTGAAAAATTCAGTCACCTGAAGGCAGTCATGCTCGATGTCTTCAGCGTTCTCAACTTCAGCATTTTCACCAGGAAGCAAGGTTGCTGGATTCAACGTAGTGCACCTTTTCAACTGCACATTCGGTGAGCCCAGAATTATCGTTTCATACCTTGTGAGTCTTGCTCCAGTCATGTGTTGCGTTCGGGAGCGGGTCAAAAGTATCTCAACTGAGTGAGGGACCATGACCGTTACTGGGTGTCCCATCACTATTCCTTCACTCTGAGTGAGGCTGATACCAACTGCTGCTACGGCGCGCAAACACCCTGGAAGTGCTGCTGCGACCGGATCCAAAGTAGCTGAAAAATACGCTACTGGTCTGTTTATGCCACCATGGGCTTGAGTCAAGACAGACAAAGAACATGCATCACGTTCATGACAAAACAATGTGAAAGGCTTTGTGTAATCAGGCATACCTAAAGCTGGAGCCCTACACATGCATTCTTTCAGTTCAACAAAAGCATCCATCTCATCTCCTTTCAGCTCAATTTGATCCAAGGCATCCTTCTGGGTCAGCTTCAGTAAAGGCTTTGCTAGAGTTGAGAAGTTGGGAATCCACTGGCGACAGTAACCCACCATTCCCAAAAACTTCCTCACCTCCCTCCTTGTCTTTGGTGGACTCATCTGAAGTACACTCGTTATTCTCTCCTTCATTATTCTCCGTGACCCTTTCTCTATTTGGTGACCCAAGTATTTCACTTTCTTCTGACAGAACTGCAACTTGGAAGGAGACACCTTGTGTCCATTCCTTCCCAAATGGTTCAACAGAGCAATGGTATCGGCTGTGCAGCCACTTTCTGTCTTTGATGCAATCAGTAAGTCATCAATGTACTGTACTAGCGTTGATTCGAATGGCAATTCTAATGCTTCCAAATCTTTCTTTAGAATCTGATTGAAGATTGACGGTGACTCAGAAAACCCTTGAGGAATTCAACACCAACTGTACACTCTGTCTAAGAATTTGAAACAAAAGAGAAATTGGCTGTCCTCATGAAGAGGCACCGAGAAGAATGCTTGTGACAAGTCGATGACTGAGAACCACTCGGCATCGCAAGGGACTTGAAACATTATCACAGCTGGATTCGGTACTACAGGGCAGCATTTGACTATGATGTCATTTATTTTCCTCAAGTCCTGCACGAGTCGGACCTTTCCACTCGGCTTTATTAGTCCCATGATTGGTGAATTACATGGACTGCTCAACACTTCTTTCAGTACTCCCTGCTTTACAAATTCGTCAATGAGTTGGGCAACTTTCATGAGGGTGTCCTGTGCCATGTGGTATTGTGGGGTCTGGGGAAAGATCGCATTGGGCTTTACAGTCACTTTCACTGGTTCCACTCCTTTCATCAATCCCACCTCTTTCCCTGTCATATATCACACTTCCTTTCCGACTGTCTCCCGTAATTCGGCTGGAATATCTTCTTCAGTTATCATCGGGAAAAGACAAATCAGAGGATAGTCTTCATCGACAGTTTCCATCTCATCCCCCTCTACACTGTCCTCTTCTTCTCCATCACTGCTCGTCTGAATTTTTATTCCCTCGTTCGAACACATAATCGAACATCCCAATTTGCACAATAGGTCTCTCCCTAATAGTGCTATCGGGCTTGAGTCACATACCACAAATTTGTGTAAGCCTTGATAGTTGCCAATGCTGACTGGTACCGGATCTGTTATTGGGTTTGTCAGGTGCCTGTTTGCTACTCCCACCACTTGAACTGTACTCCCTGAGAGTGGCAAATTTGGTACTTCACTGCTCTTAACTGTTGAACGTGAGGCTCCCGTGTCAACCAAGAATGAGACACGATGACCCATTACTCTTCCCTCTACGTACGGACCCTTTTGATCAACTTCCAAGGATGCTGCAAGCACACAATCTCCTTCCTCTCCTGAACTTTCACTCTCCCATACATTGTTTATTCCACTCTCACTGTGTAATGGGAACTGTTGTACGGTGCCATTTGTACTCATTACCTGACCCGAGACCTGTGGAGGAACCATCACTTGCTGCTGACTCATTGGTGCCAAGGGTATTTGCATTTGCTGATTAGGTACCATGGGTAACTGCTGTTGCATTGGCTGCATTTGCGTCATCTGCATACGGGGCATCTGCATCTGCTGCGGCTGCATGGGCTGTAATCCCTGTAGCTGATTTACGGTCTGAAAATTTGGGTTTGGACCTCTCATTTTCGGTCCCCTCATTGTCTGAAATGCATTGACATCATTGTTTTGCTGACCAACACCTGCACCTGCACCTTCCTGCACCGCCATCGGGCACTCGCGTTTCCAATGACCGACGATTCCGCACACGTGACACGGCATCACCTTCTTCATTGCCTGCACACCATTCACAACAGTGTTCAAATCCGGACCATTATTCACAAAACCTCCTCTGCCTCTGCCTCTCGCCTGTGGCTGAAACGCCATGTTTCCCTGCAACTGCGGCTGCGGTTGCGGTATCTGTTGTTGGAACCCTTGCAACCCTTGCAGACCTTGCAAACCTGTCTGAGCTGCCTTAAGCTGCATCATCATCACCTTCTCTTTCAACCTTTTCTGTTTCACTTCAATTTCGTCGCTACAGTATTTCGCATAATTCAACACCTCATCAATCGGTTTCGACTGCCAGCAAATTAAATGCGACTTTATCATCTGACTTATCTCTGGTCTCAGCCCTTCCACAAATCTAAACACAAAATGAAGCATGTCCTTCGCCTCTATTGTTTCCGTGCCACTGTAGTTCTTAAACGCCTTCAACAACCTCTCATAGTAACTATGAATCGACTCTTTAGCCTCTTGAGCAGTTCGATCGATCTTCTGCCAATCCACATTTTTCGCGGCAACCTTCGTCTTCAAATGCTCAATCACCTTATAGTACAAGCTCATCACCATAGGTGATGGTGCACCCGTATCCCTGTCTCTCTCCGGTTCACTTGTCGGCCAACCTACAGCTCTTTTGCAATCCTCCCACAAATCTGCCGGAACCACAATCTCAAAGAGAGTGTTCAGGTCTTCCCAGAGACATTTTGCAAGCTTCACAAACCTGTCAGTCTGCTGATACCATTCAATGGGTTTCTCTCTCAGTTTGGGAAAATCATCCGTAAAAGACTGAATGTCGCTTCTGTGCCATGGTACATGTATTAATTTTCCCCCTGCTGTCTCCCTCATTGGTAACATAGTTACTGTATCACTACTCTGTGGTCTTTTCTCATTGTGCTCTATAGCACTGTCCCTCCTCTTTTCCTTTCTCTTTACCCACCTGCTTTCCCACTTGTCTAAGCACCTCCACACTTGTGCACTCTGCAGCAATTCTCTAAGGTGCGCCTTCATGCCTGCTGACCTCATGTGTTCAAAATCTGTGGTCCCAAAATCCAACCTGTAGCTCCTGCTCAAGTGTTTTGTCTTGTCTATGTCAACCCCGTTTTTGTCAGCTATTTCCTGCAAGCTTTTATGTACTTTGTTCACTTCTCTTGTAATTCTGGGACATAGATATCTCAGCTCTTCTTCCGAGTAGGACTCTAACCTATTCACACCCATAGTCCCTTCCACCAATTCTTGTGTTTCCATGTTCAACCTCATCCTATTCATATAATCTTCTCCCTTCCCACTGTCTGAGCTTTGTGTGGAATTCAAACTGTTGAACCACTGTGTCAGCTGTTGCGCATTCAACCCCATCAGTGTAGCGTTCACATCGACTGCCATTGATGGTTGCGGCAACTTTTCAGTGTTCGATGTTAGAGGTATTATCAGCGGGGGACTCGACCTCACCACTGTCGACTGAGCACATATGGGACTAAACTCCATCAAGGACCCAGATCCGGTTGGCTGAGCCGCTATCGGAGTTATCCCTGGAGTGTTTTCTATGCACCTCCTTTCTGTCCCACTCTGCAGCATTGATCCCTGACCGCTCATTCCTAAGTTAGGCTGACTATACAAAGGTACCGGTGGACCTACAGTAATGGGCAGTGATATCGCATCTGGGTTCTGTCCATTTCCCATGTTCTGAGATATGTTCATTCCCATATTATGGGTCATCATTGCCGGCATGCCCATCTGACTCCCCGTCATCTGAGCATGTGCGTTTCCCCCCTGCATCTGCTTTTGAGGCATCAAAAACTGGGTTGATTCGGCTTGTGCCAATGTCGGGTTGTGACCATTCTGTCCTCCCATTGCGGCTGGATCTAAAATCATTCCTGCACTGTTGTCACTGCTGTAGTACCCTGGGATCTGCGGCTGATAATTTTCTGCTGGTTTCAACATGGGCACATCTGGATATATTCTCCTAACCTGCGGTATCTGCGGGGTGAACAGTAAACTCGGGTCCTTAGACCCCGACGATGCTCCTGAACTCTGAGTTTCACTGTTCTGTACCGGTGCCGGAGGGGCAGAACTGGTATTTGGACCTTGTCCACTCTCCGCATAAGGTGGTGGACGGTCGTTCAGCAATTGCATTATTAACTCCTCATCCTCTAACTCCTCTTCTCTTCTCAACTTTTCCTCGTCCTCTCTATCCTTGGAACACCTCCTGTTTGTCTTACAGGTAGCTTTCTTACCTGTCTCCTCTTCTTCCTTAGTAATTGCGGGAAACAATTTTATCCCCTGCAATACATCTGACCTCCACACCTTCTGTGCATTATCCCACCTAGCGTCCGCTAGTGTCTTTTCTACCTTCCTTATCCTAGTCTCGAACTTATTTTGCTGCTGCTGTCTAGCCATTAGTTCCCAAATTGCTAGAGCCTCAAACTGTGCTGGCCTTGGAGGTACCTTCATGTCGTACATCGCGAATCTCAAATTCTCTAGGATCCTTATATTGAATGTTCCATGGATCGGGAATGCTACGCTCCCATGTTTCTCTGTCAACTTGTGCCATTGCTTTAGCCACAGACACGGAGCTACCCCCTTTTCCTCCATTACAATGTAAGCTGGTGTGCCCTCGGGCGGCGTCTCCTCTCCTACGCTCGCTTTAATGTAAGACTCCCCTTCATCGCACTCTTGAATGCTTTAAAAAATTTCATTTTCTCGTCTTTTATTTCACAAAGTTTGTAATCAATAGGTGACTTTAATTCCCGGAATACTCTTCACTTGCCTTTCCCCTTCCAATCGAGCCCCACGGACTGCGTCCAATCCGTGCGCGACCCTTCTCTGCAACCAACCTATCCCAGCGCGGCTCCTAGTGACGTCACACACACACACACTGCGGCTGACAAAGCCTCACGGCTAGTCTTCCTTCACTCAGCTCCTCTCGTAACAACTTCTTGCATGTATCGCGAGCTACCAAAAATATAAAACAGATCTGTCGGTTTACTACAGGAGGGGTAACACAATCGCTTCAGGACCTTAGGGATTTTTCACTAGCCTCGGCAGTTATTCCATCTTTCTCGGTCCCCACGTTCGCAAGCAAATCTGACCCGCAGACCTACTCTCAACTTGTCAATGATCTATTCTAGTGCACTTAGAATTTTGTCAAAGCCCGAAGTCGAAGTTCCTTTCACTCCCTTCACACACGTACCGACCCGTTGACCACGCCCGATCAACCTACTAAACCGCCCAGACCACAACATAAAACAACATACTCCGGAGTCTCTTGACCTTGCAGGGCCCGTCTCAACAACAACAACCACGTGGACCTTTTTATGCACAAAGCGCCACATGCACATGAAGTTCGACGACTTCCCTACTCTCACACTCGGAGTCGCACCTCCGCTATTTCTATGAAGTTCGACGACTTCCCTACTTCTACACTCGGAGTCGCACCTCCGCTATCCTCTAAAAAAGAAAAAAAATTCCTCGCAACCTTTTCACACATCTGCGGCAGTAAGCTGTGCAAGCGCAAAACCCTAGCTTCACTCATACCATCACTAGTACCGCCAACGCCGATTCCACATCTCCGTTCTCTCCATTCGCAAGCTCCGAGATCCCGGGAAAGTCGCGGTGGACCTAGCCCATCATCATTCTGTCAATCTATTTTACCCAAGAAAAATCTAATTCAACTTCTCGAATGGGGTCTCAAAGGGCGTAACCGTTAATTCAACACCATGTACTTTAAGAGTACGGGGTCCCAAAAGACGAAACCGTCCTCTGCTACCATCTACTGATAGAGCGGTCCGTACTAGTAATTTTACCTGTATTGGGACGCTCTTTAGGCCGATGAATCTTTTGACTAAGTGGGACCCTCGGCACCCTTAATCAGTCAATTTCATTAAATCAATAATCAATAACGAACATAAGCAATACCTTGATCAACATAACACTTAACAATTAATCCAGAATACATTTTCGGCAAACCCTGATCTTTCAGTCAGGAATAACCACACCAGTTTATTCAAAGTTAGTAAATTTATTTCCCTATATTAACAAAGCTAGCACAATATAAATGTGTCTCAACACCAAATGATAAACATAAATGAACATTAATAGCTGTCCATAACGACGAAACAAGTGCAATCTATGCAGCATTTGAATAACAAGGCATTCGATAATAGCAATGCAAATCACTAATAGTATAATCTGTAATGAACTAATTGCATACATTTAGTCAGCATAACAAGGTCTCAAATTGCATCGTGCGACAAAAGAATCCTCATCTAACCTCAAATTAGCATCGGCATGTGGGACTTCATGCAAAAACAATTTAGCAACGTTAATTTAGAAAACTCCTAGCTAGCGATCTTGTCAAAAAAAAATCAGCAGTTGGTCACCTAAAAGAAACACAATGCAATTGTACAATTTCCTTTCATATTTACCAATTTCAATCAGCATTCAAGGAAGTCTTCGTCTCACAGGTACCGTTTCTCGATCAGCATGGGACGGGGCAAAGGGGCAGGGGTGGACGGGGCAGTTGCCTCACGGCGGCAAGATAAACTACTACTTCATGCAAAGGGTCTCTAGGGTAAGAATCATTTAAGTCTCTTTCTCTCGATTAGAGAAAGCATCAAGTCTCTCAAAATGGCGTCGCAACAAAGTGGGCCATAATAGCTGCAATGTCCTGCAAAATGGCGGGTATCGGGCTGGTAATGGCTGCAAAAGGCTACTTTCCTCTCGTGCACCTGGTTTAAATAGACAACAGTTCAAATCCAGTAGGGTCTTCCATTGGAGGGTTCATAGGTTAGCTTCAAATTGTCCAATCAAAAACGACAGTTCTCAAGCTTTTACTTAAGCATACATTATCCTTGGAGACGGGTACGCAAGTTGCAACATTTTATACCAATTAACTCACTTTCAGAGCTTCCATTGTCCGCACCTGCAGATTGACCTTGGAGTAAGGAGAGAAATATGCCAGGCTGGCACGAAACCTTAAGATAAGCATGTGAACGATCTCAGTGGAAAAGTACAGCTTCAAGCAAAAATACACGTTTAATAGCACATTGGAAAAATACGAGCATCTAAACCGTGAGACCAGGCAACTAGGCCAAAGCCTCCACTAAAGTTATGCTAAGCTAAAACATTTCAAGCAAGCAAATCGTAGCACACGTTTATAATTATGTCGGATTAGTGCACTTCTAATACATCACGTTATATAAAGCACGCTTATAAATGTTGGCAAACTACTCTGAGGGCACATTTTGTCCCCGTACAATCTTTATTAGTTCGGTTAAAGTCACACATGATTATTTCACACTACGTTTATGCGCTAATAAATGAAAACCTTCATTTTCTGCTTCATCAGTAGATAATTTGAGCAAACTACTAATCGAACCTCCTTCGAATTGGCGGAACAGACCCACTAGCAGTGCCAGGGGTGTTACTTGATCAGTAATGTGGGGTGTGAGCTTCAGATTTTCCGAACAATCCCTATGGTATATCATAGCAAAATACATGTATGAATAGCTGAGCATGACAACACTTAAGGGTTAGTGGAAAGGGAGAGCAGTGCGGATTGTCAGGAGTATTTAAAACAGCTCCTGCTTGCAGAAAGCAGAGTTTTCATCTGTTTCCCTGCACACAAATATTCTTGCAGGGATAAAGATAAAAACACTGCTCCCACAAATAGGGCACTACTATTTAAAGCAGCTCCCTGCTTGCTGGAGCAATGCTGGCTCCCACAGGAGTCAGGAACCGGCTAGGACCACGGGGGCCTTTAGGCCTACTTGTGGTCCAGTAAATAAAAATAAAAAAAACAATTAAAAAATCGCATGCTGTGTATCCATTTATTTACTAATGATTTGAATGCTAAACATTTTTGTTGATGGAACATTTACGTGTTTTTCTGATGAAAAACTGTGGGTTGAAAGTCATGGTTATGTCTGGACAGTGTAAAATAATAAGTCACCCGTGACATAGTGGTTAAGATCTCAGACTGCCATAGTGAAGGTTGTGGGTTCTAGTCTAGGTATGACTGTGGTCATTTTCATACCTCAATTTCTTTTCAACTTCAAATATTTAAGGCACATACCGAAAGGTGATCTCACTCTACTTACTCGACAAATTTATTTTTCTTTTCAATTTGTCTTAAAATATCTAAATCTAAGTATATCATCTATTGAAGCCAGAAAAAGCTCTCTCTCTCGTCCTCTTTCAATTTGTCTCTTGGTAGTCATAGGGACTTGGCCTCAGGCTAGGCCCTGCAGCCAACTCCGCTGCGCATGGTCGAAGGCCATGTGCAGTGCAGGGTTGGGTGGCTATTGGGGTTTGGCCACAGGGCGCGGCCATAGGCCAGGCCCCACGAAGTCAACTTCCACTGCACACGCCCAAAAGCTGGTTGGATTAATGTATGGTAATTAAAATTACTTTACATAAAAAAAAAAATCAGGCTCTGAATTTACTTGCACAAAACCAGACAAATTCAGCAGTTATATTTAGAGTTATTTCAAGTAACTATAACTCGGGGCCTAAGGTAACTAACCCTCACCATGCACTGCTAATTACCCCACATATTTCAACAAACATGACATCTTTGATAACATCATTGATAATATGCCTGTAATAGTTGCAGTGAACTCTTTGAGATAAAACTGTACATAGCAGGGGTGCAAGTCATAGTTACCTTAGTCCGTGAGTTATAGTTACTTGAAATAACTCTAACTATAATTGCTGAATTTTTCTGGTATTCTGCAAGTAAATTCATAACCTAACTACAACATCCCTGTAACCTTTGTTTTTTTTCAGTGAATATAGCTATAGATATACAGATATATATACAGTGTGGTAGAGTGGCTGAACAAATGACATCATGATGCACCACTCTGGTGCTGATGTTTGCAGATGACACCTTGTTATTGTCCCAAACCCGAAGTGACTGCAGGATCTATTAAATCACTTTGCAATTTTCTGCAGGAGTAGGGGTCTGGAAATCAATCCAGGAAAGTCAACAATTATGACTTTAAATCCCCACTGCTCCTTCAGGAATAAAATGGTTGTGTATTGGGCGTCCGTTGAGCAGGTCAAAAGTTTTGACTATCATGGAGTCTGTCTCTCTTGGAACCTACAACTTGACAAAAGCAAAACCACCGTCAACATAGAATATTGGCTATCCAGAGAAAGTTCAAGGGGACATCCAGTAGGACAATCTCCCCAGTCTTTGAAGTATACAGGGCAGTTGCCCTTGGAGGGGGCTTGTATGTGGCAGAAATACAGGGCTATGGGGATGTTATCAATTTGAATTGAATGGAAAACACATTTCTGAGGTTCCTATTCAATTTACCAACTAGTACAATTTGACTTAGTTCTAAAAAGGATGGATCAAATTTCCTGATTCAGAATTTTGAGCTATTGGGTAACGATTTGGATTACCACATCTGACTTACTATAGAGCAGCTCTTGATGAGTTCATTGTCTTCAGTAAAAGCTGTTCCACTGCATGGTTGAAGGCAGTCAAAGCACTCTTTTGGATGCTAAATATAGAAGTATGATTTGTTCATATTATATGGAGCTGCCCCAAGATACAAAGCTACTGGACAGCTGTGGTCAACTGCATAAACAATGTATGTGGTTGTGGCATGGAAACTACTGCAAAGTGGTGCCTTCTTAATTTCTGGGAACCATCAGAGCTAACTTGCATGGAACGAATTTGGATAACTTTGGGATTGGTAGTAGCTAAACTCCACATTGCATGTTAATAGGGGCAGAGCAAATGCCTCATTTGAGAGACTGGAAAAACTACATGGACTGGTAGAAGCTTGCAGAGAAGGTGGTGTATGAAGGGAAGGGCTATCCCAAAAATCAGTGAAGATGTGGGGGAAATGGAACTTACATAGAGGCATCCTCTCTACATCTATTGCTGGGAATGGTGTCAATTTACTGCTTGCCACTCAACCTGATTGAATTGTGATCACTGGATGGGCGGAGAGGGGAGCGGGGAGGGGCATGGAGACCGTTGTGGGATGATGGATAACTGGCTCTATCAGATAAAGGCCCTCATTACAACATTGGTGGTAAATCCCGCTTAGCGCCGTGCAGAAGACCGCCAACACACCGCCACAGCCGCGGAATTCCGCTACAGCTATTACGACCCACAGCTCGGAATCCGCCAAAATTGAGACACCTATGACAAGTCCGCCACACCAAAGGTCAGTGATAAACTGGCGATAACAAAACCGACACCGTCACGCCAACAGGAATACGCCCACCCTATCACGACCCACAAATCCACACGGTGGGCTTTTAACCGCGGTAAACCATTAGCAGTACACACCGCCGCGCTCAAAATACACACACATTTACAAAACACAACCACATTGGACAATTCGAATCTCACACACCTGATACACATACACACACCACTCCCACACACTCAATACAATATAAAACACACACCCACATCATCCACAAACCCTTACAAACAGAATTGCGACAGAAGGCCAGAGAGAGACACCACCATCAACAAACTAGCATCCACAGGCACTCAACACCATCACTCACACAACATCCACGCACCTCAGACAACACACACAAACACATCCCCTCACACATCACAACACACACCACCTCACACATCACCCACACCACCCCATGGCACCGCAAAGACACCCCAGGTTTTCTGAGGAGGAGCTCAGGGTCATGGAGGAAATCATCCAGGTAGAGCCACAGCTATTCGGATCACAGGTGCAGCACACCTCCATAGCTAGGAAGATGGAGTGTAGGAAGTTGGATCTGTATGTACTATTTCAAAGTAAGAAATAGCATGCACAGAGCCCAAGGGTTCCCCTTAGAGGTAAGATAGTGGCAAAAGGAGATAATTCTAATGCTCTATTTTGTGGTAGTGTGGTCAAGGAGTAGGCTTATCAGAGGGTAGTGTTAAGCATTTGTTGTACACACACAGGCAATAAATGAGGAACACACAATCAAAGACAATTCAAGGCCAATAGGTTTTTATATAGAAAAATATATTCTCTCAGTTTATTTTACAGGTTCAAGATTTACAAACAATACTTTAAATGAAAGGTATTTCACTCAGGTATCTTAGGAACTTTGAATCATCACAATAGCATGTACAGGTTTGGCAAAAATGGCAATAAGCTATTTTAAAAATGGACACAGTGCAAAATTCAACAGTTCCTGGGAGAGGTAAGTATATGTTAGTTTCACAGGTAAGTAAAGCACTTACAGGGTTCAAAGTTGGGTCCAAGGTAGCCCACCGTTGGGGGTTCAGGGCAATCCCAAAGTTACCACACCAGCAGCTTAGGGCCGGTCAGGTGCAGAGGTCAAAGTGGTGCCCAAAACGCATAGGCTTCAATGGAAATAGGGGTGCCCCGGTTCCAGTCTGCCAGCAGGTAAGTACCCGCGACTTCGGAGGGCAGACCAGGGGAGGACACAAGTCAGCACAGAAAGTACATCCTCAGCGGTACGGGGCGGCCGGGTGCAGTGTGCAAACAGGCATCGGGTTCGCAATAGGTTTCAATGGGAGACCCAGGGGTCTCTTCAGCGATGCAGGCAGGCAAGGGGGGGGGGCTCCTCTGGGTAGCCACCACCTGGACTAGGGAGAGAGCATTACTCCTGCACCTGAAGTCAGATCCTTCAGGTCCTGCAGATGCAATGTGTTTACCAGGCGTCGGGTTCTTTGAAGCAGGCAGTCACGGTCAGGGGGAGCCTTTGGATTCCCTCTGCAGGCGTCGCTGTGGGGTCTCCGGGGGGTCAACTCTGGCTACTCCCGGACTCGCAGTCACCGGGGAGTCCTCCCTGTAGAATTAGTTTTCCGCAGGTCGCGCCGGGGGGATCGGGTGCAGAGTGGAAATTCTCACGCTTCCGGCGGGAAACGTGTGGTCTTTAAAAGTTGCTTCTTTGTTGCAAAGTTGCAGTCTTAGTGGAACAGGGCCGCTGTCCTCAGGAGTTTCTTGGTCCTTTTAGATGTAGGGTAGTCCTCTGAGGGGACGTGTCGCTGTTGCAGTTTTTCTTGAAGTGGGGAGACAGGCCCGTAGGACTGGGGCCAAAGCAGTTGGTGTCTTCGTCTTCTCTGCAGGGCTTCAGGTCAGCAGTCCTTCTTCGTCTTCAGGTTGCAGGAATCTATCTTCCTAGGTTCTGGGGGCCCCTAAATACTCAATTTAGGGGTGTGTTTAGGTCTGGGAGGTTAGTAGCCAATGGCTACTAGCTCTGAGGGTGGCTACACCCCCTTTGTGCCTCCTCCCTGAGGGGAGGGGGGCACATCCCTAATCCTATTGGGGGAGTCCTCCAAAACCAAGATGGAGGATTTCTTAAGGCAGGGGTCACCTCAGCTCAGGGCACCTTAGGGGATGTCCTGACTGGTGGGTGACTCCTTCTTGTTTTTCTCATTATCTCCCCTGAACTTGCTGCCAAAAGTGGGGGCTGTGTCCAGGGGGCGGGCATTTCCACTAGCTGGAGTGCCCTGGGGCATTGTAACACAAAGTTTGAGCCTTTGAGGCTCACTGCTAGGTGTTACAGTTCCTGCAGGGGGGAGGTGTTAAGCATCCACACCCAGTGCAGGCTTTGTTTCTGGCCTCAGAGAGCACAAAGTCCCTCACCACATTGGGTCAGAAACTCGTCTCTCAGTAGCAGGCTGGCACAGACCAGTCAGTCCTGCACTGAACAATTGGGTAAAATACAGGGGGCATCTCTAAGATGCCCTCTGTGTGCATTTTTTAATAAATCCAACACTGGCATCAGTGTTGGTTTATTATTCTGAGAAGTTCGATACCAAACTTCCCAGTATTCAGTGTAGCCATTATGGAGCTGTGGAGTTCGTTTTTGACAAACTCCCAGACCATATACTTAATATGGCCACAACTTTACTACAATGTTTAAGAATAGACTTAGACACTGTAGGGGCATATTGCTCATGCATCTATGCCCTCATCTGTAGTATAGTCTACCCTGCCTTAGGGCTGTAAGGCCTGCTAGAGGGGTGACTTACCTATGCCACAGGCAGTATCTTGTGTGCATGGCATCCAGAGGGGGATGCCATGTCGACTTTGCCTTTTTCTCCCCACCAACACACACAATCTGCAATGGCAGTGTGCATGTGTTAGGTGAGGGGTCCCTTAGGGTGGCACAACATATGCTGCAGCCCTTAGGGACCTTCCCTGGTCACAGGGCCCTTGGTACCACTGGTACCCTTTACAAGGGACTTATCTGTGTGCCAATTGTGGAAACAATGGTACATTTTAGGTGAAAGAACACTGGTGCTGGGGCCTGGTTAGCAGGGTCCCAGCACACTTCTCAGTCAAGTCAGCATCAGTATCAGGCAAAAAGTGGGGGGTAACTGCAACAGGGAGCTATTTCCTTGCATGGAGCTATGGCGCAGAATTGTGGACAGGGTCAACGCAGTGGGACAGCATCCAAGAACACCAGATGACATCAGGAAGAGGTGGAACAACCTACGGGGGAAGGTGCGTTCCGTGGTCTCAAGACACCAAATTGCAGTTCAGAGGACTGGCGGCGGACCCCCACCTCATCCCCCACAACTAACAACATGGGAGGAGCAGGTCTTGGCCATACTGTATCATGAGGGCCCCGCAGGAGTAAAAGGGGGAATGGACTCTGGTAAGTCAAATCTTTAACTACCATATCCCCCACCCTACCTACATGCTATCACATACCCCCACCCTCACCCCCATCACTCCAACTCCTCACATATGTCCCATTATCACAAACCACACATCCCAACACCAAGCCCTGCATGCAACAACAAAGCATGGACACCCATCACCAAAGCATGTCCACTACACATACCCACACAGACCCCAAAACAATTATCACACAAGGTCCTACACAAGAATGTAAGTACTGGGGTAGAGGTTACCCACCCATTGCACACCATGGCACACACAGATGCAATAATCATGCCTTTACACCCCTGCAAGACCACTACCCAACGTCACCGGATATGAGGTTCCAGACATGTCCACCCCCCCCACAGAAGAGGCTCACAGTGATGACAGCAGCTCTGTCCAACTGGATCTAGATGACCAGCGTGGCCCATCTGGGACCTTGGGACAGTCGGTTCCCCTGACACAGTCACAGGCCACCACAGAGCCTCCCCCCTCAGGAAACACCAGCACAGCACCCACCCAGCAGGCTCATACCTCTGTCCCCAGGACACGTCAAGCAGCAGTGTGTCCACCACTACAGGGAACCCAGGCAAACCCACCACCCCAAGAACAGCAGGGACCTGGGGGCAGTGGCAGTGGGCACATGGTCCAGGGGACAGAGGCCCAGGAAAACTGGGGAACTGGGAGGTCTGTGATGCGACAGGGAGGACAGGCCCAGGGAACCCACTCTCCAAGAGGCCCTCTCCAACATCATGGGAGCGTACCATCATTCCCAGGAGACAATGGCAATGGTACTGGCCAAGTTTTAGGAGACCCAACGGCTGCAGGAGGAACAGTATTTGGGGTTCAGGGAGGAAATCAAGTCCATCAACACCACCCTGGGCACCATCGTAGGTGTGCTGAAGGACCTTGTGAACACCAGGAGGGACACTGTGGCACAACAAGTGGCCCTTGACACTAGCCTGGACAATGAATTGCCCACCACCTCCACCGGCGCTAGTGGACAGGAGGCACCACCACAGGACCACGACACCAGCACCTCACCCCCTGCAGATGGAGAACCACCCCGCAAATGGTCCCAGAGATCTGGGACAAAGACAGAGAACAATGCCAAGACCCCAGCCAAGAAATGAGACCACCCTAAATGTCATCCTTCTGTCCCACTTTGTCACCCTGTACTTCCTTAAACTGCCCTAGCTCCACTTCCTATGCCACTTTGGGCAATGCACCTGTGAGACAAATAACTGGACTCTGCCATGGACATGCCTCCACCATCACCCCTGACCATTTTACAACCCCCTCCACTATTTAGCACTTAAATAAACACCCCTGAATCATAAAACAATCTGGAGTCAGTCTGTGCTTTCACAAATGTGTATTTGCAATAACTGAGGAAAATAGCAATGTCCATTCTATTGTCAACATACGTATGTCACACAGCTCTAGTCCATGAGGTAACATAGCAGAGCTCACACAGTGGGACCCACATCTGTGAAATGGAAAGGCAAATTGACAATTCAGGGTCCATACACTGGGTGAAAGTGACAGACAGATGATAGGTCTAACAATTTTATCAGATGTAGGAGGCAGTGATGTCTTCTTACCTGTGTCTCACTGGATGTATTGCTGGATCACGTTGTTTTTGTTGTCTATGTCCTCTTTTTCTGCCTCCTCTTCTTCACTGTCCACAGGCTCCACAGCTGCCACAAGACCTCCTTCTGGACCATCCTACTGCAGAAAAGGCACCTGTCGTCGCAAAGCCAAGTTGTGCAGCATACAGCAGGCCACGATGATCTGGCACCTGTCATTTGGGGGCACCGGAACCTGGCTGCCATAGTGAAGGTTGTGGGTTCTAGTCTAGGTATGACTGTGGTCATTTTCATACCTCAATTTCTTTTCAACTTCAAATATTTAAGGCACATACCGAAAGGTGATCTCACTCTACTTACTCGACAAATGTATTTTTCTTTTCAATTTGTCTTAAAATATCTAAATGTAAGTATATCATTTATTGAAGCCAGAAAAAGCTCTCTCTCTCGTCCTCTTTCAATTTGTCTCTTGGTGGTCATAGGGACTTGGCCTCAGGCTAGGCCCTGCAGCCAACTCCGCTGCGCATGGTCGAAGGCCATGTGCAGTGCAGGGTTGGGTGGCTATTGGGGTTTGGCCACAGGGCGCGGCTATAGGCCAGGCCCCGCAGTCAACTTCCAATGCACACGCCCAAAAGCTGGTTGGATTAATGTATGGTAATTAAAATTACTTCACATAAAAAAAAATCAGGCTCTGAATTTACTTGCACAAAACCAGACAAATTCAGCAGTTATATTTAGAGTTATTTCAAGTAACTATAACTTGGGGTCTAAGGTAACTAACCCTCACCATGCACTGCTAATTACCCCACATATTTCAACAAACATGACATCTTTGATAACATCATTGATAATATGCCTGTAATAGTTGCAGTGAACTCTTTGAGATAAAACTGTACATAGCAGGGGTGCAAGTCATAGTTACCTTAGGCCGTGAGTTATAGTTACTTGAAATAACTCTAACTATAATTGCTGAATTTTTCTGGTATTCTGCAAGTAAATTCATAACCTAACTACAACATCCCTGTAACCTTTGCTTTTTTTCAGTGAATATAGCTATAGATATACAGATATATATACAGTGTGGTAGAGTGGCTGAACAAATGACATCATGATGCACCACTCTGGTGCTGATGTTTGCAGATGACACCTTGTTATTGTCCCAAACCCGAAGTGACTGCAGGATCTATTAAATCACTTTGCAATTTTCTGCAGGAGTAGGGGTCTGGAAATCAATCCAGGAAAGTCAACAATTATGGCTTTAAATCCCCACTGCTCCTTCAGGAATAAAATGGTTGTGGATTGGGCGTCCGTTGAGCAGGTCAAAAGTTTTGACTATCATGGAGTCTGTCTCTCTTGGAACCTACAACCTGACAAAAGCAAAACCACCCGTCAACATAGAATATTGGCTATCCAGAGAAAGTTCAAGGGGACATCCAGTAGGACAATCTCCCCAGTCTTTGAAGTATACAGGGCAGTTGCCCTTGGAGGGGGCTTGTATGTGGCAGAAATACAGGGCTATGGGGATGTTATCAATTTGAATTGAATGGAAAACACATTTCTGAGGTTCCTATTCAATTTACCAACTAGTACAATTTGACTTAGTTCTAAAAAGGATGGATCAAATTTCCTGATTCAGAATTTTGAGCTATTGGGTAAGGATTTGGATTACCACATCTGACTTACTATAGAGCAGCTCTTGATGAGTTCATTGTCTTCAGTAAAAGCTGTTCCACCGCATGGTTGAAGGCAGTCAAAGCACTCTGTTGGATGCTAAATATAGAAGTATGATTTGTTCATATTATATGGAGCTGCCCCAAGATACAAAGCTACTGGACAGCTGTGGTCAACTGCATAAACAATGTATGTGGTTGTGGCATGGAAACTACTGCAAAGTGGTGTCTTCTTAATTTCTGGGAACCATCAGAGCTAACTTGCATGGAACGAATTTGGATAACTTTGGGATTGGTAGTAGCTAAACGCCACATTGCATGTTAATAGGGGCAGAGCAAATGCCTCATTTGAGAGACTGGAAAAACTACATGGACTGGTACAAGCTTGCAGAGAAGGTGGTGTATGAAGGGAAGGGCTATCCCAAAAATCAGTGAAGATGTGGGGGAAATGGAACTTACATAGAGGCATCCTCTCTACATCTATTGCTGGGAATGGTGTCAATTTACTGCTTGCCACTCAACCTGATTGAATTGTGATCACTGGATGGGCGGAGAGGGGAGCGTGGAGGGGCATGGAGACCGTTGTGGGATGATGGATAACTGGCTCTATCAGATTAAGGCCCTCATTACAACATTGGTGGTAAATCCCGCTTAGCGCCGTGCAGAAGACCGCCAACACACCGCCACAGCCGCGGAATTCCGCTACAGCTATTACGACCCACAGCTCGGAATCCGCCAAAATTCAGACACCTACACAAGTCCGCCACACCAAAGGTCAGTGATAAACTGGCGATAACAAAACCGACACCGTCACGCCAACAGGAATACGCCCACCCTATCACGACCCACGAATCCACACGGTGGCCTTTTAACCGCGGTAAACCATTAGCAGTACACACTGCCGCGCTCAAAATACACACACATTTACAAAACACAACCACATTGGACAATTCGAATCTCACACACCTGATACACATACACACACACCACTCCCACACACTCAATACAATATAAAACACACACCCACATCATCCACAAACCCTTACAAACAGAATTGCGACAGAAGGCCAGAGAGAGAAACCACCATCAACAAACTAGCATCCACAGGCACTCAACACCATCACTCACACAACATCCACGCACCTCAGACAACACACACAAACACATCCCCTCACACATCACAACACACACCACCTCACACATCACCCACACCACCCCATGGCACCGCAAAGACACCCCAGGTTTTCTGAGGAGGAGCTCAGGGTCATGGAGGAAATCATCCAGGTAGAGCCACAGCTATTCGGATCACAGGTGCAGCACATCTCCATAGCTAGGAAGATGGAGTGTAGGAAGTTGGATCTGTATGTACTATTTCAAAGTAAGAAATAGTATGCACAGAGCCCAAGGGTTCCCCTTAGAGGTAAGATAGTGGCAAAAGGAGATAATTCTAATGCTCTATTTTGTGGTAATGTGGTCAAGGAGTAGGCTTATCAGAGGGTAGTGTTAAGCATTTGTTGTACACACACAGGCAATAAATGAGGAACACACAATCAAAGACAATTCAAGGCCAATAGGTTTTTATATAGAAAAATATATTTTCTCAGTTTATTTTACAGGTTCAAGATTTACAAACAATACTTTAAATGAAAGGTATTTCACTCAGGTATCTTAGGAACTTTGAATCATCACAATAGCATGTACAGGTTTGGCAAAAATGTCAATAAGCTATTTTAAAATTGGACACAGTGCAAAATTCAACAGTTCCTGGGAGAGGTAAGTATGTGTTAGTTTCACAGGTAAGTAAAGCACTTACAGGGTTCAAAGTTGGGTCCAAGGTAGCCCACTGTTGGGGGTTCAGGGCAACCCCAAAGTTACCACACCAGCAGCTTAGGGCCGGTCAGGTGCAGAGGTCAAAGTGGTGCCCAAAACGCATAGGCTTCAATGGAAATAGGGGTGCCCCGGTTCCAGTCTGCCAGCAGGTAAGTACCCGCGACTTCGGAGGGCAGACCAGGGGGGGACACAAGTCAGCACAGAAAGTACATCCTCAGAGGCACGGGGGCGGCCGGGTGCAGTGTGCAAACAGGCATCGGGTTCGCAATAGGTTTCAATGGGAGACCCAGGGGTCTCTTCAGCGATGCAGGCAGGCAAGGGGGGGGGGGCTCCTCTGGGTAGCCACCACCTGGACAAGGGAGAGGGCATTACTCCTGCACTGGAAGTCGGTTCCTTCAGGTCCTGCTGGTGCAATGTGTTTACCAGGCATCGGGTTCTTTGAAGCAGGCAGTCACGGTCAGGGGGAGCCTTTGGATTCCCTCTGCAGGCGTCGCTGTGGGGTCTCCGGGGGGTCAACTCTGGCTACTCCCGTACTCACAGTCACCGGGGAGTCCTCCCTGTAGAATTAGTTTTTCACAGGTCGCGCCGGGGGCGTCGGGTGCAGAGTGGAAATTCTCACGCTTCCGGCGGGAAACGTGTGGTCTTTAAAAGTTGCTTCTTTGTTGCAAAGTTGCAGTCTTAGTGGAACAGGGCAGCTGTCCTCAGGAGTTTCTTGGTCCTTTTAGATGTAGGGTAGTCCTCTGAGGGGACGTGTCGCTGTTGCAGTTTTTCTTGAAGTGGGGAGACAGGCCTGTAGGACTGGGGCCAAAGCAGTTGGTGTCTCCGTCTTCTCTGCAGGGCTTCAGGTCAGCAGTCCTTCTTCGTCTTGAGGTTGCAGGAATCTATCTTCCTAGTTTCTGGGGGCCCCTAAATACTCAATTTAGGGGTGTGTTTAGGTCTGGGAGGTTAGTAGCCAATGGCTACTAGCTCTGAGGGTGGCTACACCCCCTTTGTGCCTCCTCCCTGAGGGGAGGGGGGCACATCCCTAATCCTATTGGGGGAGTCCTCCAAAACCAAGATGGAGGATTTCTAAAGGCAGGGGTCACCTCAGCTCAGGGCACCTTAGGGGATGTCCTGACTGGTGGGTGACTCCTTCTTGTTTTTCTCATTATCTCCCCTGGACTTGCTGCCAAAAGTGGGGGCTGTGTCCAGGGGGCGGGCATTTCCACTAGCTGGAGTGCCCTGGGGCATTGTAACACAAAGCTTGAGCCTTTGAGGCTCACTGCTAGGTGTTACAGTTCCTGCAGGGGGGAGGTGTTAAGCATCCCCACCCAGTGCAGGCTCTGTTTCTGGCCTCAGAGAGCACAAAGGCCCTCACCACATTGGGTCAGAAACTCGTCTCTCAGCAGCAGGCTGGCACAGACCAGTCAGTCCTGCACTGAACAATTGGGTAAAATACAGGCGGCATATCTAAGATGCCCTCTGTGTGCATTTTTTAATAAATCCAACACTGGCATCAGTGTTGGTTTATTATTCTGAGAAGTTTGATACCAAACTTCCCAGTATTCAGTGTAGCCATTATGGAGCTGTGGAGTTCGTTTTTGACAAACTCCCAGACCATATACTTAATGTGGCCACAACTTTACTACAATGTTTAAGAATAGACTTAGACACTGTAGGGGCATATTGCTCATGCAGCTATGCCCTCATCTGTAGTATAGTGATCCCTGCCTTAGGGCTGTAAGGCCTGCTAGAGGGGTGACTTACCTATGCCACAGGCAGTATCTTGTGTGCATGGCATCCAGAGGGGGGTGCCATGTCGACTTTGCCTTTTTCTCCCCACCAACACACACAATCTGCAATGGCAGTGTGCATGTGTTAGGTGAGGGGTCCCATAGGGTGGCACAACATATGCTGCAGCCCTTAGGGACCTTCCCTGGTCACAGGGCCCTTGGTACCAGTGGTACCTTTTACAAGGGACTTATCTGTGTGCCAATTGTGGAAACAATGGTACATTTTAGGTGAAAGAACACTGGTGCTGGGGCCTGGTTAGCAGGGTCCCAGCCCACTTCTCAGTCAAGTCAGCATCAGTATCAGGCAAAAAGTGGGGGGTAACTGCAACAGGGAGCCATTTCCTTGCATGGAGCTATGGCGCAGAATTGTGGACAGGGTCAACGCAGTGGGACAGCATCCAAGAACACGAGATGACATCAGGAAGAGGTGGAACAACCTAAGGGGGAAGGTGCGTTCTGTGGTCTCAAGACACCAAATTGCAGTTCAGAGGACTGGCGGCGGACCCCCACCTCATTCCCCACAACTAACAACATGGGAGGAGCAGGTCTTGGCTATCCTGTATCATGAGGGCCCCGCAGGAGTGGCAGGGGGAATGGACTCTGGTAAGTCAAATCTTTAACTACCATATCCCCCACCCTACCTACATGCTATCACATACCCCCACCCTCACCCCCATCACTCCAACTCCTCACATATGTCCCATTATCACAAACCACACATCCCAACACCAAGCCCTGCGTGCAACAACAAAGCATGGACACCCATCACCAAAGCATGTCCACTACACATACCCACACAGACCCCAAAACAATTATCACACAAGGTCCTACACAAGAATGTAAGTACTGGGGTAGAGGTTACCCACCCATTGCACACCATGGCACACACAGATGCAATAATCATGCCTTTACACCCCTGGAAGACCACTACCCAACGTCACCGGATATGAGGTTCCAGACATGTCCACCCCCCCCACAGAAGAGGCCCACAGTGATGACAGCAGCTCTGTCCAACTGGATCTAGATGACCAGCGTGGCCCATCTGGGACCTTGGGACAGTCGGTTCCCCTGACACAGTCACAGGCCACCACAGAGCCTCCCCCCTCAGGAAACACCAGCACAGCACCCACCCAGCAGGCCCATACCTCTGTCCCCAGGACACGTCAAGCAGCAGTGTGTCCACCACTACAGGGAACCCAGGCAAACCCACCACCCCAAGAACAGCAGGGACCTGGGGGCAGTGGCAGTGGGCACACGGTTCAGGGGACAGAGGCCCAGGAAAACTGGGGAACTGGGAGGTCTGCGATGCGACAGGGAGGAAAGGCCCAGGGAACCCACTCTCCAAGAGGCCCTCTCCAACATCATGGGAGCGTACCATCATTCCCAGGAGACAATGGAAATGGTACTGGCCAAGTTTCAGGAGACCCAACGGCTGCAGGAGGAACAGTATTTGGGGTTCAGGGAGGAACTCAAGTCCATCAACACCACCCTGGGCACCATTGTAGGTGTGCTGAAGGACCTTGTGAACACCAGGAGGGACACTGTGGCACAACAAGTGGCCCTTGACACTAGCTTGGACAATGAATTGCCCACCACCTCCACCGGCGCTAGTGGACAGGAGGCACCACCACAGGACCACGGAACCAGCACCTCACCCCCTGCAGATGGAGAACCACCCCGCAAATGGTCCCAGAGATCCGGGACAAAGACAGAGAACAATGCCAAGACCCCCGCCAAGAAATGAGACCACCCTAAATGTCATCCTTCTGTCCCACTTTGTCACCCTGTACTTCCTTAAACTGCCCTAGCTCCACTTCCTATGCCACTTTGGACAATGTACCCGTGAGACAAATAACTGGACTCTGCCATGGACATGCCTCCACCATCACCCCTGACCATTTTACAACCCCCTCCACTATTTAGCACTTAAATAAACACCCCTGAATCATAAAACAATCTGGAGTCAGTCTGTGCTTTCACAAATGTGTATTTGCAATAACTGAGGAAAATAGCAATGTCCATTCTATTGTCAAAAAAACCTATGTCACACAGCTCTAGTCCATGAGGTAACATAGCAGAGCTCACACAGTGGGACCCACATCTGTGAAATGGAAAGGCAAATTGACAATTCAGGGTCCATACACTGGGTGAAAGTGACAGACAGATGATAGGTCTAACAATTTTATCAGATGTAGGAGGCAGTGATGTCTTCTTACCTGTGTGTCACTGGATGTATTGCTGGATCACGTTGTTTTTGTTGTCTATGTCCTCTTTTTCTACCTCCTCTTCTTCACTGTCCACAGGCTCCACAGCTGCCACAAGACCTCCTTCTGGACCATCCTACTGCAGAAAAGGCACCTGTCGTCGCAAAGCCAAGTTGTGCAGCATACAGCAGGCCACGATGATCTGGCACCTGTCATTTGGGGGCACCGGAACCTGGCTGCCATAGTGAAGGTTGTGGGTTCTAGTCTAGGTATGACTGTGGTCATTTTCATATCTCAATTTCTTTTCAACTTCAAATATTTAAGGCACATACCGAAAGGTGATCTCACTCTACTTACTCGACAAATTTATTTTTCTTTTCAATTTGTCTTAAAATATCTAAATCTAAGTATATCATTTATTGAAGCTGGAAAAAGCTCTCTCTCTCGTCCTCTTTCAATTTGTCTCTTGGTGGTCATAGGGACTTGGCCTCAGGCTAGGCCCTGCAGCCAACTCCGCTGCGCATGGTCGAAGGCCATGTGCAGTGCAGGGTTGGGTGGCTATTGGGGTTTGGCCACAGGGCGCGGCCATAGGCCAGGCCCCACAGTCAACTTCCACTGCACACGCCCAAAATCTGGTTGGATTAATGTATGGTAATTAAAATTACTTTACATTAAAAATAAATCAGGCTCTGAATTTACTTGCACAAAACCAGACGAATTCAGCAGTTATATTTAGAGTTATTTCAAGTAACTATAACTCGGGGCCTAAGGTAACTAACCCTCACCATGCACTGCTAATTACCCCTCATATTTCAACAAACATGACATCTTTGATAACATCATTGATAATATCCCTGTAATAGTTGCAGTGAACTCTTTGAGATAAAACTGTACATAGCAGGGGTGCAAGTCATAGTTACCTTAGGCCGTGAGTTATAGTTACTTGAAATAACTCTAACTATAATTGCTGAATTTTTCTGGTATTCTGCAAGTAAATTCATAACCTAACTACAACATCCCTGTAACCTTTGTTTTTTTTCATTGAATATAGCTATAGATATACAGATATATATACAGTGTGGTAGAGTGGCTGAACAAATGAAATCATGATGCACCACTCTGGTGCTGATGTTTGCAGATGACACCTTGTTATTGTCCCAAACCCGAAGTGACTGCAGAATCTATTAAATCACTTTGCAATTTTCTGCAGGAGTAGGGGTCTGGAAATCAATCCAGGAAAGTCAACAATTATGGCTTTAAATCCCCACTGCTCCTTCAGGAATAAAATGGCTGTGGATTGGGCGTCCGTTGAGCAGGTCAAAAGTTTTGACTATCATGGAGTCTGTCTCTCTTGGAACCTACAACTTGACAAAAGCAAAACCACCCGTCAACATAGAATATTGGCTATCCAGAGAAAGTTCAAGGGGACATCTAGTAGGACAATCTCCCCAGTCTTTGAAGTATACATGGCAGTTGCCCTTGGAGGGGGCTTGTACGTGGCAGAAATACAGGGCTATGGGGATGTTATCAATTTGAATTGAATGGAAAACACATTTCTGAGGTTCCTATTCAATTTACCAACTAGTACAATTTGACTTAGTTCTAAAAAGGATGGATCAAATTTCCTGATTCAGAATTTTGAGCTATTGGGTAACGATTTGGATTACCACATCTGACTTACTATAGAGCAGCTCTTGATGAGTTCATTGTCTTCAGTAAAAGCTGTTCCACCGCATGGTTGAAGGCAGTCAAAGCACTCTGTTGGATGCTAAATATAGAAGTATGATTTGTTCATATTAGATGGAGCTGCCCCAAGATACAAAGCTACTGGACAGCTGTGGTGAACTGCATAAACAATGTATTTGGTTGTGGCATGGAAACTACTGCAAAGTGGTGCCTTCTTAATTTCTGGGAACCATCAGAGCTAACTTGCATGGAACAAATTTGGATAACTTTGGGATTGGTAGTAGCTAAACGCCACATTGCATGTTAATAGGGGCAGAGCAAATGCCTCATTTGAGAGACTGGAAAAACTACATGGACTGGTACAAGCTTGCAGAGAAGGTGGTGTAGGAAGGGAAGGGCTATGCCAAAAATCAGTGAAGATGTGGGGGAAATGGAACTTACATAGAGGCATCCTCTCTACATCTATTGCTGGGAATGGTGTCAATTTACTGCTTGCCACTCAACCTGATTGAATTGTGATCACTGGATGGGCGGAGAGGGGAGCGGGGAGGGGCATGGAGACCGTTGTGGGATGATGGATAACTGGCTCTATCAGATTAAGGCCCTCATTACAACATTGGTGGTAAATCCCGCTTAGCGCCGTGCAGAAGACCGCCAACACACCGCCACAGCCGCGGAATTCCGCTACAGCTATTACGACCCACAGCTCGGAATCCGCCAAAATTCAGACACCTACACAAGTCCGCCACACCAAAGGTCAGTGATAAACTGGCGATAACAAAACCGACACCGTCACGCCAACAGGAATACACCCACCCTATCACGACCCACGAATCCACACAGTGGTCTTTTAACCGCAGTAAACCATTAGCAGTACACACCGCCGCGCTCAAAATACACACACACATTTACAAAACACAACCACATTGGACAATTCGAATCGCACACACCTGATACACATACACACACCACTCTCACACACTCAATACAATATAAAACACACACCCACATCATCCACAAACCCTTACAAACAGAATTGCGACAGAAGGCCAGAGAGAGACACCACCATCAACAAACTAGCATCCACAGGCACTCAACACCATCACTCACACAACATCCACGCACCTCAGACAACACACACAAACACATCCTCTCACACATCACAACACACACCACCTCACACATCACCCACACCACCCCATGGCACCGCAAAGACACCCCAGGTTTTCTGAGGAGGAGCTCAGGGTCATGGAGGAAATCATCCAGGTAGAGCCACAGCTATTCGGATCACAGGTGCAGCACACCTCCATAGCTAGGAAGATGGAGTGTAGGAAGTTGGATCTGTATGTACTATTTCAAAGTAAGAAATAGCATGCACAGAGCCCAAGGGTTCCCCTTAGAGGTAAGATAGTGGCAAAAGGAGATAATTCTAATGCTCTATTTTGTGGTAGTGTGGTCAAGGAGTAGGCTAATCGGAGGGTAGTGTTAAGCATTTGTTGTACACACACAGGCAATAAATGAGGAACACACAATCAAAGACAATTCAAGGCCAATAGGTTTTTATATAGAAAAATATATTTTCTCAGTTTATTTTACAGGTTCAAGATTTACAAACAATACTTTAAATGAAAGGTATTTCACTCAGGTATCTTAGGAACTTTGAATCATCACAATAGCATGTACAGGTTTGGCAAAAATGGCAATAAGCTATTTTAAAATTGGACACAGTGCAAAATTCAACAGTTCCTGGGAGAGGTAAGTATGTGTTAGTTTCACAGGTAAGTAAAGCACTTACAGGGTTCAAAGTTGGGTCCAAGGTAGCCCACCGTTGGGGGTTCAGGGCAACCCCAAAGTTACCACACCAGCAGCTTAGGGCCGGTCAGTTGCAGAGGTCAAAGTGGTGCCCAAAACGCATAGGCTTCAATGGAAATAGAGGTGCCCCAGTTCCAGTCTGCCAGCAGGTAAGTACCCGCGACTTCGGAGGGCAGACCAGGGGGGGACACAAGTCAGCACAGAAAGTACATCCTCAGCGGCACGGGGGCGGCCGGGTGCAGTGTGCAAACAGGCATCGGGTTCGCAATAGGTTTCAATGGGAGACCCAGGGCTCTCTTCAGCGATGCAGGCAGGCAAGGGGGGGGGGGCTCCTCTGGGTAGCCACCACCTGGACTAGGGAGAGGGCATTACTCCTGCACTGGAAGTCGGATCCTTCAGGTCCTGCGGGTGCAATGTGTTTACCAGGCGTCGGGTTCTTTGAAGCAGGCAGTCACGGTCAGGGGGAGCCTTTGGATTCCCTCTGCAGGCGTCGCTGTGGGGTCTCCGGGGGGTCAACTCTGGCTACTCCCGGACTCGCAGTCACTGGGGAGTCCTCCCTGTAGAATTAGTTTTCCGCAGGTCGCGCCGGGGGCGTCGGGTGCAGAGTGGAAATTCTCACGCTTCCGGCGGGAAACGTGTGGTCTTTAAAAGTTGCTTCTTTGTTGCAAAGTTGCAGTCTTAGTGGAACAGGGCCGCTGTCCTCAGGAGTTTGTTGGTCCTTTTAGATGTAGGGTAGTCCTCTGAGGGGACGTGTCGCTGTTGCAGTTTTTCTTGAAGTGGGGAGACAGGCCCGTAGGACTGGGGCCAAGCAGTTGGTGTCTCCGTCTTCTCTGCAGGGCTTCAGGTCAGCAGTCCTTCTTCGTCTTCAGGTTGCAGGAATCTATCTTCCTAGGTTCTGGGGGCCCCTAAATACTCAATTTAGGGGTGTGTTTAGGTCTGGGAGGTTAGTAGCCAATGGCTATTAGCTCTGAGGGTGGCTACACCCCCTTTGTGCCTCCTCCCTGAGGGGAGGGGGGCACATCCCTAATCCTATTGGGGGAGACCTCCAAAACCAAGATGGAGGATTTCTAAAGGCAGGGGTCACCTCAGCTCAGGGCACCTTAGGGGATGTCCTGACTGGTGGGTGACTCCTTCTTGTTTTTCTCATTATCTCCCCTGGACTTGCTGCCAAAAGTGGGGGCTGTGTCCAGGGTGCGGGCATTTCCACTAGCTGGAGTGCCCTGGGGCATTGTAACACAAAGCTTGAGCCTTTGAGGCTCACTGCTAGGTGTTACAGTTCTTGCAGGGGGGAGGTGTTAAGCATCCCCACCCAGTGCAGGCTTTGTTTCTGGCCTCAGAGAGCACAAAGGCCCTCACCACATTGGGTCAGAAACTCGTCTCTCAGCAGCAGGCTGGCACAGACCAGTCAGTCCTGCACTGAACAATTGGGTAAAATACAGGGGGCATCTCTAAGCTGCCCTCTGTGTGCATTTTTAATAAATCCAACACTGGCATCAGTGTTGGTTTATTATTCTGAGAAGTTTGATACCAAACTTCCCAGTATTCAGTGTAGCCATTATGGAGCTGTGGAGTTCGTTTTTGACAAACTCCCAGACCATATACTTAATATGGCCACAACTTTACTACAATGTTTAAGAATAGACTTAGACACTGTAGGGGCATATTGCTCATGCAGCTATGCCCTCATCTGTAGTATAGTGTACCCTGCCTTAGGGCTGTAAGGCCTGCTAGAGGGGTGACTTACCTATGCCACAGGCAGTATCTTGTGTGCATGGCATCCAGAGGGGGATGCCATGTCGACTTTGCCTTTTTCTCCCCACCAACACACACAATCTGCAATGGCAGTGTGCATGTGTTAGGTGAGGGGTCCCTTAGGGTGGCACAACATATGCTGCAGCCCTTAGGGACCTTCCCTGGTCACAGGGCCCTTGGTACCACTGGTACCTTTTACAAGGGACTTGTCTGTGTGCCAATTGTGGAAACAATGGTACATTTTAGGTGAAAGAACACTGGTGCTGGGGCCTGGTTAGCAGGGTCCCAGCACACTTCTCAGTCAAGTCAGCATCAGTATCAGGCAAAAAGTGGGGGGTAACTGCAACAGGGAGCCATTTCCTTGCATGGAGCTAAGGCGCAGAATTGTGGACAGGGTCAACGCAGTGGGACAGCATCCAAGAACACCAGATGACATCAGGAAGAGGTGGAACAACCTACGGGGGAAGGTGTGTTCCGTGGTCTCAAGACACCAAATTGCAGTTCAGAGGACTGGAGGCGGACCCCCACCTCATCCCCCACAACTAACAACATGGGAGGAGCAGGTCTTGGCTATACTGTATCATGAGGGCCCCGCAGGAGTAGCAGGGGGAATGGACTCTGGTAAGTCAAATCTTTAACTACCATATCCCCCACCCTACCTACATGCTATCACATACCCCCACCCTCACCCCCATCACTCCAACTCCTCACATATGTCCCATTATCACAAACCACACATCCCAACACCAAGCCCTGCATGCAACAACAAAGCATGGACACCCATCACCAAAGCATGTCCACTACACATACCCACACAGACCCCAAAACAATTATCACACAAGGTCCTACACAAGAATGTAAGTACTGGGGTAGAGGTTACCCACCCATTGCACACCATGGCACACACAGATGCAATAATCATGCCTTTACACCCCTGCAAGACCACTACCCAACGTCACCGGATATGAGGTTCCAGACATGTCCACCCCCCAACATAATAGGCCTACAGTGATGACAGCAGCTCTGTCCAACTGGATCTAGATGACCAGCGTGGCCCATCTGGGACCTTGGGACAGTCGGTTCCCCTGACACAGTCACAGGCCACCACAGAGCCTCCCCCCTCAGGAAACACCAGCACAGCACCCACCCAGCAGGCCCATACCTCTGTCCCCAGGACACGTCAAGCAGCAGTGTGTCCACCACTACAGGGAACCCAGGCAAACCCACCACCCCAAGAACAGCAGTGACCTGGGGGCAGTGGCAGTGGGAACACGGTTCAGGGGACAGAGGCCCAGGTAAACTGGGGAACTGGGAGGTCTGCGATGCGACAGGGAGGACAGGCCCAGGGAACCCACTCTCCAAGAGGCCCTCTCCAACATCATGGGAGCGTACCATCATTCCCAGGAGACAATGGCAATGGTACTGGCCAAGTTTCAGGAGACCCAACGGCTGCAGGAGGAACAGTATTTGGGGTTCAGGGAGGAACTCAAGTCCATCAACACCACCCTGAGCACCATTGTAGGTGTGCTGAAGGACCTTGTGAACACCAGGAGGGACATGGTGGCACAACAAGTGGCCCTTGACACTAGCCTGGACAATGAATTGCCCACCACCTCCACCGGCGCTAGTGGACAGGAGGCACCACCACAGGACCACAACACCAGCACCTCACCCCCTGCAGATGGAGAACCACCCCGCAAATGGTCCCAGAGATCCGGGACAAAGACAGAGAACAATGCCAAGACCCCCGCCAAGAAATGAGACCACCCTAAATGTCATCCTTCTGTCCCACTTTGTCACCCTGTACTTCCTTAAACTGCCCTAGCTCCACTTCCTATGCCACTTTGGACAATGCACCCGTGAGACAAATAACTGGACTCTGCCATGGACATGCCTCCACCATCACCCCTGACCATTTTACAACCCCCTCCACTATTTAGCACTTAAATAAACACCCCTGAATCATAAAACAATCTGGAGTCAGTCTGTGCTTTCACAAATGTGTATTTGCAATAACTGAGGAAAATAGCAATATCCATTCTATTGTCAACAGACCTATGTCACACAGCTCTAGTCCATGAGGTAACATAGCAGAGCTCACACAGTGGGACCCACATCTGTGAAATGGAAAGGCAAATTGACAATTCAGGGTCCATACACTGGGTGAAAGTGACAGACAGATGATAGGTCTAACAATTTTATCAGATGTAGGAGGCAGGGATGTCTTCTTACCTGTGTCTCACTGGATGTATTGCTGGATCACGTTGTTTTTGTTGTCTATGTCCTCTTTTTCTACCTCCTCTTCTTCACTGTCCACAGGCTCCACAGCTGCCACAAGACCTCCTTCTGGACCATCCTACTGCAGAAAAGGCACCTGTCGTCGCAAAGCCAAGTTGTGCAGCATACAGCAGGCCTCGATGATCTGGCACCTGTCATTTGGGGGCACCGGAGCCTGGCCTTCAGGAGGCCGAAGGTCCTTTCTATCACTCTCCTAGTTTGCCCATGTGCCTCATTGTAGCGTTCCTCTGCCCTTGTCCTGGGATTTCTCACTGGGGTCAGTAGCCATGACAGGTTGGGGTAACCAGAGTCACCTACAAATGTCGAGGGAAATCTGTTAGACACACACTAACCCTTAGGGACAACTCCAGACAACTATTCACAGGGTATAAGGTCCTTGTCCTCACCTATTAGCCACACACGGTGCCTCTGGACTTGTCCCATCACATAAGGGATGCTGCTATTCCTCAGAATGTAAGCATCATGCACTGAGCCAGGAAACTTGGCGTTCACATGGAAGATGTATTGGTTGACCAAACACACCATCTGCACGTTCATCGAATGGTAGCTCTTCCGGTTTCTGAACACCTGTTCACTCCTGCGGGGGACCAAGGCCACATGTGTCCCATCAATGGCACCTATGATGTTGGGGATATGTTCCAGGGCATAGAAGTCACCTTTCACTGTAGGCAAATCCTCCACCTGAGGGAACATGATGTAAGTACGCATGTGTTTCAGCAGGGAAGACAACACTCTGGACAACACGTTGGAGAACATAGGCTGGGACATACCTGATGCTATGGCCATTGTTGTTTGAACAGACCCACTTGCCAGGAAATGGAGTACTGACAGGACCTGCACTAGAGGGGGTATTCCTGTGGGATGTCTGATAGCTGACATCAGGTCTGGCTCCAACTGGGCACACAGTTCCTGGATTGTGGCACGATAAAGTCTGTAGGTGGCTATTACATGTCTCTCTTCCATTGTCGACAGGTCCACCAGCGGTCTGTACACCGGAGGATGCCGCCATCTCCTCACCTGCCCCAGTGGACGTGCCCTATAGATGAGAACAGCAAGCACAGAGTCAGCCAACACTGAGGTACTAAAAAAACAATTTTATTGCACACATTTACACATTTGTCAATACGCTATGTGCCTGTCTCTGTGTATATGCAAGGCCTATATATGTGTGACGCATTTAAAATTAATGCCATGTGGCCCCCTGAAATGCCGGCTGCCTGACCTGTAATGTGGGACAAGGGGATATGAGGTAACTGCGCTGGCGTTCTACACCGTCGCAGTAGGCGGTCGAAGACCGTGGCGCAATCCTGGCGATGTACGCCGGCGGTGACGGTACGCACCATCACGGACGTCACCGCCATTTTCTGTCTGTTCACTCACTTGATACCTGATCTTCGACAGGAGAGGACCTACACTGCAAGTGCTGCTGTGACCTCAGTCTGGAAGCGGCGATGGCTCATGTGTCTGGGGAAAGGGCCCCTGACCTGTTTGGGCCAGGTGAGCACTCCCTGCGCGCACAGCACCACCTAGCCGTGCCCTTGTCTCCCCACCCCGCCCTCGCTTCTGCCAAGTGATTGAGGCCCTCCTGGACCTGATCATCCCTGGCGTCTAGTGGTAAGCGTTAGTGTTGTAGTGCCTGTTTAATATTGTATTCATTGTATTCACTGTTTATTTGTATTTTGCCTATTTCCTGTTTGCGCCTGTTTTTTTCTCCTGTATTTGTGCCTCTCTCTGTGCCCCCTCGCCCCCCAGCACCTCGGCTCCCCGACCCATCTCCCCTTTCCCGCCACTGCGTCCCTGCGTCCCCTCCTGCCTCGCACCCCCATTCGCCCGGCCTTCCGCCTCCCACCTCCCCTTCTTAATGGCGGTCGCTGTGCGCTGAGGTGAGTAACCCCTGACCTGTTTTGGCCAGGTGAGCACTCCCCGCGCGCACAGCACCACCTAGCCGTGCCCGTGTCTCCCCACCCCGCCCTCGCTGCTGCCAAGTAATCGAGGCCATCCTGGACCTGATCATCCCTGGCATCTAGTGGTAAGCGTTAGTGTTGTAGTGCCTGTTTAATATTGTATTCATTGTATTCACTGTTTATTTGTATTTTGCCTATTTCCTGTTTGCTCCTGTTATTTTCTCCTGTATTTGTGCCGCTCTCTGTGCCCCCTCGCCCCCCAGCGCCTCGGCTCCCCGAGCCGTCTCCCCTTTCCCACCGCTGCGTCCCTGCGGCCCCGCCCCCCCCTCGCGCCCCCATTCGCCCACGCCTCCCGCCTCCCAGCTGCTCCTCCCTCCCACCTCCCCTTCTTAATGGTGGTCGCAGCGCGACCGCGCCGCTGGCGTGCCTGAGGATGCCCGTCTGCGCCTGGACCAAGCCCAGCGCCAGGACTCCTGGCCCCCGCGATCCCCACATCGCCAGACTCCGCTACGACGCCAGCGCCCTCCTCGCATTCAACACCGGCCAGAACACCACCTGCTTCCAGGCCACGCCGAAGTGCACCCATGGACCCTTCTCCTGCCGCACCTGCAGCTTCACCTGCGACAGAGCCACTAAACTTCCAAGGACCGGAACCAATCACATCCACTGAATACTCCTCAACACCCGCTCTGCACGCAAGCACGCCATCGAACTCTGGGACCTGCTCGACACTGCCGCCCCGGACATAGCCTTCCTGACCGAAACCTGGTGGAACGACTCTTCGGCGCCCGACATCGCCATAGCCATCCCGGACGGCTACAAGATCACCTGCAGAGATCGCGACAACGGAATCAGAGGAGGAATAGCCATCGTCCACAAGTCCACCCTCAAAGTCTACACCCACACGGATGACACCCTCAAGACCGCCGAGCACCTGCACTTCCGAATCCACACCGACCCCACACCACCCTCAGACGAACGCCCGGACCCTGGGCACCGTTCAGCCACTCCATCGCCGACCTCAGCAGCACCCACGCACTCACCTCCACGGACTACATCCTCCTCGGGGACCTAAACTTCCACCTTGAGAACAACAACGACGCCAACTCCACCACTCTGATCGACAACCTCGCCAACCTTGGCCTCAGACAACTCGTCACCGCACCCACCCACGCCGCCGGCCACACACTTGACCCCATCTTCTCCACAAGCACCCACGTCACCTTCAACCACACCACTGAACTCTACTGGACCGACCACCACTGCATCCACTTCACCTTCAAGAAACAAACCAAGCACCACCACACCCAACAACTGCCCCGTTGCTGCTGGAGCAAAGTCACCGAAGATCAGCTGACCAGCACCCTTGCCCAGAACCCGCCAACCGACCCCACCCAGCCAGACAACGCCGCTCACAACCTCAGACATTGGATCAACAACTGCGCCAACCTCCTCGCACCACTCAAGAAGCCCACCAACAACCAAGCCAGCAAGAAAGCAACCTGGTTCACCGATGAGCTCCAAAACTCCAAGCGCAACTGCCGGAAACTAAAGAAGATATGGCTCCACGAATGCACACCTGACAACCGCGCAACTCGCAAGGACGCCACCCGCAGACATCACCAACTCATCAGACAAGCCAAGAAATCCTCCTTCAAAGACCGCCTGGATAATAACGCACACGACAGCAAAGAGCTCTTCAGCATTGTGAAGGAACTCTCCAACCCCAGCGCCAACATCAACGACATCCCACCCTCTCAAGAACTGTGCAACTCACTGGCCACTTTCTTCCACTGGAAGATCACTGACATATACGACAGCTTCAACACCACGTCCACCCCGACCACACCAGACCCCACCTCTGGGAACACCACCTGTACCAACCGCCTGACCTCATGGACCAACGTCAATGACGACGAAACATGCAAGATCATGAACTCCATCCACTCAGGATCACCGTCAGACCCATGCCCGCACCACGTATACAACAAAGCCGATGCCACCATCGCACCCCATCTACGGAAGGTTATCAACATCTCCTTCGAAACAGCGACTTTCCCAGAAAGCTGAAAGCACACCAAAATCAACACCCTTCTCAAGAAGCCCAAGGCCGACCCCAAGGACCTCAAGAACTTCCGGCCCATCTCCCTACTCCCGTTCCCGGCGAAGGTCATTGAGAAAATCGTCAACACGCAACTGACCCGCCACCTCGAAGCCAACGACATCCTGGACCCTTCCCAGTCTGGATTCAGACGAAACCACAGCACCGATACCACCCTCCTTGCCGCCACAGACGACATCAGAAACCAACTCGACAACGGCGAAACATCTGCCCTCATCCTTCTGGACCTGTCAGCCGCCTTCGACGCGGTCTACCACCGCACTCTGAAAACACGCCTCCATGAAGCCGGAATCCAAGAAAAGGCCCTCGACTGGACCACATCCTTCCTCTCCGGCAGAACCCAGAGAGTCCGCCTCCCCCCTATCGATCCGAAGCCACTGACATCATCAACTGCGGCGTACCCCAGGGCTCTTCCCTCAGCCCGACGCTGTTCAATATCTACATGGCCCCTCTTGTACAAGTGGCCCGCCAACACAACCTCAACATCATCTCCTACGCCGACGACACCCAACTTATTCTCTCCCTAACCAAGGACCCGCACACCGCCAAAACCAACCTCCACGGGGGAATGAAGGCCGTCGCCAACTGGATGAGAAGCAGCCATCTGAAATTGAACTCAGACAAGACGGAGGTCCTCATCCTCGGGCCCACCCCCTTCGCCTGGGACGACTCATGGTGGCCAACCTCGTTGGGAACCCCATCGACCAACCACACACGCAACCTTGGATTCGTCCTCGACTCCTCCCTTTCCATGTCTAAACAAGTCAACGCCATCTCCTCCTCCTGCTACAACACCCTGTGCATGCTCTGCAGGATCTACAAGTGGATCCCGACCGAAGCAAGAAGAACAGTGACACAGGCCCTCGTTAGTAGCAGGCTAGACTACGGCAACGCACTCTATGCAGGAATCCCGGCCAAGCACCTGCAACGCCTACAACGCATCCAAAACGCCTCCGCCCGACAAATCCTCAACGTGCCCCTCCGCAGCCACATCACCCCCCACCTGAGAGACCTTCACTGGCTCCCCGTCAACAAGAGTATCACCTTCAAGCTCCTGACCCACGCACACAAAGCACTCCACAACGCCGGACCAGCCTATCTGAACAACAGACTCAGCTTCTACACCCCCACCCGACAGCTCCGCTGCGCAAACCTCACTCTCGCCATCGTTCCCTGCATCCAACGTAAGACCTCCGGTGGCAGATCCTTCTCCTACCTCGCCGTGAAGACCTGGAACACCCTCCCGACCAGCCTACGTCAAACCCAAGACCTTCTCACCTTCAGAAAACACCTCTGGTGATTGTCTTTGCTGCATCGAGATTCTTAAACTAGGGTTAGCATTTAAGAGCTAGTCATTTCACTGCGAAGTAATTTGTGTTGAAATGAATCCAATAGTTCAACCCTCTGTGGCTGGAGAATATAATATAGACATCTGAAGTACTTATTCAACTATTTGTTGTTTATGCATACTGGGAAGATAATTATCTGTTGACTCAACTTTCTATGACCTTGTCAGACATAGTGGACCCTGAGAGGACGTTTATGCTGGAACATAGTTCAGAACAATATTTTCCACTAGTTTATCTGGCAATTTTCTTATCATATGAAGCTCAATAACGTCATAGTACACAAGCTTATGTGGGATCTGTACAATCTGTATTAAAAAAATATATCAAGTATTATGTGGGTTCATGGTTAAAACATGCGAAGTCTGTACATCAAGATTGCACCGATGAGTTGTGCTTTTTTACTAAGTTTCCATAACCCTTGGCTTCAAATGGGAAGGCTGATGGTACCCCTCGGATAGTGGAAATAGCCTATAGGGGTAAATGCAACTACAAACTAACAGTACATGGCAGGAAATGGTGTGACATGATTTTAGGTTAATTTATTTTAGAGAATATTGCATGTGCTATCATTGGAATTCCATACGTGGCTTTTTTACTTGCACTTTATATTTATGACTGTTGCAGTTGTCACTTTACAAATGTCCCGCTTTTATGTTGCAAGATTGATGTTTATTGATAAACTGTGGTTTTATACTGTGGTTTTATATTTGTTGTTATGGTACTTTAATGGTTACGTACTGACCGAAATAAAGAAAACTTGATAGTGCAATCTCCAGAAAGCATCACGTGCCAGTCCCAGCTCATCCCTGTAAATGTAAACCATAGTGACCAATGGGACGTTTCAAAGGAGGCTGACCGTAATGAATTACTGTGCACTATATACAGGGCCACTGGAATTATGTGGCAGGGGAGGGCCAAATTATGTTGCAGGGTTGAGTAAATGATGCGACAAGAAAAGGGAAATCATGAGAGTAGAGCAGCATATTGGGATAGTATTACTCCATTATTTTGTCATTTTTAGGGTTGAGCCTGCGTAACATGTGCTTGCGCATGCGTTTCGCTAGCGGAGCCCCGTCCACGTCACGTCAGTGTCTTTCATTGGTTCGTGGGCTTGCCAGTTAGAATCTGCTTGATTTCATTAGTGGAAGGCACGCATGCGTCATGCCTTTTCCGGTGGTTAGCCCTCCTCGAGCGCATCGACCAAATACAGAAAACATACAAGGCTCGCTGTTTTCTGACCGGTTCGTGGACTACTTTTTCTCTATTTTCGCAGCGCGATCTCGCTTGGCAGAAGTCGAGCGCTTTGCATAATATCGACCCTGTTACACAGTTAATTGCACTTTTTTCGGTTACGTACATAATTGCACTTTTGCCGATAACGAGTGAAAAGTCTGGTAAGGAGTTTACAACGCTATTAGCTCTAACACGAGCAAACGCGAGACCCAGTGCATTGCAAATGCTTGTTTTGACTGTAGTCCATGCACCCGGGTACTGAATTCCAAGGACCATATAGTTTAGAGCTGGGAGCTGCATTCCTGTTTTAGAGTGTTTGCGGTGTTAACAATTCATACATGTAACTAGGGAATTGTCCAAGTTAATATATGAGGTTTAGAAAGCAGTCCTTGCTCACGGTTTCCAACTTGTTCTGTCTCCATTGCATGCATTAATTCTGTGAAATTGCAGAGTTACATCGTACGCACCAAAACGCAGTGCTTAATTGTAAAAAAAATAAGCACCAGGAACAAATGTTTTGCTCAGGAGCCCTCAGCCAGCGCCATCTAAGGCTAACAGCATGGGTGGCTTCGGCCGCACCTTCGTGGAGTGAGGAGGCAGGGCCCTGCATACAGGTGTCAGCAGTGTGCTCGCTGACTCAGATGTGAGCACATGTGACGTCAGGGCACAAGAAAGGGAAGATGCACTACAGTTGTCTACCAATCGCGATATGACAGGCCTGAATTTCAAAGTATCACAGCGACTAGCACGCATTTTAACCAATGAAGGTGCAGATATAATTGGGCATGAGCAGTTCTGTTTGATTACAATAATAAATACTTCTCCAGGGGTTAAGTAAAAAATAACGCAGCCAGTCAGCCAGCGGTATACAAGGGCACAGCAGCATGCAAATACAGTTCAGGTAGATAGGGGACAAGTCTAACTTTAACAGTTAGAGAGTTTGATGGCACATCAAGTAGGGCCCATGGGGTCTGGCACAGGTAGGTGGGTACGGGTTGATGATGTTTTAGATCCTTCAGGACACCAGACGGCCCAGCAGAGTCTAGGACCACCCATTCCACAGATTGGGGTGACATGCTGGGCAACATGAGGACAATGCCGAAGAAGTTAATGAGCAGTGAAGAAATGGGAACGGAGAGGTTGGGAGCAGTATCTATGACCCAATATGTAGCGAGGGATAGGTCTGAGACAACCTTCCTGGTGACGAGGGATTTAGATCCTTCTTCAAAACCAATGACTACCCAGAATATTAATTGGAGAATTTATGGTGGAGGGATGGGGAGAGGCCTGGAATGAGTGTTGATGTGGATGATCAAGAAATGGAATGCGAATTAGACTATGATGAGGAGGAACTAGAGGAAGGTGGAATTCCTCATTGGAAAGAACGGAATGTTGGTCACACTAAGAGGTAAGGTGGGGAGGGGAAAACGAATTTCTATTGTACTAGTGTCCTTTCACTGGAAAGAACTCAGAAAGATAAATCAGTAGGGAGAGGAGCAGCAGTTTTGGTACGATGAGGACGAGCCCACGCAGAGGTGATTCAGCATAAGCAACATTTGCAAACAAGTGAGATGCAGTGGTGGAAAGATGGGGTTTGGACATAGGCTACAGGCCACAAGTGTTGATGTTGGGCATTCTGGAGTGGATAAAGAGTTTGGCACTGAATCTGAGGTTTGGGAAAAGGAGAGAGACGGGTCAAAATTGGGGTTGATGTCACACAGCAAATGCAAAAGGGCGGGAAAGACAAGAATACATTAGGGGAGGCAAAAGGGAAGGATACAACACTGGAAGGGGACTCCTCGAAATGTGATAGCAAATCTGAGGGGGCAAAAGGGGATGCTGATAAAATGGCCATTTTCCGTAGGGTTCCTTATTTGGGTGTATCTATGCCCCTGGGGGCTCATCTTTCTAACACAATGAAGGAGAAAATTTGGAAAGGTGAGTTTATGTATACAAATGACTGCATAGGGAGATACCAGCAAAAGAGGGCTCTAGGAAAGAGGCATGAGAGATAAGTAGGCACCTGCGAGTTCCCACTAACACATGGGCCCTCATTACAACCCTGGCAGGCGGTGGTAAAGCGGCGGTAAGACCGCCAACAGGCCAGCAGGAAAAAAAATGGAATCACGACAATGGCGGAAACCGCCAACAGAGACAGCCACTTCAACACTCCGACCGCCACGGCGGTACAAACAAACAGCATGGCGGTCACCGCCAACACACAGACGGAAGACAATGTACCGCCCACACCATTATGAGAGGCCAATCGGCCACCTTTTCCAGGGCGGATTCAACGTGAATAAAAACACAGCGGAAACAGGACTTGGAAGGGAAAACGCTCACCTCTACACACCCCACGAGGAACCAGGACGCCATGGAGCCGGAACTCCAAATTCTACCTGCCATTGTCTTCCTGCTCACCATCGTTTCATGCACGCCTCATTCCCTCCCCATCTCCCATCCACACCACTCCAAACAGCCACTGCCCATACAGCATGCTCACAGTGTACTCACCTGTTTGTCTGGAGGACCGTAGAGTAGCGTGTACTGGGGGAGGATCCCATCCACTAGTTTCTCCAACTCCTCCGATGTGAAGGCAGGGGCCCTTTCCCCAGACACTGTAGCCATTGTCGCTTCCAGACTGAGGTCACAGCAGCACTTGCAGTGTAGGTCCTCTCCTGTCGAAGATCAGGTATCAAGTGAGTAAACATACAGAAAATGGCGGTCACGTCTGCAGCGGTGCGTACCGTCACCGCCGGTGTACATCATCATTGGCTCCTGGGACCCATAGGGTCCAATGTTAACCAATGCAGGATTGCGTTGCTGTCTTCGTCCGCCTACCGCAATGGTGTACAACGCCAGCGCAGTTACCTCATATCCCATTGTCCCACCTTACAGGTCAGGCAGCCGCCATTTCAGGGGGTCACATGGCATTAATTTAAAATGCGTCACACATATCTAGGCCTTGCATACACACTAAGGCAGGCACATAGCGTATTGACAAATGTGTGCAACAAAGTTGTGTTTTCGTACCTCAGTGTTGGCTGACCCTCTGCTCGCTGTTCTCATCCATAGAGCAAGTCCGCTGGGGCAGGTGAGGAGATGGCGGCATCCTCCGGAGTACAGACCGCTGGTGGGCCTGTCGACAATGGAAGAGCAACATGTAATAGTGACCTTTAGACTTGATCGTGCCACAATCCAGGAACTGTGTGCCCAGTAGGAGCCAGACCTGATGTCAGCTATCCGCCATCCCACAGGTATCCCCCCTCTAGTGCAGGTCCTGTCAGTACTCCATTTCCTGTCAAGTGGGTCTTTTCAAACTACAGTGGCCATAGCATCAGGGATGTCCCAGCCTATGTTCTCAGATGTGTTGTCCAGAGTGTTGTCTGCCCTGCTGAAACACATGCGCAGCTACATCATGTGCCCTCAGGTGGAGGATTTGCCTACAGTGAAAGGTGACTTCTATGCTCTGGGACATATCCCCAACATCATAGGGGCCATTGATGGGACACATGTGGGCTTGGTCCCCCCCGCAGGAGTGAACAGGTGTACAGAAACCGGAAGAGTTACCACTCATGAATGTGCAGATGGTGTCTTGGCCGACCAGTACATCTCCCATGTGAACGCCAAGTTTCCTGGCTCAGTGCATGATGCTTACATTCTAAGGAATAGCAGCATCCCTTATGTGATGGGGCAACTCCAGAGGCACAGTGTGTGGCTATTAGGTGAGGACATGAACCCTATACAGTGTGAATAGTTGTCTGGGTCTGGGGTTGTCCCTAAGGGTTAGTGTGTGTCTAACAGTTGTCCCTCGACATTTGCAGGTGACTCTGGGTACCCCAACCTGTCATGGCTACTGACCCCAGTGAGGAATCCCAGGAAAAGGGCAGAGGAACGCTACAATGAGTCACATGGGCGAACTAGGAGGGTTATAGAGAGGACCTTCGGCCTCCTGAAGGCCAGGTTCAGGTGCCTCCATATGACAGGTGGTTCCTTATACTACTCACCAAAGAAGGTGTGCCAGATCATCGTGGCCTGCTATATGCTGCACAACGTGGCTTTGCGACGACAGGTGCCTTTTCTGCAGGAGGATGGTCCAGATGGAGGTCTTGTGGCAGCTGTGGAGCCTGTGGACAGTGAAGAAGAGGAGGCAGAAGAAGAGGACATAGACAACAGAAACACCGTGATCCATCAATACTTCACTGCCACCTACATCTGAAAAAATTGTTCGACCTCTCATCTGTCTGTCACGTTCACCCAGTGTATGGACCCTGATTTGTCACTTTCCTTTTCGATTTCACAGATGTGGGCCCCACTGTGTGACCTCTGCTATGTAACCTCATGGACTAGAGCTGTGTGACATAGGTATGTTGACAATACAATGGACATTGGTATTTTCCTTAGTTATAGCTAATGCACATTTGTGAAAGCACAGACTGACTCCAGATTGTTTTTGTGATTCAAGGGTGTTTATTTAAGTGCATATTAGTGGAAGGGGTTGGAAAATGGTCAGGGGTGATGGTGGAGGAATGTCCATGGCAGAGTCCAGTCTATTTGTTTCACAGGTGCATTGTCCAAAGGGGCATAGGAAGTGGAGCTAGGGCATTTTAAGGATGGACAGGGTGACAAAGGGAACAGAAGGATGACAATCAGGGTGGTCTTATTTCTTGGCGGGGGTCTTGGCATTGTTCTCTGTCTTTGTCCTGGATCTCAGGGAGCATTTGCGGGGTGGTTCTCCATCTGCAGGGGGTGGGGTGCTGGTGTCGTGGTCCTGTGGCGGTGCCTCATGTCCACTAGTGCCGGCGGAGGTGGAGGGCAGTTCATCGTCCAGGCTAGTGTCAGGGGCCCCTTGTTGTGCCACAGTGTCCCTCCTGATGTTCATGAGGTCCTTCAGCACCCCTACAATGGTGCCCAGGGTGGTATTGATGGACCTGAGTTCCTCCCTGAAGCCCAAATACTGTTCCTCCTGCAGCCGCTGGGTCTCCTGAAACTTGGTCAGTACCATTGCCATCGTCTCCTGGGAATGATGGTACGCTCCCATGATGCTGGAGAGGGTCTCGTAGAGAGTGGGTTCCCTGGGCCTGTCCTCCCCCTGTCGCACAGCAGCCCTCCCAGTTCCCCTGTGTTCCTGGGCCTCTGTCCCCTGAACCGTGTGCCCACTACCACTGCCCCCAGGTCCCTGCTGTTCTAGGGGTGGTGGGTTAGCCTGGGTTCCCTGTAGTGGTGGACACACTGCTGCTTGACGTGTCCTGGGGACAGAGGTATGGGCCCGCTGGGTGGGTGCTGTGCTGGTGTTTCCTGAAGGGGGAGGCTTTGTGGTGGCCTGTGCCAGTGTGAGGGGAACCGACTGTCCCGAGGTCCCAGATGGCCCGGGCTGGTCATCTAGATCCAGTTGGACAGAGCTCCTGTCATCATTGTGGGCCTCTTCTGTGGGGGGAGTGGACATGTCTGGAACCTCCTGTCCGGTGACATTGGGTAGGGGTCCTGCAGGGCTGTAAATGCATAGTTTTAGTATCTGTGTGTGCCATGGTGTGCAATGGGTGGGGGGTGACCCTGTACCCCAGTGCTTCCATTCCTGTGTAGGAGCTTTTGTGATAATTGTTTAGGGGTCTGTGTGGGTATGTGTAGTGGACAAGCATTGGTGATGGGTGTCGATGCTTTGTTGCTGCATGCAGAGCTTGTTGTTGGGATGTGTGGTTTGTGCTAGTGGGACATATGTGAGGAGTTGGAGTGATGGGGGTGAGGGCGACGGTGGGGGGTATGTGATAGCATGTAGGTAGGGTGGGGGATGAAGTAGTGAAAGATTTAACTTACCAGAGTCCATTCCTCCAGCTACTCCTGCGAGGCCCTCAGGATGCAGTATAGCCAAGACCTTCTCCTCCCATGTTGTTAGTTGTGGGGGAGGAGGTGGGGGTCCACCGCCAGTCCTCTGAACCGCAATGTGGTGTCTTGAGACAACGGAACGCACCTTCCCCTGTAGGTCGTTCCACCTCTTCCTGATGTCATCCCGTGTTCTTGGGTGCTGTCCCACTGCGTTGACCCTGTCCACGATTCTGCGCCATAGCTCCATCTTCCTAGCTATGGTGGTGTGCTGCACCTGTGATCCGAATAGCTGTGGCTCTACCTGGATGATTTCCTCCACCATGACCCTGAGCTCCTCCTCAGAAAACCTGGGGTGTCTTTGTGGTGCCATGGGGTGGTGTGGGTGATGTGTGATGTGTTTTGTGATGTGTGGGTTGATGTTTAGGGGTGTGTAGTGTTTTGTGCGTGGATGTCTATGTGTGATGCTGTTGTGTGCCTCTGTATGTGGTGTTTCTTCATTGCAACCCCACCTTTTTCTAGTGCGTCTAGTTTGCACACCAAAGGCTGTTTGGTGACAGCCATGTCATTAACCTTTTCTCAAAATATCTGATCAGGACTGTTTAGCAACAGTTCACGATGGTCATTACCTACAGTAATAATTTTGATTTTGGCAGCCCATACTGGTGGGGTGAGGGGGTACAAGAAAAACACATGTGCAGAGATTTTTCTTGGTGTCAGAAAAGGGTAAGCTCAAGGCAGGACAGAGGGGTTGGGGACCTGGCAGGGTTGGCGGGACTCAGGGAATGCAGGGGACAGATGGTGGGGGGTGGAGTTCTGGGGGGCAGTCTAGGAAGGAAGGTGATTAAGTGAAATGAGTGTTTGATGACAGGGGTACTGTTTTGTTTGGGGGAAATGTTTAAGGGTGGGGGTGTTAGGATTTCTGTTACATTAGTGAGGCTGGGCTAATTTTATTTATGTTTGTTAACTAAAATGAGTCTGCATACATAGCCTAATAAAGCCACCTTTTGGTCTTAAACTTGCCTGGTTATTGTGCCTTCCTGCCTGATGGGGTCCCAGGGGTGGCATACTAAGGATGTCCCCCCCCCGGGATACGTTCGGGCGGGTGGCACAGGCCAGGCAAGTGGGGAAGGTCATTGGGTAGTTTAGATGCAGAAAAGGGGTTAAGGTGACAGTTTCACATCACTGTCCTTAGGGCAATCCCTTTCCTAGCACAGGTGGTCCTGGAGGAGCTGTCTAGTTGTGTCCCACTCCCTCAAATTAGAGGATTGTTTCAGGCTTATCTTCTTGGGTAGGTCAGCAGACAGGCCCTCATTACAACCCTGTCGGTAAACGTCGCCTACCGCCGTGCTGACGGACGCCAACATACCATGACCACGGCAGTAATCCGCCATGGGTATCATGACCAACACATAGAATACCGTCACAATACCTACACCCCCACAAGTCCGCCAGACCAAAGGTCAGTGATAAACTGGTGATAGCAAAACCCACATCGTTACACCAACAGGATAGGCCCACAGTATCACGACCCACAAATCAACGTGGCGGTCTTTCAACCGCGGTAAACCATTGGCGGTATACACCGCCGCGCTCAAAATACACACACACTTACAAAACTACACCACATTGGACAATTCAGACTACACACACCTGACACACATACACACACCACACACTTGCACCACTATAAAACACATACCCACATTACCCACAACCCTTCCAACGAAAACAAAGATTGCCAACAGAGAGAGGCACAAGCCAGGAGCACCCACTCAAACTGAGCCACAGAACACCATCACCCATACACCATCCACGCACATCACAGCATACACCACAACACATCACCCCACACATCACCCCACACACATCACTTGCACCACATCCATGGCACCCCAAAGACACCCCATGTTTTCAGATGAGGAACTAAGGGTCATTGTGGAGGAAATCATCCTGGTAGAGCCACAGCTATTTGGATCACAGGTGCAGCAGACATCCATTGCAAGGAAGATGGAGCTATGGCAGAGAATCGTGGACAGGGTCAATGCTGTGGGACAGCACCCAAGAACCAGGGATAACATCAGGAAGAGGTGGAACGACCTACGGGGGAAGGTGCATTCCGTGGTTTCAAGACATAAGATTGCTGTACAGAGGACTGGGGGCGGACCCCTATCTCCTCCCCCACAACTAACAACATGGGAGGAGCAAGTCTTGGCGATCATGCAGGTTGAGAGCCTCGCAGGAGTAGCAGGAGGACTGGACTCTGGTAAAGCAAATCTTTACTACTTCATCCCCCCCACCTCACCTGCATGCCATCACAAACTCCTACCCCCACCCCTATCACTCCACCAACTCACATATACCCCACTAGCACAACCAAGCCCTGCATGCATCCCCAATGCATGGACACCCATCACCCCAGCATGCCCAATAGAGAGACTCACCCAGCCCACAAAATCACCACTCACACAAGGCCAAGCTGACAGGGAAATCACAATCATAGAGCGAAACACAGCCATGCACAAGATGGCACACACAGATACATTAACAATGCATTTGCATCCCAACAGGACCCCTACCCAACGTCACCGGAGAGGAGGTGCCAGCTACATCCAGCCCCCCCCCCCCAGAAGAGGCCCACAGTGATGACAGCAGCTCTGCACGCGTGGTTCTGGATGACCAACATGGCCCATCAGGGACCTCTGGACAGTCGGTTCCCCTGCACTGTCCCAACCCACCACTGAGACTCCCTCCTCAGGAAAACCACCACAGCACCCACCTAGCGGGCCCATGCCACTGTCCCCAGGACACGTCAATCAGCAGTGTGTCCACCACTACAGGGACCCCCACAAACACAGGACGATCAGGGATCTGGGGTCAGTGGCAGCAGGCACATGGTTCAGGGGACAGAGGCACAGGACAACAGCGAAGCTGGGAGGACTGCTGTGCGACAGGGGGAGGACAGGCCAAGGGAACCGACCCTCCACGAGGCACTCTCAAATATCATGAAAGCCTCCCACCATTCCCAGGAGACCATGGGCCAGGTATTGGCCAAGTTACAGGAGACCCAGCGGCTGCAGGAGGGACAGTACCTGGGATCAGGGAGGACCTAACAAAAATATACACCATCCTGGTCACCATTGCAGGGGTGCTGGCTGACATGGGCAAGACCATGAGGGAGGCAGTGGCACAACAAAGGGCGCCTGACACTAGCCAAACCGAGGAACAGCCTTCCACCTCCGCACTAGTGGACAGGAGGCCCGCCACAGGAACAACAAGCCACCAGCACCCCACCCCCTGCAGAAAAAGAACAACCCCGTAAACGGTCCCTGTGATCCAGGCAGAAGACAGAGAACATTGCCAAGACCCCTGCCAGGAAATAAGACTCTCCTGATTGTCACCCTTCTGTCCCACTATGTCACCCTGTCCACCTTGAACCGCCATTGCTCCACTTCCTCTGCCCCCTTAGACAATGCACCTGTGATACCAATAGACTGGACTCTAACTGGACATTCCTCCACCATCACCCCAGCCTCTTGCACATACCCCCATACCTATTGGCACAAAAATAAACACCCTTGAAACAAATATCATACTGGAGTCAGTGTAATGATTCAAAAAATGTATTAGTACAACATTATCAAAGCATTGCAATGTATATGTTCAGTGAAATACAATACAGGATGACCTTTGGTGGGCAGCAGTACATATAGCAGGAGCCAGGTTGGGGCACACAGATCTGAAAATAGAGAATCCAAAGGGTTCAGTCAGTGTCCATAGACAGAGGGTACCTGTGTATCACTGGAAGTACTGCTGTACAATGTTTGTTCTGTTGTCCACATCTTCTTCATCTGCCTCCTCTTCCTCACTGTCCACAGGCTCCACCACTGCCACAAGACCGTCTCCAGGCTCATCCTCCAGCAGAAAAGGCACCTGACGTCTCAAGGCCAGGTTGTGCAACATACAGCATGCCACGATGATCTGGCACACCTTCTTGGGTGAGTAGTACAGGGATCCACCTGTCAGATGGAGGCACCGGAACCTGGCCTTCAGGAGGCCGAAGGTTCTCTCAATAATCCTCCTTGTACGCCCATGTGCCTCATTGTAACGTTCCTCTGCCCTTGTCCTGGGATTCCTCACTAAGGTCAGTAGCCATGAAAGGTTGGGATAACCAGAGTCACCTGCAAATTTTGAGGGACAACTGTTAGACACACACTAACCCTTAGGGACAACCCCATACCCAGACACCTACTTATACTGTGTGGGGAGCTTGGGCTTACCTATTAGCCACACCCGGTGCCTCTGAGTTGGCCCATCACATAAGGGATGCTGCTATTCCTCAAGATATAGGCGTCATGCACAGAGCCAGGATATTTGGCATTCACATGGGAGATGTACTGGTCCGCCAAACACACCATCTGCACATTCATTGAGTGATAGCTTTTTCTATTCCTGTAAACCTGTTAATTTCTCCGGGGAGAGGGGGGACAAATGCCACATGTGTAACATCAATGGCACCAATGATGTTGGGGATATGTCCCAGGGCATAAAAGTCAGCTTTTACTGTGGCCAAATCATCAACCTGGGGGAACACGATGTAGCTGCGCATGTGCTTCAACAGGACAGACAACTGTCAGGAATAAGGCTGTGCGCGCTCCAGGTCCCACCCGAAACTCAGCTGCGCGTATTTGCGGCGCTTCATGTGCACCACTTTTCATCCCCTCTTGTTCTAGAAGTGGTCATCAGCGTCGCCTGCCCTGTGGTAAAGCTCATGTAGCTGCAGGGTCAGGACATTGGTGGACAAGATGCACTTATCAGTGCTATTCTATGAATGGACTACAATTCACAGGTTTCTAGAGGAAGCCGCCATCTTAGAGTGTGGCAGGCCTATAAAGCCCAGCCACACCCAAGCACATTGCTCACTGTTTTGAAGACTTCGATGCAGTCAGACCTCGTGGGGGTTCCTCTGAAGAAGAGCAGATTTCCTGCATGGCAGATTGACAGCAAATCGGATTATCCTTGTTTCCATCGGGAATTCAGATACAAGTAGGTCGTACTCATAGCAGTAAGGTCTTGATGAGCCCACTCTTGAAGGGAGTCGTTACTTCCAAAAGTAAAGCGCCCCTTAGCACAACGAGCAAAGTGTTTTCAGTCCAAAGAGTAAAGCGCTCCTGGCACGACGATAAAAGCGCTTTATGCCAAACGAGTAAAGCGGCCTTGGCGAGACTAACAAAGCGCTTCGGACCACATGAGTAAAGCGCCCACTTTGCACACCGAGCAAAGCGCTTCAAGTCACAAGAGTAAAGCGCCCTTGGCACGACAATCAAAGCGTTTCAGGCCACATGAGTAAAGCGGTCTTGGCACGAGGATCAAAACGCTTCAGGCCACATGAGTAAAGCGCCCTTAGCATAACAAGCATAACGCTTCAGACAAAGCACGTAAAAGCGCTCTCTGGCATAATAAACAAAGCGCTTCATGTATGATGATCAAAGCGCTTCATGAACAACAAACAAGGCACTTCTGCCCAACGAACAAAGAGCTTCAAGTTCAATGAGTATAACTTCAGGCCTTAGTAATAAATGTGAAAACGTTTTGGAGATAAGCAAATTATAGTTTAACTGTTTTTTGGGAAGCATAATATGTGAGATACATATTTAAGTCTTTGAGAATTTCTAGGGTGAGATCAAATGTTTATGTTATGAATGCATAGTTGTTACATGATTGATATTCAGAGTATGACCATAGTCCAAAGCTCTTGCCATCTCTAGGTTCAGAGGTTGCAGTTTGTTATTGTTCCATGATTCAAAGAAGGGGCTACGCCCAATTCACAAAGGGTCTCAATCTGATATCACGGAGACGCCTTTATTCAAGAGTCTATTGGTGAGTTTATACTGTTATGAATGAGTATATGCATATTTGTTCTAACCATTTCTTTTCAGATCTCTCTCCCTGCAGTTCCCGACCCTAATTCCCTTCCCCCCACCTGGCTTCATCATAACTCTGTGCTCTGATAGCTTTCTGAGTTGGTGACGCCGGGAGGTGGGCCTTGTGTTCAGCAGCGTGCAGATCCAGAGGAAAGGGCACTGTGACAGAATAGTGAGCCCACAAGTTTATACTTTCCTCTTGGTCTGTACGTGAGCTGCGCAAAATGGCCACCTTAGACACCTTATGTAAGTAGTCACTCGAATGCAAAGGGATTTGACAGACTCAAAAAATGTTACAGACAATTTAGTGAACAAAGTAACCCAGTTACAGAGTAAGGTGGATGGTTCTGAATCTGAGTCTCGACCTACGCTTTCCACACCTACTAGCATAGCTGTTAACGTGCCAACACAAATTCCTCTAGCTGCACCAGAAAGGTTTTCTGGGGACCCCCAATAAGGTTCAAGTTTTTCTCACACAGGTGGAACTACATTTTGTGTGTCGTCCCAGTGCCTTTCCAGACACATAGGGCCTGATTCTAAGCTTGGCGGGCGGCGGGAGCCGCCCGCCAAGCGGGAACCGCCAGAAGACCGTACCGCGGTCAAAAGACTGCGGCGGTCATTCTGGGTTTCCCACTGGGCTGGCAGGCAACCGCCAAAAGTCCGCCCGCCAGCCCAGTGGGAAACACCCTTCCCACGAGGAAGCTGGCTCCGAATGGAGCCGGCGGAGTGGGAAGGTGCGACGGGTGCAGTTGCACCCGTCGCGAATTTCAGTGTCTGCAAAGCAGACACTGAAATTCTTTGTGGGGCCCTCTTACGGGGCCCCTGCAGTGCCCATGCCATTGGCATGGGCACTGCAGGGGCCCCCAGGGGCCCCATGACACCCCATACCGCCATCCTGTTCCTGGCGGGCGACCCGCCAGGAACAGGATGGCGGTATGGGGTGTCAGAATCCCCATGGCGGCGCAGCAAGCTGCGCCGCCATGGCGGATTCCCATGGGCAGCGGAAAGTCGGCAGTACACCGCCGGCTTTCCGCTTCTGGCCGCGGCTGTACCGCCGCGGTCAGAATGCCCGGCGGAGCACCGCCAGCCTGTTGGCGGTGCTACCGCCGACCCCGGCCCTGGCGGTATTTACCGCCAGGGTCGGAATGACCCCCATAATCTAGAATTGCATTCCTTATATCCTATCTGAATGGTGATGCAGCTACTTGGGCAGTGCCATTAGTCCCATTAGACAGTCCCCTTTTGTATAATTGGCGTCGTTTTGTAGAAGAATTTGAAAAGGTATTTGACAGGCACGCAATAACTATGTCTGCAGACAAAGAGTTACTAGAATTACGCCAAGGAAACAAAGACTTGATAACGTATTTGTCACACTTCAACCGTTAGTAGTGGAAACCGCTTGGCCAGAGGAAAAAAGGTCAGCAGTATTTTAACAAGGGCTAAAAGACGAACTGAAAGACGTATTGGCCCAAGTTGAACCGAAACCGGAAACTTGTACTGATTTAATTAATCTAACCCTGTGGATAGATCATAGACTCTCAGAAAGAAAAGGAGCAAGGAAAAAATGGGAAAAATCCAACTGGCGAATGGAAAGGTCCAGACACCTTCAGTTGTCCTGAGATCCTATTATAGAACCGATGTATAACGGAACTGTTCGCCCATCAATGACCAAAGAGGAGAAAGACATGCGGCAAAGAAATGGACAGTGTCTGCATTGTGGAAAAAAGGGTAATTTCGTAAAGGAATGTCAAAAGAAACCCAAAGGTAAAATTGATCCAACATTTGTGACAAAGAAAAAGATAGCGATTGCTTTGGAAAATTCACAGGAAAACTAAAGTGCCCAAGAAAAAACGAAGGGGGCCTCTTGGGGAAATTGACAATCCCTTCAGTGTGTTCTTGCACAAATCGTTATGTCAAACATTTTCGAATTCTAGTACAACTGACTATACAGGGAAAAAGACATAGGTGGTCATTACAACCCTGGCGGACGGTGTTAAAGCGGCGGTAAGACCGCCAACAGGCCGGCGGTAAAAAAATTGCAATTATGACCGTGGCGGAAACCGCCAACAAAGACAGCCACTTTAACACTCCGACCGCCACAGTGGTATAAACAAACAGCGCGGCGGTCACCGCCAACAGACAGGCGGAAGACAATGTACCGCCCACAGTATCACAACCTACCAATCCGCCACCTTTTCCGGGGCGGATTTACCGCGGATAAAAACACGGCGGAAACAGCCATTTCAAAGGGAAAACGCTCACCTCTACACACTCCGCGAGGAAGGAGGGCACCATGGAGCCGGAACTCCATATCCTGCCTGCGCTAGTCTTCCTGCTCCTCTCCGAGGATCATCAACGCCTACGCCGAAGACCACGGTGAGTACTGCACCTACGACATAGGGGAGGGGGGAGGCAAAAACACAGGGGCACACACACTCAACACCCCAACCCCCACCCCGAACCTCACTCACTACAACACACCAATGCATATCTATACATTACAGTAACACCCCCAACCCCCCCCGGAAGAATGCAAAGACAAAAGGAAATGAGTGGAACCATTGTAATATATATCAAAATACAGTAAGCAAATATATACATATAAATATACACAATAAACAAAATATACACCACGATTAGTAGTGCAGGTATTGCACCATTCATAGTCTGTGGACCACTGGGCCCAAAATGCATGGGCGAGGTCCACACAAGATACCCAATCCAAATGGAGAGAACACTGCAGGGGCATCAGATCGAAATACAACAGGTACCTCAGGAGGAAGGAAAGGGGAGGCACCTCAGCCGGATGAGTGCACCACGCCAGATCCACGAGGGGGCTCCATGCCCATTGATGTATCCTGGGGAGTGCAAAGCCACAGTCTCTCAAGTCTCTACAGTGGGTGGCTTGTCCACTGTACCATCCTGGGCAGTGCAAAGCCACAGTCTCTCAAGTCTCCACAGTGGGTGGGTTGACCACTGTTCAATCCTGGAGAGTGCAAAGCCACAGTCTCTCAAGTCTCTACAGTGGGTGGGTTGCCCACGGTACCATCCTGGGGAGTGCAAAGCCACAGTCTCTCAAGTCTCTACAGTGGGTGGGTTGCCCACTGTTCAATCCTGGGGAGTGCAAAGCCACAGTCTCTCAAGTCTCTACAGTGGGTGGTTTGCCCACTGTTCAATCCTGGGGAGTGCAAAGCCACAGTCTCTCAAGTCTCTACAGTGGGTGGGTTGCCCACTGTACCATCCTGGGGAGTGCAAAGCCACAGTCTCTCAAGTCTCTACAGTGGGTGGGTTGCCCACTGTTCAATCCTGGGGAGTGCAAAGCCACAGTCTCTCAAGTCTCTACAGTGGGTGGGTTGCCCACTGTACCATCCTGGGGAGTGCAAAGCCACAGTCTCTCAAGTCTCTACAGTGGGTGGGTTGCCCACTGTTCAATCCTGGGGAGTGCAAAGCCACAGTCTCTCAAGTCTCTACAGTGGGTGGTTTGCCCACTGTTCAATCCTGGGGAGTGCAAAGCCACAGTCTCTCAAGTCTCTACAGTGGGTGGGTTGCCCACTGTACCATCCTGAGGAGTGCAAAGCCACAGTCTCTCAAGTGGATGCTGTTCTCCACTGGTTCTGGAGGGGGACTGGTGCCCAGAGTGCTTCATCCTGTGCAGGACAGACGGAGTGGATACTGTTCTCCACTGGTTCTGGAGGGGGACTGGTGCCCAGAGTGTTTCATCCTGTGCAGGACAGACGGAGTGGATGCTGTTCTCCACTGGTTCTGGAGGGGGACTGGTGCCCAGAGTGCAGAACACACCCGTGACGGTCCCAGTTGCATCACTGGCCCTGCCGCAAATGGGCTAGCGGTGCTTTCCATGGCGGTCTTTGCCCTGTTCAGCGGTCCTTGGCCTGTTCAGCGGTGCTTAAGTTGCCAGTGTCAGACCTGTTCAGCGGTGCTTTCCATGGCGGTCTTTGCCCTGTTCAGCGGTCCTTGGCCTGTTCAGCGGTGCTTGAGTTGCCTGTGTCAGACATGTTCAGCGGTGCTTTCCATGGCGGTCTTTGCCCTGTTCAGCGGTCCTTGCCAAGGCGGTCCTTCATTGCCCAGCAGGGCTGTGGCTGGCGGTCCTTCATGAGTCAGCTGGGCTGTGGCTTGCGGGGCCCTCCTGGCCAGCTGGGCTGTGGCTGGCGGTGGCCTCATGGACAGTGACGATGGGGCTGGCGGTGGCCTCCTGGGCAGTGACTCTGGCGGTGGCCTCCTGGGCAGTGATGATGAGGCTGGCGGTGGCCTCCTGGGCAGTGACGATGGGGCTGGCGGTGGCCTCCTGGGCAGTGACGATGGGGCTGGCGGTGGCCTCCTGGGTTGTGAGTCTGGCGGTGGCCTCCTGGGCAGTGACTCTGGCGGTGGCCTCTTGGGCAGTGACGATGGGGCTGGCCGTGGCCTCCTGGGCAGTGACTCTGGCCGTGGCCTCCTAGGCAGTGACGATGAGGCTGGCGGAGGCCTCCTGGGCAGTGACTCTGGCGGTGGCCGTCTGGGCAGTGACAATGGGACTGGCGGTGGCCTCCTGGGCAGTGACAATGAGGCTGGCGGTGGCCTCCTGGGCAGTGATGATGGGGCTGGCGGAGGGCCTCCTGGCCAGCAGGGATGATGGCGGTCTTCTCCGCCGTGCTGCTCCTCCCAGACTTTGGAGATTTCTTCTGCCCCTTCCCCACCTTGGGAGGAGTCACAGCTGAGTCGACACTCCCCCGGGACCCCTGTTAGCGGCTTTGCTGGCTGGAGTCTTCCCCCTCTCCCGCCGGGCACTGTCCAACTTCTAGTGCTTCACGGGGGGGACTGGCTGTGCTGTGGCTCTGTGCCACACTGGCTGGCCTGGTGGCCGGTGCACTCCACATACCTGTAGCAACAGGCACCACTGGTCCTGGAGATTTTTTGGCTGAGGTGCTAGTACGGGACCTATGAGTTGGACGGGGGGGAATAGGTTAAGGGTGGACAGGAAAAGGTTTTTGGAGACACTGGGACGGGTAGCTGGAGGGGGTTTGGGAGTGGAGGAAGAGGTGGTGGTTGTAGGAGGTGTAACTTTTGTGGTTTTGGGTGCAGGTGCATGGGCTGGAGGCTGTCGTGAGGTGGATGGCTGTTGGATGGGTGTGTGTCTGCGTCTGTGTATCTTCGGAGGGGGTGTCACAGACACACTGGGAGAGGACACAGGGGACGTGGAAATGGTAGTGGGGGTGGTGAGTGCACGTGAGCGGAGTGTGGTGGTGGGTGTGCTGGTGCGGGACGTAGTGGCTGTAGTGGTAGTGCATGCAGGTGTGAGTGTAGACGAGACTGGGAGGGAGGAGAGAGATGAGGAGGAGGGGGATACAGTGGAGGCAGTGGATGTTGGTGTGTCTGTATGTGTGTGATGCTTGCGTGAGTGCCTGTGGGATGTGTGGTGCTTATGTTTGCCTGAGCTTCCCTTGTGTGGTGAGGTGTGTGCAGGCTGGTCTGATGGTGTGCTTGGGATAGGCAGAGGTACAGGGGATTGGGCCTGGGTGGAGGAAGTTGGAGGGGGGAGGCTAGACACAGGGACAATGGCTGCCATCAGTGCTGAGGCCAGAGTTTGAAGGGTTCGATGAAGGGCAGCCTGACAAGAATGAATGCCCTCCAGGAATGCATTTGTGTGTTGCAACTCCCTTTCTACACCCTGGATGGCATTCAAAATGGTAGACTGCCCAACAGTGAGTGACCTGAGGAGGTCAATGGCCTCCTAACTGAGGGCAGCAGAGGTGACAGGGGCTGAGGTGCCTGGGGCGAAGGTGATGCCCACCCTCCTGGGTGAGCGGGCCCGGAGCGAAGGCTGAGGGGCTGCTGGGAGGGCGGTGCTGGTAGGGGGGTGGCGGCTGTACCTGGAGAAGTGGGGGGCACAGATGTTGCCGCCACCACAAGGGAGCTCCCATCGGAGGATGAGTCAGTGTCACTGGTTGCAGATCCTGTGACCGCCGTGGTGCTCCCCTCCGTCCTACTGGTGTATTCTGAGTCCGTAGTGTGTCCCTCCATGGCCATGTGGGATGCAGCTCCCTCGTGCTCCGGTGCCACTGTACCTCCGCCTGATGATGCTAATGCACACAAGAACAGGGAGACCACAAAAAGGGTGGGGACGACAGAAGAAAGACAGGTTGAGTGCATGGCTTACCGCTACCGTTGGCGGACAATACAGACACAGCAGCCCCCTGCACTACGTCGTGCTGTTGGGCTCTACAGATGCAATTCCTGGGAAATTGCCTACAAGGCTATGGATGACATCTGCACACATAGATGACACAGGGGCATGAATACCTGTACTTGGCACTCTACAGAGGTGGGGTGGGGTGCCACATGGCCTGCCTTACGGAGGGGCCTAGCCTACAGAACTCGCCCTGGGGCCTAGGGAAACCCACAGCCCTCCTCCCCCACCCAGACACCTTCACTGCGCGCAAAGTCCGCTGAATGATTGTACTCACCCCCTTGTGTCTGCTGTGATGCCCTCAAGCGCCCATCCAACTCAGGGTAGGCCACCGCCAGGATCCGGAACATCAGGGGGGTCATGGTTCGACGGGCACCCCTCCCACGTTGGGAGGCCATCCCCAGCTGAGCCTCCGCCGTCTTTTTGCTCCAGCGGCAAATGTCCTCCCATCTTTTACAGCAGTGGGTGCTCTGTCTGTGGTGGACCCCCAGGGTCCGGACGTCCTTGGTGATGGCACGCCAAATATCCTTCTTCTGGTGGGCGCTGACCTACATGACATGTACAGGGGAAGAAGAAAAGTCATTACCAACTGCACCGTCAAAGTGAGTGGCCCACATCCCTACCCTTGCCATGTGGCACATGCATTCACAGTCCTTCATGCACGCAGAACTGTGCCCCCTTCCTTCTTACAACTAGCCCTCTCCACACAGGCATAGCCCATACAACATGCTCCCTGTGTACTTACCTGTTGGTCTGGAGGACTGTAGAGTAGCGTGTGCTGGGGGAGGACCCCGTCGACGAGCTTCTCCAACTCCTCTGCAGTGAAGGCAGGGGCCCTTTCCCCAGACGCACGAGCCATTGTCTCTTCCAGACCGAGGTCACAGCAGCACTTGCAGTGTAGGTCCTCTCCTGTCGAAGATCAGGTATCGAGTGATTCAACAGCTATAAAATGGCGGTCATGTCCGCGGCGGTCACGTCCACGGCGGTGTGTACCATCACCGCCGGCGTACATCGTCATTGGCTCCTGGGACCCATAGGGTCCAATGTTAACCAATGGAGCATTGCGCCGCGGTCTTCGACCGCCTACCGCGGCGGTGTACAACGCCAGCGCAGTTACCTCATATCCCATTTTCCCAGTTTAGAGGTCAGGCAGCCGCCATTTCAGGGGCCCACATGGCCTAATTACCAACTGCGTCACACATACCTAGGCCTTGTCTCACAACACAAATACAGGCCACATTTTGTGTATGAATGGTGTTCTGTGTAGACTGTGGGTACATACCTCTGAGTTGTTTGAGTCCGTGGTCGCTGTTGTCCTTCATAGGCACCGTCCGCTGGGACATGTGAGGAGATGGCGGCATCCTCCGGTGTACCGACTGCTGGTGGACCTGTCGACAATGGAGGAAAGAAGTTTGATCATCACCTACAGGTTTGACCGTACCCAATCCAGGAACTGTGTACCCAGTTGGAGCCTGACCTGATGTCAGCAATCCGCCATCCCACAGGAATCCCCCCTCAAGTGCAGGTGCTATCAGTGCTCCATTTCCTTGCAAGTGGGTCATTTCAAACAACAGTGGCCATGGCATCAGGGATGTCCCAGCCTATGTTTTCCAACGTGTTGTCCAGAGTGTTGTCTCCCCTTCTGAAACACATGCGGAGCTACATCGTTTTCTCTCAGGTGGAGGACTTGCCTACAGTGAAAGGTGACTTCTATGCCCTTGGACATATCCCCAACATCATAGGTGCCATTGATGGGACACATGTAGCTTTAGTCCCCTCCCCCCCCCCACAGGAGTGAACAGGTGTACAGGAACCGGAAGAGTTAACATTCCATGAATGTACAGATGGTATGTTTGGCAGACCAGTACATCTCCCAGGTAAATGCTATGTTCCCTGGCTCTGTGCATGACACCTACATCCTGCGGCATAGCAGCATCCCTTATGTGATGGATCAACTCCAGAGGCACCGGGTGTGGCTATTAGGGAACTCTAGTTACCCTAACCTGTCATGGCTACTGACCCCAGTGAGGAATCCCAGGGCAGAGGAACGCTACAATGAGGCCCATGGGCGGACTAGGAGGGTGATCGAACGCACCTTCGGCCTCCTGAAGGCCAGGTTCAGGTGCCTCCAAATGACAGGTGGTTCCCTATTCTACTCACCAAAGAAGGTGTGCCAGATCATCGTGGCCTGCTGTATGCTTCACAACTTGGCTTTGCGACGACAGGTGCCTTTTCTGCAGGAGGATGGTCCAGATGGCGGTGTTGTGGCAGCTGTGGAGCCTGTGGACAGTGATGAGGAGGAAGCAGAGGAAGAAGACATTGACAACAGTGACTCAGTCATCAAGCAATATTTCCAGTGACACACATGTGAGAAAACATTCCTGCCTACTACAAGTACTTTAACACTTCTACCTCTATCCTGTCTGTCGATTTCAACCAGTGTATGGTCACTGAGTTGTCATTTTCCCTTACGGTTTCACAGGTGTGGTTTCCAACGTGTGTCATCTGGACTTGAGATGTGTGACATAGGTATGTTGACATTACATTTGAAAAAGCATTTTGTCACTGTCATTGCTAATACACAATTTCGAAAATCACAGACTGACTCCGGATTGTTTTGTGCTTCAAGGGTGTTTATTGAAGTGCTCAGTATTGGGGGGGTAGTAAAATGGTGAGGGGGATGGTGAAGGAATGTCCATGGCATAGTCCAGTCTATTAGTCTCACAGGTGCATTGCCCATATGGGCACAGGAAGTGGAGCTGGGGCAGTTCCAATATAGACAGGGTTACAAAGTGGGACAGTGGTTTGACAATCAGGGTGGTCTCATTTCTTGGCAGGGGTCTTGGCATCGTGCTCTGTCTTGTTCCTGGATCTCGGGGACCGCTTGCGGGGTGTTTCTCAATCTGCAGGGGGGGTGCTGGTGTGGTGGTCCTGTGGCGGGGCCTCCTGTCCACTAGCGCCGGCGGAGGAGGTGGGCAGTTCATCGTCCATTCTAGTGTCAGGGGCCCCTTGTAGTGCCACAGTGTCCCTCCTGGTGTTAAGTATTTTCTTTAGCACCCCTACGATGGTGCCCAGGACGGAGCTGATGGTTCTGAGTTCCTCCCTGAACCCCAAATACTGTTCCTCCTGCATGCGCTGGGTCTCCTGAAACTTGGCCAGGACCGTTGCCATCGTCTCCTGGGAGTGGTGGTATGCTCCCATCATGGAGGAGAGGGCCTCATGGGGAGTGGGTTCCCTTGGCCTGTCCGCCCCCTGTCGCACGGCAGCCCTCCCAGTTCCCCTGTGTTCCTGTGCCTCTGTCCCCAGGACCGTGTGCCCACTGCCACTGCCCCCAGGTCCCTGTTGTTGTTGGGGTGGTGGGTTATCCTGGGTTCCCTGTAGTGGTGGACACACAGCTGATTGACGTGTCCTGGGGACGGAGATATGGGCCTGCTGGGTGGGTGCTGTGCTGGTGTTACCAGAGGGTGGAAGGTCTGTGGTGGGCTGTGCCTGTGTGAGGGGAACCGACTGTCCCGAGGCCCACGATGGTCCGGGCTGGTCATCTAGATCCAGTTGGACAAAGCTGCTGTCATCACTGAGGGCCTCTTCTGTGGGTGGGGTGGAGATGTCTGGACCCTCCTGTCTGGTGACGTTGGGTAGTGGTCCTGCAGGGGTGTAAAAGCATGATTATTGCATCTGTTTGTGTCATGGTGTGCAATGGGTGGGTGACCTTGTACCCCAGTGCTAGCATTCCTGTGTGGGGGCTTGTGTGATGATGGTTGAGGGGGGTGTTATGGGTATGTGCAGTGGGCATGCTTTAGTGATGGGTGTCCATGCTTTGTTGTGTCATGCAGGGCTTGGTGTTGGGATGTGTGGTTTGTGTTATTAGTACATTTGTGAGGAGTTGGAGTGATAGGGGAGGAGGCGAGGGTGGGGGTCTGTGATAGCATGCAGGTAGGGTGGGGGATGTAATAGTAAAGCTTTGACTTACCAGAGTCCATTCCTCCACCTACTCCTGCGAGGCCCTCAGGATGCAGAATCGCCAAGACCTGCTCCTCCCATGTTGTTAGTTGTGGGGGAGGAGGTGGGGGTCCGCCGCCAGCACGCTGTACCGCGATGTGGTGTCTTGAGGCCACGGAATGCACCTTCCCCCGTAGGTCGTTCCACCTCTTCCTGATGTCGTCCCGATTTCTTGGGTGCTGTCCCACTGCGTTGACCCTGTCGACTATTCTTCGCCATAGCTCCATCTTCCTAGCTATGGAGGTGTGCTGCACCTGGGATCCAAATAGCTGTGGCTCTACCCGGACAATTTCCTCCACCATGACCCTGAGCTCCTCCTCCGAGAACCTGGGGTGTCTTTTACCGTGCCATGGGGTGGTGTGGGTGATGTGTGGGGTGGTGTGTGTGGTGATAAGTGTGGTTATATGCAGTGGTGTGTGGTGTTTTGTGCGTGGAAGTTGTGTGGGTGATGGTGTTGAGTGCCTGTGGCTGTTAGTTTGTGGATGGTGGTGTCTCTCTGGCCTTCTCTCAGAATTTTTGGTCGTAGGGGTTTGTGGGTGATGTGGGTGTGTGTTTTATATTGTATTGGGTGTGTGGGTGTGGTGTGTGTATGTGTATCAGGTGTGTGTATTTCGAATTGTCCAATGTGGCGGTGTTTTGTATGTGTGTGTATATTTTGAGCGTGGCGGTGTATACCACCAATGGAATACTGCGGTTGAAAGACCGCTGCGTGGATTCGTGGGTCGTGATAGCGTCGGTGTATTTCTGTTGGTGTGACGGTGGAGGTTTTGTTTTCGCCAGTTTATCACTGACCTTTGGTGTGGCGGACTTGTGTGGGTGTCTGAATTTTGTCGGATTTCGAGATGTGGGTCATAATAGCTGTGGCAGAATTTCGCAGCCGCGGCAGTGTGTTGGTGGTCTTCTGCACGGTGGTAAGCGGCTTTTACCGCCAGTGTTGTAATGACCCCCATAATGTACAAGTTCTAATTGATTCAGGGGCAACAGGAAATCTTGTGGACCAACAAAATGCACTAGACTTGCATATACCCAGTGTCAAGAAAAAGGTTCCTGAAGTTGTTGTGCAGTTGATGGTAGTGAATTGGCAGGAGGCCCGTTACTAAACAAACCTCACGAATTAAAATGATTTGCAAAGATGATGGGAATCTGAACCACTGTGAGATAATTCCCTTTGATATAATACAAGCACCCCAATATGGAGTTATCTTAGGAATGCCGTGGTTAATGTTACACAATCCATGCATGGACTGGCGCAACCAGGTTTTGCGTTTTTCTTCTTCCTCTTGTTTAAAAAAATGTCTTCAACCAAGACGAGACAAAGAAGGAAATCTTCAACACTCCGTTGCTACCGCAGTCGAGAAGGAAATTGATCTGCCACCACAGTATTCAGAATATACTGACGTTTTCTGTGAAAAGAAAGCAAGCTCCTTACCACCTCACAGACCGTACGACTGTCAGATGGACCTTGTACCCAGTGCCAATATACCACTATGCAGTATCAGAGAAAGAAAATCAAGTCCTACGAGAATACCTTGATCAGTTCTTAGCCAACGAGCTAATTCGGCCATCACGATCTCCAGCGGCTTCTCCGCTGTTTTTCGTACCCAAAGCTAATGGCGAATTGAGACCTTGTATTGACTTTAGAGCGATAAACAAGATCACTGTTAAAAATAAATATCCACTATCTCTCATACAGGTCTTGTTAGAACAGGTAAAATCCGCCGTTATTTACACCAAACTTGACTTACGAGGTGCTTATCACCTATTTCGAATTCGAGAGGGAGATGAGTGGAAAACGGCTTTTAAGACTCGTTATGGTCTCTTTGAGTATCTAGTGATGCCTTTTGGTCTATGTAATGCCCCATCAGCTTCCCAGTATTTCCTAAACGATGTTCTGAGAGAATACCTAGACATCTTTGTCATCGTTTATATTGACGATATATTGATCTATTCAAACTCTGAAGAAATACATGAAGAACATGTAAAAAAGGTATTACAAACTCTACGAAACCATAATTTGTTTTGCAAATTAAGTAAATGCGAATTCCATACCAAAGAAGTTGAATTTTTGGGAGTCATTGTAACACCTGACGGCATGCAAATGACTGAAAGAAAAATCAAGCTGTATCAGAATAACCGACACCAAAATCAGTACGTGACATCCAATGTTTTTTGGGTTTTGCGAATTTTTATCGACGCTTCAGCCATCACTTCTCCCAAAAGGTAGCACCAATTACCAAATTGCTAAGGAAAAAGGCCGTCTTCAACTGGTCCCAAGAGACAGAGGAAGCATTTCAAGACTTAAAAAAGGCCTTTACTTCAGCTCCCATTCTAACTCATCCCAATGTGGAGGAACCATTCATTGTGGAAGCCGATGCATCCGATGTCGCTGTTGGGCCCATCCTATCCCAACGTCACCGAGAAATTGGACAATTGCACCCCATAGCAAATGTGTCAAGAAAACTGAATGAAGCAGAACAGAATTACACCATAGCAGAAAAAAGAATTACTAGCAATTCACAATGCTTTCAAAGAATGGAGACATTATCGATTGGGAGCAAAACACACCATAACTGTATACTCTTACCATAAAAACTTACAATTTATGAGCTCTGCCACACTACTAACTCCCAGGCAACTGAGATGGATGCTATTCTTTGCAGAATTTGATTTCACAGTGACTTTTAGACCAGGAGTAGATAATCGTAAGGCTGACGCATTGTCTAGGCAAGATTCTTCGATCACACATACTGAACAAAAACCTATGCCTATTATAACGCCTTCAAAAGTGTTGTGTTTAATAGCAGCCGAGAAGTTCTTTGATCTTATTCGTAATCATTTTCACATCACCAAGTAGCAAGAGTGTTTACAACAAGACACCAAAAGGTCCATTCAACAAGGCCTACCTCTACACCTTTCTGCACGTTTTTGGCAGCAATGGTGCAAGGCTTTACATATTGATTCAACTTTATCCACTAGTTATCATCCACAAACAGATGGTCAAACAGAGAGACTAAACCAAACTCTAAAACAATACTTACGATGTTATGCAACAAAATCTCATAAAACCTGGCTGGATCTCTTGTGGCTTGCAGAACTGGCTTATAACAACTCTCACCACTCTTCAATAAACTCAACTCCTTTCTATGGGCGTCATCCGCACATTTTGCCAGTTAAGCTACCTGCCTCTATTCAAACCTCTCTAGCAGTCATGGACATGTTAACACACATGAAAAAGGTACATTCACAATTGCGAACAAATCTACACCGAGCAAAGACAAAATATAAAATGCAATATGACAAAAAACACCAGCCTGGTCCTCAGTATACAGACAAAGACAGAGTTTGGTTATCCACGAAAAACTTTGTATTAAAAAATAAAAATATGTTTCATTCAAAATTCATAGGGCCCAATGAAGTTCTGCGACAAGTGAACCCTGTAACATATAAACTAAAATTGCCATTGTCCTTGAAAATTCATCTGGTGTTTTACACTTCACTTCTTAAACCTGCTTCGCCCTCAAGTGTCACACAACCTGCTCCTCTATTAATCCAAGGTCATTGTGAGTATGAGGTGCGATCTATCTTAGACTCCAGATATTGTGGGGTCTTCCCTTTGGTACTTAGTGTCCTGGAAGGGATACAGACCGGAAAATGACTCGTGGGAACCTGCAAGACATGTCCATGCACCACGTTTGGTGCAACGCTTTCATCTCCTCCATCCTGATAAGCCGGCCCTGGACTGCGCTTAGGAGAGAGGTGTACTGTCAGGAATAAGGCTGTGCGTGCTCCAGGTCCAGCCCGAAACTCCGCTGTGCGTATTTGCGGCGCATCATGCGCACCACTTGTCATTTCCTCTTGTTCTAGAAGTGGTCATCAGCGTCGCCTGCCCTGTGGTAAAGCTCATGTAGCTGCAGGGTCAGGACATTGGTGGACAAGATGCACTTATCAGTGCTATTCTATGAATGGACTACAATTCACAGGTTTCTAGAGGCAGCGACCGTCTTGGGGTGTGGCATGCCTATAAAGCCCAGCCACACCCAAGCACATTGCTCACTATTTTGAAGACTTTGATGCAGTCAGACCTTGTGGGGGTTCTTCTGAAGAAGAGCAGATTTCCTGCATGGCAGATTGACAGCAAATCGGAGTATCCTTGTTTCCATCGGGAATTCAGATACGAGTAGGTCGTACTCGTACCCAACCTTGAAGGGAGTTGTTACTTCCAAAAGTAAAGCGCCCCTTAGCACAACAAGCAAAGCACTTTCAGTCCAAAGAGTAAAGTGCTCCTGGCACGACGATAAAAGTGCTTCAGGCCAAACGCGTAAAGCAGCCTTTGCGAGACGATCAAAGCGCTTCTGACCACATGAGTAAAGCGCCCCCTTAGCACAACGAGCAAAGCGCTTCAAGTCACAAGAGTAAATCGCCCTTGGCATGACAATCAAAGCGTTTCAGGCCATATGATTGAAGCGGTCTTGACAAGAGGATCAAAACACTTCAGGCCACATGAGTAAAGCGCCCCTTAGCATAACAAGCGTAGCGCTTCAGACAAAGCAAGTAAAAGCGCTCTCTGGCATAATGAACAAAGCGCTTCATGTATGATGATCAAAGCGCTTCAAAAACAACAAACAAGGCGCTTCTGCCCAACGAACAAAGCGCTTCAAGTTCAATGAGTAAAACTTTCAGGCCTTAGTAGTAAATGTGAAAACGTTTTGGAGATAAGTAAATTATAGTTTCATTGTTTTTTGGGAAGCATAATATGTGAGATACATATTTAAGTCTTTGAGAATTCTAGGCTGAGATCAAACGTTTATGTTATGAATGCATAGTTGTTACATGATTGATATTCAGAGTATGACCATAGTCCAAAGCTCTTGCCATCTCTAGGTTCAGAGTTTGCAGGGTGTTCTTGTTCCATGATTCAGAGAAGGGGCTACGCCCAATTCACAGAAGGTCTCAATCTGATATCACGGAGACGCCTTTATTCAAGAGTCTATTGGTGAGTTTATACTGTTATGAATGAGTATATGTATATTTGTTCTAACCGTTTCTTCTCAGATCTCTCTCCCTGCAGTTCCCTACCCTAATTCCCTCCCCACCGCCTGGCTTCATCATAACTCTGTGCTCTGATAGCTTTCTGAGTTCGTGACACCGGGAGGTGGGCCTTTTGTTCAGCAGTGTGCAGATCCCGAGGAAAGGGCACTGTAACAACAACACTCTGGACAACACGTTGGAGAGCATTGGCTGAGACATTCCTGATGCCATGGCCACTGTAGTTTGAAAGGAACCACTTGCCACAAAATGCAGCACTGACAGAACCTGCAGTAGAGGAGGTATTCCTGTGGGCTGGCGTATAGCTGACATTAGGTCTGGCTCCAATTAGGCACACAGTTCTTGGATTGTGGCACGATCAAGTCTGTATGTGATGATAATGTGTCTGTCCTCCATTGTAGACAGGTCCACCAGGGGTCTGTACACCGGAGGATGCCGCCATCTCATCATCTGCCTCAGCGGTTGTAGCCTATGGAGGAGAACGGTGAGCACAAGGTCATATTTTCACATAGAATGCACAACTGTTGCTGAATTTATATCACAGAAATCAGTATGTGAAGTTGAGAGTCTGTTGATGGGCCAATGTCTGCTGTGACGCAGTTAGGTGCCATACCATGTGCCCCCCTAAAATGGCGGCTGCCTGACCTGTGAGGAGGGACAAGTGGAAATGAGGTAAATGTGCTGGCGTTGTGTTCTGTCGCGGTAGGCGGTCGATGACCGCAGCGCAACTTCGCATTGGTTATCATTGGGCCCTATGGGTTCCAGGAGCCAATGGCGATGTACGCCCGTGGTGACGGTACGCACCGCCACGGACATCACCGCTATTTTCTAACTATTTACTCACTTGCTACCTGACCGTCAACAGGAGAGGACCCACACTGCAAGTGCTGCTGTGACATGAGTCTGGAAGCAACAATGGCTGGTGTCTGGGGAAAGGGCCCCTGCCTTCACTCCGGAGGAGTTGGAGAAACTGGTGGATGGGGTCCTACCCCAGTACACACTACTCTGCGGTCCTCCAGACAAACAGGTGAGTACACTGAGCATGATGTGTGGGCAATGCATGTTTGGAGTGGTGTGGATGTAAGACACATGTTGGGGGGTGCTGAGGTGTCCTGGCCTGAGTGCTGAATGAGAGGTGGACAGTATATGTGTGTCAGGGCATGGGTGGGAACTGGTGGGCAATGAGTATGCCAGTCTGGACGGGTGAGTAATTTCCTTTTCTGCTGTCTTTTCCCTCTGGGTCAGTGCCCACCAGAAAAAGGGTATTTGGTGTGCCATCGCCAAGGAGGTGCAGACCCTGGGGGTCTATCACAGGCAGAGCACCCACTGCCGGAAGAGATGGGAGGACCTGTGCCGCTGGACCAAGAAAACGGTGGAGGCCCAGCTGGGGCTGGCCTTCCAACGTGGAAGGGGTGCCCGTCACACCATGACCCCCCTGATGTTCTGCGTCCTGGCAGTGGCCTATCCAGAGTTGGATGGGCGCTTGAGGGCATCACAGCAGTCACAAGTGGGTGAGTACAGATTCTGAATCCTGACTTTGCACACTGTAGGGTGGGGGATGTGGGCTGTGGGTGCCCCTAGGCCATGGCGTTCATGGCAGGGTAGGTCCCTTGTGTGCAGGCTCTGAAGCACTCCTACCGCAATGGTACAAGTGGGCAACACCTACTGGGCTGGGTCCTGTGGTTGTCAGGTGTGCAGATGCTGACGTTAGGCATTGTACCCCATGGGCTGGTGACTACCTTAGTGACTGGTTGGGCATGGCCTAGTTCATAGGGCAGCTCCCTATGAGTTGGTACGCCAATAGTAGTGTTGTTGCTGGCATTGACCAAGTGTATCCTCTGTCTCTCCCCCTCCTTTTTGTTCTGTCACCTGTCCTTGTGTGCATTAGTATCATCTGGCGGAGGAGCAGAGGCACTAGTGACGGAGGGAGCTGCATCCCACATGGGCCTGGAGGCCAAATCCACAGAGGATGAAGGCACCAGTGGGATGGAGGGCGAGGGGAGCTCCTCGACGGGGACAGGAGGGGAGACCAGTCACAGCGACTCCTCCTCCGATGGAAGCTTCCTGGCAGTGGCGGACACCCCAACAACAAGTACAGCCGCCACCCCCCACCAGCACCACCCTCCCAGCAGCCCCTCAGCGTGTTTCCGTGCCCGCTCACCCAGGAGGGTGGGCATCTCCTTCACCCCAGGAACCTCAGGCCCTGCCCCAGTCAGCCCTGCTGCCCTCAGTGAGTAGACTATTGACCTCCTGAGATCCCTCACTGTTGGGCAATCAACCATTCTAAATGCCATCCAGGGTGTGAGAGGCATTGTCCCTGTGCCCAGCCTCCCCCCTCCAACTTCCACTACCCAGACCCAATCCCCTCTACCTCACCCTATCCCAAGCACACCTCCAGACAAGCACGCACCCAAATCAACACACAAAAGTGGCTCAGGCAAACATAAGCACCACACTTCATTTCACGGGCACTCACACAAGCACCATACCCATGCAAAGACACCAACATCCACTGCCGCCACTGTGTCCCCCTCCTCCTCATCGTCCACCTCCCTCCCAGTAGTGCCTCCACTCACACCTGCATGCACTACACCTTCATCCACTACTTCCATCACCAGCACGCCCATCACAACACACCCCTCATGAGCAGTCACCACCCCCACAACCATGCACACGTCCCCTGTGTCCTCTCCCAGTGTGTCTGTGACCCCTCCTCCCAAAGTACACAAACGCAAGCACACACCCACCCAACAGCCATCCACCTCACAACAGCATCCAGCCCATGCACCTTCACCCAAACTCAGCAGACGTACACCTCCTACAAGCACTCCCTCTTCCTCCACTCCCAAACCCTCTCCATCTTCCCGTCCCAGTGTGTCTAAAAAACTTTTCCTGGCAAACTTTGATCTCTTCCCTACGCCTCCCCCCCTGTCCTTCCCCTTGGGCTAGGGTGTCAAGATCCCAGGTCAGCACCTCAGCCACCAAGTCGGCGTTCGCTGTGGTACCAGCAAGTCCCAGGGGATCAAAGGGGGCACCCGTCAGGGCTGCCAGTGTGCCACCGACCCCTGCAAAGGACCAACCTATTCCGCCACCTGCCAAGGTGAAGAAGAGGCCATCATGCAGCACGGCCAAGAAGCACGACCCACCCAGCAGGGCCTCCTCCAAAACTGCATCTGCCAGTGCCAAGGTCCCAGCAGCGTCTGCCAAGGTGGGGAAGAGGAAGAAAACCCAAGGCAAGGCACATCAGGCCTCGGACGCTCCAGGTGAGGGACTGGTGCCCACCATCAGTGCCGACAGCCCAGCAACCTGTACCACGGAAAGCACCGCCGCAGGCACCGCCTCTTGCACCGCCATATGCCCCACCACCTGCACCACCCCCTGCACCGCCACCTGCACCGCCGCTGTCACAACAACTGTCAGCAGCATAATCCCAGTGGGCAGCCGTCCGAAGCTGCAGGAAACGGCCTGGTGTCTCCCTCCACCACTTCCGGCACCTGCACCACTACCAGCACCGGCAGCATCTCCGCCACAGACACCGCTGCAAGCACCTCCACCTGCACCGCCATCTGCACCGCCACATGCCCAGCCGGTGCCACAACATCTGTCAGCAGCAGCATCCCCAGTGGGCAGCTGTCTGGGAATGCAGGAGGCGGCCTGGACCCTACCCCCACCACTTGAAGCACCACCACCAGCACCGGCACTACCAGAAGTTTGCAGCCTTAGTCGCCGCAGGATGGAGTCTGGCTCCGCCTCCATGGAGTATCATGCTACCTGTTCCCTGCACATCTCGTGCCTCAGACACCCAGGTGAGGGAATGGGAACTGCCACACTCCAGGTGCAGCAACACTGAGCACAAGGCCCCCTCCATAACCAGTGGAGATATGCATCCACTATCACTTTACTTGGCAGGATGAAGCAGACTGGGCAGAAGGCCCCCTCCAGAACCAGTGGAAATATGCATCCACTATCACTTTCCTTGGCAGGATGAAGCAGACTGGGCACAAGGCTCCCCCAGAACCAGTGGAGATATGCATCCACTATCACTTTCCTTGGCAGGATGAAGCAAACTGGGCAGAAGGCCTCCTCCATAACCAGTGGAGATAGGCATCCACTCACCCCGTCCTTGGCAGGATGAAGCACACTGGGCACAATGCCCCCTCCAGAACCAGTGGAAAGGCCACCCACTTGAGAGACTGTGGCCTTGCACTCCCCAGGACCAAGCAGTGGGCAAACCACCCACTTGAGAGACTGTGGCTTTGCATTCCCCAGGAGCAAGCAGTGGGCAAACCGCCCACTTGAGCAACTCTGGCTTTGCACTGCCCACGAGCCAGCAGTGGACATGTTGCCCCCTCCAGAAGCAGTGGCGTAGTGCCATCTTCCGGCTGAGGTGGCCCCCTGCCCTTCCCCCTGAGGTGCCTGTGTGTTTTCGACCTGATGCCCCTGCAGTGTTCTCTCCGTTTTGAGGCAGGAGTCGATTGTGGGCTTCGCCCATGATATTTTTGCCCACTGGGCCATAAACATTTGCAAAGGACAATATATGGCCTTCTGTACATATTGTAAATATTTGTATATACTGTTTTTACCAATCGTTAACTTTATCTGCATATTTCTAAATATCACTATTTGTACTCAATTACTTTTTTCCTTGCGTTCTTCCAGGGGGTTACGGGGTGTAAATGTACTGTTGCTGAATGTGTTTGTGTGTATGGTGTTGTGGGTGAGGGTGGGGGTGTTGCGTGTGTGTGTCACTCTCTTTTTCCTCCCCCCATCCCCTGTGTGCTAGGTGCAGTACTCACTGTGGTCGTCGCCGCCGCCGTCTTTGGTGTTTCTGGTGTCTTAGCAGATACACCAGCATCAGCAGGACCTGCAGCTGGGGCTCCATGGCGTCCTGGTTCTTCCTTGAATGTTGAAAGGTGAGTGGTTTCCCTTCAGAACACTATTTCCACCGTGCTTTTGATAGCTTTGGTACCGCCACGGAAAAACTGGCGGATTGGTGGGTTGTGATAGGGTGGGCAGTACATTGTCTTCCGCCTGTCTGTTGGTGGTGACCGCCGCTGTGTTTGTTGCTACTGCCATGGCGGTCGGAGTGTTAAAGTGGCTGTCTATGATGGCGGTTTCCACCGTGGTCGTGATCCCATTTTATTACCGCCGACCTGTTGGCGGTATTACCGCCACTTTAACACCGACCACCAGGGTTGTAATGAGGGCCTTAGTTGTCGCTTAGGATACGTTGCAGAAAAGGGAAAGTTCAAGAAAGGACGGGTGGGTTGGGGCCTGGCTTGGTAGGTAGGGCTCAGGGAATGCAGGGGACAGATGGTTGGGATGGAGGTTTGGAAGGCAGAGTAGGAAGGAAGGTGATTAGGAGGAATGAGTGTTTGATGACTTTGGGGTACTGTTTTGTTTGGGGGAAGGGGTGGGGGTGTTAGGATTTCTGTGGTATTAGTGAGGCTGGGCTCATTTTAATTATGTTTGTTAATTAAAATGAGTCTGCATACTTGTCCTAATAAAGCCCTTAAACTTAACTGGTTATTGTGCCTTACACCCCGAAGGTGTCCAAGGGGTGCATCCTAAGGATGTTCACCTCTGGGGATATTCGGGCAGGTGGCACAGGCCAGGCAAGTGGGGAAAGTCATTGGGTAGTTTGGATGCAGAAGAGGGGTTAAGGTGAAAGTTTCAGGTCAGTGTCCCTTAGGGCAATCCCTTTTCCTAGCACATGTGGTCCTGGAGATAAGAGCTGTCCAGTTGTGTCCCCCTCCCTCCTTCAGATTAGAGGACTGTTTCAGGCTTAGCTTGTTGGGTAGGTCGGCAGACTTAGTTGTCACTTAGGACAGGTTGCAGAAAAGGGAAAGGTCAAGACAGGATGGAAGGATTAGGGGCCTGGCTGTATAGGCGAGGCTCATGGAATGCAGGGGGCAGATGGTTGGGGTGGAATTTTGGGGGGCAGAGTAGGAAGGAAGGTGATTAGGAGGAATGAGTGTTTGATGACTTTTGGGTACTATTTTATTTGGGGGAAATATTTAAGGGTCGGGTGAGGATTTCTGTTATTTAGCATCATATTGTATATTGTGAGGTGCGCTATTTTGCATTGTTTCTTTTTGCAGTGGTCAGTGCTATCTTATAAAAGTCAACGTCTGTATTTTGCCTAAATGTATCTACTCAACCGAAATACAAACATTGATGTAATCACATAAATCAGTACTGATCTTCACCAAAAGTAATAGAGGAAAATGACAGATGCATGAAATCAGCAATACACAGTCCTCATTAAAAACACCAGAACAGAGTGTGTAGTGCGGCACCTAATGTTCATCATTTCCCCCTCACACAGCTTTGTAAACGGTACCCATTGATGTTTTGATTAAAAAAGTTCAGATGATTCCCAACTTCAGATAATCTACAGACAGAACAAGCACTGGCAATATCAATAGTTGTTAGGGGTCGTCCTTCAGCCTTGCCGTGGCTTATTTTGTGTGGGATTTTTTTATGACACAAGTGTTGTCTATAAGGGTAATAATATATATACATATTTTTTTTAATGGCAATTTTGGACCTATCAAATATATTTAAATTGTGTTCACCGAAGCGCGTTTGTAAGACCGTGTTCGAATAAAGAATGTTTGAATCCTTCCGCGAGAGTGCAGACCTACTTTTTGGAGGATTATATTATTTTGTGAGTCCACCTTCACGTTGTTGTGCACCCGACCGAGAGTGAAGTTGCTGTTTGGTGGTCAGAGAAATTATATTGCGAGTTTGGATATGCTTCAGCATCGCGGTTAAATTTCATCAACTCTTGACTCGGTGAGGACACGCCAACATCCGGCAAGTCGGAGGACCATCAGTTTATCGGCGATACGTACGGGTAAGTGCACTTGCATAACAACTACAATAACAAAGAATATAGCAGCAGGAACGAGGGTGAGAGAAGACATCGTGGCCGTCTTTATTTGGAGAGTACATCGTTTACAATGTTCAGCGAATTGGCGTGCGCGAGGCAGCGGCAGACATTTTTCAACACTGTCTACCATCACGAAGTACGGAAGGGGGTTGAATCTCTGCACAATCAAGGCATGACTTAAAAAGTAAGTTTGCCAAATTGGAGAGACTCTATGAGAGAAATTCGTAAGTGGTGGGAGGCCACTTCTCTAAAGAACTATGTGGATGTTAACAGGGTCCTACAGGGATTAAGACACTGTACAATACCAGTTTATGAGAATCCTGACCCCGCTTACTATAAGAGTAGCGGAGCACACTGCTTTATCTGAAGGCATGTTGTTGATCCTGAAAAGGTTTGCTTGTAACAATAGGGAGAAAGCTGTAAAAGAAATTGAGGAATTGGAAGATGAAATATCTAAGGAGAGTGATAAGAAAATGCAAGATTAATTTAAAGATTTTATGAAGAAACAATTAACTCAGTATGAAGATAAGACCAAAGAAAGAAAACAGGGTACATTTAATAGAGATGCTCGTTATTATGAACAGTAGAGGGTTCTTACATTTAAAAAAAAAAGAAATGATGCCCCAAGAAAGGAACTGCCTAATCGGAAAATTTGACTACAGTGGAATCTCGAGTAACTACAGAGTCAGATGTGGGAACGGATACTGAACAATCAGGAGAAGAAGGCAGCATTCCATCGAAATCATTACAGACCCCATTCAAGTGGAGCACAGCCTTAACAGACAGACGTGGAAGCAAAAGCAAAATAGAGGAAGATAACCTGACCATAGATAATTTGACTCCCAAAAAATTGACAAAAGCAGAAGAATCTGTGTTAAAACTGGGATTAATGTTTTTTCAGTTGAGTAAATTTAAACACACACAAACACAAATTGTTTTTTTAACGTTTTCAAGGAAATTGAAATCACACAAATTTTTCTAACTGAAAGTGAGAGTAAACCAACAACTACTATCACCACAGCATCAACAGATGTGTTGACAGGTCTTGACCCTGAAAATGTATTCATTTTGGAAAGTTTGGCAGAGGAACAGCTGTCTCAAGATAAAGACATCTTGGAAAAGTTGAATGACCAATGTGGAATTGCCAAAGTTGACGCACAGAGTAATTTTAAACCTATATATATATATATATATATATATATATATATATATATATATATATATATATACACCACAAATGCTAGCGGATGTGATTGATGTTTTGTATGATTAATGATTAAAGATCTGATGAATCTTTGAGCAAAAGGATTATAAAAACATGTCATCTAACATTACTAAAGAACAAAGAATGGCCCTAAAGAATTAGAAAGAAGATACGCAGATTATCTGTAAACCATCTGATAAGGGAGGTAACATTGTTCTTTTAACAAAAGAGTACTATTGCAGAGAAGCATTGAGACAATTGTCTGATTTAAAATGTCATCTCCTGATAACAAAGGAGGAATATGCAAGGAGCATTCAGCAATAACATGATTTGATATTTGATTGGTTTCATAAAAGGGTGTTGGATACTGATGTATATCAGTACCTTAAATACCCACAACTCCAGACTCCCAAGTTCCTTTGTTTACCAAAGATACATAACAACAGCACAAATCCACCAGGACGTCCTATTAATTTATTGCAAAGCAGTCTTATGGAACATATGTCTTCATATATTGATAATTTTGTTACAGGATTTGTGAGGAATTTTGTTTCTTATTTAAGGGACACCAAAGACTTTTTAAGGAAGACCGAGGACATTGTATGGGAGCCTGACTTTTTATTCATTGTTCTTGACAAAACCAGTCTATATATGAGCACAGCGCATGAGGATGGTTTGCAAGCTGTAGAATATTTTCTTAAAGAATGATCTTTGAAATATTTGGAGCTTAATAGCATGTTTAGTTAGTTTTTAAAATTGTGTTTATACAGAAACGTTTTGATTTTTCAAGGACAGCATTATTGCCAAATTCATGTGACCGCCATGGTAGTTGTTCACCCCCATGTACGTGAATCTTTTCGTAGGCTGGTCGGAGAAGCAGGTCGCCTGGTCAGAAGCTAATGAATCCTGGTTGGAAAGGATTATAGGTATAGGTGCACAGATGACCTTTTCCTATTAAGAAGGGGGTCTAAGGAATCAGGTATGAAGTATGTATCTATTTTGAATGATAATCAAGTCAGTTTCGGTTTCACAGGAGAAAAGAGCACACATTCAGTAACTTTCTTGGATTTGAGAGTATTTGTGGTCAATAACAAACTGTGTGCAGCTCTTTATAGGAAGCCCACAGCTCCACGCTAAAAGCTGCCACCCCAAGAATTTAAAATGGGGTGGCAACTATGGGGAATTGCTCTGCATACAAAGAAATTGTACTAAGGATGAGGATTTTATAAGCTCAGCCAATGAGGCCATTCAGCGCTTTCAAGAAAGAGGTTACTTGAAGGAAGTACTTGACAGAGCTTAGAATAAGGCATAATTAAAATCAAGAAATGATCTCTTTAAAGATAAAGTATAACAAGAGGAGACTAATGCTAAATTTCGAAAGATTATGAGCATTTCCAGCGATGCACATATAATAAGTAATATTATGCGAAAAAACTGGCATGCCCTTAAAACAGACTCTCTGATTATCAAAAGACTACAATGCCCCTAAAGGGAAACAATTACATAAAACATACAACCGGCATAGGTACATTAAATAAAGAAACTTTTTAATTATTTTTCACATCAACATAAGGATAAAACATCATATAATCATCATACTATAGGACAAACCATCCCACCCTAAGAGAAAGAAGGACAAGGTGAAAGAAAAAGTGCTTGTGTTAGGCGATAGAGAAATATAGTCAATATCCACATATTCCAAACATTAAAAACAGAAGGTAAAAACAGCCGGTAGGTTCCTTATTCACTGCATTAATTCAGTTTCAAATTATCTGGGAAAACCAATCTTCTTTTTATGTCCCTCTTTATATGTATACAAAGACCAATCCCGGCTGTGAAAAGTACTTCAACGTTTCGACCCTTATAAATCCTGGGCCAATTCAGTGCTCCATAGCGGGTCTTCTTCAGGACTAGCTGGTGGGAGTCCCTATAATAATATCATAGAACGAATCACAATAAACAAATGGAACGTTCTTACCTATGCTGATCTTCTTTTAGCAAATATAATCACCCTCACTTCTAAAAAGCTTCTTATCACAACATTCTTTTCATTATTTCAATGGGTCAAACAGCTCAATCTAAAGGATAAATCAAATTACAAAAATACCTAAGTCACCTCATATCTGCTCCTCATATCGCATTGGATCTCCAAATACTAGATACATACAATAAGCGAGGCTTACCTCATATGGATAAACATACCCATTGACTTAATCACCGACTTTTTATTTTCAATATATTCCCATCTACGCCATGTGTCTCATCCTTTTAATTCAATCTAGAAAATATCAATACGTGAAATTATTACCTCAAGTATACATATATTATTTCCTCCAATCAAACCTTAATCAATTTACGAAATGCAGCGATAGTCTGCAAACGTATTAACACATATTTCGATCGATAGGAACCATTCACTAAAAGAACTTACAATAAATCCGTTCAGTTTAAACAAAGTATAAGTAAAATACTCTCAAATACGGAACAAATCAGTCAGTTACATAATGCTCCGAAAAAGAAAGAAAATCCCACTTATCTAAATTGCAAAATGCAGCTGTGATCTGCAGACGCGCTCACCGACATTTTAATCAATACCTTCAATCACAGAAAAAATCACTATCAGACGGATTGTCAATGAACACAATCAATGAAACTGTAGACAGGTCTCCTCGACCGCGTCCTGTGACTCCCAGAGCTGGCGCCGTTCGCGAGACTCGCTCAACCCACTTCCGCGTCCCCATGTTACCATGGGGACGCCGTCGGACGCCTCAGGGACGGATTTCCGGATTTAGGAACGAAAAGCAACGATGGACTTCATAGAGAGCGCGCGTTGCACGGAGCCGGAAAAGACAGAAGGGAGAAGACCGCCGGACGCCGAGAGGGAGTTTCCCAAGCCTGCACAGACGCCAGTGAACCGCAAGGCAGTTTCCACTGGAACTCGAGAGACAACGCCCTACGAATCCCGCCACGACCCAGGAGTGTCGTGGCTCTACAAGGTATGGTCCTTCCTAGGACAGAAAGCGCACAAAACAGCAATAAGGGTCACAGGGGAAGGGAACCGGGGAGGTGGGCCAGGGGAAAGGGAGCACCGGTGAACCACTGGAGAGCACTTTGGGGCACAGTTCTGACTAATACAAGGATAGAGCGTGTCAAAAGTACCCAAGTCCTGCACCCTCACCGCTGGGCACCCTTCACCACCAAAACCCTGAGAGACCTCCCTCCCTGCATGCAGCCCTAAAAGAAACCCACACAAGCGCCCCACAACAAACTTACCTTTGGTATGTCCTATGTTTGTTTTCCGGTATCCGCAGGAGACAAGAGAACCAGACGTCCGCCGAACCTAGAAGAGAGTAAAGACCAGACGGTTAAAGTGAACTGAAGAATCTACAAGACGTCCGAACAACACATTTGTACTAGATTAAAACTAAATAAACATATCATTCACCCTATCTCAGTCTCAGACCCCTCTGTACCACCCGAAGCCTACCACAGTAACCAAAGTGCAGCCACGGCGAACTGCAGCGGTAAACTGCAGACACGCTTGCCGACATTTTAATCACTACTTTTCATCAAAGACAAATTCTTTGCCAGATGAGATATAAATAAACGCAATCAACGGAACCAAAGTACAACCACAGTACTTTCCGAAGAAATGTACTGAGAGCAGATTCCGACTTCCTACCTTGATGGCGGACGGTGTCAACTAACAACGCGCAGTCCATGACAAGACGCAGCGTCTGTGAAGACGTTCTTATAAAGTCTTCAAAGGTACGTAGCTACCATTCGAGGAAATGTGCAAACCAAACTGACTCCAATGCGAGTCACGGCCTCTCCAGAGAAGCTATTTAAATATTATCACAATCATCGCTTCTTTCCAATAATAGTAACACTGCCCGAAGTTGACACATAGGGGCATGATCTCCTTGTCAATTATACTTGGAAATCAAACTACTGATAGATGAAAAGGTATTACTTCAGGAATGTCGGAGTTCCATATTTATTTTAACCCAACGCGATTCTACCTTACATTTAGAAAGGATCATAACCATTATATCAAGTATACCCTTAGATGATATAAACACAGTATTAATGGCCAAATGTTAGCTATATCTAAAAGAGATAATGCGCCAATTAAAAGTAGAAAAGAGTAGATATACGCCACCTGGAGTTAGAACAATTTGTCTACCAAGGGACTAACTGCTCATAATTTAAATTTTACTTCAAGCTGATATCCCATTCACTATTAGCTATGGGCCAATCCCGCTGTTTGTCTTGCGATTTCCTCATATTCATTCAAGCCACTATCTACTGAGTTCAAAAGATGGATCCATTAACACTCTCTCAGATTCATGGCCTTAGTTAAATCGCCCCCTCTTGGGTTGGGGTTGATCCTCTCAATGACCACCCATCTCAAGGAGTCTGCTGAGTGATTTAATGCAGTGAAGTGGTCCACAAGAGGTGCACCTAATGTTTTGCATCTGATGCGACTGCAATGTTGGAGAATGCGTGTTTTAACCTTCTGTTTTGTCTGGCCCACATAGAGTAAATCACATGGGCATTTGATAATGTAGATTACATTACTCGTATTACAATTAGTATGTTCTCTCAGAGTCACAGAAACATTTTTGTATTGAAATACTTTCATCTCAGTACATTGTATACAGGCTTTACATGATCCACATTTAGAGTGGCCAAAAATCTTTGGTAAATTAAGCATTAATATCAATGAAGGTTTATAAGGTTCAAATAGCAAAGAGCTGACCACCCAATCCTTTATATTTTTGCCTCTTTTAAATGCATGCATGGGAGGCTCATTAATTTGAAGATCATCTGAAATCATTTGCCAGTACTGATTAATCACTTTTCTTATTTCTATGCTCCTAGTGCCAAAGGTAGTAACACATATTAATCTATCTATCATTTTCACTCTGTACTCTTCCTTTTGGTGTAAGGAGGTCCTCTCAATGGCAAAACCACACTCTTTTATGTGCCTTTCTCACAAGACTTCTTGGGTAACCATGTGTTACCAGACGGTTAATCAAGTCATCCGACTCCCGGAAATAATTCTGTTTGAGAGAACAATTCCTCCGGATATGGAGGAATTGGCCATATGGCAAGTTATCTCTTAAATTCCGTGGGTGGTGACTAGAATATTGTAATAAAGAGTTTTTTTCACTTTGTTTCCTGAACAGAGTGGTATACAAACGACGTTCTTCTACTCTGACACTTAGATCAAGGAAATCTATTTCCGAAGCGCTATACTTGATAGTGAATTGAATGTCTTTGGATCTATCATGAAGCCACTTATGGAAATCCAAAAGATCTTTCTCACAGCCAGACCAAATCATGATCGCATCATCAATGTATCTCTTCCACATCGTTAGATTAACAAAATAAGGTGTCATTTCATTAAAGATGTGTTGCTGTTCAAAGGCATCCATAAATAAAATAGCCACATCAGGAGCGAAGGCAGCACCCCTAGCAACCCCCTTTGTCTGAATAAAAAAATGTCCTTGAAAATAGAAACAATTCTTAACCATAGCAATTTCCAACAATTCAATAATAAAACTAGTGGGTACTTGTGTAGGTTGGACTCTTCTATTAAGTACCTCTATCATAGTTTGAAGAGCCTGTTGCTGAGGGATATTGGTATATAAGGATACAATATCCATTGTGACCAAAAATTGGTTCTCACAATCGAATTCCAGATCATCAATCAGTCTAATACTATCCATTGTTTCTCTAATGTAGGCTTCTGTTTCATCCACTAGGGGTTTTAGAAAAAAATCCACATATTTACAAATGTGTTCTAAAATGGAACCACATCCCGATATAATTGGGCGACCTGGAGGTTTAGAAAGATTTTTGTGAATTTTAGGAAGTGTGTATATAGTGGGAGTACGTGGATTATTTTTGTTCAAGAAAATCATATTCAGATTCAGTAAAAAAACCATGAAGAAGGCCCTCATTAGTGACTTTCTTGATCAAATTTGCCACCTCCTTGGTAGGATCACGCTCAAGTTTCACATAGTTACCTATCTCTCCTAATTGGATGAATATCTTCTGTTTATAGTCCTCGATGTTTTGTACCACTATCGCTCCCCCTTTGTCTGCACTTTTGATAACTATATCCTTATTTGCTCTTAAAGTGTATAAGGCATCCCTCTCAGTTTTGGAGATATAGTATTTGACATATCTCACTCGTGCAGTCAGGTTCATTATATCTCTCATAACTACCTGCTCGCACGCTAAGATCTTGTGTGACATCGCATGCATGGGAGGTGTAAACATAGAGGGTGTCCTAAGGGAGGTCACTGAAGCAGGGGCCTAAGTTGGAAACTTTTTGAAAAAATATCTCAATCTAATCGAATTAAAAAATTGGTATAGTTCCATCTTTAGATTAAAAGAGTCAGGTAAATTTGTAGTGACAAAAGATAGACCTTTAGATGGCGCTTGACGTTCTGTAAAGGACAACTGATATCTAGATAAATTAATTACCGGGTCCGTTGCCTTCACCACCTGTAGTATTGTCTCCATGTTTGTATCTCTCCGTGGTCCTGCTGCTGAAACTGCACCTCTATCCTGCCCCTGTACCGCCATCTGTTTCAACCCCGTTCCCTGGGAAAGCCTCTGTTCCAAGGACGTCCTCCTCCTTGGGGTTGGGGCCATTGTGCAGGGCCTAAAAAAGGACCTGAAGTTAGAGCTAGCTGTTGAAAATCCTGATCTCAGGAGGCTGTACTAGTACTTGGTTGATCCGTATCACTATCTCCCCCACTGGTACCTGATGATTCAGAGAAAGTCGTATCTCTCCTAGGTCCATTACGACTTCTTGTAGAGTATCTCCCTCTGAAATCTTGTTTGTAATAATCATCCAATAGATACGGATAGGTCTGTTTTTTTGTCATACAAACTAATATCTCTGGCTAGTTTATTAAGTTTATACTGTACATCTGAGTATTCATATCAAAATCCTTCATACTTCTATCAAGACGATCAAGTGCTTCTTTCACATTAGCCAGAGCCTTGTTCTCTCTGATTTATTTTTTCAAGTCAGTTATCTCTTTTGTCAATTTGTTTATCTCCTCTAATGCTGTTTCCACTCCTAGCACCATCCAATGTCTAGAACAGTAGTTAGCTACAAAACTAAAACCTTCTTTAAACTTCGGATTATCTACAAAAATTGCTGGTTCATTTCTTACTTGTAATCCCTAGGGATCGTGTTAGATTGTAGGTGCTTAGTTACCGAATGGCTGTGTAGGTGAGTGCGGACCAATTTCTTCTCCAGTCTCTCAAGTTTATTTATCTTCTCATTCAGTGATAGATCGATAGTAGATGGAGCATTCCCTAAGAATTCCACACCCGTCTGTCCTTGAATTAACCTATTAATGTAATCTTCACTGTACAATAAAAATTCCCTGTCCGAATGGGATATCAGCTTGAAGTAAAATTTAAATTATGAGCAGTTAGTCCCTTGGTAGACAAATCGTTCAAACTCCAGGAGGCGTATATCTACTCTTTTCTACTTTGAATTGGCGCATTATCTCTTTTAGATATAGCTAACATTTGGCCATTAATACTACGTTTATGTCATCTAAGGGTATACTTGATATAATGGTTATGCTCCTTTCTAAATGTAAGGTAGAATCGCGTTGGGTTAAAATAAATATGGAACTCCGACATTCCTGAAGTAATACCTTTTCATCTATCGGTAGTTTGATTCCAAGTATAATATAATTGACAAGGAGATCATGCCCCTATGTGTCAACTTCGGGCAGTGTTACTATTATTGGAAAGAAGCGATGATTCTGAGTGTATTTAAATAGCTTCTCCGGAGAGGCCATGACTCGCATTGGAGTCAGTTTGGTTTGCACATTCCTCAAATTCCTTTGTACGTCATGGTAGCTACGTACCTTTGAAGACGTTATAAGAACGTCTTCACAGACGCCGCGTCTTGTCAAGGACTGATCAGACGCGGCGCGCTGTTAGTTGACACCGTCCGCCATCAAGGTAGGAAGTCGGAATCTGCTCTCAGTTCATTTCTTCGGAAAGTACTGTGGTTGTATTTGGTTACGTTGATTGCGTTTATTTATATCCCATCTAGCAAAGAATTTGTCTTTCATGAAAGGTAGTGATTAAAATGTCGGCGAGCGTGTCTGCAGTTTACCGCTGCAGTTCGCTGTGGCTGCACTTTGGTTACATTGATTGTGTTCATTGACAATCCGTCTGGTAGTGATTTTTTCTGTGATGGAAGATACAGATTAAAATGTCAGTGAGCGCGTCTGCAGATCACAGCTGCATTTCGCAATTTAGATAAGTGGGATTTTCTTTCTTATTTCGGAGCATTATGTAACTGACGGATTTGTTCCGTATTTGAGAGTATTTTACTTATACTTTGTTTAAACTGAACGGATCCATTGTAAGTTCTTTTAGTGAATGGCTCCTATCAATCGAAATATGTGCTAATACGTTTGCAGACTATCGCTGCATTTCGTACATTGATTAAGGATTGATTGGAGGAAAGAATATTTGTATACTTGAGGTAATAATTTCACGTATTGATATTTTCTACAGTAGATTGAATTAAAAGGATGAGACACATGGCGTAGATGGGAATATATTGAAAATAAAAAGTCGGTGATTAGGCAATGGGTATGTTTATCCATATGAGGTAAGCCTCGCTTATTGTATGTATCTAGTATTTGGAGATCCAATGCATTATGAGGAGCAGATATGAGGTGATTTAAGTATTTTTGTAATTTGATTTATCCTTTAGATTGAGCTGTTTGACCCATTGAAATAATGAAAAGAATGTTGTGATAAGAAGCATTTTAGAAGTGAGGGTGAGTATATTTGCTAAAATAAGATCAGCATAGGTCAGAACGTTCCATTAGTTTATTGTGATTCGTTCTATGGTATTATTATTGGGACTCCCACCAGCTAGTCCTGAAGAAGACCCGCTATGGAGCATTGAATTGGCCCAGGATTTACAAGAGTCGAAACAGCGACATACTTTTCCCAGCCGGGATTGGTCTTTGTATACATATAAAGAAGGACATAAAAAGAAGATTGGTTTTCCCAGATAATTTGAAACTGAATTAATGCAGTGAATAAGGAACCTACAAGCTGTTTTTACCTTCTGTTTTTAATGTTTGGAATATGTGGATATTGACTATATTTCTCTATCGCCTAACACAAGCACTTTTTCTTTCACCTTGTCCTTCTGTCTCTTAGGGTGGGATGGTTTGTTCTATAGTATGATTATATGATTTGTTAACCTTATGTTGATGTGAAAAATAATTGAAAGGTTTCTTCATTTAATGTACCTATGCCGGTTGTATGTTTTATGTAATTGTTTCCCTTTAGGGGCATTGTAGTCTTTTGATAATCATTTGCACCCAGCCCCTTTCAGTATATGGGTTACCCTCTGTGGTTTATTAGCACTTAAAACAGACTCATCATAGGACTTGCCTTAGGGAAGGCGTTGTTGGACTTTAAGTCCAACACTTTCCATACTGTGGCGCAGACTGGAGTTGGAATAGTAAATTATACTATTTCAAAGACCAGCGCTTTCCCCAAGGCAAGTCGTTTTAATGACTTGCGTGATAAAGGAATGTGTTGTTCCGACATACAACATATATATTTATATATATATATATAAAAAAAACAAAGGTTATATTTAGCAAATGAATTTTAAAAAACGTTTGAAATTCACTGAAAAAAACAAATGTTACAGGGACGTTATAGTTAGGCTCACATTTTAAACATACAAAACCATAGAAATTCACCTGTTAGAGTTATCTCAAGTAATTATAACTGGTGCCATAACGTAACTATAACACAAAGGCTGTGCACAGCTGGGATTGATCGTGAGCCTCGGCTGTGGCTAGTTTGTGCGTCCAACCCCTAAATCCAGCGCTGTGCACAACATTCGGCCGTGCGCAGTGGGGGTTGTCCGCAGGACCTGCGGTCAACCTCTATACCCACCCAATTCTGTGCTACGCAAGGCCTTTGGTCGTGCGCAGGAAGGGCTGGCCGCAGGGCCTGGTCTGTGGCCCGTCCCTGCAGCCAAACCCTATAGCAACCCAATCCTGCATGGCCCCATCTCCTTAGGCCAACATTGGCCCCCGGGGACCCCATGGGGTCTAGCATAAATATTTTTTTTTTTGTGGGAGTGGAGGCTGTGTGGCCACCCACCCAGGCCAATCGCAGCATGGGGACCCCATCCCCGAGGCCTGGCCTAATTTATTTTGGTTGTTTTGGGGAGGGGGGCCCTGTGGCCTTCCCCAGGCTGATCTGGGCCCAGGGCCTGGCTATGTGACCGGGGTGCCCTGGGGGGCACCCAGTCTCAATGTTAAGGACCGCAGGAGGAGCCTGAAGGCCCCCACCGTCCCAGCTGGCTCCCCGCCTCCAATGGGTGCCAGCATTGCTGTCACAGCTCTTCTGTGTTCCTGCCTGCATCTCCACGGGCAGGCACACAGTGGAAACCTCCGCTTCGATGAAGAGAGCTGTTTGACAGCTCTCCCTTCATCAGACCGGAGTGTTGGCTTTGACTTCAAAGCTGCCGCCAAGCCACAGCAAACAGCTATGTCTCAGGGGTGGGCACCCCGGGACATAGCAGGAGCCAGCCCAGGGGGGTGGTGGTCCCAATGGTCCCCCTCGAACGTACATAGCCTCAGGGATGTGGTGACCCCTGGGGCAATGGGGGGTCCAAAACGGACACCCTTTTTGTTTACTTAATCTTTACGCCGGGGAGGTGGTGGTCCCTGGGGCTGCAGGGGGGGCCACCCGCCCCCCCAGCACCAAATTTCTTTAATGCCATGGGGAGGTGGTGGGCCCCAGGGCTTTGGGTAGGCCATTGGGGCTCCCCCACATCAAAAAAGTATTTTGCACCGGGGAGGTGATGGTCCCCGGGGCTGCTGGGGGGGGGGGCACTGATGGCCCCCCGCATATATGAATAAATGTCCCCAGGACCTGGCACACCCGGGTGCTCTATAGAAAACACACATATATATATATATATGTATGTATATATATATATATACATATACTATGTTATTTACTGGCGGTCGCAAGTAGGTAGTTATAATTAAGACCATGTTTCCATAGAAAAAGCTGTTTTTCTCATTCCTATATCTTTGGCGCAGTTTGATGAATCTTCATGAAATGTTCCTAAAAAAGTGTTCCCGAAAATTTTGTTGCACATAGGAAGTTTTGGGGTGATCCGTCAAGTGGGAGCCAAGAAAAAGGTGGGGTCAAAAAAAGTGGATTTCCCATTATAATTCCCATAGGGATTTTGGACACAACCACAACCCTCACTGCCGGATTGAATTACACCAAATTTGGCAGAAAGGTAGCTTTTGGTCCAGAAAGAAGACTTTTTGTTGTTTGGTGTATATCCATTCAGTAGTTTTTGAGATACTAAAACAAAAACAAATATAGATATCTAGAGGCGCGAAGGCTTTGCAAATATCCCCGAACTCGTGCTGAGATTTGATTGGCTGCCATCACTTCAATAAGGAAGTGTCAGCCGAGTCCCACAAAAAAGGTAAAAAAGAAAAGGGGAAGGGTAGGGACACGCTGCCCCCTTCGCTCTGGTGTTGGTGTCCCAGTGGTACCCCACCACGGCAAAAAAGCACTTAAAAAAAAAAAGATTTGGCGCAAATTTGTGGCAAACATTTTAAAAAATAACAAGCGTGATATCCCACGCTTGTTTATACTAAAGGTCTCAAGAGGGCCAGGTCCCGGGGGCATTTGAATATATTTTAAAAGTAAAGTAAACGACCCCCCTCCTAGAGCATTCTTATGCCCTGGTGATCACCACCTGCCTGGGGTTCATAATTATAAGAATGCAGGTGGGCCTGCTGGGCTCACCTGTGCCTGGGACCGCCACCTCTCTGAGGAAAATTATGAAATGAATGGGGTGGGCTCACGTGGCCCCCCTGCAGTCCTGGGAACCATCTCTTCCCCGGGGCACAAGATTAAATTAATGAAGATAGGCCTGTGCAGCCAACCCACAGCCCCGGGGACCACCACCTCCCTGGGGCTGAAAAAAAATAATGAAGGGGGTCGGTTGCGGACCTCTGACCCCAGGACCACCACCTCCCGGGGCGAAATACAAACATTGGAGGGGATCCACGCGGCCCTCCTCATGAAGCCAATATTGGCTCTAGGGACCACCACCCTCCCAGGGCCAGCTCCTGCTATGTCCCAGTGTGCCCACCCCTGGGACATAGCTGTTTGCTCTGACTTGGCTGGAGCAAGTCAGTGCAAATACAACTCAACTCCCTGCAAGCCAGAGCTTGCTGGGAGCAGATGTTTTTCTCTGTTTCCAAGCCTGCAGAGATCCAGGCAGGGAAACAGAGGAAACAATTGCTCTCACAGACAGGGAGCTGCATGTGACAGCAATGCTGGCTCCCGCAGGAAAGGGATCACCGGGGCCAAAATTGGCCCGATAGGTGGGGGCGTGGGCCTCCCTTTAAATTGCTAAGAGTAAGCAAATCACCTGGAAGGTGCGTCCACTTGGCCCCCTTCTGTCCACCTTAGTAGTATGCATGTCTTCCTGCCTTTTGCCAGGATGATGGACAGCTTCCCAAATGGACCCCCCAGTGCATTTCCTGCTGATTTTGATGATGCATTCTTGATGGCGTGGACATCTCCACAAAACAAAGAAGCACTTACCTCATTTAGGTAACAGGAAGGACACTGGTTTGGTGGAGATTTACATCTTTGTAGTCTTGTTGGCCTCTAACAGGAAGGACACTGGTTTGGTGGAGATTTACATCTTTGTAGTCTTGTTGGCCTCTCTATAGGAGGATTCATCTCATCACAGGATTCTAAAGAAACTGGCAACAGGAACAATCATGTTGCCAAAACGCGCACATGGTCACTGGTGACATTTCCTTGTGCACACCTGTAGTGTAGAATACATACTGTCCATTTACCCAAGAAGGCACAAAGAATTACAGTTGGGTAGATATTTCATGCAAAGCTGTGGACTCTTGTGGGATAAAAAGGCAAGTGAGGTTCTTTTGTGACAGTCATTCACACAGTTACTGACACACCCACACAGCCACTCACACACCCACTCACAAACACACTCAGACACTGGTGCAGTCACTCACAGACCCACTCAGAGACTCACGCACCCACTTACAGACCCACTCAGACATTCATGCACCCACTCACAGACTCACTTACACATTCATGCACCCACTCACAGACCCATTCTGATACTCACGCATCCACTCACAGACCCACGCACCCACTCACAGACCCACTCTGAGACTCCCTCACAAACCCACTCAGACTCCTGTAACCACTCACAGACCCATTCACTCATGCATCCACTCATAGACCCACTCAGAGACTCATGCACCCACTCACAGACCTACTCAGACACACAAGCACCCACTCTCAGACCCACTCAGACACTTATGCGCTCACTCACAAACCCACTCAGACATTCACACACCAACTCACAGAACCTTTCACTTGCACACATACACTCACAGAGACACTCACTCACCCACTCACAGAGACACTCTCACACCCACTGTCACACACAGAGAAACCCTTTCACGTCTACTCTCACACTTTCCAAAGGCTTTACACAGGGCAGGGTTGGGTTGTTAGGAGGGTTGGCTGCAGGGTCTGGCCACAGTCCAGGCTCTGAGGCCAACTTCGCTGTGCACGACATTTGGCCATGTGTGGCGTGAGGTTGGGTGGTTATATCCACAGGGCCTGGCCGCAGGGATCCTCCACCACAGACAGCCTTTTAACGTATCATGATGAAAACTGCTCTACATTAAAAACACAATAGAAGTTCACTGAAAAAAGAAAGGTTACTGGGATGTTATAGGTAGGAAATAGAATTTTGAAAAAACATAGAAATTCACTTAAAAACCAAAGGTTACAGGGACGTTACAGTTAGGTTCTGAATTTACTTGCACACAACCAGAGAAATTCAGCAGTTATAGTCAGAGTTATTTCAAGTAAATATAACTTGCGGACTAAGGTAACTATAACTTACGCCCTCACCATGCACTGCTAATTACCCCAGATATTACAGCACTCAGGACAACTTTTATAACATCATTAAAAATATCAATGAAACATTAGCAGTCAAATTATTGAAGAAAAAACTGTGCATGGTGGGGTGATTGCAATGAAGAATCCAGAAACTGTATACTATCCTATCTCCACACCGTTTGTTGTCATTTAGGCGGTCATTATGAACTTGGCAGTTTGGCCCGCATTGCCGGCGTTGTCGGGTGAAACCACCAGCCGGCATGGCGGGCCAAACTGCCACATAATGAACCCAGTGAGGGCCGCCATCGGCAGCCCTTACTCACCTCCAGGCTTCCTCCGACAGGCAGCCTGGCGGTGGGTGGAAACATTATCCGACAGGGCAGTGGTGCTACCCCTCGGATAATGTTTCCTCAGCGTCCAGCCTTTCCCCGGTGGGGGGCTGGTGGAAGGGGTGCACCGGGGCACCCCTGGGGGCCCCTGCACTGCTCATGCACTTGGCATGGGCAGTGCAGGGGCCCCCGTGCAGTGCCCCATCGCGCAGATCACTGACCGATTTTCGGGCACTGATCTGCACGATGGGTGCAGGTGCACCCGCCGCACGGAGGCATTGGAGCCGCCGTCAATGTCCCGGCCAGGCCTTCCTGTGGACCGGCGGGCGGAATGCTGGCCCACAGGAAGGTTCTTTATGCGTCCGGCAGGGATTCGCGGACGTTGGCGGTCAGTGTTCTAACCGCCAGCATGAACATGGCGGTTGTTACCGCCGTGTTCATAATGAGGGCATTAGTCTCTATATTGAACTTAGGCTACGTCAAAGGATAGAAACATACTAGTTCAAGTTCATTTTACATTATTTAGACAATCAAGTCCATTAGCAGTACGAAACAAATTGTTTAAAAGAAGAGTTCAACAGAATCATGTTTGTCATTATCAAAATACTAAACAATTATATAAAACAAAGTGCAACATCCAGTAAAAAGTGAATTTACAAAAGCGTAATAATCATAAAAATTATTTGACTGCTAATATTATCTTATAAGCATATATATCAATTACAAAGTGCCATGTGACTCAAACTGACTTTGGTCAAAGCTGCTTTGAAAACATTTGATGTACGAAGAAAAATCTATACAAGCAAACACCAAAAGTTTTAAAACCTTATTTCACTAAAACACACGCAAACTCAAACTACTTGCTGAATGTTATGTTACTTAAAGCGGCAGGATAGTTGGGGCTGTCAGCTTAAGACTGTCATTAAGACAGTGATTAAAAAGTAAAGTCAGATTTAGATGACAACCCTCCACTATCAGCCTAACCGCTATGAGCTGCAGATGCTCTGTTATTCAGCTAAGGTCCTCCGAGATGGACTAACTTAAGTTCCTGCAGATGCAGTTGGCAAAACTGTGTTCCTTTCCCTGCTTTATTCAGGAATCTTACAAGATTTACTATCACTTGTGGATGTGCTCTATTCAAAAGGAAGTCAACGGCCTCCTGAACAGTCCGTAACCCCTTATTTATCAGTGGCCCTCGAAGTAGTCTTCTGCGTTTGTTTATTAAGTGTGAACAAATGCACAGGAGATGTGGCAGCGTCTCCTCTTTTGAGCGGCATAAACAACAATTATTAGAAACAGGTTGAATCTCCCAAGGTGGCAAAAGATCTAATGATGGTAAACAGCCCATCCTTTTCTGGCAGAACTTCAGTTTATAATAAACAGTGAAGGGCTCAATAAGATACTTTGGCCCGTATTTATACTTTTTTTAGCGCCGCATTTGCGCCGCTTTTTGACGCAAAACGGCGCAAACCTACAAAATACAATGGCATTTGGCAAGTTTGCGCCGTTTTTGCGTCAAAAAACGACGCAAATGCGGCGCAAAAAAAGTATAAATACGGGCCTTTGCGTCTTGTGCTCATAGCTATCAATGACAAGGTGGGCATGCATTTGTCTATTTAAGCTGCATCGGTCCATAGTTAAGGAAGCTGTGTGAACCACTTTATTTAACGCTATTTGAAACTGATTGTGTGGCAGATATTGGTTCCATAGGACAGCAGCGCCTTTCATTTCGAGACCTTCTTTGAAGGCATCTGACCAGCGATTATGGTTCTGTCGGTTGTAAGTCATTATTTCAGTCCAGATTTAGGCCCTCATTACAACCCTGGCGGTCGGTGAGAAAGCGGCGGTAATACCGCCAACAGGCCAGCGAAAATAAAATGGAATTACATCCATGGCGGAAACCGCCAACACAGACAGCCACTTTAACACTCCGACCGCCATGGCGGTAGAAACAAAGACCGCGACGGTAACTGCCAACAGACAGGCAGAAGTCAATGTACCGCCCACACTATTACAAGGCACCTATCCGCCAGCTTTTCTGGAGCGGTACCAACGCCATCAAAAGCACGGCGGAAACAGTACACAGAAGGGAAACCACTCACCTCTCGACACTCAACGAACAACCAGGATGCCATGGAGCCCGAGTTACAGGTCCTGCCGATGCTGGTCTACCTCGTCATCTACCAGGAACATCAAAGACGGCAGCGACGATGACGGTGAGTACTGCACCCAGCACACCGGGGAGGGGAGGAGAGAAAAGAGAGTGACACACGCTCGCAACACCCGCACCCCCCACCCACAACGACACACACACGCATATCCAGTCACATCACAGATACACCCGGTCACCCCCTGGAAGAACGCAAGGACAAAATGAAATGAGTTTAACAAGTGTAATATTCGAACAATCAGAGATAACTTTAAATCATCAGTATATACAAATAATATACAAATAATAACAGCAAGTACACAAGTCCGTACACTGTCCCATTAAATGTCCGTGGACCATTGGTCCCAAAAAGCATGGGCGAAGCCCACACATGACACCTGCCTCAAAACAGAGAGAACACTGCAGGGGCATCAGGTCGGAAAAAAACAGGCACCTCAGGGGGAATGGGAGGGGGGCACCTCAGCCAGATGATGGGATGACGCCACTGCTCATTGAGGGGGCTCCATGCCCACTACTTGGTCCTGGGGAGTGCAAAGCCACAGCCTCTCAAGTCTCTCAAGTGGATGGGTTACCCACTGCTTGGTCCTGGGGAGTGTAAAGCCACAGTCTCTCAAGCCTCTCAAGTGGGTGGGTTGCCCACTGCATGGTCCTGGGTAGTGCAAAGCCACAGTCTCTGAAGTTTGTCAAGTGGGTGGGTTGCCCACTGCTTGGTCCTGGGGAGTTCAAAGCCACAGTCTCTCAAGTCTCTCAAGTGGGTGCGTTGCCCACTGCATGGTCCTGGGGGGTGCAAAGCCACATTCTCTCGAGTGGGTGGCATCTTCCACTGGTTCTGGAGGAGGCTTTATGCCCAGAGTGCTTCATCCTGCTAAGGACTGGGTTAGTTGATGCTTTTCTCCACTGGTTATGGAGGGGGCTTGGTGCCCAGAGTGCTTCACCCTGCTAAGGACTGGGTTAGTGGATGCTTTTCTCCACTGGTTCTGGAGGGGGCTTGGTGGCTAGTGATGCTCCCATTCCCTCACCTGGGTGTCTAAGCCACGATATTTTCCGGTAAACAGGTAGCATGATACTCCATGGAGGCAGAGCCACACTCCACCTTGCGACGACTTAGGCTGCAAACTGCTGGTAGCGCCAGTGCTGGTGGTGGTGCCTCATGTAGTGTGTGCAGGGTCCAGGATGTCTCCTGCAGCCTCAAACGTCTGGCCACTGTGGATGGTGCTGATGTCCTCTGTAGTGGCACTACCTGGGTACGTTGCGGGGCAGGTAGCGGTGGCTGTGACGGTGGCTGCGGCAGTGTCTGCAGCATAGATGCTGCCGGTGGTGCAGGTGTCTGTAGTAGTGTAGGGAGACACCAGGCCGTCTCCTGCAGCCTCGGAAGGCTGCCCACTGGGGATGATGCTGGTGAGTGTAGTTGTGGTGCAGATGGTGGTGCAGGTGGTGGTGCAGGTGGTGGTGCAGGTGGCAGTCGTTGCGGCGGTGCTCACCGCGGTACAGGTTGCTGGGCTGTCTTGAGAAATGGGGATCACCAGTCCCTCACCCGGAGGCTCCGTGTCCTGAGGTGACTTTCCTTTGCTCTTGTGTCCCTTCCCCACCTTGGAAGTCGCTGCTGGGACCTTGGAACTGTCCTCTTTGGTTCTGGATGAGGCCTTGCTGGGTGGGTGGCGCGGCTTTTCTCTTCTGCATGCTGGCCCCTTCTTTACCTTGGCAGGTGGCGGAATAGGGTGGTCCTTGGCTTCAGCAGGTGGCACACTGGCAGCCCTGATGGGTGCCCCCTTCGATCTTCCCAGACTTGCAGGGACCAGAGTGGACGACGATTTTGTGGCTGAGGTGCTGGTCTGGGCTCTAGACAACCTGGCCATAGGGGAAGGACGGGGGGTGGAGGTATAGGGAAGAGGTCAATGGTAGCCAGGGAAAGTTTTTTAGACACACTGGGATGGGAAGATGGAGGGGTTTGGCAGTGGAGGAAGAGGTAGTGGTTGTAGAGGGTTACGTCTGCTGAGTTTGGGTGAAGGTGCATGGGTTGGAGGCTGTTGTGAGGTGGATGGCTGTTGAGTGGGTGTGTGCCGGCCTTTGTGTACTTTGGAAGGAGGGCTCACAGACACACTGGGAGTGGACATGTGAATGGTAGTGGGGGTGGTGACTGCACGTGAGTGGTGTGTAGTGATGGGCGTGCTGGTGATGGAGGTAGTGGCTGAGGATGTAGTACATGCAGGTGTGAGTGGGGACGAGACGGGGAGGGAGGTGGAGGATGTGGAGGACGGGGAAACAGTGGAGGCAGTGGATGTTGGTGTGTCTGCATGGGGATGGTGCTTGTGTGAGTGCCTGTGAGATGTGTGGTGCTTATGTTTGCCTGAGCCACTTTTGTGTGTTGATATGTGTGCATGCTGGTCTGATGGTGTGCTCGGGATAGGCTGAGGTACAGGGGAGTGGGTCTAGGTAGTGGATGTTGGAGGGGGGGCTGGACACAGGCACAATAACTGCCATCAGTGCTGAGGCCAGAGCCTGAAATGGTCTCTGCTGGGTGCCACGCCAGAATGAATGCCCTCCAGGTATGCATTTGTTTGCTGCAAATGCCTCTCGACACCCTGGATGGCATTCAAAATGGTTGACTGCCCAACAGTGAGGGATCTCAGGAGGTCAATAGCCTCCTCACTGAGGGCAGCAGGGCTGACTGGGGCAGGGCCTGAGGTGCCTGGGGCAAAGGAGATGCCCACCCTCCTGGGTGAGCGGGCACAGGAAACACGCTGAGGGGCTGCTGGGAGGGCGGTGCTGGTAGGGGGGGTGGCGGCTGTACCTGTTGTTGCAGTGGGCACAGAGGTGCCCGCCACCGCAAGGGAGCTCCCATCAGAGAAGGAGTTGCTGTTGTCCCCTCCTGTCCCCGTGGTGGAGCTCCCCTCGCCCTCCGTCCCACTGGTGCCTTCAGACTCCATACATTCACCCTCCTGGGCCATGTGGGTTGCAGCTCCCTCCTGCTCCGGTGCCACTGCTCCTCCGCCAGATAATGATAATGCACACAAGGACAGGGTGACAAAACAAAAAGGGGGAAAAGACAGAGGAGACATATGGTCAATGCCAGCAACACCACTACCGTTGGCAGACACAACACACAGGGAGCGTCCCTATCCACAGGAGCCTGACTGGGTGTAGATGGCCACTACCACTATTGGGGTTGGAGTGCCACAGAGCCTGCCTAACAAGGGACCTACCCTAGCAAGCTCGCCCTGGCCTAGGGGAACCCACAGCCCACATCCCCCACCCAGACACCTCGTAAAGCACGCAGAGTCAGATGAATGAGACTGTGCTCACCCCCTTGTGGCTGCTGTGATGCCCTCAAGCGCCCATCCAACTCTGGATATGCCACCGCCAGGATCCGGAACATCAGGGGGGTCATGGTGCAACGGGCACCCCTTCCATGTTGGGAGGCCATCTCCAGCTGGGCCTCCGCCGTCTTCTTGCTCCAGCGGCACAGGTCCTCCCATGTCTTGCGGCAGTGGGTGCTCTGTCTATGATAGACCCCCAGGGTCTGTACTTTCTTGGCAATGACACGCCAAATACCCTTCTTCTGATGGGAGCTGACCTAGAGGAAAGGTAAAGTATGAAAGGAACTTACTCCCCCGTCCGGTTAGTCATACTCATTGGCCACCAGTTCCCACCCATGCCCTGATACACATACACTCACCATCCTCACATGCAGGCCTCAGCCCCCCCAACATGTATCTTCCATCCACACCACTCCATAAATTTATGTCCCACGCATCATGCTCACAGTTTACTCACCTGTTGTCTGGAGGACCGTAGAGTAACGTGTCCCGGGGGTCGCCAACTCCTCCACAGTGAAGGCAGGGGCCCTTTCCCCAGACACTCGAGCCATTGTTGCTTCCAGACTGAGGCCACAGGAGCACTTGCAGTGTAGGTCCTCTCGTGTTGAAAGTCAGGTATCAAGTGGGTGAACAGCTAGAAAATGGCAGTCAAGTCGGCTGCGTGCGTACCGTCACCTCCGGCGTACATCGTCATTGGCTCCTGGAACCCATAGGGCCAAATGATAACCAATGCTGAATTGCACAGCAGTCTTCGCCTGCCTACTGTGACGCTGCACACCACCAGCGCAGTTACCTAATTTCCCCTTGTCACTCCTTACAGGTCAGGCAGCCGCCATTTCAGGGTGGCACATGGCAGGGCACCTAACTGCGTCACAGCACATTTGGGCAGAAATACGGACAGACAATGCCACACACCGATTTAATCACATTAGTGCAAAAATCCTTGTGCAAACTATATGGTACATGACCCTCTGCTCACCATTCTCTTCCAAAGAGCACATCCGCTGGGGCAGATGATGAGATGGTGTCATCCTCCGGTGTACAGACCCCTGGTGGACCTGTCGACAATGGAAGACAGTCACATCATTATCATCTACAGACTTGATCGTGCCACAGTCCAAGAACTGTGTGCCCAATTGGAGCCAGATCTGACGTCAGCTATTCGCCATCCCACAGGTATCCCCCCTCTAATGCAGGTCCTGTCAGTGCTCCATTTCCTGGCTGGTGGTTCCTTTCAAACAACAGTGGCCATGGCATCAGGGATGTTTCAGCCAATGTTCTCTAACGTGTTATCCAGAGTGTTATCTGCCCTGCTGAAACACATGGGCAGCTACATTGTTTTCCCCCAGGTGGAGGATTTGCCCACAGTGAAAGCTGACTTCTATGCCCTGGGACATATCCCCAACATCATTGGTGCCATTGATGGTACACATGTGGCATTTGTCCCCCCCCCCAGGAATGAACAGGTGTACAGAAATCGTAAAAGCTACCATTCAATGAATGTGCAGATGGTGTGTTTGGCAGACCAGTACATCTCCCATGTGAATGCCAAGTATCCTGGCTCTGTGCATGACGCTTACATTTTGAGGAATAGCAGCATCCCTTATGTGATGGGCCAACTCCAGAGGCCCCGTGTGTGGCTAATAGGTGATCCCAAGGTTCCGACACAGTATGAATAGGTGTCTGGGTATGGGGTAGTCCCTAAGGGTTGGTGTATGTCTAACAGATATCCCTCGACATTTACAGGTGACTCTGGTTACCCCATCCTCTCATGGCTGCTGACCCCAGTGAGGAATGCCAGGACAAGGGCAGAGGAACGCTACAATGAGGCACATGGGCGAACTAGGAGGATTATTGAGCAGACTTTCGGCCTCCTGAAGGACAGATTCCGGTGTCTCCATCTAACAGGTGGCTCCCTATACTACTCACCCAAGAAGGTGTGCTAGATCATCGTGGCATGCAGTATGTTGCACAACCTGGCTTTGCGACGCCAGGTGCCTTTTCTGCAGGATGGGCCTGATGTTGGTCTTGTGGCAGCTGTTGAGCCTGTGGACAGTGAGGAAGAGGAGGCAGAGGAAGAAGATATTGACAACCGAAACAACATCATCATGCAGTACTTCCAGTGACACACAGGTAAGAGACTGGTACTGCTCATCTAATATCTGACTACTGTAGGACATTGTATAAGTCTGCCTATTTACCTCTGTGTATGGACCCTGACAGTTCACTTTTGCTATGTTTACTGCTGCCCAACAACTGTCATACTTTGGTATGTCCAAATGAACATTTACATTGATATTTGTCTAAGAGGTTGTAATAATACATTTGTGAAAGTACAGACTGACTTCAGATTGTTTTGTGATTCAAGGGTGTTTATTTAAGTGCTAAGTACAGGGGGATGTGCAGTGGGCTGGGGTGATGGTGGAGGAATTTCCATGGTAGAGTCCAGTCTCTTTGTATCACAGGTACATTGTCCAATGGGGCATACGAAGTGGAGCAATGTCAGTTCAAGGTGGTCAGGGTGACATAGTGGGACAGAAGGTTGACAATCAGGAGAGTCTTATTTCCTGGCGTGGGTCTTGGCAATGTTCTCTGTCTTGTGCCTGGATCGCAGGGACCGTTTGCAGGGTGGTTCTCCTTCTGAAGGGGGTGGGTGCTGGTGGCCTGTTGTTTCTGTGGTGGGACCTCCTGTCCACTAGCACCGGTGGACGTGGAAGGCTGTTCATCGTTCGGGCTGGTGTCAGGGGCCCGGTGGTATGCCACTGTCTCCCTCATGGTGTTGGCCATGTCTGCCAGCACCCCTGCAATGGTGACCAGGGTGGTGTTAATGGACTTCAAGTCCTCCCTGATCCCCAGGTACTGTTCCTCGTGCAGCCGCTGGGTCTCCTGAAACTTGGTCAGTACCTTGCCCATGGTCTCCTGCGAATGGTGGTATGCTCCCATGATGTTTGAGAGTCCCTTGTGGAGAGTGGGTTCCCTGGGCCTGTCCTCCCAGTTTCCCTGTTGTCCCCTGAACCGTGTGCCCACTGCCTCTGACCCCAGGTCCCTGATCATCCTGTGTTAGTGGGTTTGCCTGGGGTACCTGTAGTGGTGGACACACTGCTGATTGACGTGTCCTGGGGACAGTGGCATGGGCCCGCTGGGTGGGTGCTGTGGTGGTGTTTCCTGAGGGGGGAGGTTCTGTGGTGGTTTGGGATTGTGGCAGGGGAACCGACTATTCAGAGGTTCCTGATGGGCTGGGCTGGTCATCTTGATCCAGGCGTGCAGAGCTGCTGTCGTCACTGGGGGCCTCTTCTGTGGGGGGACTGGATATGGCTGGCACCTCCTGTCCGGTAACGTTGTGTAGGGGTCCTGTTGGGGTGTAAATGCATTGTTATTGTATCTGAGTGTGCCATCTTGTGCAATGGGTGTGTTTCCCTCTACTACTGTGCTTGCATTATCGCCTTGGCCCTTTTGTGAGAGTGATTGTGTGCCCTCGGTGAGTCTCTCCCTTGGACATGCTGTGGTGATGGGTGTCCATGCATTGTTGTCACATGCAGGGCTTGGTATTGGGATGTGTGGGTTGTGATAGTGGGGTATCTGTGAGGTATTGGAGTGATGGGTGTCAGGGTAGGGGTAGAAGTTTGTGATGGCAAGCAGGTAGGGTGGGGGATGTAGTAGTAAAGATATGACTTACCAGAGTCCAGTCCTCCTGCTACTCCTGCGAGGCCCAAGGGATGCATGATCGCCAAGACTTGCTCCTCCCATGTTGGTAGTGTCAGGGAGACCAGATCCTCGGGGCCTGCGCAACTTTCCAACATGTCCACCACTGGACAGCTCAAAAAATCTAATAGATATACCACAGAGCCTGAGAGAGTCCAAGTGGGGAAAAGGGGATTAGGTAGGGAACAGCTGGGAAGGGGACCTGTCGGAAGCAAGAGGTTAAACAACACAATGTCAAGATATAATCACATTGACTTTCAATAGACTATGGATCTAAGAATTCTTATACTGTAATCATGGATAACTTAGGACATGACTATAACTAGGCCTCAAGAAATCTAGGTACCTGGAAAAATCAAGAATGGGTTAAATCATTGTTTCATTTGGGCTTTTCAGGAAATATCATTTACTGTCTAGAATACAAGAACCTTCTTCAAAATAGTTTCAGGATAAACATTGCAATTTTACAGGAGGACAAAGGCTATCTGAACATTCCATGAAAAAACAACAGAAAATGTACTAGGAGCTTAATTAGCACAAAGAATGCCGCACTTTAATTAAGCGTTTCGAGAAAACCAAAAGCTCAGGGTAAATGTGTGCACCTCAACAAACACTGCACACCAAAGTATTCAATACCATAAAAAGATCGCGTGCACAGCCGATCTGAAAATCAAGAGTTTAATGCCAGAAAAGAATCACGCACCTTGCTGCCGATTCGAAGTTTCAGAACGCTAATGTCATGAAATGATCGCGCACACTGCTGATCTGAATGTCAAGAGTTTTTATGCCAGGAAATGAATTGCGCACCTTGTCGATTCGAAATACACAATGCAAATATCATGAAATGATCGCACACACTGTTGCCGATCTGAATGTCAAAGTTAAATGCCAGGAAATGAATTGCGCACCTTGCCGATTCGAAATACACAATGCAAATATCAGGAAATGATTGCGCACACTGTTGCCGATCTGAATGTCAAAGTTAAATGCCAGGAAATGAATCGCGCACCTTGCCGTTTCGAAATACACAATGCAAATATCACTAAATGATTGCGCACCCTGTTGCCGATCTGAATGTCAAGAATCATATCTCAGAATTGAATCGCGCACCTTGCCGATTCAATCAAGAATATGTAAATGTCATGAAAACACAATCACGCACACAAGGAGTTTCACAACTAGGCCCAAAAACTCGAATGTCTTTGAAAACGGGGGTGGGGGGCCCATCCCGACCTCCGCCTTACCGCCCTGCTAAAGGATAATCAATTTAATGAGGGCAGGCCTGGAAATATCATTGTAGGCCTCCGGGTCCAGAGCTCAGGAAGTTGCTGCTGCTCTGCACCAGGACCTCTGAATAGTGAGCACGTGGAGCTGGGCTGACTCCCTTATATAGAGTAAAGCCCAGCCCAAAGACCACACCCAGTCATGGGGCCGGGAAAGCTTCTAGAAGATCCTAGAAAGGGACCACACCCTGACACACTCAGTAAGCCTGCAGCAATACCTTGCAAATGAACATTTATTACAAACATCATTAATAGTGGTTTTCAAGGTTAAAAGCTGCAATGCAAAAGGTTAACAAACTGCATATAAACATAATGCATGAATTATGCCTTTGCATAAAGACTAGCTTTTGCATTTTAGTCGCCCAGAGCGCGCACTGTCCTTATGTTGACAGTACTCCCCTCTCCCAGGCGCACTCTAGGGCCTGGTTTGCCTGGGTTCTGATGATGAAAACGTCTCACTAGTCGTGGTGCATGAATGTCAGATGCGGAGACCCATGAGTTGCTTTCAGGACCGTAACCTTTCCAAGAGATAAGGTACCAAAGATTACGACCTCTAAGTTTGGAATCCAGCACCTGTTTAACTTCGTATTCCAATTCCCCCTGTACTAGAACTGGAGCTGGTTGGGAGGTAACCTTCTGGACTGCTTTTTTCAGGAGGGAAGTATGGAACACTGGATGAATACGTAGTGACCCGGGTAACTGCAGTTTGTAGGTCACTAGATTGATTTGCTGGAGGACAGTGTAAGGACCTATGAATTTGGGATTAAACATGTGCTTTTTCTTGAAGTCAGTATGTCTTGTAGAAAGCCACACTTTATCACCTGGTTGATACAGAGGTCCTTCACAATGTTTCTTGTCGTAATGCTTTTTATATTTTTGTTTGGCTTTTTCTAGATGCTGTTGAATCAATTTCTGGGTTTGATTGAGTTGTTGAATAGTTTCCGACACAGCTGGTGTAAGAGAACTTTCTTGTGGAATTGTGATAGGCAAGGTATCAGGATGTTAGCCAAACAAGCCAAAAAAGGGTGTGACACCAGTGGAGGTGTGAAACGAGTTATTGTAGGCTAGTTCAGCTAACCAGAGCACTGATGTCCAAGAATTAAGTGCTTTCTCAGAGTAAGCACGCTGCTATTGTTTCAATGTCTGATTCAGTCTCTCAGTTTGACCATCTGTTTGAAGATGATGGCTAGTAAATAGTGTGGATGTAACTTGAAGAGTTTTGCACCAGGTTTTCCAAAAGTTGGAGGCAAATTGTGATCCTCGATCGGAGAGAATCATTCTCAGCAGCCCGTATTAACGGACCACTCCATTCAGAAGGATGGTTGCCAGTTCACTGGAGGTGGACAATTTCTTGCAAGCAATGCAATGTCTATATTTTGTGAGACTATCTACCACCACAAGGATGACTGAGTGCTGTTGAATAACTGGTAGACCTGTAATGAAGTCTAACGAGATGTGTTCCCAAGGTCGAAGTGGGGTTCGGAGCGGATGCAACATACCTTTCGGTTTTGAATGACTTGTCTTGATACGAGCACAGACTTCGCAGTTAGTGACCATTTGTTTGACGTCTTTTGTCAGAGTAGGCCACCAAAAGTAGTATTGGATTAATTCAAGAGTTTTAGGAGTACCTGGGTGACCAGCCGTAGGTATAACATGCAACCAATGAAATACTAACTTGCGAAGCTTGGTAGTGGGCACAAACAAACGTGCGTCATGGAAAGGTAGCCCTTGCTTGATTGCTCTTTTGGGATCTGCTTGAGCCCATGTCTGCCATTTTTCAATGGTGAAGGAATTGCGGATTTCTTCAAAGAAATCTTCAGTCCTTATGATGCAGAGGACCTTGTCTGGAGCAATGATTGCTCTGGAAGGCTAGACTGTGGGTAAGGTGGTAGACTCTTGGAAGGACAAGGCGTCTGCTTCAACTATGAATAGACGCTCCACATCAGGGTGAGTCAAGACTGGGGCAGTGGAAAAAGCTTCTTTCAAAGTTGAAAAGGCTCTGTCAGCTTCTGGAGACCACACAAAGGTTTCTTTCTTTCTCAAGAACTTGGTGATTGGCGCCACTGTCTGAGAGAAATGATTTATAAACCTGCGATAAAAGTTTGCAAAACCCAGGAAGCACTGTACATCTCGAACAGTCTTTGGAGTGGGCCAATCGGATAATGCTTGTACTTTCTTTTCTGCCATGACCATACCTTGAGGGGTAAGGATGACCCCTAAAAACTCAACTGTGGTAACATGAAATTCACACTTGGTTAGTTTGCAACATAGATGATGCTTTCGAAGAGCTGTGAGAATCTTCTTGACATGTTGTACATTTTCGGCCTCATTGTCAGAGTAGATGAAAATATCATTGGTATAGACTATTGCAAATATATCTAGATACTCTCTAAGAACATCATTCAGGAAAAATTGAAATGCTGCTGGAGCATTTCACAGTCCATATCTTGTCTTGAACGCAGTTTTCCATTCGTCACCTTCTCTCATTCTGACTAAATGTTAAACACCTCGTAGATCGAGCTTAGTGTAGATTTTTGCTTTCTTCACTTGATCCAACAAGACAGGAATCAGAGGCAAGGGGTATCTGTTCTTGACTGTGATCTTGTTCAAACCCCTATAGTCAATACAGGTTCGAAGATCCCCATTAGCCTTGGGGACAAAAAACAAAGGAGAAGCTGCAGGAGGCTTGGAAGGGCGGATGAAGGCATTCTCTAGAAATTGATCTAAGTACTTTCGTAGGTGTTACTTTTCATGTTCCGACAAGGCGTACACACGACAACTAGGGAGTATCGCACCTGGAGTTAGATCAATTTGACAGTCATAAGGTCTATGAGGAGGCAAGGTTTCTGCTTCCCTTTCATCGAACACGTCTTCATAGGATAAATACTGCCAGGGCAACTTTATTTCTTTCTCCGCTGCAGTGGCTATGTGAGAGTTCCAATGTTTGGCGACTCGAGACGTCTGGAGACATTTCTCATTACATAAGGCGGAAGAGAACACGACTTTCCATTCTGCCCAGTTAATCTCAGGATTGTGACCATTAACCATGGTAAGCCAAGGATAATTCCAGAATGAGGACCATGGATAACAGTAAAGATGAGCTTCTCTTCATGTTTGGTTCTTTGATCTCCCCCATCACAGATCACCGACAAGGGGACAGTCTGAAGAGTTACTGGGCCTCCAGTCAAGAGTTTTCCATCTACTGCTTGTATTATTTCTGGAGTCTTCTTCTTGGTGTATGGGATCCCCCATGTGCGAATCAAGTGGGCATCAACAAAATTCCCTGTAGCCCTAGAGTCTACTAGGGCTTTCTTGAAATAGTTATTTTTCTTTACTTGAACTTCAATGCCCAACTTGAGGTGTTTAGACTGTGAAGAGTCTATGGTGACACCCAAGAGCAACCCTTCTTTACATCTTGGGTGATCTAGTTTTCTAGATCAACTTGTACATTGGCTGCAATTTTCTGGACAGGACCTTGTTTGCTCTTTGGTTTGATTGGACAATCTTTGGCGAAGTGACCCTTGCTCCCGCAATAAAGACATTGTCCGTTCTTTCTACGTAGGTTCTTTTCGTCTTTGGTCAAAGGACTCCTGAGAGTTCCGATTTCCATGGGTTCTGGGATACTCTCTTTCTGAGTTCTTGATTCTCTATGTTCGTGAACACGCCAGGAATATTTCTCAGTCTTTTTTGCGTGTTCCCCGTCATTCTGCAAGACGATGATCTAGCCTCAAAACAAGGTTTAACAGATCTTGACAATCTGTAGGCTGAGGATCTATTTGGGCAAGAATGTCCTTTAACTCATCCTTGAGTCCTTTATAGAACAAGGCCGCTTGCTTTTCTTCAGACCAGGATGTCTTTGCTACCAGCCGAATAAAACTAGCTAAGTAGGAAACTAAGGGGGTCATTACAACATTGGCGGTAAATGCCGCTTACCGCCGTGCAGAAGACCGCCAACACACCGCCGCGGCCGTGGAATTCCACCACAGCTATTAAGACCCACAGCTCGGAATCCGCCAAAATCCAGACACCAACACAAGTCTGCCACACCAAAGGTCAGTGATAAACTGCTGATAACAAAACCTCCACCATTACGCCAACATGAATACGCCCACACTATCACGACCCACGAATTCACGCAGCGGTCTTTCAACCCCGGTAAACCATTGGCGGCACACACCGCCGCGCTCAAAATACACACACATTTACAAAACACTACTACATTGGACAATTCAAAATACACACACCTGATACACATACACACACCACTCCCACACACCCAATACAATATAAAACACACACCCACAAACCCTTGCTACCAAACATTTAGACGAAGGCCAGAGACACAGCACAGCAAAGACAACACCAGCATACAGAGGCACACAACACCAACACACATCCACATCCACGCACAAAACACCACACACCCCTAAACATCACCCCACACATCACAACACACACCATCTCACACCCCACACCACCCCATGGCACTGCAAAGACACCCCAGGTTTTCTGAGGAGGAGCTCAGGGTCATGGTGGAGGAAATCATCTGGGTAGAGCCACAGCTATTCGGATCACAGGTGCAGCACACCACCATAGCTAGGAAGATGGAGCTATGGCGCAGAATTGTGGACAGGGTCAATGCAGTGGGACAGCACCCAAGAACACGGGATGACATCAGTAAGAGGTGGAACGACCTACGGGGGAAGGTGCGTTCCGTGGTCTCAAGACACCACTTTGCAGTTCAGAGGACTGGCGGTGGACCACCACCTCCTCCCCAACAACTAACAACATGGGAGAAGAAGGTCTTGGCTATACTGCATCCTGAGGACCTCGCAGGAGTAGCTGGAGGAATGGACTCTGGTAAGTCAACTCTTAACTATTACATCCCCCACCCTACCTGCATGCTATCATATACCCCCACCCTCACCCCATCACTCCAACTCCTCACATATGTCCCACTATCACAAACAACACATCCCCACATCAAGCCCTGCATGCAACAACAAAGCATGGACACCCATCACCAATGCATGGCTACTACACATACCCACACAGACCAATAAACAATTAGCATACAAGGTCCTACACAGGAATGCAAGCACTGGGGTACAGGGTCACCCACCCATTGCACACCATGGCACACACAGATGCAATAATCATGCCTTTAAACCCCTGCAGGACCCCTACCCAATGTCACCAGACAGGAGGTTCCAGACATGCTCACTCCACCCACAGAAGAGGCCCACAGTGATGACAGCAGCTCTATCCAACTGGATCTAGATGACCAGCCCGGCCCATCTGGGACCTCGGGACAGTCGGTTCCCCTCACACTGGCACAGGCCACAACAGAGCCTCCCCCCTCTGGAAACACCAGCACTGCACCCACCCAGCTTGCCCATACCTCTGTCCCCAGGACACGTCAAGCAGCAGTGTGTCCACCACTACAGGGAACCCAGGCTAACCCACCACCCCAACAACAGCAGGGACCTGGGGGCAGTGGTAGTGGGCACACGGTTCAGGGGACACAGGCCCAGGAACACAGAGGAACTGGGAGGGCTGCTGTGCGACAGGGGGAGGGCAGGCCAAGAGAACCCACTCTCCACGAGGCCCTTTCCAACATCATGGGAGCCTCCCACCATTCCCAGGAGACGATGGCAACGGTACTGGCCAAGTTTCAGGAGACCCAGTGGCTGCAGGAGGAACAGTATTTGGGGTTCAGGGAGGAACTCAAATCCATCAATACCACCCTGGGCACCATTGTAGGGGTGCTGAAGGAACTCGTAAACACCAGGAGGGACACTGTGGCACAACAAGGGGCCCCTGACACTAGCCTGGATGATGAACTGCCCACCACCTCCGCCGGCGCTAGTGGCACCACCGCAGACATGGCTGCCATCCCCAGTGGTCAGTCGTACGAAGCTGGTGGTCAGTTCCAGGGGCCTGGACAGCTTCCATGTAAGCCCACCGTCAGTGGAGTGTCACATCCACTACCTCAGTCCACACAACTCCGCCACACCAAAGGTCAGTGTTAAACTGGCGAAAACAATTCCTCCACCGTCACGCCAACAGAAACACGCCTATGCTATCACGACCCACGAATCCACGCGGCGGTCTTTCAACCGCGGTATTCCATTGGCGGTACACACCGCTGCGCTCAAAATACACACACATCTCCAAAACACCGCCACATTGGAGAATTACAAATACACACACCTGACACACATACAAACACCACTCCCACACACCCAATTCAATATAAAACAAACACCCACATCACCCACAAACCCCTACGACCAGAAATTTTGAGGAAGCCGAGAGACAGAGAGCACAGCAATTGAGAACCCCACCACACAGAGGCACACAACACCATCACCCATACAACATTCCACGCACAAAACACAACACACTACTACACATCACCACACACATCAACACTTACACCACCCCACACATCACCCACACCACCCCATGTCATGCCAAAGACACCCCCGGTTTTCTGAGGAAGAGCTCCGGGTCATGGTGGAGGAAATCCTACGGGTAGAGCCACAGCTATTTGGCTCACAGGTGCAGCACACCTCCATAGCCAGGAAGATGGAGCTATGGCGCAGAATCGTGGACAGGGTCAACACTGTGGGACAGCATCCAAGAAATCGGGAGGACATCAGGAAGAGGTGGAACGACCTACGGGGAAAGGTGCGTTCTGTGGTCTCCAGGCACAACATCGCAGTACAGCGGACTGGCGGTGGACCCCCACCTCCTCCCCCACAACTAACAACATGGGAGGAGCAAGTCTTGACCATCATGCATCCAGAGGGCCTCGGAGGATTCGGTGGAGGAATGGACACTGATAAGTCAAATCTTAACTATCATATCCCCCACCCTACCTGCATGCTATCACACACCCCCACCCTCACCCCCTCCCCTATCACCCCACATCCTCACTAATGTACTAATAACACAACCATTCATCCCAACACCAAGCCCTGCATGACACAACTAAGCATGGTCACCCCTCACCAAAGCATGCTCACTGCACATACCCAGAACAACCTCCTAACCATCATCACACAAGCCCACACACAGGAATGCTTGCACTGGAGTACACGCACACCCACCCATTGCACACCATTACACACACACATGCAATAATCATGCTCTCATATCCCTGCAGGACCACTAAGGAACGTCACCACACCGGAGGGTCCAGACATCTCCACTCTACCCACAGAATAGGCCCACAGTGACGACAGCAGCTCTGTCCTACTGGATCCTGATGACCAGCCCGGACCATTGTGGGCCTCGGGACAGTCGGTTCCCCTTGCACAGGCACAGCCCAACAATGACCTTCCACCCTCTGGTAACACCAGCACAGCACCCACCCAGCGGGCCCATACCTCCGCACCCAGGACACGTCAATCAGCGGTGTGTCCACCACTACAGGGAACTAAGGATAACCCACCACCCCAACAACACCAGGGACCTGGGGGCAGTGGTAGTGGGCACACGGTCCAGGGGACGGAAGCCCAGGAACACAGGGGAACTGGGAGGGCTGCTGTGCGACAGGGGGCGGACAGGCCAAGGAAACCCACTCTCCACGAGGCCCTCTCCTCCATCATGGGAGCATACCATCACTCCCAGGAGACGATGGCGACGGTCCTGGCCAAGTTTCAGGGGACCCAGCGCCTGCAGAAGGAGCAGTATTTGGGGTTCAGGGAGGAGCTCAGAACGATCAGCTCCGCCCTGGGCACAATCGTAGGGGTGCTGAAGGACATACAAAAGACCATGAGGGACACTGTGGCACTCCAAGGGGCCCCTGACACTAGCCTTGACGATGAACTGCCCACCACCTCCGCCGGCGCTAGTGGACAGGACGCCCGCCACAGGACCACCACACCAGCACCCCACCCCCTGCAGACGGACAACGGCCACGCAAGCAGTCCCTGAGATCCAGGAACAGGACAGAGCAAGATGGCAAGACCCCGCCAGGAAATGAGACCACCCTGATTGTCCTACCACTGTCCCACTTTGTTACCCTGTCCATAACTTAACTGTGCCAGCTCCACTTCCTATGCCCATATGGGCAGCGCACCTGTGTGACCAATAGACTGGACTCTGCCATAGACATTCCTCCACCGTCCCCCATCACCATTTAAAAACCCCCCTCCAGTTTTGAGCACTTAGGGGGTCATTACAACCTCGGCGGTCTTTTTTGAAGACCGCCGAGGTACCGCCGTGCGGAAGACCGCCAGTGGTGGCGGTTTTCCGCTCTGCCGATTATGACCATTGGCAGCTCTCCGTCCTTTTACCGACGGTGAGCCGCCAACAGCCATACTGGCGGGAGGCGGGGAAGTGGAGGTTGCTCCACCTCCACCGCCACGCCAACAGAACACCGCCCAGCGAATCACGCCCTGTGATTCACAGTGGCGGTGTTCTGTTGGCGGTGTGGTGTCGACGGAGCTGCCCCCATGGCTCCCGTCCCCTCCCGGAGGATCGACGGACCAGGTAAGTCGATCGTCTGTTAGGGGAGGGGGGTGGGGGCGTGTTGTGTGCGTGCATGGTGGTGTGTGTGTGTGTATGTAGAGGGGGTGTGTGAGTGCGTGTATGCTTGCGGGGGTGTTGTGTGTATGGGAATGAGTGCGTGTATGTCTGTGGGTATGTCTGTATGGATGTGTGCGTGTATGTTTGTATGTGGGTGTGCGTGTCTGACTGTGTGGGTGGATGTTGGCATGTATGTCGGCTTGTGTGTGTGTAAGTGTTTAGGTGGTGCCTGCGTGCGTGTCGTGTGGGTATGGGTGATGTTATGTTGGGGGTCGGGGTGGGGAGGGGGGCCCTGCCGCCTTTGGGGGGTGGCAGGGGTGGTGGGGGGTGTAGGGGAGGGAGTCAGGGTGGGGGTGGGGGAAACCCCAATCAGTGCCAGGGAAGGAATTCCCTGGCATTGATAGTGCTCACCGCCGTGGATTTCATGGCGGTTCAAACCGCAGGAAATCCACGGCGGTAAGCCGGGTCCAAATACCGCTGGCGGTATAGTGACGGCCGCCGGGCTGGAGACCCAGGTCTCCAGCCCAGCGGGCGGAATGGAAAACCGGCGGATGACCATGGCGGTCATAATTCCCCACAGTAAGACCGCCAGCCTGTTGGCAGTCTTACCGCCGGTTTAACACTGACCGCCAGGGTTGTAATGACCCCCTTAAATAAACACCCTTGAACCACAAAACAATCTGGAGTCAGTCTGTGATTTGGTAAATTTGTATTACCAATGACAGTGTCAAAATGCGTTTTCAATTGTAAAGCCAACATACCTATGTCACACATCACAAGTCCTTGAAGGATGCAAGCAGATGACACACGTTGGTAACCACACCTGTGAAACCTTAATGGAAAGGTACAACTCAGTGACCAAATAGTGCTATGGAATGACAGACATGATAGAGGTAGAAGTGTGAAAGTGAATGTAATGGTAAAAAAGAAATGTTCTCACCTGTGTGTCACTGGAAATATTGCTGTATGACTGACTCCTTGTTTTCTATGTCTTCTTCCTCAGCTTCATCCTCATCACTGTCCACAAGCTCCACAAGCTCCACAGCTGCCACAACACCGCCATCTGGACCATCCTCCTGCAGAAAAGGCACCTGTCGTCGCAAAGCAAGATTGTGAAGCATCGAGCAGGTGATGATGATCTGGCACACCTTCTTCGGTGAGTATAATAGGGAACCACCTGTCATATGGAGGCACCTGAACCTGGCCTTCAGGAGGCCAAAGGTGCGTTCGATCACCCTCCTAGTCCGCCCATAGGCCTCATTGTAGCGTTCCTCTGCCCTGGTCCTGGGATTCCTCACTGGGGTCAATAGCCAGGACAGGTTGGGGTAACCAGAGTCCCCTAATAGCCACACCCGGTGCCTCTGGAGTTGACCCATCACATACAGGATACTGCTATTCCGCAGGATGTAGGCGTCATGCACAGAGCCAGGGAACATAACATTTACCTGGGAGATATACTGGTCTGCCAAACATACCATCTGTACATTCATCGAATGATAACTCTTCCGGTTCCTGTACACCTGTTCACTCCTGTGGGGGGGACCAGAGCTACATGGGTGCCATCAATAGCACCTATGATGTTGGGGATATGTCCAAGGGCATAGAAGTCACCTGTAACTGTAGCCAAATCCTCCACCTGAGGGAAAACGATGTAGCTCCTTACGTGTTTCAGCAGGGCAGACAACACTCTGGACAACACGTTGGAAAACATAGGCTGGGACATCCCTGATGCCATGGCCACTGTTGTCTGAAAAGACCCACTTGCAAGGAAATGGAGCACTGAAAGCACCTGCACGTCAGGGGGGATTCCAGTGGGATGGCGGATTGGTGACATCAGGTCTGGCTCCAACTGAGTACATAGTTCCTGGATAGTGGCACGGTCAAACCTGTAGGTGATGATTAAATGTCGCTCCTCCATTGTCAACAGGTCCACCAGCGGTCAGTACACCGGAGGATTCCGCCATCTTCTCAAATGTCCAAGCTGACGGTGCCTAGGAAGGACACCAGCGACCACAGAGTCAACAAATTTCCAGGTATGTACCCACAGATACACAGAACACGACACCAAACACAAAACTCTTCCTGTATGTGTGTTGAGTGTAGGCCTAGGTATGTGTGACGCAGTAGTAAATGAAGCCATGTGGGCCCCTGAAATGGCGGCTGCCTGACCTCTAAACTGGGACAATGGGATGTGAGGTATCTGCGCTGGCGTTGTACACCGTCGCGATAGGCGGTCGTAGACCGCGGCGCAATGCTGCATTGGTTAACATTGGACCCTATGGGTCCCAGGAGCCAATGATGAAGTGCGCCGGCGATGATGATACGCACCACCGCGGACGTGACCGCCATTTTCTATCTGTTCAATCACTCTGTTGAAGTAAGCCTCAGCAAGGCCTACTAGTGCAAGGGGTTCACCTTTCTCTGCACAAAGTCCTCAGACCATGTAGGAAGAAGTTGGCACACAAACTGAAATAAAAGACAAAAGTTTATTAAACCTCATGAGGTGGTACTACAGTTCAAACAGCACCCTTCGGTAATGTTTGAAATAGCACACTGAACTGAGAGAGCATGGTCCTTTTATACCCACGCAGGGGCTAAAAGGAGGTGGTACAATTATAGAAGCATGACTTGCATACATGTAAGGTCATGTGGAAATGCACAGTCGACAGGTAGGAGGAGCTAACAGTTTTCAAGGACTAACAGCTGCAGACCTTCCTGAGCATGTGCGAAAGTGGGAGATGCTAAATATTACTTGTCACTAGGCAGATTTTCAAGAGTAGTTAACAGAAAAGTAGGACAGAGCACATGGTGAGCACATGGCAGCATGTGGCAGAGAAAATGGCTGCCATGAATACAAAATGGAATCCGCGAAATGTTCACAATAGTTACTAAATACAAGATGTCTTCTGCTAATGCTTAATCTAATCGCTGCTAAACTACAACAGACGACCCTTTCAGCATTAGCTGAAGACATTCGTCTTTCTGGGATAATCTAAATATTCATCTTGTATATTTATGCTCATCATTTCAGCTATTTCCTTATATAACATGTGTTGTGCTTTTATTTCTGTAATATTTCTTTTGGTAGGCATACAAGCAGTAATACACATGGAGCAGAACATTGGACCACACTGAATACAGATACAGCATGTGAAAAATATTGCAATCATTACACACAGGATAGTCAGTAGTTTCCAGCCCCAGACGGAAACAAGAGCACAAAACCATCCAGAAAAAGTCCAAGTACCAGTCTCTGTGTGGATTTCTGCAGCAATTTTATGCAATTTAGATATTGCATCATATACTGAAGGTGAGTGATCGGGAATAAAAACACAGCAACTACTACCGATGATGCGACATGCACCACCTCGGTCAGCTAATATCACATCTAGTACCATACGATTTTGGAGCGCTACAATCCTCGCAATTTGGAGCTCCTCAGTAATATTCCCAAGTGCCAGAGCTGCCTGATTGGTAACAGCTTCCACAGCCCTAGTCAATCGTCTCACTTTCCTACTGTTTAACGCAGCACCCACAAAGGGGAATAACCCTAAATTAAAATCAACATATTGTTGCAGGCTAGTATCCGTTTGGTCTACCTCATTTGTACTTATTGCCCTTTTATATCTATTTTTAATGATGTCATTGAATGATGCAGGGGCCAAAAACACAGGGGGTAATAAAAAAGATACATAACACACACCTGACCACCCAACAGTTAGTTGGTAATATCCATAGTTACCACAAACAAAATATGTATTATGTGAAGCTGTAAAACTACTATTATTTACACCCTCAATAGTTAAAATCAAGGTACAATCGCTTATCCCTACTGGAATTCGCCCAATGCTCCGTATACATAAATCTGCTTTAGTTTTTGTAACAGAAATCACAAATTGTTCTTTCTTGTCAGAGTCTCTTATATTTGTGAAGACATATGGTATTGAAACATTGTCCGGTTGATACTCTTCCCATTCCCATTTAGTTCCTTTGGCTTGGGGATACCCATCTTTGTCTTGGTAGCATACTTTATTAAGGCGAAAAAGAAGTCCGCCCTCTGTACGTTTTCCAGATGCAAACAAAAGCGTGTACCAAGCTTGACAAGAACCATTGTGTGAAAAAGGAAGAGGAATGAAAGGTGTTCCTCCTTTCTTTTGATGCGCAGGTATCATTCCCCATACCCAACAGTTAGTAGTATTTGTAGCATTATGAGTATGATGCAACATCTGAATGAAAGTATTATTGAAGTACGATTGACGGTGCTTCTGCTCCTAATAGGGAAACGTAAAGTAATAGTGATTTCTGGTACTGGAGCAGTGGCAACAAAAAACTCACGAGCAGGAGACTTTGTTTCAACAAACCAGGTGATTATTGCTATAACCACCAAAACAACAACAAACCCCATAGTACTAATGATCAGTTTGTTATTCATTTTAGCAACAGTGATAATCGACCCTTTTAGAAATGAATTAAAAACAATCGTTGGAGCTCTTATCCCTGGGCAGCCGCTGATTTCTTCACCATGGGCCAAGACGGGTGTCACTACTCTAATGCATGGCTGATCCCCCCCCCTTGCCACACTGGCTCTCCGTTTCACTAACCCAGGGAGGTAGCTCAACCAGTTTTTTTCAAAACATTTTCAGATTCTTTCCTCGGTCTCAAATTATATCGCGACACTCCAGAAGTCGTATGGTCCGGGTAGACCTCTGCAGATTCATCAGGTGATATAGCACGGCCTTTCTCCGTAGTCAAAATCTCTCGATGATCGGTCAACACAGCAGGTTCCACCAAGGTTGGTAGCACTCTCTTGAGGTGAGTACTATGGACCCAATTCTTTCGGTTCGTCACTTGAACTGCTGTCCTTGTCGCAAGGAGCACCTGCTCTGGGCCTCGCCACCTTGGTTCCAAGCTGCTTGATCTTTCAAAGGACTTAATCATCACCTGGTCACCAGGTCGGAGTTCATGGCCTTCACCTGTAGATCTGTCAGGAGGTGCTTCTCGAACCTGTTGATGAATAGAAACCAAATTGTTGGTTAACTGTGCCAAATAATCATTCATCAGGACACAAGGTACATCATATAAAGAATTTGGCTTAGGAACTCCCCAAATATTAATTGGCCTCCCGAAAACCACTTCGTATGGGCTAAGGCCAAGTCGAGAGTGTGGCACTGACCTAATAGACAATAATGCCAACAGTAATGCATCCGGCCAAGTTAAGGATGTGGAAGCCTGTATCTTCGCTAACTTCAGCTTCAAAGTAGCATTATACCTTTCCACCAACCCTGCTGATTGTGGGTGGAAAACCGCATGGAACTTCTGTTTGATCCCTAATCCTTTCAGGACATACTTAATAACTTCCCCAACAAAATGAGGTCCGTTATCATTCCATAAAAGTCTGCAAACACCAAACCTAGGGAAAAATTCTTTCAAAAGCACCTTCGCTGTGGTAATGGCAGTATTATCCTTTGTGGGGTACACCTCTATCCATTTACTGAAGGCACATACCACCACCAAGACATACTTTAAATTGTTGCAGCGTTCAAGCTGAATATAATCCATTTGTAGAACTTCAAAAGGTGCAGTTGGTGTAGCAAACCCTCCTGCAGGAGTACGTGTCCCTTTTCCAGGATTGTATTGTAAACAGATCAAACAAGACTGTACTACTCTCTTAGCTGTACTGGGAATTTCTGGATGCTCCCAAACTTGCGTAAGCAACTTCGTTATTGTTGAAGCTCCAACATGTCCCAGCCCATGTGCCATCTGAACCATAGGTTGTACAAAAGCTATAGGCAATTTCCATTTATCCATCTGCTTATTCCGTCAACAGCCCTCATCATCCAATTCTCCATCTTCAGACCATTGCTCACGTTCTTTCACAGAAGCAGATTTCTGTATATCTAATACGTCTTGTCTAGCATTATGCCAACGTTCAGCTTGTGACTTCACTACATACATAGAAGTAGTACTTCGCTGCATCGCAGTGTCACGTGCTACGCGGTCCGCAAGAGCCTTACCTTGCCCTATCTTATCGGTCACTTTCTTGTGTGCACTACATTTCACAATAGCTAGTTTCTTTGGATATGTCAATGCAGTCAAGAGGTTATGCACTAATTCTCTGTGCATTATCTGCATCCTGTGGGATGTGAGAAAGCCTCTCTCCTTCCAAAGCAAACCAAAACCATGAGCGACTCCAAAAGCATAGCGGCTGTCTGTATAAATGTTCACACATAAGTCAGTACTAAGCTCACATGCTCGTGTCAAAGCTATTAGTTCAGCTGCTTGAGCTGACTTCTGTGGTATACGATCTGTCTTCACTACCGTGTGTATTGTGGTGATTGCATATGCAGCTGAGGTCGTACCGTCTGGCAACTTCAAACAAGACCCATCAACCCACAATTCCCCGTCTACATCTGGAAGGGGCGTATCTTGTAAATCAATACGACCCTTTGTCTGTTCTTCGGTAAGGAATATACAATCATGTGTTTCTTGTGACTGAGGCTGAGTCACCGGATATGGCAACAAAGTGGCTGGATTTAGTGTTGCACATCTCTTCAGTGTAATGTGAGGAGCCAGCAATGTCAACTCATATCCTGTTATACGAGCGCTAGTTAAATGTTGTGTCTTTGTTTGATTTAAAAGAGCATCAACCGCAAGGGGGTACTAACACCAACAGCTTATGTGACAAAACTATTCCTTCACTCTGACGTATTGACACAGCTGTTGTGGCAAATGAACGAAAACACCCAGGCAACGCTCGAGCAACAGGATCAAGTACTGCTGAAAAATATGCACAGGGACGCTGCTTATCGCCATATGTCTGTACTAAAACTGACAATGCACATCCATCTTTCTCATGTACGTAAAGTGCAAAAGGCTTCATGTAATCTGGAGTACCTAACACTGGTGCTGAACAAAGGGCTTGTCGTAGCTGCCGGAAAGCAGTCTCACATTAATCTGTCCATGGCAGGGACATTGGAGTATCTTTAGTCAAAAGTGCTAGCAGAGGTTTGACAATGTGTGAAAACCCTAATATCCATTGCCTACAAAAAGAAGTAAGACCAAGGAATGCATGAACATCTTTCTGAGTAGAGGGTACTGGTGTGTCTAAAATTGCTTGAATATGATCTGATGTAAGTGCACGGCCCTCCTTAGACAAAAGGTGACCTAAATAGGTTACCCTTGGTCTACAATATTGCAATTTCTTTCGTGACACTTTATGATGGTGTGAAGCAAGAAAAGAAAGTAAGGACAAAGTGCACTTTTCACATTGCTCAGGGGTATCAGCTGCCAACAAAATATTATCGACATATTGTATGAGAGCCACACCTTCAGGCAAAACAAAAGAATCAAGTTGTCCAAAGTCATAGTACAATAACTAATTGCTCCCTCAACTTTCTCAAGGCGGCTGTATTTTTCCGTGGGTCAGGTAATGCTGTTTTAAGTGCCATTACATCTGCCCTATTCCAAGGAGTATATACCCAATTATAAATAAAATAACCCTTAGCATCAACAGAAGTTTTATCATCACTTGCCCGATCCTTTAGGAGGAACATACAAAGGCGCGGCCTCCCGCATTGGTTTCGCGTGAACTATCATAGTCTTATCTGTTCCGAAGATGGAAGCTTGCACCCCACCGGTCTGAGATGTCCGTGCAACTACGTCCACAGCCCTTTTCTCCTCTTGCAAACGGTCTGCTGCAACACATAATTTCACCAAACGCCTGATTGCATTAGCCACCTGGGAGAAAAGAAAAAGACCATCACGCATATGCTTATGATAAGCTGCTACATCATCGGGCTCTAACTCATCAGAATATTTCCGATATAGTTCAATAACTTCTGAGCCAAATGCCTCAGTAAAATATAGCTGCTCCTTTTCCGTCCACCCTTTCATGTTGTCTAAAAGTTCAGAAACAGAGACAACGCTACAAATTGTTTTACGAGCAATAGATCTAAGCTCAGACGCACGGTCAGCAGGCAACATAGAGCGACTGTCTCGCATCTTCTGTTGCTCCGAACTGGAGACCTTAGCTAACTCATGAGGGGCAGAAGGAACGACATACGGAGGTGGAGGGCGATCTAATAACAATAAATCATCATGTGGTTTATTAAGGATAGGATAGAGAGGTTGCCTAACATTGTATTGGCCAGTTACCTATAATTTACGTTCTTTCTCTTCTAGCTCCTTTAAGTCATTTATTTCTTTCTTTCTTATTTCCAATGCTTTCACATATACATTCTTCCGCTGTTCTTTCTCAAGCAAGGCTTGCTCACGCTTCACTCGTCCACGCACTTCTTTCTCCCACATTCGTACACAGTTAAACATATCTTGCCTAGACTTTCGCTTACACATACATTGTTCCACATACTCAATCTTTTGCAAATCAAATGACCCATGCATAGGCCAACGTAACTCAGGATCTGCACCAGTGTATTTATTCCATAATGTGCTGTACATTATAGAAGAAAGACCATGTTTAAAATCCATATCTCTATTGGGCGTCCCCTCTGGGGGTGCTGGTTGCGATTCTTCCAGTCTCAAATTGGTACCATTACAAAAGCAACCATCCTACGAAGTGGGCTAAAAACAGGCATGCAAAAAATAGTGCAGAATATGCAATATTATAATCAAAGTAGCACTTAAGGTGTCGTTCAAATAAAAATTAAATTGGAGACAATTCTCCTCATTACCTGCCTATATAAATTGCAATTTATATATCAATTCAAAGGACACAAATTGACTAGTCACCCAAAACACGAGAGCCACAGTAAGTAGTGCTAAACTACATTACCAAACAAAGGCATCAAAACCCACAGCAAGTGCCCTAAAACGGCTCTTACCAATCACAGGGTGTCCAGGTTCCAACTGCCAAGTTCTAAAATCGACCAAATGGTCACTGCATGACAAATGAACAAAAAGGATCTCAGTCGAGGACCGGCGCCACCTGGATGGTCAAGTCAGAAGGAAGGGAAAAACGCTGTGGTTGCCAAGACTCGGGTCTCCTCAGGCATTGATCGTCCGCAGCGAGATCCCAATCCTTTGTCGCGATCAATCCGTTGGGCGTCCGAGTCGCCGATGAGTCCCTGTTCGGGCACCAATATGTTGAAGTAAGCCTCAGCAAGGTCTACTAGTGCAAGGGGTTCACCTTTCTTTGCACAAAGTCCTCAGACCATGTAGGAAGAAGTTGGCACAGAAACTGAAATAAAAGACAAAAGTTTATTAAACCTCATGAGGTGGTACTACAGTTCAAACAGCACCCTTCGGTAATGTTTGAAGTAGCACACTGAACTGAGAGAGCATGGTCCTTTTATACCCACGCAGGGGCTAAAAGGATGTGGTACAATTATAGAAGCAAGACTTGCATACATGTAAGGTCATGTGGAAATGCACAGTCGACAGGTAGGAGGAGCTAACAGCTTTCAAGAACTAACAGCTGCAGACCTTACTGAGCATGTGCGAAAGTGGGAGATGCTAAATATAACTTGTCACTAGGCAGATTTTCAAGAGTAGTTAACAGAAAGGTAGGAAAGAGCACATGGTGAGCACATGGCAGCATGTGGCAGAGAAAATGGCTGCCATGAATACAAAATGGATTCCGCGAAATGTTCACAATAGTTACTAAATACAAGATGTCTTCTGCTAATGCTTAACCTAATCGCTGCTAAACTACAACAACTCAATACCTGATCTTCGACAGGAGAGGACCTACACTGCAAGTGCTGCTGTGACCTCGATCTGGAAGCGACAATGGCTGCTGTGTCTGGGGAAAGGGCCCCTGCCTTCACTGCTCAGGAGTTGGAGAAGCTCGTGGACGGGGTCCTCCCCCAGTACACGCTACTCTATGGTCCTCCAGACCAACAGGTAAATACCAAGGGAGCACGCTGTATGGGCTACGCCTGGGTGGAGAGGGCTGGTTGTAAGAAGGAAGGGGGCAGAGTTCAGGGAACATGAAGGACTGTAAATGCATGTGCCACATGGCAAGGGTAGGGATGGGGGCCACTCACATCGACGGTGCAGTTGGTACTGACTTTTCTTCTTCCCCTGTGCATGTCATGTAGGTCAGCGCCCACAAGAAGTAGGACATTTGGCATGCCATCGCCAAGGACGTCCGGACCCTGGGGGTCCACCAGAGACGGGGCACCCACTGCTGGAAAAGATGGGAGGACATTTGCCACTGGAGCAAGAAGACGGCGGAGGCTCAGCTGGGGATGGCCTCCCAACGTGGGAGGGGTGCCCGTTGCACCATGACCCCCCTGATGTTCAGGATCCTGTCGGTGGCCTACCCGGAGTTGGATGGGTGCTTGAGGGCATCACAGCAGACACAAGGGGGTGAGTACACTCTCATTCAGGGGACTTTGCGCGCAGTGGAGGGGTCTGGGTGAGGGAGGAGGGATGTGGGTTTCCCTAGGCCAGGGCGACTTACGTAGGCTAGGCCCCTCCGTAATGCAGGCCATGTGCCACTCCACCCCACCTCAGTAGAGGGCCAAGTACAGGTATACATGCCCCTGTGGCATCCATGTGTGCAGATGTCCACCATAGCCATGTAGGCCAGATCCCAGGAATTGCATCTGTAGTGGCCAAGAGCACGGCGTAGTGCAGGGGGCTGCTGTGTCTGTATTGTCCGCCAACGGTAGCGGTAAGCCATGCACTCAGCCTGTCTTTCTTCTGTCGCCCCCCCCCCCCCCTTTTTCTGCTCTCCCTGTTCTTTTGTGCATCAGCATCATCAGGCAGAGGTACAGTGGCACCGGAGCACGAGGGAGCTGCACCCCACATGGCCATGGAGGGCCACACCACGGACTCAGAATACACCAGTGGGACGGAGGGCGAGGGGAGCTTCATGTCGGTCACTGGATCACCAACCAGCGACACGGACTCGTCCGCCGATGGGAGCTCCCTTGTGGTGGCGGCACCATCTGTGCCCCCCACTTCTACAGGTACAGCCGCCACCTCCCCTACCAGCACCGCCCTCCCAGCAGCCCCTCAGCGTTCGCCCCGTGCCCGCTCACCCAGGGGGGTGGGCATCACCTTCGCCCCAGGCACCTCAGCCCCTGTCACCCCTGCTGCCCTCAGTGAGGAGGCCATTGACCTCCTCAGGTCACTCACTGTTGGGCAGTCTACCATTGTGAATGCCATCCAGGGTGTAGAAAGGGAGTTGCAACACACTAATTCATTCCCGGAGGGCATTCATTCTGGTCAGGCTGCCCATCATCGAACCCTGCAATCTCTGGCCTCAGCACTGATGGCAGCCATTGTCCCTGTGTCTAGCCTCCCCCCTCCAACATCCTCAACCCAGACCCAATCCCCTGTACCCCAGCCTATCCCAAGCACACCATCAAACAAGCATGCATACACCTTAACACACACAAGTAGCTCAGGCAAACATAGGCACCACACAACCCACAGGCACTCACGCAAGCATCACCCACATACAGACACAGCAACATCCACTGCCTCCACTGTGTCCCCCTCGTCGTCGTCTCCCTCCTCCCTCCCAGTGTCGTCTACACTCTCACCTGCATGCACTACATCTACAGGCACTAGGACTCGCACCAGAACACCCAGCACCACACCCCGCTCACCTGCACTCACCACCCCCACTACCATTTACACGTCCCCTGTGTCCTCTCCCAGTGTGTCTGTGACGCCCCCTCCCAAAGTACACAAACGCAGGCACCCACACACCCAACATCCATCCACCTCACTACAGCCTCCAGTACCTGCACCCAAAACACCTAAAGTTACACCTCCTACAACCACCTCCTCTTCTTCCACTCCCAGACCCCCTCCAGCTACCCACCCCAGTCTTCGTCAGCAACTCTTCCTCAACAACGTTGACCTCTTTGCCCCCACCCCCACCCCTCCAATTCATAAGTCCCGTGGTAGAACCTCAGCCAAAAAAACTCCAGGACCTGTGGTACGTGTTCAAGGTGTGTGGAGTGCACCGGCCACCAGGGCAGCCAGTGTGACACGGAGCCAAAGCACTGCCAGTCCACCCCCTGTAAAGCACCTCAAGTTGGAAAGTGGCCGACGGGACAGGGTGAAGACTCCTGGTGGCAAAACTGCTCACAAGGGTCCCAGGGGGATTGCAGAGTCAGCTGTGACACCTCCAAAGGTGGTGAGGGGCCAGAAGAAGTCTGCACAGTCTGGTAAGAGCAGCACAGCGGAGAAGGGCGCCCTCCCCGGTGGCCGGGACGCCACCGCCAGCACTGTCGTCACTGGTCAGGAGATCACCGCCAGAGTCAGTGCCCAGGAGGGCAGCAGTATCGTCACTGGTCAGGAGACCACCGCCAGAGTCAGTGCCCAGGAGGACAGCAGTATCGTCACTGGTCAGGAGACCACCGCCAGGGTCAGTGCCCAGAAGGGCCCTGGCAGCCACAGCCCCGCTGGGCAATGAGGGACCGTCATGCCACACACCAATGCACAGGTCAGAGACCTCCATGACAAAGCACCGCTGAACAGGGCAAAGCACCGCTGAACAGGTCAGAGACCGCCATGGCAAAGCACCGCTGAACAGGGCAAAGCACTGCTGAACTGGTCAGAGACCGCCATGGCAAAGCACCGCTGAACAGGGCAAAGCACTGCTGAACAGGTCCGAGACCGCCAAGGTAAAGCACCGCTGAACAGGGCAAAGCACCACTGAACAAGGAAAACACCGCCACATCAAGCATCGTTATCCCATGTGCAGCTGGGACTGTGACGGAACAGGAACCGTCACAGGGAGCCTGATGCAGTCTGGGCACCATTCCCCCTCCAGAACCAGTGGAGACATGCATCCACTCCGTCTGTCCTTAACAGGATGAAACACTCTGGGCAACAGTCCCCCTCCAGAACCAGTGGAGACTGTTATCCACTCCGTCTGTCCTTAACAGGATGAAGCACTCTGGGCACCAGTCCCCCTCCAGAACCAGTGGAGACTGTTATCCACTTGAGAGACTGTGGCTTTGCACTCCCCAGGATGGTACAGTGGGCAAACCACCCACTGTAGAGACTTGAGAGACTGTGGCTTTGCACTCCCCAGGATGGTACAGTGGGCAAACCACCCACTGTAGAGACTTGAGAGACTGTGGCTTTGCACTCCCTAGGATACAGCAGTGGGCAAACCACCCACTGGAAAGACTTGTGAGACTAGGGCTTTGCACTACCCAGGATACAGCAGTGGGCATGGAGCCCCCTTGTGGAGCAGTGGCTGAGGTGCCCCCCTCCCCCTCCCCCTGAGGTGCCTGTTTCATTTCAATCTGATGCACCTTCAGTGTTCTCTCTGTTTCGAGTCAGGTATCTTGTGAGGGCTTTGCCCATGCATTTTGGGACACTGATCCACGGACGATGTTTGAGTAATATCCAGACTTGTGTAGTTGGTGTACATATTTGTATATACTGATTTTTGAACTTGCACTATCTGATTTTTATTGATTACAATCATTACAATAATTTCCCTTTTGTCGCTGCGTTCTTCCAGGGGGTGAGGGAGTGTATATGTAATGTTGCTGCATGTATTTGTGTGTATGGTGTTGTGGGTGAGGGTGGGGGTGGGAGTATTGTGTGTTGCGTGTTGTGTGTGTGTGTCACTCTCTTTTTTCTCCCACCCTCCCCTTTGTTGTAGGTGCAGTACTCACCGTGGTCGTTGACGGCGTCTTTCCTGCTCTTGATACAGAAGGAGGAAGACCAGCATGGGCAGGACGTGTTGTTCGGGCTCCATGGCGTCCTGGTTCCTCGTTGGGTGTCGAGAGGTGAGTGGTTTCCCTTCAGTGTACTGTTTCCGCCGTGCTTTTGATAGCGTTGGTACCGGCCCGGAAAAGGTGGCGGATAGGCCTCTTGTAATAGTGTGGGCGGTACTTTGTCCTCCGCCTGTCTGTTGGCGGTGACCGCCACGGTGTTTGTTTCTACCGCCGTGGCGGTCGGAGTGTTAAAGTGGCTGTCTATGTTGGTGGTTTCTGCCATGGTCGTGATTCCAGTTTTTTTCCGCCAGGCTGTTGCCAGTATTTCTGCTGCTTTATCAACAACCGCCAGGGTTGTAATGAGGGCCAAAGTGTAGTTTTGGATGATGGGAAGAGTTGGAGTACAGAGAGTGTAGTCAAATGTAATGATAGTGAGATGCATAGGCGTAATGATAGTGGATGTATCCCTCCACTGGTTCTGGAGGGGGGTTTGTGCCCAGAGTGCTTCACATGCAGTGTGGCAGGTCCCATTCCCTCACATGGGTTTGTGCGCCACAAGATTGCCTGGGAACAGGTAGCATGATACGCCATGGAGGCAGAGACATACTCCACCCTGCTGCGACTTCGCCTGCCACCTGCTGGTACAAACAGTCCTAAGAGTCATGCCTCATGGATGCTGGGCAGGGTCCAGGACGTCTCCTGAATCCTCGGATGGCTGCCCACTGGGGATGATTGCCATGTCAGCTGTGGCGGCACTGTCTGAGCACGTCGCGGGGCTGGTGGCGGTGCTTGCGGTGGTGTTTGTGGCAGAGGTGCTGGCGGTGGTGCATGTGTCTGCACCTGTTGAGGGACACAGCAGGACGTCTCCTGCAGCCTCGGATGGCTGCCCACTGGGGATGATACTGGGGACTGTTGCTGAGGCAGCAGACGTGCAGGTGGTGGTGCTGGTGGCAGTGCTGGTGGCGGTGAGGGTGGCAGTGCAGGTGGCGGTGTCCACCATGATACAGGTTGGTGTAGTGGTTGACAGAAGGGGTGACTCTGGTCCCTCAGTCGGAGACACCGTGCCCTGTCCTGACCTGCTCTTCTGCTTGTGTCCCTTCCCCACCTTTGATGTTGCTGCTGGTGTCTTGCCACTGTCCCCTTTTGGTTTGGAGGAGCCCTTGCTTGCTGGTAGGTGCGGCTTCTCCCTCCGGCATGTGGGCACCTTCTTCACCTTGGCAGGTGGCGGAATGGCCTGCTCCTTGGCCTCGCTAGGTGGCACACTGGCAGCCCTGATGGGTGGTGCCCGCGATGAGACCGGAGTTGCTGGCACCACTGTGCTTGGGGATTTGGTGGCTGAGGTGCTGGGCTGGGACCTGGAAAGCCTGGCCCTAGGGGAAGGACGGGGGGGAGGTGTAGGGAAGAGGTCAGTGTTAGCCAGGAAAAGTTTCTTAGACACACTGAGACAGGAAGATGGAGGGGGTTTGGGAGTGGAGGAAGAGGTAGTGGTTTTAGGAGGTGTACGTTTGCTGAATTTGGGTGAAGGTGCATGGTCCGGAGGCTGTTGTGAGGTGGATGGCTGTTGGGTGGGTGTGTGCCTGCGTTTGTGTACTTTGGGAAGAGGGCTCACAGTCACACTGGGAGAGGACACGGGATGTGTGAATGGTAGTAGGGGTGGTGAATGCACGTGAGCGGTGTGTGGTGATGGGTGTGCTGGTGATGGAGGTAGTGGCTGAGGATGTAGTGCATGCAGGTGTGACTGGAGAAGAGACAGGGAGGGAGGAGGAGGACGAGGAGGAAGGGGACACAGTAGAGACAGTGATGTTGCTGTGTCTGCATGGGTCTGGTGCTTGTGTGAGTGATTGTGGGATGTGTGGTGCTTATGTTTGCCATGTCCACTCTTGTGTGTTCATGAGTGTGCATGCTGGTCTGATGGTGTGCTTGGGATAGGCTGAGGTACAGGGGATTGGGTCTTGGTGGAGGAAGTTGGAGGGGGGGGAAGGCTAGAGACAGGGACAATGGCTGCCATCAGTGCTGAGGCCAGAGCCTGAAATGCTCTCTGTTGGGCTGCCTGCCCAGAATGAATGCCCTCCAGGTATGCATTTGTTTGCTGCAAATGCCTCTCAAAACCCTGGACCCCAGTGAGGAATCCCAGGACAAGGGCAGAGGAACGCTACAATGAGGAACATGGGCGAACTAGGAGGATAATCAAGCGCATCTTCGGCCTCCTGAAGGCCAGATTCTGGTGCCTCCATCTTACAGGTGGATCCCTATACTACTCACCAAAGAAGGTGTGCCAGATCATCGTGGCCTGCTGTATGTTGCACAACCTGGCTTTGCGACACCAGGTGCCTTTTCTGCAGGCGGATTGGCCTGATGTTGGTCTTGTGGCAGCTGTGAAGCCTGTGGACAGTGAAGAAGAGGAGGCAGAAGAAGAAGATGTAGACAACCGAAACAACATCATCATGCAAAACTTCCAATGAGACACAGGTAAGAAGATGGAACTGCTTCCCACATCTCATACTTTTGTAGGAGCTAGCATAAGTCTGCCTTTTTCACTCTGTGTATGGACCCTGACTAGTTACTTTGGCTTTCCATTTCACAGATCTGGGTCCCAATTTGTGCCCTCTGCTATGTTTACTCCTGGCCTACAGCTGTGTAACATTGGTATGTGAACAAGTACATTGACATTGCTATATTCCAGAGATTTTGCAATTACACATTTGTGAAAGCACAGACTGACTCCAGATTGTTTTGTTATTCAAGGGTGTTTATTTCTGTGCAAATAAGTGGAGGGGTGTGTGAAATGGGCTGGGGTGATGGTGGAGGAATGTTTATGGCAGAGTCCATTCTCTTGGTCTCACAGGTGCATTGTCCAATGGGGCATAGGAAGTGGAGCTATGGCAGTTTAAGGTGGACAGGATGACAAAGTGGGACAGAAGGGTGACATTCAGAAGGGTCTTATTTCCTGGCAGGGGTCTTGGCAATAGTCTCTGGCTTCTGCCTGGATCGCAGGGAACGTTTGCGGGGTGGTTACCCTTCTGCAGGGGGAGGGGTGCTGGTGGCCTGTTGTTCCTGTGGCGGGGCCTCCTGTCCACTAGCAGCAGCGGAGGTGGAGAGCTGTTCATCGGTTTTGCTAGTGGCAGAGGCCCGGTTGAGTGCCACTGTCTCCCTGATTGTGTTTGCCATGTCTGCCAGCACCCCTGCAATGGAGACCAGGGTGGTGTTAATGGACTTCAAGTCCTCCCTGATCCCAAGGTAGTGTTCCTCCTGCAGCCGCTGGGTCTCCTGAAACTTGGCCAGTACCATGCTCATGGTCTCCTGGGAATGGTGGTATGCTCCCATGATGTTGGAGAGTGCCTCGTGGAGAGTGGGTTCCCTGGGCCTGTCCTCCCTGTCGCACAGCAGCCCTCCCAGCTTCCCTGTTATCCTGTGCCTCTGTCCCCTGAACCGTGTGCCCACTGCCACTGACCCCAGGTCCCTGATTGTCTTGGGTTGGTGGGCTTGCCTGGGGTCCCTGTAGTGGTGGACACACTGCAGATTGACGTGTCCTGGGGACAGAGGGATCGGCCCGCTGGGTGGGTGCTGTGCTGGTGTTTCCTGAGGGGGGAGGCTCTGTGGTGGTTTGGGACTGTGTCAGGGGAACCGACTGTCCCGAGGTCCCTGATGGGCCGGGCTGGTCCTCTTGATCCAGGCGTGCAGAGCTGCTGTCATCACTGTGGGCCTCTTCTGTGGGGGGACTGGATATGTCTGGCACCTCCTGTCCGGTGACGTTGGGTATGGGTCATGTTGGGGTGTAAATGCATAATTTTAGTATCTGTGTGTGCCATCTTGTGCATTGGGTGAGGTACCCTCTACTCCTGTGCTTGCGTCATTGTGTTAGCCCTTTTGTGATAGTTGGTTTGGGGTCTGTGTGGGTTTCTGTACTGGACATGCTTTGGTGACGGTGGTCCATGCATGGGTGTTGCATGCAGGGCCTTGTTATTGATATGTGTGGGTTGTGATAGTGGGACTTATGGAGTTGGTGGTGTGATGGGGTGAGGGTAAGATTGGGAGTATGTGATAGCATGCAGGTGAGGTTGGGGGGATATAACAGTAAAGATATGACTTACCAGAGTCCAATCCTCCTACTACTCCTACGAGGCTCTCAGGATGCATTATTGCCAAGACTTGCTCCTCCCATGTTGTTAGTTGTGGGGGAGGAAGTGGGGGTCCACCGCCAGTCCTCTGTACAGCAATCTGATGTCAGGATACCACGGAACGTACCTTCCCCCGTAGGTCATTCCACCTCTTCCTGATGTCATCCTGTGCTCTTGGATGCTGTCCCACTGCGATGACCCTGTCGACAATTCTCCACCATAGCTCCATCTTCCTTGCAATGGATGTCTGCTGCACCTGTGATCCGAATAGTTGTGGCTCTACCCGGGTGATTTCCTCCACCATGACCCTGAGCTCATCCTCAGAAAACATTGGGAGTCTTTGAGGTGCCATGATGTGGTGTGGATGATGTGTGAGGTTCTGTCTGTTGTGATGTGTGAGGGGATGTGTTGGTGTGTGTTGTTTGAGGTGCGTGGATGTTGTATAAGTGATGGGTTGTGTGTCTGTGGATGCTGGTGTTGTGTTAGCTAATCTCTCTCTCTGGCCTTCTTTCAAATTTTTGGTTGTAAGGGTTTGTGGGTAATGTGGCTGTGTGCTTTATATTGGATTGGGTGTGTGGGTGTGGTGTGTGTATGTGTATCAGGTGTGTGCATATGGTGCAATGTGGTGTTGTTTTGTAAATGTGTGTGTATTTTCAGCGAGGCGGTGTGTACCGCCAATGGATTTCCACGGTTGAAAGACCGATGCGTTGATTCGTGGGTCGTGATAGTGTGGGCGTATTCTTGTTGGCGTGACGGTGTAGGTTTTGGTATCGCCAGTTTATCACTGACCTTTGGTGTGGCGGACTTGTGTGGGTGTCTGTATTGTGGCGGATTCCGAGCTGTGGGTCATAATACCTGTAGTGGATTTCCGCCACCGCAACAGAATGTTGGCGGTCTTCAGCATGGCGGAAAGCGGGATTCACCACCAGGGTTGTAATGAGGGCCTATATCTTCTCACACCAATCACTTGCTTTGGGACCAACCATTTCGATAAACCTTTTCTGTTACCTTCCTATATTCCGGTTTGTACCCAGTCTCCTTCCACAAACCGGCTTCCCTTTGCCCCACTCATTAGTCTTCCATCGTATCTCTCTTGCACCTTTTTCACCCGACCTAACACCCCTCTTTATCAATCACACCCTTACCAGCTCTACCCATCCATTCTGGTACTGCAATAGTACATGGTTTCCTGCCCTTTAGCAACATGAACAGGGTTTCCCTCGTAAAAGAATGTGGAGTAGTACGATAACTCCAAAACACATTTTTAATTTCCTTCCTCCAATCCAAACCACTTTGAAGTGACAAAAGTATATTTTCATTCAACACCCTGTTAAACGTTTCTGCCAGACCCTCTTCTCTGGGATGAGCTACTGCTGATCTAATGTGCTTAACACCACAGCATTCCAAATAGCCACTAAATTGCTTCAATGTGAACTAAGGGCCATTATCCGTGACTAGAACTTCAGGATAGCCCTCCCTTCTCCATATCTCCTCACAAAACTATATGATAGCCCCTGATTTGACATCCTTTACCACAATCACCTCCGGCCACTTAGAATGGTAGTCCATCATTACAATCGCATAATGCTTTCCACTGCTGCCAAATTCAAATGGACCACACACATCCATTCCTACTTTCTGCCACAGTTCGCTTGGGAAAGATACTGGAACATCCGGAACCTTTTCACACTTATGTGTCTTATCGCTACAGGTACAACACATGCAATTTCTCACAAACCGTTCCATGTCTCGATCCATACCCGGCCACCAGAAATCTTCTCTAGCCCTCCTTTTCATACCTGACATGCCTCCATGACCTTTGTGTAAGATTTCCAACAGCTGCTCCCTCAAACCATACGGTACAATCAGCTTGTCCCCTCTCCTCACAACACCATCTTGCTCGGACAATTATGACCACAGATTCTTATAATTCACCAACTTATCAACACAATCACCTAACTTGCACCAGGGCGTATCCAAATTTTTCTTCAACACCTACATCTTTACATTTTCTACAACAGCTGTTCTGCACACTTCCTCTGATATAGCTTTGATTTTCATAACCTGAATATCCGCCACCAACCAATCCTCGTCATCTTCCTCACCAGTTCCCTCTAAAGGTAGTCTAGATAAACAGTTAGCATTCACATTCTTCACTCCTGGAACATACCTCACTGAGAACGTATATTCTTGCAATCGGTACAACCACTTCGCAATTCTAGATGACGCTCGACTGGCCCCTCTGGTAGTAAACAAATCAATTAGTGGTTTAGGGTCAGTTCGCAATTCAAACCTCGTTCCCCATACATAATTCCTGAAATATTGAACTGAGGACCATTGTGTTAAGCACAATGTTAAGGGGTATGTTGATATGTGTCTATCCTTCTCATGGGGTTAAGGATGTGGGGGCAATGGGTTAAGCTCCATGTTAAAGGGGGTACACCCCAGTGATGTGTCAATCCATCCTATGGAGTTAAGGATGTGAGGTCAGTGTGTTAAGACCAATGTTAAGGGGGGATACACCCCCGTGATATGTGGCAATCCTTCCAATGGGGTTAATGATGTGGGGTCAGTGTGTTAAGCCCAATGTTAATGAGGTACACCCCAGTGATATGTGTCAATCCTTCCTATGGGGTTAAGGATGTGGGGCAGTGTGTTAACCCCAATGTCAAGGGGGGTACACCCCGGTGATATGTGTCAATCCTTCCTACGGGGTTAATGATGTGGGAGGCAGTATTTTAGGCCCAATGTTAAGGGGTAGTTAGTTACATCCCAATGTAGTAGAGGGTAGGTGAAACTGTGGTCCTGTTTGAGTATATGGTGATGGGAGTATGTGATTACACCCCAATGCAGTAGAGGGTAGGTGAAACCCTGGTTCTGTTTAAGTGAATGGTGATGGGGTAGGTGGTTACACCCCAATGCAGTAGAGGTGAAAGAAACTGTAGTCCTTTTGAGTGTTGAGTTGTGGAAGGCAACAGGCTGGTCCTGTTATAATGTGCATGATGTCGAGGTGAGCAGGGAAGTTTTGTTTTATTTGTACACTTGTATTGGAAATTTGTGGGATGTATTGATTAATTGTGTTTTACCATCTTACATCCCATTGGAGTATTGAAGTTATGCAGAGTGAGTGTTTGTTAACCTTTTCTGTTTATTGCAGAGAGTGTTTGTTAACCTGTTCTGTTTATTTCAATGGGATGGTACTCAATTTTGGAGGACGGTTGAGGGAGGGTGTTTTGCCATTTTCCATTCTGTTGAATACGTCATTGTTTTCATAAGGGGGGAAATGTGTTGTGGCCTCTTTCTATTTTATGCGTTCTCCCCACTACCTTAATGTTCCCTGCTGCTCAGCCAGTGAGTGAGGTCATTGTATGGTTGGAATGTTGACAGTGTTTGTGCATGGATGAGTGGATAGTTGTTCTTGCTAATTCATCTAGACAATGTTCCAATTTTCGTACTCCAACGATGTTCTTGCTAAATCATCTAGTCACAGTTCCAATTTCTGTACTCCAACGATGTTGAGTTAGATTATCTCTCCCACAGATGACTTGTCCATGACTCATGCAGGAAAATGAAGAAAAAAAACCTTTACCACATAGAATATTTTTAAATCTCCTTGACCGGAACAAAAAGTGCACCCAAAAACAAAGTGTGCAATGGTAAAAGAGAAAGAAAAAAAACACCACTGGGTGGAAACCAGGGTCCACACTAGCATTTGTCTTGAGCAGCTCCACGTCGTTCTGTGTCAACAAACACACTTTGCCTAGTTTCTATAGGCGATTCGTGACACTTTCATTACGCAGCTCCAACGCCACTCTGTGTTCAGAACGTCAGTCACGATTCGCCTAGTCCCTTCAGGCGATTCACAACGTGCTGCCTAGTTACCAACAAAAATAAATCTTGACGCGCGGATACATGTCACCACGCCAACGCTCTCAGGTCTCCACCTGTATTCGCGGGTGCAAAAGCTTGTGCGCTGTTTATTTCAATGGGGTGGTACTCAATTTTGGAGGACGGTTGATGGTGGGTGTTTTGCCGTTTTCCATTCTGTTGATTATTTCATTGTTTTTATAAGTGGGAGATGTGTTGTGGCCTCTTTCTATCGTATGCATTATCCCCACTGCCTTAATGTTCCCTGCTGCTCAGCCAGTGAGTAAGGTCATTGAAGGGTTGGAATGTTGACAGTGTTTGTACTTGGATGAGTAGATAGTTGTTCTAGGTAAATCATCTAGACACAGTTCCAATTTTCGTACTCCAACGATGTTCTTGCTATATCATCTAGTCACAGTTCCAATTTTCGTAGTTCAACGATGTTGAGTTAGATTATCTCTCCCACAGACGACTTGTCCATGACTCATGCAGGAAAATGAAGAAAAAAAAACTTCACCACATAGGATTTTTTTAAATGTGCTTGACCAGAACAAAACTTGCACCCAAAAACAAAGTGTGTGATGGTAAAACAGAAAGAAAAAAACACCACTGGGTGGAAACCCGCATCCACACTAGTGTTTGTCTTGAGCTGCTCCACATCGTTCTCTGTCAACAAACACACTTCACCCAGTTTCTACAGGCGATTTGTGATGATTTCATTAAGCAGCTCCAACGTTGTTCTGTGTTCAGAACATCAGTCATGCTTCGCCTAGTCCCGTCAGGCGATTCACAACGTGATGCCTAGATACCAAGAAAAACAAATCTTGACATGCGGATACACGTCACCATGCCAACGCTCTCAGGTCTCCACCCGTGCTCACGGGTGCAAAAGCTTGTGCACTTACTGAAATAAAAAATAAACAAGCGTGCGACGAGTAAACGGCAACAGAGGTAAGCGTTTATCTTTATAAATAACAAAATTACCTTCCGCTAACACAAATGCTTGCCGATAGTTATGCTCAACGTGACGTCGGAATAATGCGAGCAAGTCTGCGCTCCGCTTCAGGTTCCTGACGTTTCTCACAATGAACTCCTGGGTTCTTGAAAAAAATTATGATGCACGTATATTGCCAGGGTTGGCTCGACACCCTTGTTGCCACTCAAAAGATGACACTGCTTCCTCTCCTTTTCTCCTTATTTATTTCATGAACAATAAGGAATCCAGATATACGCATCCAACCCTGGCAAGTCCAGAACAGCAACTGAACTGTGCCAACATTCCCTTAATGACGTTCCCATTCTCTTCATGTTGCTAAGGGAACCTTAACATTCAAATCACTAACTTCCAAAATACAACATTCACTACTGTTTGTGGACAAGCACTAGTTGGATGCCGAACACTGTTGCATGCTGTGACCTTAAAAAAGGGTTCTATGTATTTTTGTCACATTACCAAAAAGTTCAAGATCCAAAACATCAGTTCTCTTTTCATAAAATGTGTTATAGTTAACAGTATGTTTTAGGGGTTGTGGGTTACATACTGATGATACTCAAATAGCTTCTCTTTACTGCCTGTCCAGGCAACTATAAGATCATTCATAAATCTTCATCAAAAGAAAATGCATTCCACTCACATCACTGCACCCTTACTCCAGGCAAGTTATCCATTCTACCAACCCGTAAAATAGTTGGCATAAGATTGAGCAAACCTGGAGCCCATCGCTATTCCCTGCAACTAATTGTTCCATATTTTATCATGTAGAAACACATTCTCAGTGAGTATTATGTCAATGAGCCCTAATATCACAGTGGTGAGTTTTAAATAATTAGCTTAAGGTTTGAACAAGAAATCTTTCAGTGCCATCAAGCCAAACTCTATTAATACAAGTGTACAAGCTTGTGGCATCAAAGTTGACAAAGAGCATAGATCTGAGTCCCACAGTAAGTCCTCAAATTTGTTTAGGACATCCTTAGAGTCTTGTATGTACGACAGTAATTTCCTAACTTGTAGAAATGTATCTACGTACTCAGAAAGGTTCTATCTGGGGATTCTTTGCCCAAAACAATATCCTTGTTTATATAATGCTGTAAAAATTGTATAGTACTTTCCTAACAATTGTATGGGCTTGTTGCACTTTCCTAAGTGTGGATGACCTTTGCTGAACTGAACCTGGAATTTTCGTTGACCATAGTCATGGTGGCCTGGTGTTAAATTATGTGGGATTTATGATGAGATATGTTCGGTGCACTTTTAAGGGCAATGGTGTGTTATCTGTTGAGTGATGGTTTGTATTGTTTAGTTAGAACGGATATGATGTGTCAGGTCTTAGAGAAAGTATTGATTTATGCACCATAGGACTTTGCCTTTCCATCATTCCACAATGGTGAATGGTACTGCCATTTTTATAATGTGTCCAGGCATACAAGACATCACTAGTTAAATATCTAGCACTATTCCCAATCCCATACGATGCTTGGATTTAATGCTACTGATGCATTGAGCAGTATCTATATGTAATCCTTCTTTGCTGCTCCCTTGTGTGTGCTGGAAGCAGCGTGGGTCTGTAATCCACCTACCTAGATTTAAATGGTTGAGAGGAAGATCCATTCCTGCAAAGGCTTCATCACTTGAGGAAATCCTCCATGTAAATCAGAGAGCAAAATTAAACTCCTGAATGTCCAAAAGATGCTGAATATCCATCTCTTCATAAAGGTCTAGGAGAACAACAGTGGTGAGCACCTTCTTTCTGAGTTCTTCATGCCTCAGGAAAATATCCTTGGGCTACTATTCCTGTTACAATAATCCTGGTTTAACCACCATATTTTTCTGCCACTGTTCACAGCCCCTTTTATAACACACCAGGACCTGCTGTAGTTCTTGGCACCAATATATATATATATACAAACTAATCTTTAATTCATCACTGTACTTTTGTATTACAAGAATGTGGGAATGGACTGTGGCCTAGTTTCTAGGTACCACGTGTCTCAAAGAATCATAGGTCTGTTACACTGTTTCTTGGTTTTAGATGTGTAGAAGATGAGCTGTAGTAAAGGCCTGCTCAGATCAGGGTAGTGAAATTATTATAGTCAATATGAACAAGCATGCCTGCAACAGGAAAGGTCTCCAGAATACGAATAGCCTACCAGGACACGTCCACTATAAAGTAGATACCAACCAAGATACTCTTCTTCCAAGGAAACGAAAACGGTAATTCTGTAATGAAAAAAAACAATGGGTATTCCCAATCCACCAACACAAACAAAACTTGCACACTGGCTCATTTTTGGATTGAATCAAACCTAGCACAAATATGGACAGGACTTGAACACCACTGGAACAAGGAGTAAACATCAGTGGTATGTAAAGAAGGATGTCACCTGAGCACTTGACAATGCATCATTCAATTGCAGGACAGATGGCAAGTTAGAGTTGGAGCATTGTTAAGGTCTATCTAAACTCAATACTGGAGAAGTTGTGAAGCCCCGCAAGTCCTTTATCTACTGCCTTATAATACAGCAGTAAAATTGAAATCACTTCCAGTCAAACTTTCTTCCTCATCACAATTCAAAACACCGTCTTGGATTGGGTCCCTTACATTTAAAGCCTTGAGAATAACACCATAGACTGAGTTAAGACACAAAAGCTATCTGCCTGTTATCAGTTATATGTAAGTCATGGTAGTGTCATTGTGTCTTTACATGTCTCCAATGAAGACACGCCACCTTTAGAATGCTGCCCTCTTTATCTACCCGTGGTGTGTAACCACTCAAAATACAGCAACATTTCTCACTCTGATTACTATATACCCCGGGCTACGCCCAACTGCACTGCTTTAAAGTTCGCAATTTATTAGAATTAAGGTAGAGTAACCACTCATTGTATATTGAAACTCATAATGATAATACATCACAAATGTTTACAGTTTGACAAGGTGTAGGATAAAACTGTCATCAAAAACCTGCACACAAGAAATATCCCAAAACTAAATACCTAATTAAAAATATATTAAAATAAGACTTAGCAGGCAGCCAATTATGCAAGTTGTTCAACAGTCCAAATTCTATGTATTATTTAGGCAAACAGAGGACAAAGAACTTGTGGAATACTTATTTAGTCAATAGGTGCAATACAAAAAAACAACAGGTACTCTAGTGCTTATGGAAGCAAGTCGCAAAAAAGTGCCGTCTTGAATGAATGAAGCTCTAACTTTTACACTCACGAAACAGTCTTCTATCGAGGGATTTGCTGCTGTGGAGAACAATGTAGTAGGAGCTGCGTCAAATTAAATCCCACTGGCGATGTAAATTTGGTAGATTGGCTTGCAAGTAGGTCACAGTCTCCTGTCAGTTCTCAAGCAGTTTTTGGTGAAAAATATTTGAAGTCCTATATTCTAGATTCAGTTATGAGGAAGCCATTCAAGCAGCTTATGAAGAGTACAGCACCTGGGGGGCACATTGGGGAGTTAGGACTCATTCCAGCAGAGGCCAACAGCAGAGTTAAAAACCTCAAGAGCTAAAGTCATGTCCGTGTGGCTCACACAGGAAGCCAACCAACTAGCTCCTGTAGTTACTTCAAACAGTCTGGCAGCAGGGCAGTCCTTTTAGCAGCAGAGCAGAGCAGTAAAACAGTCTATCTGGAAGCAGGGCAGCAGGGCAGCTCTTCTTAATCTTCCACAGGTCCAGCCATGCACTGAAGAGCGATTCTGATGGTCCAATATTTATACCTTGTGCTAGCTTTCGTGTTTGGAGGGGCATCCAGTTCTAACCCCACATCTGTTCTGAAAAGTTCTTCCCTTCCCCTGTGAAGGCTCTAAATTCTCTGGGGTGACAAAAAGCTAGTGTCAGGTTCCTTTGTGTGGGTTGGAGGCAAACCCTTTGAAGTGCAATTGGGGAAGGGCACAGGTCTATCCCCAGCCACCCTGGCAGGATGGTCCATCCTACTCACACCTATTCCCATTTGTGCCTCTGTTTAGGAGGAATTCACAACCTCCAACAGCAGAACCATTCACAGATTTGTGACCCAGAATACTGGCAAAAGGCAGAAATGGTTAAGACAAGAAAATTACAACTTCCTAAAAGTTTTATTTTCTAAATTGTGACTTAGAGTCCAGCATTATCATTACAGAGGAGTTTAAATTACAATTAATTTGGGTCTAAACAGCATATCTCTACCTACTACCAACCCAAAGTTAGCCCTTAATAAATATAATAAGGTAACACAGTGTTAGCCAATGGGAGAGATAGACTTTACAGCAGTGAAAAATGGCTTTGAAAATTTTTCACTACCAGGACATATAAAACTTAAGCCCACATACTTTACTTTTTAAATACCATGAACCCTACCTTATGAGCTTTCAGGCCTACCTGAAGTGTGACCTCTGGGCTGTCCAGGGCCTACCATAGGGGAGACAAATGTATTAAGGCCTAGCAAAAGGTATATTTTGACACGTCGAAATGGCAGTTTAAAACTGCACTGCAGGCTGCAATGGCAGGTCTTCAACAAGTTTTAAAGTGCCAATTGAGTAGGTAGCACAATGAATACTGCAGGACCCCTAGTAGCATTTCATTTACAGGTCCTGGGTACATGTTGTACCATATACTGGTGACTTACAAGTACATTAAATGTGCCAATCAGATGTAGGCCAATGTTGCTATGTTTTAGGGAGCGAGCACAAACACTTTAGTCCTGGTTAGCATTAGAATCCTAATGCCAACAAAAACAAATGCAGGAAAACAAGAGGGGTTTCGGGGGAATACCACACCAAGGATCTTAGGTCTAACAACAAGCAACAGCAAATGGAAACCTCACTCACACATAGATGAGGTACACTATGGGCCTCAGTACTGCAAACTACCTTCAGAGCAGTTCTGTACATAGACAGACACCAAACAAGCTTTCTTCACATGAAGTGCCAAAGACTCAGCAAATACAGCAGAACAGCTATTATGCATCATGTTCGGAAGTGAAATGAGGAGGGAGTGTCTTTCCTTGTAAGAAAGGGTGCTGTCTGAAGTTAATTTCGTTCAGGAAGCTCTCTTGATGGAAGACATCTAAAGTCACTTTATTAATGTTTAAATATGCTGAAACATGAAGTATCTCATTGTAGTATACAAAACAACTTATAAATGTGCGCCACACACTGTTTCAAATGGTTTTACATCAATATTTGGAATACGTTTAGCAGGAGGTAAAACAGTAACAATTGAATTTTCAAGATTGTGAAACATGTGCAGCTCACTAGTGCAATACCTTGCCCATGAGTGAGATACTGTTTGACTCCGAGTGAACGTTTTTAGGGATGTTGCACAAGGCTAAAAACATACATACAACATTTCTCTGCAAAATTTCTGCCATGGCCCACCACATCACCCAGTCTACCCTGTCTAAACGTACATTAAAAGAAATTGTTCTGAAACTATTTTAGGCAGCATCTCAGGTTATCAAGTCAGAGATGTCAGAATAAGACAAATGGCTGAGGTAGGCAGTTGGGAAGACTGCAATAGGTGGAGGGATGACTAAAAGGCAGGGGTCTTGGGCCAGAGCTCACTTTCCCCATGCCTTCCAAGGTCTCAGTCAGTAATAATTGGGGATGTCACATTTCCCTCTTTTTTAGGTATGGGTAACAGTAGACTTTCACCACATGAGCAAGGGATATTTCCCTTAGTGACCAGGGTGCAAAACACAGACAATAGTATTATGGCCTAGATGTGAAGATTGTTTGAAAATGACAATTGTGACACCATTGCTAGTCCCACCTTGAAAACGTTTAGACTGAATCTTTTTTTTCCTGTCATTGGCACTGTCTTGGAACCATTTAGTGTATTTGCCACCAATGGGGGGTGGGGGAGGTGTTAATATGAATGTTTGCTTTGATGCTATTCCTGACAAATGCTATCATGTGGACCTGCTAAGCATGCCTACAAGATATCTCCTTGTCTTTTTCAGGTTTTGACTGACAAAAGTCTAAAACTGTTGATCACCCCTTTGTTTAAATCCTTCCCATATTCTTACCCATTGAATTTCTGTAAAGCTCCTTTTTGATTTCCTTGTACTCATTCTGAAGTATTTCTTGTGCATTTTTAGGGTCGAACCTGAGAGTGCATGCGCTAACACATGTCTCGCTTGCAAGACTATTGTTTACAGGAAAGGGTTTGGAGCCTGCCTGTCGCTCACCATTTGTTGGCTTGCAAGGCACTCTTCCTTACAGCCTCATAATTTGTCACTGCAGGGCTGGCATCACTTCCATTCCTCTCTGTAGCGCAGTGACCAAGTACTGATTAATTCAACCTAATCAGTGCCCGTCCACAACTCCCGAAGTGATTGAGGTACTATGTGTCCAGCAGGACAAACAAAATTGCACTGTTTTATTTTTAATAGCTAACTTTCTTTTATTTTGCCAAGTCGTGTTTTCTAACTTTCCACTTATGCTTTCTTTTGTTTTTGAAGATGGGTGCTATTCTCAAAAGATGACAATTATCTTGTTCAAAATATCGCAAAGCAACATTGTTTCATTATTATGTGTAATTTCTGAAATGATGCAATAACACATAATTGTGCAGTACACCTCAATCCACCACACTACAATCCACCCCACTAAAACCCACCCCATCCACCCCACCTTACCCAACACCAACCCAACCCACCCCACTCCAGTCTAAACCACTCACCCAATCCAATCCACTCCACTCCAACCCAGCCCACTCCTCCCACCTCACCCAAATCTAATCTGCCCCACTCCAATCCAAAACAATCTGCACCACTCCAAAACAACCTGCCCTACTCCAAACCAAAACAATATGCCCTACTCCAATCCAAAACAATGTGCCTCATTCCAATCTAAAGCAATCTGCCCTCTCCAATCTGCCCCAATGTAAAGCAATATGCCCCATTGCAATCTGCTGCACTCCAATCCAAAGCAATCTGCCCCACTGAAATCCAAAACAATCTGCCCCACTCCATTTCAAAACAGTCTGCCACACTCCAGTCCGTCTCACCCCAATCTGCCCCACTTTATTCCAAAACAAGCTGCCCCATTCCAGTATGCCTCACTCCCATCTGCCCCAATCCAAAACAATCTGTCCAACTCCAATCCGCCCCATTACAACCTACCCCACTCCAATCCAAAACAATGTGCCTACTCCAGTCCAGTCAACCTCACCTCACCCCAATCCACCCAATCCATCCCAATTCACTCCACTCCAATCCAATCCAATACACCCCACTCCAATTCAAAGCAAACAGCCCTACTCCAGTCTGCCCCACTCCAATCTGCCCCATTCCATTCTAAAACAATCAACCCCACTCCAGTCTTCCCCACCCCAATCCAAAACAATCTGCCCGCTTCAATCTAAAACAACCTGTCCCACTCCAAGCCATTTCAATCCGCCCCACTCAAATCTGACCCACTCCAATTGGCCACACTTAATCCAAAACACCCTGCCCACTCCAATCCAAAACATTCTGCCCCACATCAATCCAGTCCACCTCACCCCAATCCAATCCATCCCACTCCATTCCAGTTCACCTCACTCCAATCCCCACCACTACAGTCCAATCCACCTCACAACAATCCAATCCACTGCACTCCAATCAAGTACACCTTATGCCAGTCCAATTCCCCACCCCAATCCACTGCAGTCCACCTCACTGCACTCCAGTCCAATCTACCACACTTCAGTCCAATCCACCCCATTCCAATCCAACGTACTGTAATCCAACCCAGCCCACTCCAATCCATCAACCCACCCTACTCTACTCTAATCCAACCAACTCTACTCCAGTCCAACCCATCCCACTCAATCTAATTCACCACACTCCAATCAAATCCACTACTACCCAATCCACCTCCCTCCATTCCAATCCACCCACACTACCCCAGCCATCCCACTCTAATACAATGCACTTTAATCCACACCACTCCAGTCGAATCCAGTCCAGTCCAATCTGCCCCACTCCAATCCATTACACCCCACTCCAACCCACCCTACTCCAATCCAACCCACTCTTCTCCAGTCCAACCTACCCTACTCCAGTCTAATCCACCACACTCCAATCAAGTCCACCAATACCCAATCAACCTCACTCCAATCCAATCCACCCACACCACCCCAGTCATCCCACTCCAATACAATCCACTTTAATCTACCCCACTCCAGTCGAATCCAGTCCAGTCCAATCTGTCCCACTTCAATCTGCACCACTCCAATTCAAAACAATATGCACTACTCCAGTTCAAAACAAACTGTCCCACTCCAATCCAGTCCACCTCATCCCAATTCAATCCACCCACTCCACCCCAATTCACCCCACTCCTATCCAATCCACCCCAATCCACCACACTCCAATCCAATCCATCCCACTCTACTACAATCTGCCCAACTCCACTTCAAAACAATCTTCCCCACTCCAGTCTGCCCCACTAAAATCCTAAACAATCTGTCCTACTCCAATCTGCCCCACTCCAATTCAAGAAAATCTGCCCCACACCGATCCAAAACAATCTGCCCCACTCCAGTCTGCCTCACTCCAATCTGCCCCACTTTAATCCAAAATACCCTGCCCCACTCCAATCCCCAAAAAACACTCCAATCCAAAACAATCTGCCCAACTCCAATCCTGTCCACCTCACCCCAATCCAATCCACCCCACTCCATCCCAAATCACCTCACTCCAATCCACCCCACTACAATCCAGTCCACCCCACACCAATCCATTCCACCACAGTCCAATCCAGTACACTTCACTCCAGTCCAATCCCTCACCCACCCCGATTTACTCTAGTCCAATAAACCCAACCCCAATCCACCCCACTCCAGTCTGATCCGACCCACTCTAACCCAAAGCACTCAGTCCAACCAACCTCACTCCAATCCATGCCACCCCATTCCAACCCACCCTACTCCAATCCAACCCTACCCACTCCAGTCCAAACCATCCCACTCCAATCAAGTCCATTACTACCCAATCCACCTCACTCCAGTCCAATCTACCCACTCCGCCCTAATCCACCCCGCTCCAGTGCAATCCAGTCCACATTACTCCACCCTACTCCAGTCCAATCTACACCACTCCAACCCATGTAATCTACCCCAATTCAATCCAGTCTATCCCCCTCCAATAAATCCACCCCACACCAATCCAATCCAATCCACCCTATTCCGATCCAATCCACCTCATTCCAAACAAATCCAATCTATCCCACTCCAATCCACCCACTACAGTCCAATCCATTACAATCCACTCCACTCCAGTCCACCCCACCCATATCGAGACCACCCCAATCCAATCCACCACACTCAATCCAATCCAACCTAGGACACCCCACCCTAATACACCGACCTAGTCCAATACACCCCACTCAATCCAGTCCACCCCACTCCATTGATTCCACCTCACTCCACTCCAGTCCGACCCACCCCGTCTGATCTACCCCAATCTGGTCCACCTCACTCTAGTCCACCCCACTACAATCCACCTCACATCAATCCAATCCACTTCAGCTCAATGCAATCTACCCTAGTCCCAAACACTGTACTCCAATCCACCCCATCCAATCCAACCTACCCCACCCTACTCTACCTACCCACTAGACTCCAATCCACCCCACTCCAATCCAATCCACCCACTCCAGTCCACCCCACCCCACCATATCTCAATCCACTCCACTGCAGTCCATCCCACTTACTACAATCCACCCCACTCTACCCCAATCCAATCTACCCCATCCCAGATCAGTCCGCCACAGTCCAGTCCTATCCATCCAACCTACCACTCTCCAACCCACCCCACTCCAACCCAATCCACTATAATCCACCCCACCCAAATTCAAACCACTCCACCCTCCCAATTCAGTTCACCCACTCTAATCCAATACATCCACCCCACCGCACTTCAATCCACCCCACCTCAGTGCAATCCACCCCATTCCAATCCATGCCAACCCAGTCCGCCCCAATCCACCCCAATCCAATCCAGCACTCCAATCCATCCCACTGTAGCCCACCACACCCCAATTCAATCACCCCGCCCCATTTCTATCCACTTCAATCCAATCCACCTCACTCCACTCCACTCCAGTCCACCCCACTCCAGTCCAATCCACCCCGGTCACTCCAATCTACCACACTCTACACCAATCAACCCACTCTATCCCAATTCAATCCACCCCACCAAATCCATCCAGCCCCCACTCCAATCCATCCAGCCCACCCAAATCCAATTCCACCCCACCCCAATATTTCCACACCACTCCAATCAAATCAACCCACTCCAATGTTATCCACCCACTCCGGTTCAATCCACCCTACTCCAATCCAGTGAATCCAGTCTACCCCACTACAATCCATCCCACTCAAGTCCAATCTAATCCACCCAACCCCACTCCACCCCACTCCAATCCAGTCCCCCCAATCCAATCCACCCCACCCCACTATCACTCCAATCCAAACCACCCATCCCAATCTAATCTACCCCACTCAAATCCACCCCAATCCCACCCACCTCACCCCATTTCAATAAACCCCTCCCCACTTCAGTCCACCCCACTATTCTACAATCATATCCACACCACCTTCTCAGTCCACTCAAACCCACTCCCCCCTATTCCACCCCACTCCATTCCACTCTGACACTCCTTGCTACTGAACTACTGAACTCTCCTCTATTCAACTCTATGACAATCTACTTCTACTACTCCACTCTACGACATTCCAACACATCCATTCTGCAACACTCTATTCCCCCACTCCACTCTGACCCTCCATGGCACTAACTTTTAAGCATTTTGAACAGCAGCCACACTGGTGTACAACATGGCAAAAGACATTGCCAAAGTCATTACTTCATATAGATGAGACCTATTAGCTTTGCCAATGCTTGTTACTGTTTGTTGCTCAGTTGGTTTGTGTCATGAGGAATGGAGACCAGAAGCACAGGCGAGCAGAAGCCTGCGGAGCTCAGGTGAGGTGTGAGGGAGCGGAGAGAATGGAATGAAGCATGACAGGCAGCCCTGGTGGCTCAACAGAGGAGGAAGGGGAAGCAGACAGAGGCTGAGACCCTCGTGGTTCTTCCCAGTGCCATTTGGTCAGCAAAAAGAGCTTTCAATCCACCATTCAGACTTCTGCTCCCCTTATCCTGCCGAATCAGCAGGATTGGACACAACGGGGACCAGAGCGGCCCAGAGCAGAGCAGCGAGTCCGCAAGTCAGTAAGCCACTAGGCTGCATGCTCTTTGTGTGGTGCAGATGCGGCCTGGGTTAGGCAGGCATGGCTTGTGCCTCACAGAGGAGACTGCACGCTCATCTGTTTTCTACCTATGCCTGCCTGCGCCAGCCTACTCTTGTCAGCATCTGCTGACACAAGCCTGTGTCCACCAACACCCACCTGCGCATCCAGGGGTATTCAACACATTCTGCAAGGCCTTTAAGGCCTGCATTGTCTACCTTGCTCTGCTTGCTCATTCATCCACCCGCCTGCCTGTCTTGCTTGCTTATTCGCCTGCATGCCCGCCTGATTGTCTACTTGTGAGCCTTTTAGCTAAAGAAAATTTAAAACGGCCCACAGAACACCAGGTTGCCCACTTGGAATAGCTACATCTGGCCAGGTCTACTCCTGATTTTAACCTTCAAAGACTCAAAAGTCTTTGTTTTAACACAGTTAAATAAAATGGCACAAATCACTTGAATGGGTGAATTGAATGAACACAATAAGCAGTATTCCACTGCAATATGTAATTAGGCAAAACAGGGGTTCCGTGATGAATGTGAACCGCAGAAGGAAAAGAGACCTGACAGCAAATTGGAGTATAGTACAGACTTTGTCAGTGATTTAAAAAAAAACTTCTCAACAGCCTGGCATGGCCAATATATATGAAAAATCACGGCTTACTTTGAAATCTAGCTGCTCATAACCTAAAATCATAGCAAAATTCATATTTTTGAAGCACGTGGGGCAGTAATCTACTCAAGCAATAACACTATTGCTGGCCTCCTATCCCTGCTTAGCCCCTTTGTGGTTGTTCACCAACAAGTGGGTGCTGTGAGTGATCAGCCATCTAACGAAGGGGACTTAGAAAATGAGTAGCCCAGTTGGCTTTAGAGCTAAATGAGGGGCACTAGAAATGTTGGCAAAAGAGAGGCACAAGAGTACAGTTGGACTGCCCGCTCTAACAATGGTTTCAAAGTTAAGCCTGTCAACCCAACAGCAGCTATCTGGATTGGATCCTGAGGCAACAATCAACCGTATGCCGGAGGGCCCAAACAGAGCTGACAAGGTCATATCCTCAAATTCCCTATATTCTTGGCTGGGAATGGACGACTTGTCTCATTTATTTAATTAATCATCTGGAGGAGAAGGAGCTATTCAGCAAACATTTGGCAATACTGGGGCACTGAGGAGCAAATCAGGGATGGCATGGAAATCCTAATATATACTCAATTGATAGTTGTGCGGGGTAAACAGACTGCTCTAACTGTTATACGGTTCTTACTAAGATAATAGAGCTGAGTATTTAGGATGGCAGAACTTCAGAATGTGGGAGACTGAGTCCGTCCACACCATCAGAAACTGGCAGCCCAATTCCTGTCTATCTCACAGTGCCTCAACTGAACCCCTAATCCAACCGGGGTGGAAGGTGATTGTGGCAACTTAACATGACACTCTGACTCCCCAGGGAAGTCGTGAAAACAGATCTCACCTTTTGGTTGCATCACTCATGCAGGCCCAGTCAAAAACACAAAGATATACAAACTGAGTTTTCAATATATTTATTGACACAAACTTAATCTTGTATAAAGTGAATGAGGTGCGATAATTAAGGAGATAAAAGCAAAGTAACCAGCATGATGAACATGGTGAAGACAATGAATAGTCCAACCATAATGAATGTGTTCTAGAAGTTCCTGAGGTTCCCACCTAATCCTAAAACTATGCTGAGAGCATAGCAGGTGTATTCTTCTGCCTGGCCCGAAGTAAGGGATTAGCTCCAGCCACATACCTGAAGACAGGATGGTTGTAGCTGGAGTACACTCTGCCCCTTCTGGGTCAGTGCACCGTTTATATAATAAAATCGGACTGTGCTGAAAGCACAGCTCTGATGCAATGCTGTGCCTAGATGATAGAAGTTTTCTCCTGAATGGGCAACACAAGACCTAGGATATTGTGTGCAGGGTTCCTAGCCTTGAACAGGAAATACTGATTACGTATCGTGCCAAGGCTAACTAAATAAGCAACTTGTAGCACATATTCCTAGAAGAATATCATGCAATAAATATGTGTGAAATGTCATTGCTAAAAACAGTGGTGCTAAAACGCATATAATATAAAATATAAAATGAAGCTAAAAACAGCGAGAACCAGCTTGGGTTCAAAAGCTCCTTACAACACCCTCCCCTTGTCAGTGAGACAGACAGATTCTAAAATCCAGACTCTAAAACTATACTTAAGGCCACTGGAATTGTGCTGTAGGAGAGAGGCAAATTATGCAGCAGAGTTGAGTAAATTATGTGGCAAGACAAGGTACAATATGTGGCATGATGCCACACATTTATTAATAGTATGACTTCATTATTTTCTCATTTTTAAACTTGGTAACACTGTATGGCCGTTGCTTGCATCTCATTAGTACCAGTTTAACACTCTGATATAGCAATAAGCAGCAGAAAAGTGACCAGTTCAGCTTTGCAAAGGGCCTTCTACTGTGCTGCAACATATGATGCTGCACTTTTAGTAACCTTTGAACCATTTGAGTTAGAAACATTTTTTTTTAATCTGAAGATTATGTTGCAGATGATGGATTATGTGGTAAATGCAGCAAGTCTCTAATTATGTGAAAATCGCCACACAATTGCATAATTCCAGTGGCCCTGACTATATTGAATAAAACACTAAAGGATTACAAGGTTCACACCACTAGACAGAGCAAACAAGCCAAACAAATGAGCCAATTAAATCATGTGAATTTACTTTAAAAAAGGGCCAAATTGTAAAGTCAGTGAAGGCATCCATTTTGGCAGTGGTAATGGAATCCAGAATGGATCCCATATTCTCAGATGGCAGAATCCCCAGAGCCTCAGTTATTAAGTCAAAGGAACAGACACGATTGAGAGCCTCAGTCTCCGCCGAGGATCAACATCTTGCACAATGCCTGCAGTAGGTGAGCCAAAAGGAGGGATTCCCAGAACCATATCTTCCAAATCCATGAACGATGGCTGATAAAAGGCTTCTTGAAGCCATCGTATATACTACCAATTATATTTCAAGACACATATCCAGTGCATACTCAAAAGAGCACCAAAGACAGTGGAACAAAGCCTGCACGCAGTAGAATCACACTAGCTAGACAAAGACCAGCTGTCATCCAACAAAGGTACGCCAAAGTTCTGAACACATACATAACAGAATGTGGATGTGTGGTAGTTCCAGCACCGTTTGGCTTTGAAATGGATATCCATTGTGAAGTAAAAAGAAAAGTAGTAAATTACCATTAATTAACAACAATACAAGTGGTATGCCTTCAAATTAATTTGAAAACAAGGAGTGTATAAAAGATTGAATCACCCCAAAAACAGCTTGGAAGGTGCTGACAAAGCCAGACAATTGACATGAAAAATGTATAACACCTGTGGTGTTAGAAGCATTAAATATGCAATTCACAAGTTCACCAAAATGCCATGGAAAGTTGACGTTTAAAAGCGACTGTGTTTCAGAAGATGGTCTCACCTCTGGTAATTCGAAGGTTTCACGGGCCGATGTAAGTGCCACATGTTTTTGAAATAATAGTGCTTTCAGTCTGCTCAGCTTGTCAAAGTTAACATTAAAGGTAGGAATGGAATGCCACAAACTTGCTACCCTAATCTCATGCGTGGGAGGGGGGGAGTGCATTACCAGAGCAGGTCACTATTTGAGAAACAGAAACCACATAAAAGACACCTGCTCTCATCCCGCAACAGCCTTGATCACTCAGCATCAAGTAACTTTTGATCGAAAGTAACTGAATCACTGGGCAATTCAAGGAGATGTGGACTCCCATTAAGTAATATGCCAGATTTGCCACTGATGCGTTACATACGTTGTGCAATGTCACCTGTTTGTAGATCATTGAGTGACTTGCATAAGTTTCAGAATCACTTCCACTGAGAAAGGCTTCCTTTTCCCCAACAATACATTTGTAATCAAAAGGTAATTCCCACACCTCATGTATATAACTCTCCCCTAAAGCCTCAAGTCTGCCCACCAGAAAATGTTTTAAACATGTAAGCTGAAATGTCAAAATTGGCAGAGAGATAACTCTGTGTATTAGCCATACCGTTGACAGTGTTTCAGCCAGTGTAAAAGGCAGCTTTTATAACTTTTATTTTTTAAGCATAGTGTATGTTGCATCTTTCTTTGCCATTAACTGTTGTTTGCTTGTTAAATTAAAAGGCAAAAACAACTCTTTCAAGTTCACGTGCTTCCAAAACACGAGGTTCAACTTAAGAACTTGCAATGTCCAACTCAAATACATTATAGATCTAAGTTGACTCTGTCCATGCTTTAAAAAAGACTTGTCATTTTGTATGATGTCAATACAATGCTATTTAGCGTGCTAGTATGAGTGGACAATGTATTCATTCCTTAATCAACAACAGCCAATGCTTTCTCCAAATTAGTCTGATCTATTTGCCTTAAACAAGCAGCAGCTTCCATTTGAGAAAGCTTCCAGTTCATTGCAAATGGTATACAAGAATCTTTTTGAGCATGGTGATCTAGGACCTAACAAGACGTCTTGTAAATCCATGTCATCAGAGCGGAGAGAAAGGTTGTCTTTTACAGATAACAAAGTGGAATGTCAAAATCATGGCTGACATAGTTTCCCTGTCCTGTAAGTAGTGACAAACCCTACGTGTTGTGTCTCGATATGAGGGTCCGGTCTGCTTCCTTTAGAACCCTGCGAAGAGTTTATAAAACATGCATGACAACCATTTGTGTCCACTGGCCACAACAACAACCCATTGGGACTTGAAAGTGACAAATTAAATGTATCATTCTGAACCATACCATTGAGCTGATCTTCTGAGTTATTTACCAAGCTTTTCCAATTATTGAGTCGCACAATTGAATGGATACTAGGCACATTCATTTCTTTAATCTTTGCTAGCCCTAGGCAAGTAGTCTGCTGGACTGTGTTGTTCAGAAAAATCATCTGTAATGGAATCTGACATGTGCTTTAAATAAGACATCTACACCCTGCATTTGCCAATCTTTTGTTCCCCAAACTGATTTTAAATCAATTGTTTCTTTCCAATATTCATAGACTTTAATGGCTAGTTGAGAAGTGAATTAATTTGAGTAAATTCATTTAGTAGTGGTCAGCATATTTTTCCTTGCTTTTGTTGACGCTAATTTGAAATATTAGGATATAGGATCTGAAGTATCATGCCCAGAAAAATAAGTGAACTTGCCTAAGTATGTTTTAGACCTCTCTACAGGTAGAGCCGGCAATTTTCCCATTGCATATAGTTAAAAATTGTACGTGTGGACTGACTTTATGTTGGTAATGGTGTGTATAATGATGGTGAAAACAATTCACCGCAATTTGCTGAGTTCATGAACATATCTTCCCTTTCAAATACAGTATAATATTCAAGTTCAGATAACATTGAAGAAACAGTTTTAATGTCCCAATTATCAGGCACAACACCTGGCGTAATCACATAATCCATTGTAACCTTAAAAACATATGGAAATTGAATAGTCTCAGTAGGACCAAAGATCTCATATATAACCTTATCCTACACAATCCCATCAGGAACTGGAACAATTGAAATGTTCACCAGAGGCAGGTCTCATTGCCCTTTGTAGGAAGACAAATGAGGCTTCAATACCTTATCTATAGCAGAGCGTTCAAGAAGGAAGTGCCCATTTATATGCAAAAAGAAAACAGCCACAAATGTAATCCACAAGAACAGAGCAAACAACGTAAAAATCCACTAATGGGAATTAGAATGGATCAGATAAGTACATTGAAGCCAGTGAAAAAGCTTACATATACCATGAAGAGACGTAGTAGTTGAATCTGAAGAGAAGTCGTCAATGTTGACAAAGTACCCAGAAGCAGTCTGTGTGAAGGCAGGAGCCGCAGCAGATGAAAGATAACTGGTAGACACCTCTAATGATGTATAATCATGGACAACTCTGCTGCTTTGAGAAGCAGTAGAAAACTGTAGACCTACTTCTGGTGAGTTTCTTGTTGCCATTGTGGTAACTGGAATAAACAGAAGTTAATTTTCTGCTCTCCCCAACCTAGGGCAAACAATTTTGGTGTTGCTCAATGCTTCAAGAGGTATTTCCTGTGTCATACTGAGAGGGGATAGGGAATTATCCAGGAGTCCTTGAGGCCTACTGTGTTGGATCGGCCACATGATGAAGTGTGACTTGATCAATGGAGACAAAGCGGTTGTTTTTACAACCAGCAATTGGTGGCAGAATCACAGTTATGGTACCTTGAATTCCAAGGACTGACACAAATGCCCAGTATGATAGGCCAAATTCTTTCTTCACTACAATATTTCCTCAAACTAGATGTCAACTTTTGGAATCCAGCCGGTAGGTGCTGGTTGGACCAACACTCCTATGATGGCAGCATATGGAGTGGAACGCTCATCTTAGAAGTCTTGGTGTTCCTGTAAAACAGTGAGACGTTAATTTATGTTGCAAGGTGTTTCTGCCACCTCTGTGCCAGGACCGCCCCTATCCCTATGCGTCCCCATTGCATCCTATTGTAACTATACGTTGTTTGCACTGTTTTCTAATACTATTACTGCATATTTTGGTATTGTGTACATATATCTTGTGTATATTTGCTATCCTCATACTGAGGGTACACTCTGAGATCCTTTGGCATATTGTCATAAAAATAAAGTACCTTTATTTTTAGTATATCTGTGTATTGTGTTTTCTTATGATATTGTGCATATGACACTTGTGGTACTGTAGGAGCTTCACTCGTCTCCTAGTTCAGCCTAAGCTGCTCTGCTAAGCTACCATTATCTATCAGCCTATGCTGCTAGACACCCTATACGCTAATAAGGGATAACTGGGCCTGGTGCAAGGTGCAAGTACCCCTTGGTACTTACTACAAGCCAGTCCAGCCTCCTACAGGTGTTTCTGCCACCTCTGTGCCAGGACCATCTAGATCTGGAACATACATCTGGATACCAAACAGGACTGTATATGGGGTGCGTCCACACAAAAATCTTGTAGGCATATTATTTGAAGCCCTCTGGACTTTGTAGAGTTTTGTGGATCAAACTGCGACCTGAGCCTAATACTCTAGCTGTTAAGGATTACTTTATGTCTGGGTTCTTTCTCTCTACTATCAAATTTCCCTTGGGATAATAAGGAGAAGAATAATGCACAGCTACACTCAGGGTTCCCATGGAATCCCTGTATGTTTTAGAGGCTAGCGCAGAGCCATGGTCCGAGTGGAATGCAGCTACTGCATGTGCACAGATGAAGACTTGCAAATCTGTAATAACAGTGCGACTTTCAGTCTGACCACACCCAGATAAATCTGAAGCAAGAATCTACAGGAAGTAGGATGTATTTGAATGCACCATCTGAATTCAGGGGGCCACAGTGGTCTAGATATACATTCTGTAGTGGCTTGTTGGAGACTAAGAAGAGTGTCTGTGGTGGATGTTTAACGGTGAAACCTTTAATTTGTTGACAAATGTCACATCTAAGTACATACTGCTTTGTCTGTTTATACAGACCATGTCTCCAATAGTGTTTTTTGTAGCAATAAAACTGTAGCCGCCACACCAGCATGGGCCAGTGCTATCCTCTCCTGTGCTGCTGTAATTAATTCTACCCTACTGCCTTGGTGGGACAATAGTGAATGGACAGAGGCCTAGGTGTATCATGTGGCTAGGAGGGCCTGCATTGTGAGTATTAATTAATTGTAGATACGTAGCTAAAGGCTTAAACATTGTTGATCATTTGAACTGCAAAACAATACACAAAAAGTACAGAAACAAGCAGTCCATCAAACAAACAAATAAAATAAAATAAATAAAAAATGTAATTTTAATAGGAAGGTTGAAGCTTTCCTAAATTCAATTGAAGTCAAACATCACCCATCCTATATTTTGTTTAATACACCTGCACTGCTCCCACAACTCAATCTGGGGATACTAATTTAATTTTTAGCCTCCAGTTTCAAATTCCTTGACATTTACATTTACAGTACGGTTGTACATTCAGTCATTTTATTTATACTTTATTAATCTGTTAATACTATTTAATTTTCTAAGCAGTCACAGAAGCCCTGTGGAGGCTTTGGGGACCCCCAGGGGCCCCAGACCACAGGTTGGGAACCATTGGTCTAAAATATATAAATTCTTACTGACTAGTACAGAATGCTGGACAGCACCTGGACAGAAGAAGTAGTGCAAACTTTGAGCCCAAAGGAATGGAACTCCATTCATCAAATGGTGAAGGTTATCTACATTGACTGCAGGTTTTAAAGAAACGTGTAGAAACATAGCATGCTCATATTACACCCCAGAGAGACTTCATACATGGGATAATTCCAGATCCAAAGAGTGTTTACGGGGATGCCAAGTGGCGGGGACGGTATTACATTTAATATAGCACTGTCTTAAGCTTACGAAACACTGTGGCGAGGGGGGGGAGTATTAGAGGACATGCATTCAATGTCCAAACAAAGTGCTGCAACCACCAGCATATGCACTTCTCAGGGTGGATGACAGACATGTGTATCCACTCAAGACGCCTGGGGTAGTTACGGTGTTACAAGAAGACCTAAAGCGAGTATCATGGGGAACAACTAAAGTATCAAAATACAGAGCATGGCTACACGAGGTTTGGGAAATAATCAGTATAGAAAATAGAAAAATGCTGACACTTGACCAAAAGGAAAGAGTTAAAAATACAGTGGTTACCTTGTTTATCACTACTTCTGATGGAAACAGGGAAGTAACTTGCCTCATGTACTAAGAATGTCAGTGCAAACTACAATAACGCTTGTGAACAGAAAATTAAAGGACTATGGCCCTCATTCTGACCCTGGCGGTCGGTGATAAAGCGGCGGCCAAGCCGCCAACAGGCCGGCGGTCTAAAATATGCAATTCTGACCCTGGCGGGAACCGCCAACACAGCCCGCCGTATTAACACTCCGCCCGCCACGGCGGTACAAACAAACAGCGCGGCGGTTCCCGCCAACAGCCAGGCGGCAGACAATGTACCGCCCACCCTATTACGACCCACCAATCCGCTACCTTTTCCGGGGCGGGAGCACCGCCGATAAGAACACGGCGGAAACAGACTACGAACGGGAAAACGCTCACCTCTACGCACTCCACGCGAGATTCCGGCAGTATGGAACCAGAGTTGCAGGTCATCCCCGCACTCCTATACCTGCTCATATACCAGGAGCACGCCCGGCGGCGCGGAAGACATCGGTGAGTACTGCACCTACGACACAGGGGAGGGAAAAGATTACCGGCACACACCCACCCACCCACACCCACTACAACACACACATCAATGCATTCCCACAGATCACTGTCACAACCCACAAACCACCCCCCACCGAAATAATGCAAAGACCAAAAGAAGAGATCATAAACGGGCAGATATATTGAAATATGTACACCAGTAATCCCAATAAATAAATAAACTATGTACAAAATATATACAGCTACTAAATGTAGTCCAACCACTGTCCGTGGATCACAGGGGTCCTGTGCAAAGGGGCAAGGCCCAGTCCCACGACAAGAACTCCACGGAGAGAACACTGCAGGGGCATCAGAAAGAAAATAGGACAGGCACCTCAGGGGGAAGGGAAGGGGGGGCACCTCAGCCACTTGAGTACACGACGCCAGATCCACGAGGGGACTCCATGACCACTGGCCCATCCTGGGGAGAGCAAAGCCACAGTCCAAACAGTCCATACAGTGGGTGGCCTGCCCACTGGCCCATCCTGGGGAGAGCAAAGCCACAGTCCATACAGTCCATACAGTGGGTGGCCTGCCCACTGGGCCATCCTGGGGAGAGCAAAGCCACAGTCCAAACAGTCCATACAGTGGGTGGCCTGCCCACTGGGCCATCCTGGGGAGAGCAAAGCCACAGTCCAAACAGTCCATACAGTGGGTGGCCTGCCCACTGGCCCATCCTGGGGAGAGCAAAGCCACAGTCCATACAGTCCATACAGTGGGTGGCCTGCCCACTGGGCCATCCTGGGGAGAGCAAAGCCACAGTCCAAACAGTCCATACAGTGGGTGGCCTGCCCACTGGGCCATCCTGGGGAGAGCAAAGCCACAGTCCAAACAGTCCATACAGTGGGTGGCCTGCCCACTGGCCCATCCTGGGGAGAGCAAAGCCACAGTCCATACAGTCCATACAGTGGGTGGCCTGCCCACTGGGCCATCCTGGGGAGAGCAAAGCCACAGTCCAAACAGTCCATACAGTGGGTGGCCTGCCCACTGGCCCATCCTGGGGAGAGCAAAGCCACAGTCCAAACAGTCCATACAGTGGGTGGCCTGCCCACTGGCCCATCCTGGGGAGAGCAAAGCCACAGTCCAAACAGTCCATACAGTGGGTGGCCTGCCCACTGGGCCATCCTGGGGAGAGCAAAGCCACAGTCCATACAGTCCATACAGTGGGTGGCCTGCCCACTGGGCCATCCTGGGGAGAGCAAAGCCACAGTCCATACAGTCCATAACAGACCCCACTGCCACTGGAGGAGGCAAGTTGGCCAGAGGACATCCGGCAGCCCTGCCCGAGATAGATCCTGCCCTGCCACGTCTGCCAAAGGGCCAGCGGTTCTTGCCTTGAAGGGCCCAGTTCAGCGGTTCCTGAGACGGCGGGGCCCAGTTCAGCGCTCCTTGCCTTGAAGGGCCCAGTTCAGCGGTTCTTGAGACGGCGGGGCCCAGTTCAGCGCTCCTTGCCTTGAAGGGCCCAGTTCAGCGGTTCTTGAGACGGCGGGGCCCAGCGGAGCGGTGCTTGAGACGGCGGGGCCCAGTTCAGCGGTTCTTGAGACGGCGGGGCCCAGCGGAGCGGTGCGTGAGACGGCGGGGCCCAGTTCAGCGGTTCTGGAGACGGCGGGGCCCAGTTCAGCGGTCCTTGCCTTGAAGGGCCCAGTTCAGCGGTTCTTGAGACGGCGGGGCCCAGTTCAGCGCTCCTTGCCTTGAAGGGCCCAGTTCAGCGGTTCTTGAGACGGCGGGGCCCAGCGGAGCGGTGCTTGAGACGGCGGGGCCCAGTTCAGCGGTTCTTGAGACGGCGGGGCCCAGTTCAGAGGTTCTGGAGACGGCGGGGCCCAGTTCAGCGCTCCTTGCCTTGAAGGGCCCAGTTCAGCGGTTCTTGAGACGGCGGGGCCCAGCGGAGCGGTTCTTGAGACGGCGGGGCCCAGTTCAGCGGTTCTGGAGACGGCGGCCGGTCTATGGCCAACTGCTAATTGCCTGGTGGTGCCCTCCTGGGCAGCGGGGATGGTGCTCCTTCAATGCCCACCTGGGCTGTGGGTGGTGGGGCCCTCCTGGCCAGCTGGGCTGGGTCCTCCCTGGGCAGCGGCTATGGGGGTGGTGGGCTCTCCCGGGGCAGCTGTGCCGGTTCCTCCCGGGGCAGCGGCTATGGGGGTTGTGGGCTCCTCCTGGGCAGCAGGCCTGCTGCCTGACCTCTCCGACTTGCTGCCCTTGCCCTCCTTAGTCGTGGGCCTGTGGCCCTTTCCTCCCTTTGGAGCTGTGGCTGGTGACTGTCTCTGGGTGGTGTCCGGGGGGGATGTAGAAGGCGGGCTCCTGCGGCGCCCCTTCCGCCTTCTGCTCCTCTTCCCAGGGGGTGGGCTGGCTGTCCCCTTGCTGCTGGGCGAAGATCCAGACATGCGGGCTGGCGGGCTCCAATACCCCTGCACCCTTGTCAAGGGGGCTGCAGGGCTGGTGGTGGCTGAGGTGCTCTTCTTACCCCGACGAGAAGGAGGGGGGGGCTCAGGGTCAGGAAAGAAGTTAGTAGTGGCGAGGAAGAGCTTCTTGGGACAATGGAGAGTGGTAGGTACAGTGGGAATGGGAGTGGAGGGAGAGGATGTGGTTGTAGGTGAGTCACGTTTGCTGTCTTTGGGTGCAGGTGCAGGAGGGATAGGCTGTCGTGAGGTGGATGGCTGTTGGGTGGGTGGGTGGCTGCGTTTGTGTGGTGTGGAAGAGGGGGTGACAGACACAGTGGGAGAGGACACAGGGGACGTGTAAATGGCAGTGGGGGTGGTGACTGCACGTGTGCGGACTGGAGTGGAGGGTGTGCTGGTGATGGAAACACTGGCTGATGGTGAGGTGAATGGAGGTGTGAGTGTAGACGTCACAGGGAGGGAGGAGGGAGACGAGGAGGTGGGGGTCACAGAGGTGGTAGTGACTGTTGGCATGTCTGCATCGGAATGTTGCGTGTGTGAATGTCTGCGTGATCTGTGGTGCTTATGTTTGGATGAGCTTCTCTTGGGTGTTGAGGTGTGTGCAGGCTGGTCTGATGGTGTGGGTGGGACAGGCAGAGGAACAGGAGACTGGGAGGAGGGAGTTAGTAGAGGCAGGCAGGAGACAGGGACAATGGCTGCCGTCAGTGCTGAGGCCAGAGCCTGGAACGATTGCTGATGGGCAGCCTGACCCGAATGAATGCCCTCCAGGTACGCATTGCTGCGATGAACCTCCCTCTCCACCCCCTGGATGGCATTCAAAAGGGTAGTCTGCCCAACAATGAGCGTTCGGAGGAGGTCAATGACCTCCTCACTGAGGGCAGCGGGGGTAACAGGGGCAGGGCCTGAGGTGCCTGGGGCGAAGGAGATGCCCGGCTTCCTGGCAGAGCGGGCACGGGGCGAACGCTGAGGGGCTGCTGGGAGGGCGGAGATGGTGCGCTGGGTGGCGGCTGTACCTGTAATGGCGGGGGGCACGGATGGTGCCACCCCCGCAAGGGAGCCCCCTTCCGAGGACGTGTCCGTGTCGCTGCAGGGTCCAGTCGTCCCCGTCGTGGAGCTCCCCTCGCCCTCCGTCTCACTGGTCCAGTCTGACTCTGTGGCATGGCCCTCCTGGGCCATGTGAGATGCAGCTCCCTCCTGCCCCGATGCCACTTCTCCTCCGCCTGATGATGCTGATGCACACAAGCACAGAAAGACAAACAAAAAGGGGGGGGGAGAGAGAAATAAAGGGATATTGATTACATGGATCTCCGGTACAGTTAGCGGACATGACAGACACAGATGCCCCCTGCACTAAGTTGCGCACTTGGGGTCCGCTACGCATTCCGTGGAACATGCCCTACACGCCTAGAGTTGACAACTGCACCCATGGATGACACGGCCCCGGGATGGCTGTACTGACAAACTACTGAGGGTGGTGGCTGGGGACACAGGGGCTTACGGGGGTGCCCAGCCTACAGATATCGCCCTGGCCTAGGGGGACCCCCAGCCCTCCTCCCCCACCCAGACACCTCCACTGCGCGACAACAGAGTAGATAATGCTTGTACTCACCCCCTTGTGTCTGCTGTGCTGCCCTCACGCGCCCATCCAAATCAGGGTAGGCCACCGCCAGGATCCGGAACATCAGGGGGCTCAGTTGACGGCAGGCACCCCGCCTACGTTGGGAGGCCATCCCCAGCAGAGACTCGGCGGTCTTCTTGGTCCCGCGGCGGATGTCCTCCCACCTCTTGCGGCAGTGGGTGCCCCGTCGATGGTGGACCCCCAGGGTCCAGACTTCCTTGGCGATGGCACGCCAAATCCCGATCTTCTCATGGGCGCGGACCTATGTGACACGTACAGGGAGGGAGAAATACCACGTTCAAGTTTGTCAGCATTTTCCTTGCCAGTGGCCCAACGCCCCCCATCCCCGCCAGGCCCCCCGCCATGCCCCCCGCCATGCCCAACATGCCCCCCATCCCCGCCAGGCCCCCCGCCATGCCCCCCGCCAGGCCCAACATGCCCCCCATCCCCGCCATGCCCCCCGCCATGCCCAACATGCCCCCCATCCCCGCCAGGCCCCCCGCCATGCCCCCCGCCAGGCCCAACATGCCCCCCATCCCCGCCAGGCCCCCCGCCATGCCCCCGCCAGGCCCAACATGCCCCCCATCCCCGCCAGGCCCCCCGCCAGGCCCAACATGCCCCCTATCCCTGCCATGCCCCCCGCCAGGCCCAACATGCCCCCCATCCCCGCCAGGCCCCCCGCCATGCCCCCCGCCAGGCCCAACATGCCCCCCATCCCCGCCATGCCCCCCTCCATGCCCAACATGCCCCCCATCCCCGCCATGCCCCCCGCCATGCCCAACATGCCCCCCATCCCCGCCATGCCCCCCGCCAGGCCCAACATGCCCCCCATCCCCGCCAGGCCCCCCGCCAGGCCCCCAAGCCAGCCAGTGGCCCCAAATCCAGATTGAATTAAACTCACTTGTTGGTCTGGAGGACCGTAGAGTAGCGCATACTGGGGGAGGATCCCATCCACAAGTTTCTCCAACTCCTCTCCAGTGAAGGCAGGGGCCCTTTCCGCAGGCGCAGCAGCCATTGTCCCTTCCAGACCGAGGTCACAGCAACACTTGCAGTATAGGTCCTCTCCTGTGAAAGTTCAAGTCGCAAGTGGATAAGTAGATAGAAAATGGCGGTCACGTCCGCGGCGGTGCGTACCGCGGCGGTGCGTCCCGCCACCGCCGGCGCCCTTCGCCATTGGCTCCTGAAACCCATAGGCTTCAATGTTAACCAATGCGGCTTGGCGCCGCGGTCTTCGCCCGCCGCCCGCCGCGGTGTGCCACGCCAGCGCATTGACCTCACATCCCATTGTCACACTTCACAGGTCAGGCAGCCGCCATTTCCAGGGCCCACATGGCTCAATTTCAACTGCGTCACACAGGCCTAGGCCTTGCATAGCCACTCAGACACGCCATTCACTGCATAGAGAATCGTTTACTGTGCTAGCTGTGAGTATGTACCTGTGGGTTGCTTGACTGTGTGCTCCATGTTGTCCTTCCTAGGCACCGTCCGCTGGGTTGGGCGAGGAGACGGATGAATCCTCCCGTGTACCGACCGCTGGTGGACCTGTCGACAATGGAAGAACGCCACATTATCCTGACCTACCGTCTTAACCGTGCCACTATCCATGAACTGTGTGCCCAGCTGGAGCCCGACCTGATGTCCCCCATCCGCCAACCCACAGGGATTCCCCCTCTGGTGCAGGTCATGTCAGTACTCCATTTCTTGGCAAGTGGGTCATTTCAGACAACCGTGGGAATTGCTTCTGGGATGTCTCAGCCCATGTTTTCGAAGGTGTTATCCAGAGTGTTGTCTGCCCTGATGAAATCCGTGAGGAGCTACATCATTTTCCCTGAGGTGGGCGAATTGGCTACAGTGAAGGGTGATTTCTACGCCCTTGGACATATTCCCAACGTAATTGGTGCCATTGATGGGACCCATGTGGCTTTGGTTCCCCCAAGAGACAGGGAGCAGGTGTACAGGAACAGAAAAAATTACCATTCAATGAACATCCAGGTGGTGTGTTTGGCTGACCAGTACATCTCGCATGTAAATGCCAAATTCCCAGGGTCAGTGCATGACGCCTACATCCTCAGGAATAGCAGCATCCCTTACGTGATGGAACAGCTACAGAGACACCGTGTATGGCTAGTGGGGGACTCTGGGTACCCCAACCTGTCGTGGCTACTGACCCCAGTAAGGAATCCCCGGACCAGGGCAGAGGAACGGTACAATGAGGCCCATGGGCGTACTAGGAGGGTGATCGAACGCACCTTTGGCCTCCTAAAGGCCAGGTTTAGGTGCCTGCATATGACAGGTGGATCCCTAATGTACTCACCTAAGAAGGAGTGTCACATCATCGTGGCCTGCTGCATGCTTCACAACCTGGCTTTGCGCCGCCAGGTGCCTTTCCTGCAGGAGGATGGTCGAGACGGTGGTGTTGTGGCAGCGGTGGAACCTGAGGAGAGTGACGACGAGGAAGACGACGGGGCTGAAACAGACAACAGGGACAGAATCATTGAACAGTACTTCCAATAGGACACAGGTAACATTTCAAAGATAATTTAGTAAATGTTAACTACTCTCCTGCATCTCTGCTGCCTGTCTATTTGCCCCAGTGTATGATGACTGAGTTTTGGCTTTTCCCTCCCTATTTCAGATCTGGGGTCCCCACTACGAGTCCTGTGCTTCGTTTCCCCATGGACTACAGCTTTGTGGCAGCTGTTTGTTGACTTCACCATGTACAAGGACATATTTGCACTGTCATGTCAATTACAATATATTGAAATCACAGCCAGACTCCAGATATTTTGGTGCAAAATAGGTGTTTATTTAAGTGCTCAAAATGGGATGGGTGGTTTCAAGTGGGTGGGGGCTATGGTGAAGGAATGTCCATGGCAGAGTCCAGAGTAACAGTCACACAGGTGCATTGTCCAGAGGCCTGTGGAGAGATGGAGCATGGGCAGTTCAAGGATGGACAGGGTGACAATGTGGGACAGTGGGATGACATCAGGTGGTATCCATTGCTGGCGGGGGTCTTGACATCCTACTCTGTCTTCTTGCGAGATCTCAGGGCCCTCTTGCGGGGTGGTTCTTCTCCTGCAGGAGGTGGGGGTCTGGTGGGCTGCTGCTGTGCGGGGGCCTCCTGTCCACTAGCGCCGGCAGAGGTGGTTGGCTGTTCTTGGTCCAGGCTAGTGGCAGGGGCCCTTGGGTGTTGTTGAGTGTCCGCCCTGGTGTTGACGAGGTCCTGCAGCAGCCCTACCATGGTAACCAGGGTGGTGTTGATGGCTCTGATGTCCTCCCTGTACCCCCGATAGTGTTCCTCCTGCAGTACCTGGATCTCCTGGAACCGGGCCAGTACCATCGCCATCGTCTCCTGGGAGCGGTTGTATGCTCCCATGATGGTGGTGAGGACCTCGTGGAGAGTGGGTTCCCTGGGCCTCTCCTCCCCCCCCTGTCGCACAGCTGCCCTCCGAGTTGCCCTGTTTCCCTGGGCCTCTGCCCCCTGGCCGGTGTGCCCACTACCACTGCCCCCAGGTCCCTGTTGTTGTTGGGGTGGTGGGTTATCCTGGGTGCCCTGTAGTGGTAGACACACCGCAGATTGACGTGCCCTGGAGACAGAGGCATGGGCCCGCTGGGTGGGAGCTGTGCTGGTGTTCCCAGAGGGGTTTGGGTCTGTAGTGGCCTGGGCCTGTGTGAGGGGAACCGACTGTCCAGAGGTCCCCGATGGTCCGGGCTGGTCATCGGTGTCCAGGTCGACAGAGCTGCTGTCATCGCTGACGGCCTCTTGGGTGGGGGGTGTGGAGAATTCTGGCCCCTCCGCCGCGGTGTGTTGACGGTCGGGTCCTGCAGGGGTATAGAGGTATGGTTATAGTTTCAATGTGTGGCATATGGGTGTATCTATGGGTTCTCGTGTCCCCAAGTGCTGGCATTCGTGTGTGGGGGCTTTGGTGAGGGTGGCTTGTGGGGGGGATGTGTATATGCATTGGGCATGCTTTGGTGATGGGTGTCCATGCTTAGTGGACGCATGCAGGCCTAGGTTTTGGGATGTGTGGGTTGTGATGGTGAGACATTGGCGGGGAATAGGTGTGCTGGTGGTGGGGGTGAGGATGGTGGTGGGGGTGAGGGTGGGGGTGAGGATGGTGGTGGGGGTGAGGGTGGGGGTGAGGATGGGGGTGGGGGTGAGGGTGGGGTTCGAGGATGGGGGTGAGGGTTGGGGTATGATTTGGCATGCAGGTGGGGGGGAAGCAGTATTGAAGCTTCAACTTACCAGTATCCATTCCTCCGCCGACTCCTGCGAGGCCGTCAGGATGCAGGATGTTCAAGACTTCCTCCTCCCATGATGTGAATTGTGGGGGTTGAGGTGGGGGTCCTCCGCCAGTCTTCTGCACGGCGATGTTGTGCCTGGATACCATGGAACGCACCTTCCCCCGTAGGTCGTTCCATCGCTTCCTGATGTCTTCCCGATTTCTGGGGTGCTGTCCCACTGCGTTGACCCTGTCGACAATCCTCTGCCATAGCTCCGTCCTCCGGGCAATGCTGGTGTATTGTATCTGTGTGCCGAACAGCTGGGGCTCTACCCGAACGATTTCCTCCACCATGACCCTGAGTTCTTCGTCTGTGAAGCGGGGTTGTCTTTGGGGTGCCATGGGGTGGTGTGTATGATGTGTGGGGTGGAGTATGTGTATTTAAGTGAGTTGAGTGTGGTGGTGTGTGTTGTTTTGTGTGTGGATAGTGTGTGGGTGATGGTGTTGAGTGGCTGTGGCTGTTAGTTTGTGGATGCTGGTGTCTCGCTCTGGCCTTCTTTCAGAATTTTTTAGCGTAGGGGTTTGTGGGTGATGTGGGTGGGTGTTTTATATTGTATTGTGTGTGTGGGAGTGGTGTGTGTATGTGTATCAGGTGTGTGGGATTCAAATCGTCCAATGTGGCTGAGTTTTGTTCGTTTGTGTGTATTCTGACCGCGGCGGTGTGTCCCGCCAATGGAATACCGCGTTTGAATGACCGCCGCGTGGATTCGTGGGTCGTAATGGCATGGGCGTATTTCTGTTGGCGTGACGGTGGAGGTTTTGTCACCTCCACTTTTCCGCCGACCGCTGGTCTGGCGGTCTGTTGTGGCGGTCGGATTTTCGGAGGTTTGCCTTCTGCGGGTCAGAATGACCGTGGCGGGTTTCCGCGACCGCGTCGGGATTATGGAGGATTTCTGACCGGCGGTAGGCGCCTTTTACCGCCGAGGTCAGAATGACCACCTATATATATTTAATTGAATTTGTTGGGTGCCAATGGTGGCTGCCCCAATCAACTTTAGACTCAAGTAGCAACAAGTTTGTCACCTAGCCTGTTGCTCAACACTAGAGTGGCTATAACAGGGCTTTCAAGAGGTTAGTGAGGAGCTGGCATTTAAAGTATTCCCAGATTGATTTTAGTTTTGTTTTGCTATATGTCGCCCTTCAGCCGAAGGACGTAGGGAGAAGTTGTGTGCATTCTAAAAATTCAGTTTAAAAAACTGTTTCATAAAAGCAATAAATTGTCACCGTTCAATCTCCATGCATGGAGGTGTAGGTTATGCAGGGATGGATGCATAACATTGTCCTGCTGCTGCAAAATAAGGTCATTTTCAGGTGGCAGTCAAATTGGAGGAAAGATACTCATTGCTATAGGTTCTGAATACCAGACCTCCTGGCACAATCACAGGTCACTAAAATTACTTGGGCTCGGACGTTCCTGATCATCTTCAGAACTTTGAGCAGCAGAACTAGTGATGGGAAGGCATACAGGAATCTGGGGCTCCAATCCAGGATTAAGGCATCTTTGAAAACGAATTGCCTTGGGAATACCAACACGCAAACTTAAGTGCTGCCCAGACTCGGCAGTGGCGAAAATAATTTAAAAAGAAAATGATCCAGGGGGTCTCTTCATTGGTGGAATATGCCACACACCACCTCCGCGTTTAGTGATTGGTGATCTGCCAGGCACCGCCGATTGAGGATGTCCGCCCTGGTGTTTTAATATCCTGCCATGTGTTAAACAATCTAAGATTCCTGAAAAACTATGCTAGTTCCAGAGACACAAAGCCACCTTGCACAGACTCTATGACACCACTCTGCCCGGTATGTTGAAGTCCCACATAACTGTGTTGTCCTGGAGGGCCCATATACTTTTCCCCTTGATGCATGGGAGGAAGGCTTTTAGTGCCAATCAAACTGCCTGAAACTCCAAAAGATTTATGGGAGGGAGGGTCTCCGCTAAAACCAAAGTAATCTGGTCTCCAACTCTCACAGGTATCCTCCAATTCAGTAACAATGCATCCATCAAAACAGTTTAATATGTGCAAGGTAGAGAGAGGAGTCTGCCGTCGGTCCAATGGCAGTCTAGCAGCCACCACTGCAGAAACTCTGCAATTTCCTCTGACCCCCGTCTGGAATCAGGTTGCTGGTGGAATTAGGTGCTGAGTCCAATGAGACTCCGAATTCGAATGTACAGCCCACATGTGTCACCTGGTTTGGTCCACAAGCAGGATCTAGGAGGTCATGAAGTTTCAGAGCCACAATTACAGAGGTCCAGATGAAAGGTTGAAATACTGGAATCATAGCCCAAATCTCCTGGACTCACTAAGACAGAGAAAAGGTCATAAACTGCATAGTTATCAAAATGGCTCCATTGAACGGGAGCGCTGTGAAAGAGTCCGATATGACTTTGGCACGCTGACCGAGAACCCCAAATGTTAGGTTTGCCATTGTCTGAGGGTGATCTGTGAATGTCTAAAATTAGCTTATTTGGGAAGACTGGTACTCCAAACCTCTGAAGATGTGGTGCAACCATCACCTTCAGAGGGACACCTGGTGAGGTTGAAGGGGAGTACAGAGAACTGAAAGTGCTTGTGGCCTAACTGGAATCGCAGAGAGAAAACCTGTGGGACTACAATATGGGGATGTGAAACAAAGTCCTGCAAATCCTAACAGACAGAATTTGAGCCAGGTCGGGATATTTAACTTATTCTTCTTGAGGTAGAAATTCAGAGGGCAATGACCTGGAATAGAAAGAAGTGCTCCATCCGTCCTCAGCAGCAGGAAGTAACAGGAGTAGCATCCAGTCTCTTGTTCAGTTACCATCACTCTGTCGAAGGACCCCTTCAAAAGGCTCGAACATCTATTTAGATCATGGGTACTCGCAAACATTTTCACTGGGCCGCAGAGTTTGGTCTTTGATTTGACCGAAGGCCGCACTGATGGCACCAGGGTGGCAGACGGGGGTTGGCAGAAAAGTGGGTGTAAGGGACACAAAGCATATACTTCTAGTGTCTGAATAACACACAACGTGAAACCATAAACTTGGGAATAATAACAGCTTCTCCACTTAGCCAAACTGTGTGATCCTAAGCAAATGTTTTATTTCACTCACCAAAGGCATTGTTGTCAGGATGGGGGATGGGGGAGTGAATGTTTCTAAATTATGGTTAGAAAATTATCACTTTGAAAAAATATATTTCTTCAATGTACTGATATAATCTGGTTACTAAGGTGACGTTTCTGCGTGTTAACGAAATACACTTTTTGAATTTTGAGCAGACTTGATCGTGCTTTTACATTTTTGCTTCAAATATGTCTTTAAAAATGAAGGTGTTTCTGATGTTACATTGTACAGAACCCCTCTGTTATCTCTTTTCTTTACCTTCAACTCACCTTAAATAAATGTTTGCCTGTTTATTTACATGTTTTTAATATTAGTGCTGAGTCTAGTGAAGAGCAGCCCAATGCCACTGGGCCGCATGTAAAGGTCAGGAGGGCCACTTGCGGCCCCAGGCCATACTATGAGTATCACTGATTTAGATGATGGACAATTACTTCTTCGACAGTGGCTGTCATGTAGGGGGCAGATAATGAGGGATTGAGAGGAAAAATAGGACATAGCTATCCTTGCTAATTTAAGTACCCATCTGTCCAATGTAATTCTTGCCACCTGTGAAAGTAATATTTTCTCCTGCCTGCACCGTGATCACATTGTGACTCTGAGGACAACCAAAGGGTTTATGAAACAGTAGCAGGAGAGTAGAGGAACTGGGTAGAATGTTGTACCTTAGGAGCTGGAGGTTGTTGGACAGATCCCAGGCTTCTCCCTCAAACGAGCTCTGAGGTATGTTGCTGCAAAGGCTGGCTTTGGTGTAGTATCTGCTGTATGTCCTTTCTCAAACCTTAAACAGGATGATACTGTTGGGGATACTGCCACATGGGCTGAGAAAGACCAAGTGAGTGTGCGGTGCTCTGCCTTCCTTAAAGTGCTCCCAAGAGACTGTGCCATCGAATAGCATGTCCATGATTGATGCTGTAGCTTAAGAATCACGCAAATTTTATCAATGCTTGGCATCAAAGCACTACTCTTGTACCAACTGCCCTACCCAAGCAATTAGTGAAGTCCAGTCACAACATGACATTTTTTGCAGCATCTTGTATTTGCACAGAGCTTAGGCATAGGTCACCGGGACATGATGCAGAATTTCACTCACAATGTCCCAGAATGCGTGCAAAGAGGCAATGTGCCTGACAAGAGGACTAAACTGGTGTATGACAGTATCTGGTTCCCAAAGGCCTCCATGCTCTTTGATCTCATTTCCCGAGGCATGATAAGGAGACAGTTAGTCTCCCTATTATGTATCAGTTAGGGTTGAGCCTGCCAGGTGATGCTTGCACCACAAGACTTTCAGGAGTGGCATGTTGGAAGAGGAAAGAGGATTGCCGTTGGGCAGGCATTTGTCCTTCGCACTCTGCTCCTTGATGAAAGGGCTAAAACCAGGCTTCACTCAAGTTACCATTAAGATGTCCTTAATGGCTTCATAGAATGGGAGTAGGGGTCCTGAAGAGGTCTGCCTTGGCTACAATACTCCCATCAAGACCTTAGTTCTCACCACAACTGAAGTCAGTAGGTGGTCAAGGACATCCTCGCCTTCCTGATCTCCATTGCCAATAATGTTGATTCTTTTGTGGAAAGTCCAGTTGGAGAGTTGAGGCAGGTGTTAGGGGACATCTTAGGACCATTGGTATCTTAGAGTTCCAAAAATAAATTCTTGTCCTCAAAGTTGGGAATCATCACCATGGAGGTCTGAGTCAGAGAACCACTATCGTAAAGGCAGAGTCCCATCAAGTCTGAATGAGGCTGAACCTGTGTGACGAAGAGGTGGGCACGACTTTGGCCTAAGTCACAGCAGATCTGCATTAGAGAACACAATCTTTTTGTCTCTGCTAGTGGCAATGCATGGGGAACTGTTAAGGATCTTGGCATTGGGTGTGACGTTGGAGCAGGGGTCAACCCGGAGTAGAAACTTTCAAGAGGTGCAGTGGGAGCCGGGGATGAATCCACCGGCGGTGGCTAGGCTGGAGGCCTCGTCAGATTCTTGCGGCCCAGAGGTAAGAAAGAGGAAGACAGAAAGCTGCTAAAAATTCACAAGATGGCCTGTTTGAAATCTTCGGCCTGTTGTGGACCTGCCTGGGAACTCAGGCTGATTCGGCATAAGTTGGGGAAATCGGTTCTGCTGTCAGCAACAGAGAGGCACTCTGATGTCAGCTTGACTTCCCTTGGTACGAGTGGCAGGAAGAAGAGGGAATCTAATTTCAATTTACGGTTTCTTTTTTGGCTTTACCAGCAATTTTAAGAGGGAAGATGGTCTCTCTCAAGAGCAACCCTGAGAGGGAGGATGCAGCTGCATCCTGGACTTACAGCAAAACCAGCCCTTACATGCTTTCCTGCAGTGTTTGGTAGCAGAACTGGGCCTCGTGGTACCGGATGACCTTTGGATTCATTCAAGCAGTCATTGCATGACTTAAGAGTCATGTGAGGACCCCAAACCGAGCCAGACCTTTTATGGGTCTTTCACTGACATCTGCTTAAGGCAGTCTTTGCAGGGGTTGAAGCACGTCGTTTTAGAAGGGAGACATTATTTCCTGTGCATTATGAACAATTTGGGCAGTGATCGCCCTACCACTGACAGCACAATGTGGAAGGGAGCTCTGGATCTCCAAAAGGCACAGAAAGAATGACATTATGTCAACGTGAAAGGGTGCCATTTCTATGGAACCTGTCATCACGTCTGGGTCATGACTAACCCTACATTGAGCCGCATGATGCCACCTTCGGGCACACAAGGAAATTGCATAGAAAAATCCCCAGCTCCCGTCTGGCACCTCAAGTATTCATAAGGTGAGGAATCTGAGGGTTAGAAATATCAATAAGAAGTTGAGCTGTTTAATATCCCTTTATTTATACTGGAAAGTAATTACTGCAAATGCACTATATCAAACCTCTGTAGTCTAGTGACTGAATAAGTTAATGAAAAGTTCGCATGTTCATGTATCCCAAAGTTTCAAAGGAGACGGTGGGGACAAGGAAGGTTTGTATTTGGCATTTGCGCCCAAAGTAATTTTGGAAACCATATATCCATTAGATGTGGTATTGCCCCTTCTGTGACATGTCACAATTTGCTGTATTAATACTTAAAAACAATTTAACAAATAAAGAACCGAATTACATCAGCTCATGTGAAAAGCTGAAAATTCTCTGGAAATGAAAAAACAAATAAAACAAGCATGTACATAGAATGTGGCCCACAAGTGCAGGTCTTCAGTATATATAGGACACCCCGTGTCCTCCACTCGAAACAACCTAAAAATCCTGTACCAAGGAGAGTATTCTAATACATTCTGTAAACAACTGAACTTTCACCACAAAAAGCAGAAAAGAAGGGGTACGCTGTCCGGTACCTCACCCAATGGGAAAACACTAACCCTCCATTACTCTGCACCGGATCCTTTGGCTTCTCATTTAGGGTTTACACAAATAGCAGTCTTATAATTTGAGGAGCACAAATACTTAGTACCAAGCTAGCATAGCAAGTGCTTTTTCTATGTTCAACACTATTACTTTAAACAGGATGTATTACCTTGGAGACATGAAATGTTGCCCATCCAGCCATACAATTAACTTTAGTCAGGGCCTATCAATGAAGATATTACAAGTGGTTTGCCATGACTTTAGTAAGCACCCTCATCTATGCACCCTCGCCTTTCCATTTCTCCATGCAGGGCTCTAAAATGGCTTGAAGATTTCTTGGGCAATAGAAGCTTCTAGGTATGTGAGGAGATATTTTCCTCCAATGTATTTCCTCTTGTTTGGGGTGCCACGGGGCTCATCCCTGAGCTCCATGCTTTTCAACATCTGTGTATGCCCTCACGCAGAAATCATCCGGTCATTTGGTTTGGACCTTGTGTCTTATGCAAAAGACAAGCAAATCATTATGGCATTAAACCCAAGTTTCAAGTCCACCTCACCCAGCTTAATCAGTGTTTGCTGGAGGTCACAGAATGGATGTTGGCTAGCTGCCTGAAACTTAATGGCGGAAAGATTGAAGTACTAGTAGTTGGGAACAATCCTACAAGATGGATGGAAGTCGCCTGGCAAGAACATCTAGGCTACAATCTCAAACCAGCCCATGTTATAAAGAGCCTGGGTTTTTGGAAAGATGAAAACCTGAGCATGGAAATACAGACTCGAAAACTGGCAGGCTCTTGCTTCAGTATGTTGGGAGCTCTTAGGAAATGCCTGCAATGACTACCTACCACCACCTAGAGAGTAGTGGTACAGAGCCTTATCTGCTCGAGACTTGATTATGGGAACTCCCTTTATTTAGGGAGCCCCCAATATGTCATTAAAAGGCTTCAGGTAATAAAGAATGCCGCAGCCAGAACTCTATTCAAAATCCCAAAATAACAATCAGCAGGTCTTGCGTTGGCTGCCTGTTCAGAAAAGGATTCAGTTTAAGCCTTTATGCATGGCCCATAGGATACTACACAGTAAAGGCACTCCTAATATTAGGAAACTGATTTCACCATACATTCCCAAAAAGATCGCTTTGTTCAAACACATGGGCTCCGGACAGTCCCCAAAATCAAAAAAGCAAGATATAGTGGCTGCTCATTTGCTTAGCTTATAGCTAAACTATGGAATGGTCTGCCATAAACACCTGAAATTTCAACAGTCAGAAATTAGGTTTGAGGTTGTTGAAAATATACCTGTTTTAATCCTTTAGGGTGCCTGTGTTGCCTCTGTTGATGTGGTTTGTTAGCACCGGGATGCCCTATGGGGTATCTATGCGCTTTACAAACACTTTATAATCTAATCTAATTTCTGAGGGTGATAAGCTTATATGAAGTCCACTGCAAAAAGTGGCCATGGGGATTGACTGGGTCAGCAGATAACCCAACTTGAGCTGGTCAGTAACCATTTAATTATCAGATACTTTTAAGTCTACCCTTAAAACAAAACTCCAAATGCAGGCCATTATGACCAAGGGGCTTGCCAGACAAACTTACAAAAAGCATCTAACAGGTTACAAAACAAGTAACTTACCTTTGGTAGTGCATTATCCGATGGAGATTACATCTAACTGCAAACTCCTTATCTTTGAATTCTCCCAAGGTGTCGGACTGGATTTGGAAGATTTTTTGGGGTCAGTACCCTCTATGCCGGTAGATGGCATCATCAGTGTCATATGTGCCAGAAATGATATTGCTGTACCTATACAGGCACCACCCAAGTGTGCCGACATCAGTTTCTTTTCATGAAGCGCAAAGCCATGAAGAACACTGACCACTGATGTATCAAACTAGGACCCAGAAAGGATCATCCCTGTCACTAGAATTGTGTTTGCGCAGCAGGGTGGGTTAGTAAGGAATCTGCAGCTAGATAGTCTCTACCAGATAAGGCATACCGAAGGTAAGCAACTTGATCATCTGATGGAGACTTCTAGCCGCAGATTCTTTACCTTTAAATAGATACCCAATGTAGAAAAGTCACTCTTTTTGGCATGGTTACTCCATTTTTTGCCTGTTTATTAGTGTGTTTAGATTGTCTTCACTGGGATACTGCTAACAGGACCCTTGTGATTGGGCTCTCTCCTAAAAATGTGGTTTCTTTGGTATCTTTGCACCCCACAATTGGCACACTGGTGTACCCCCGTAAGTTCCTTATATATGGTACTTAGGTACCCAGGGCATTGATACACCAGAGGTCCCCCATGGGCTGCAGCATGTATTATGCCACCCATGGCAGCCCATGCAAACTATGTCTGCAGGCCTGCCATTGCAGCCTGCATGAAAAGGTGCTTGCGCCCTTTCACTGCTGGTCACCGCACCAGGTCACTGCAAGTCCACCCTTTGGTAGGCCCTCCTAGCCCACAGGGTAGGGTATAGGTGCCTGTGTGTGAGGTACCCCGGCATGAGCAGAGGTGCCCCTATGAACTCCAGTTCCAATGCCCCAGACTTTGTAAGTGCAGGGAAGCCATTTTACCCGTGTACTCGCCACAGGTCACTCACTACCTGTGGTCCAGCTACATAATGGTAACTCCAAACCTAGGTATGTTTGGTATCAAACATGTAGGAATAATACCCCAATACTAATGCCAATATTGGTGGCATGATTTAATGCATTCTGGGTGCTCCTTAGAAGACCGCTTAGTATTGCTGAGTCTTCCAGGGTTTGTGGGCAGCTCAGGCTGCTGCAGCCCCTCAGACGGATTTGTGCCTTCCTGCTGCTTGACCAGCTCAAGCCCAGGAAGGCAGAACAAAGGATTTCCTTTGCGAGAGGGGGGTGACACCCCCTCCCTTTGGAAATAGGTGTTACATCGCTTCGGAGGGGTAGCCTCCCCAAGCCACCAGTATGGTTTGAAGGGAACATTTGCTGCCCTTCTTGCATAAACCGGTTTGCACCAGTCCAGGGACCCCGGTTTCTGCTCTGGCATGAAAGTGGACCATGGAAAGGGGAGTCATCACTCCCCTGTCCATCAACACCCCAGGTTTGGTGCCCAAAGCTCCTCCAGGTGGCCATGTTATTCTGCCACTTTGAAAACAAGATGTGCAGAGGCCCCTGGGAACATCTGGTTGGTCAGGACAGGTGACTGACATCAGTGACCCCCTCTCATAGGTGGTTACCGTGCAGTGTGACCAATCGCCTTGGTAGGACTAATTAGGGACTCCCTTGCGGGTGTGTCTCCATATTCAGCATGCAAGACTCAACCTGGACTCCTCTGCAATGATCTCTTCTGCTCCTGGCCACCGAAAAGCGCAACTGGACTCTTCAGGAACCAAACAAGCCTGCAACTCCTGAGATGACCTCACATTGCAACATTGTTTCTCCGGCTCCTTCCAGCAACTGCAGCATTCCCACAGCTGTGCTTTTTCAGGGTCAGCAAGACTTCAGCTGCACCAAAGAAGCAAGAATGAATGTCCCTTGGAGTGAAGGAGTCACTCCCCTGCATCCGCAGGCATCTGAGCAATGATGACCAACTGCTAGGATCTTCTGCCGTCCGGCTACAGGAAGAATCTCCAGCAAGGGTTATTGGATCTTAGTAGTCCCCTTGGTCCTCTTTACCTGCTATCCAACTTGGGAGACAGTGAGCCCTTGATTCTCCTTGCAGGACAGTACCCCTGTGCACTGCGACTCTTGCAGCAACCAAGGCTTGTTGACTCCTGCGCCAAGGGATCTTCAGGCTCCAAGTAGCCCCAGCCTCCACAACTTCATCCTTGTAAGGCCAGTCTCTCCTCTGCTGCTCCAGCAACATGGGATTCCTCTCCAGGTGTGCTGATTGGGCCTCACTGCAACATAGGAAGCAGGATTTATCCGAGGGCGCAAACATTTAGCATCTCGCCTACAGACGGCCTTGAAAAACCCCAGGTAGATACACCACAGGGGGCAAAACATGTGTTGGCTTTCTGTTTCATTGCCTCAAACAACTTGACTTATATTTAAAATGGACACCAATCAATAACCTTGGACCTCAAGACTCTAATCAAATGTTCAGAAATGTTGTTTGAATTGGCAACCAATAAATACTTTGTACACTTTTAGTGGGTTCTCAATCTTTTATAGTTTCAAGACTGCAACATACTGTGCCTGCTGCCTGTGGGTTGTCTGGTGGGGTTATGACTGCTTCTTCTGGCTCTCCCAACTGCTGAGGGTCAGCCTGGACTTCCCTATAAGGGTCGAGCACCTAGGACCTTGCTGGCCCCCTTCAGCTCTGCAACTCTTCTTTTGCTCCAACTTGCATTTGCCAAAGCTTGCTGGTGGCCCCCCTGACCACTGACTGGCTGCTACCCGGCGACCAACGTGGGACACCATCTGCATGGCTCCAAGGACTTTTCTGCAGCTCCTGGGCTTCACAGCTGTTCTTCATCTTCCCCTGTCAATATGGTTCTTCATCTACAGAAGGGTGGGTAGTGGCTTCTGCCTCATTTAGACACCTCTGTGTGGACTGGTCTCTGTCCCCTTTTTTTTCAGGTCCTCTTCTTTGGGAATCCTTTGTTGGGTTCCACCGGGCTGGCCCTGGTCTTGCAATCTTCCTCTTTCTAAGACCTCTTGATAGTCCTTGGGAAGTCCAGGTACTTACTACTGCTCTCCTGGTCGCAGGGGGTCACTTAGGGACTCACCTCTTGGGGTCCCACGTTATCCCAGCTCCCCTCTAACTACTCCCTATCCTTGGGTTGGGACTTCGCTGCGCATTCCAATATTTTAGCATATGGTGTGGCTCCCTTTTAGGGCCCTAACTATTTTTCACTAACATTTGTCAATGCTTATTGTTTCTATTTTCTAATTCCTAATAATTCCTCTCTCTCTCTCTCTCTCTCTCTCTCTCTATATATATATATATATATATATATATATATATATATATAGATATAGATATAGATATATACATACATAGTGTGTACTTACCGCCAGTTGGGCGACTGCCTATAAGTAATCTAGGTCAGTGCTACTATAATAAAGTACCTTTATTTTTCTAACACTGTGTGCTTTACACTCCTCATAGATAAGTCTTTGCTGTTCACCACAGCTACCATTAGAGAGCCCTGGCTTCCTAGACACCCTCTTCATTCACTAATAGGGGTTGCCTGAACCTGGTATAATGTGTAAACACCATAGATGTCCACCACACCAGGCCAGCTTCCTACATTGGTGGTGCAGCAGTGGGATAAAACACTTGCAATTGCCTTACCACTCTGTCACTGGCAACTTTCTACAGGAAAGTCCACCACTGGTCTATAGGGTACACCACACTCAATAATTAGGATCACTAGACTTAAAGGCTTAGGAAAGTTGGGGTCTGGCATAGCTCTTTCTCTAAACTCTTTAGAAAGTCTAGTTACTTAGAATAGGTAGGTGCACCCACACTCCTCCAGGGAAAAATGCATTCAGTCAGTGGAAAACACAGCTCAGACCCCAGACTCTCAGTATGAGGGCTGTACCTTCCAGGAACTGAGGGAGATGTGTGCTTCAAAGAAGCTGAAGACAGGGAGAAATCCCATCAAGTCTCCCCTCATAGTATTGCTCCTCCAGGCTGATAACCAGAACCCTGCAGACCAGGAGGGACAGGAGGAAGAGTTGAAGAGATTGACCCCCAGACTTAAACAGGGTAGACATAGACTTCACTGAGGGGGGTCAAGTAGAAACTGGGGAACACACCAGTTCTGTAGGGAACACTCATGGCTGTGTAAAGGAGAGACACACCAATAGATCCACTTCATTTCTAGGGGGTTGGTGTAAAGGTTCTCCAGGAGGCAGGATAGGTCCTCCTCATCTGGAGAATTCCATGTCTCTAGGACCTCCTATGAGACAGACCACTCTAACTCAGGTGGGAGCCCCTAGATAGGAAATTCCACATGCTGAAGTTAGACCAGGCCAAACTGAGATTGCAGCCCTAGAAAGGGAGGCCCTGGCAATGAAGAGGGAGATACAGAATCTGGGGCTAACACCCATGGTGGGAGCAACAACTTTAGGGACACCAGGGTCAGGAAGGACTCCAATGACTCCAGGAACCTAAGCAAAATTGTCCCACCTTACAAGGTTAGTGCATATATATCCACAAGTGGTTCACTGCCTTGGAGAGGGTCTGTAGAGTTCAGAGGGTCCCTCTAAGTCAGTGGGCAGCCATCTTGTGGCTTTCCTTTTCTGATAAAGGCAGGGACACACCCCTCACTGTCAGAGAAGAGGATGCAGATAACTATGAGGCACCTAAGAATGCGCTCCTTGATGGATTTGGCTCAACAACAGAGAAGTACAGAATCAAATTCAGGGAGCCTAGTAAGGAGTCCTCCCAGGACTGGGTAGATTTTGTAGACTTCTATGTAAAGTACCTGGAAGGTTGGTTACATGGCAATAACGTGCATGATTTTCAGGGCTTGTATAATCTTCTTGTGAGAGAGCACATTCTTTATAACTGCACATCCGATAGACTCCATCAATTCCTGGTGGACTCAGATCTGACCTACCCCCAAGAACTGGGTAACAAGACAGACAAATGGGTTTGCACCAGGGTGTGTAGGAAAACTTCCACAGGGGATAACCCCAATAAGAGGGATTCTTCGAAGGATCAGGACAAGTGTGGGGCAAATCGAAACAAAGGAAAGGGTCTTCATTAGGCCCAAAAAACTATTCTGGGGTGGGTCCAAGTCCTCTTCCCACAAGAAACCTTGGTGCTACATATGTGGACAGATAGGTGATAGGGCCAGTGACAGTGCCCGTCCTAAAAAGAGCGCCAAGCCTGCTACTACCACTACTACTTCTACCTCCAGTCCCCCTAGCAGTAGCAATAACAATGGTGGTAATAGCCAGTCCAAGAGTGTAGCTGAGCTCACCCTGGGGACTGTAGTGGGCTCTGGGTTAGTCAGAGAGATCACTGAGGCAGTTTTGGTCTCTGATTTTGGCATTTACCTTGCCACCCAAGCTGTTTGTCCCATTAATATGGGTAAGTACAGACAGCATCCCCTGATAAATGGTGTTGAGCCTGAGGCCTCCAGGGACACAAGTGCCTGTGTCCCCATGGTGGCCGAAAAACTGGTGTCCCCTCAACAACACCTACTTGGTCACACTTACCAAGTTACTGACTCTCACAACAACACTCAGTGCCACCCCATGGCTGTTGTTGACTTTAGCTTGGGGGGTTCCTGGCCCAAATAAAGTTGTGGTAGCCACTAATCTACCTGTAGAGTGTATGTTAGGTAATGATTTGGAGACTTCAACTTGGGCTGAAGTGGAGTTGGAAGCCCATGGAGCAATGCTGGGTATTTCTGGGCACATCTTTGCTTTAACCAGAGTGCAGGCCAAGAAGCAGGGAGAACAAGGAGCACTGGAGAATGGAATAATGGCCAAGGAAGCTCCCAAGAAGAGAGGCAGGCATGGTAAAAAGTTGTCCCCGCACAGGCTTCCAATGAGGTTCCCACTCCTGAGGGAGCGGAACCTTCTCCTTAGGTGCCATCTACACCAGAGGAACTTAAGGCTGACACAGCTGAGCTTTTAGGTGAGGGGGGACCCACCGGGGAAGAACTTAGGGCCAGATTAATGGAAAAGTGGCACTGTGCGGTGCTGCGCCAAAATTGGCAGCACCTCGCTGCATCAATTTAGAAACACAGAGATGCACCGTATTTAAGTGAATACGGCGCACCCCTATCAGAAGATTACCCATTAAATCCAACTTCCACAGGAGCAGATGCCTTTTAACCAACTCCCTCCAACAGATGCGTGCTCAGACTTTAACTGATTATCTGAACCCTGCATCCCTCTAAGGGGAAATGGGAATGGGAATAGAAAAAGAGAGACCACCTCCAGATCCTGGAGAACAGTTCAAAAGTTCACAAATATACAAACTGCTAATGTCTTTTACAGAAAACGAAAACTCCTTCTCAAGGTTCAGTTTTCTGAATCACAGTCTCTAGGAATTAGTATGAGCACTGAGGTTTCTCTCTAAGACTGACAAGTCTGCAAAGCAAAGAGTTCTTGAATGTATATGTACATATATATATATATATATTGGCAAGTCTGGAAATCATACAAAAGGACTCCTTACTGCAGTTGCTTGAAGTTCTGTTAAGCAAAAATGAATTCTCAGAAAGCCGATAGCCAGTTGTTGGAAGAAGGAAACAATTCAAAAGGGAAAAAGTAGCAGGTGTGCACATCGCAACAAGAAAAAGAATGAATTACTCAAAACTGGAAGAATTCTCTAAGAAACAAAGCGACTCAGGAACACTGCTCATTCTTCTCAGGATGACAGTTGAAGTGCAGGGCTCTCAGAGAGAACATCTGGAGGGAAGCTTCAGCACGAGACTAAGGTAGAAACATGAGAGCACTGACCTCATAAGGATTTGCGGCCACCATCTTGAGTGGCAGTTAAACCTGAAGAAGCTTGTTCTAAGAACAGCCTCCACAAGAGTGAGAGTGAGGACGCCGCTACAACCAACGTGGGTACAAGGAAAAGGGGAATCTTTTTTGCTGAGGGAAGAACTTAACAAACACTGGCAACAGTTTTCCTGGCAGTACCCCCCTCCAAAGAACTCCCTCCCACAGAAGGTTTGTTGGGGAAAGTGTCGTGAAATTGCTTTATCAACCTTGGAGCACGCACATTTTGGAAGGCTTCCCAGGACCTTTCTTCTGGGCCAAAAACTGTGCAATCAATGAGGTAATATAATGTTCCTTTTTAAACTTTGAGTCTAAAATTCTTTTCACTTCATATTCTAAATGTGAATCTGCTTGGATAGGATCTGGAGGGGTGGTTGTCCTAACATAGGGAGGGCATCTTTTAAGCAGTGAGGCATGGAATACTGGATGAACCTTAATCTGAGGGGGCAAGGCGAAATTGACTGTTACTAGATTTATAATTGTCATTATTTTAAAGGGTCCTACATATCTAGGCTGGAATTTTGTGTTCCCTCTTAAATGTAAATGTCCAGTGGATAGCCAGACTTTCTAACCCTCGCAATAACCAGGATTGCCTCTCCTCTTTTTGTCAGCATGTTTCTTGTAAGAGACCTTCGCCTTGGTAAAGTGTTCTCTAGCGGATTGTTAGGTCTTTTGAATTTTCTTACTGAATTCATTCACAGCTGGGACTGAGCCTCCTGATCTTCCTAAGATAATGTTTGGGTGCCTACCAGAGTTCAAATAGAAAGGAGAATAACCAGTGGAGGCATGAATAGCATTGTACGCAAATTCTGCTGTCCAAATGAAATCTGGCCAATCATTTTCTTGGTCCAGGAGATAAAAGCGTAGGTACTCATCTATCTCCTGATTAACTCTTTATGCCTGTCCATCTGTTTCCGGATGATAACTGGTACAATAACGTGAGTCTATTCCAAGTTGTTTCATAAAGGCCCTCCAGAATTGGGAAACAAATTGGGGACCTCGATCTGAGATTACATCCACTGGAATGCCATGAGCTCTCGCTATGTGCTGTGAAAATAACTGTGCTAACTGAGAGGCTCTAGGAACCTTCTTCAGAGGGATGAACTGACTCATTTTAGAAAAGGTGTCTACAAAAATTAAGATTGTGTCAAAACCTTGACTTGAAGAAAAACTACAATCAAATCCATAGTAATGGTGTGCCAGGGATATGGTGTAATGGGAAGAGGCTGAAGCTCACTTTTGGGAGCTCATTGTGTTGTCTTTCCTGAATGCATTTATGAGGGTTTGAATGTATTGTCTTATTTGAGGGATCAGGGCAGGCCTCCAGAAATACCTCTTAATTAATTTAGTAGTCTTGAAAATTCCTATATGGCCAGCTGAATGATCATCATGACATCCTTGTAGCGCTAGTTCTTGCAACTCACGAGTTGGCAAATATTAAGCATTTTCAACAAAAGGCAGATTTTATAAAACCCTTGTTCCTTCTTTTTTGTTGGCCCAATCTGAAATTACTTGGTCAGACATGGATTCTGGAACCTTCCTTTTTATGTTGGAAAATTGTAAGGTACACACAAACTTGTCTGCTGGAATAATTGGAATCTTTTCAGCTTCTCCGGCTCCAGGTATATTATTCATTCTTGATAACGCATCTGCCTTGCCATTGGCAGAACCACGTCCATAGGTAATGGTGAAATTAAAATCTGCAAAGTACAAGAACCATCTGAATTGCCTTGGAGGTAATGTCTTAGCAGACTTTAAAAACTGAAGATTTTTATGATCGGTGAACACAGTGACTACATGACGAGCCTCTAATAAATATTGCTGCCATTCCTGAAAGGCATCCTTCACTGCCAATAGCTCTTTGTCAGCAATTGGATAATTTCATTCAGGAGGAGTTAATTTCCTGGATCGAAATGCCACTGGGTGAAGTTGACCTGTTTCCTTCTGCCTCTGAGACAATACAGCACCATTCGCTTGGTCGGAGGCATCAGATTTCACAAAAAACCTCAATGTTAGGATGGAGAAGGATCAGGGCTGTCTTAAAGGCTCTTTTGAGGAACTCAAAAGATTCTTCAGAATTAGTTGACCAATGGAAGGGTACTCTTGTTCCCAAAAGTTTTGTAATGGGGACCACCTTTTTATAAAACTCTTTAATAAATCTGCAGTAGAAATTGGAAAGCCAATAAAACTTTGCACCTCCTTCACAGTTTTAGGAGAAGGCCATTCCAGGATTGTTTGAATTTTAGCAGGATCCATGGAAACTCCATTTCCATTAAAATGAATCCCAAGTATTATACTTCCTTCGCATGAAAGGCACACTTTTCCAACTTCACATATAGGTTATTTTCCAATAATTTCTTTAGAACTGCTCTCACGTGATCTACATGGTCTTGCAAATTCTGGGAGAAGATTAAATTATCATCAATGTAGACTACTACAAATTGGTCTAAAAACTCTCTCAGAACATCCTTCACAAAGTGCTGGAAAGCAGCCGGCACGTTACATAGCCCAAAAGGCATCACTTGGTACTCATGTAGACCAAACTGGGTGTGGAAGGCCATTTTCCATTCGTCTCCCTTAGCAACTCGAATTAAATGGTACGCTCTGCGAAGATCTTGTTTGGTGTAGATTTGTGCGTCTTTTACCTGATCTAGCAGTACTGAAATCAAGGGCAGGGATTGAGAGGGACGAATAAAACCGTTTGCCAAATATTTTTCCAAATATTCTTTTAGGAACTTGTTCTCCTATTCAGTAAGGGCATGGATTCTACTGCAAGGTAGATTCGCACCTGGCTCAAGTTCGATCCTGCAATCATAAGATCTGTGGGGAGGTAGCTTCTCTGCCTCTGCTTGGTGAAGCACTGCAGACAATTCTTTATATCCTGGTGGAATGAACAACTTTTCCAGAGCACAAACCACATTGATTTTGTAGCTGAACTTGAGCGAGAGATGGTGCACTACTTATCCCTTGAGGACGATAACAATGCTTCCGACATTAACTTGAATTTAATTGGACAGTCCTCTTTTCCCAATTAATGTCAGGGTTGTGTTCCGTAAGCCATGGTAAGCCCAACATCAGCTGAAATTGAGGAGCATATCTGAGATTGAAAGATATCTTTTCTTGGTGTCCTAGATGATCTTTCAGAACTACAGGTTCAGTTTCATCTGTGATAGGACCTGAAGACAAGTTTGTTCCATCCACCGCACAAACAGGCTCTGCTATTCTCTTTTTTACAAAATGTGTTCCCATTTTTGTGGCAAATTGGATGTCACAGAAATTTCCCGTAGCTCCTGAGTCAATCATCACTGAAACCTCCTGCAGCTTCTTTTCTGTGAAGATTAGGTCAAAAGAGATGGTAAGATGAGGGAAAGCAGATTGTAAGGTGTTTGCCACTAATTGGGATTCAGGGGCTGGCTGGTGTTGTAAGTGAACCTGGGCTACTCTCTTGGTAGAATGAGTTTTCTCTTTTCCTGAATTATCCTGTTTAGGCTTCTTTGGGCATTTTCTTACAAAATGCCCAGACAACCCACAATAGAGACATAGGCCCTCATTACAACCCTGGCGGTAAATGCCGCCTACCGCTGTGCTGACGGCCGCCAACATAATGTGACCGCGGCGGTAATCCCCATGGGTATTATGTCCCACACATAGAAATCCACCACTGTACAGACACCCACACAAGTCCACGAGACCAAAGGTCAGTGATAAACTGGTGATAGCAAAACCCACACTGTTACACCAACAGGAATACGCCCACAGTATCACGACCCACGAATCACCGCGGCGGTCTTTCAATCGCGGTAAACCCCTGGCGGTACATACCGCCGTGCTAAAAAAACACACACTCATACAAAACCACACCACATTGGACAATTCAAACTACACACACCTGACACAAATACACACACCCACACACCCAATCCAATATAAAACACACACCACCATCACCCACAACCCCTTACAGCAAAAAAAAAGATAGCAAGCATAGAGAGACAAGCAAGGAGCACCCACTCAATCAGAGGCACAGAACACCATCACCCATACACCATTCACGCACATCACAGCATACACCACAACACATCACCCCACACATATCACTCACACCACATCCATGGGACTCCAAAAGACTCCCCATGTTTTTTGAAGAGGAGCTAAGGGTAATGGTGGAGGAAATAATCCGGGTAGAGGCACAGCTATTCAGATCAAAGGTGCAGCACACATCCATTGCAAGGAAGATGGAGCTATGGAGGAGAATAGTGGACAGGGTCAACACCGTGGGACAGCACCCAAGAACCAGGGATTGTAGGAGGCTGGCCTGGCTTATAGTGGGTACCTTGTGGTACTTACACCTTGTGCCAGGTCCTGTTATCCCTTATTAGTAGTGTTCTAGCAGCTTAGGCTGATAGAGGTAGCTATAGCAGAGCAGTTTAGGATGAACTAGGAGACATGCAAAGCTCCTACTATACCACTTATATCATATAGTACTATATGATAGAAAACACAATACTCAGAGTTACTCAAAATAAAGGTACTTTATTTTAGTGACAATATGCCAAAAGTAGCTCAGAGGATATACTCCCTTAGGAGGTAAGTAATATACACAAAATATACACACAAACCAAAATCAGATAAGTAAACAGTTAAAAAAGTAGTGCAAACACTGTAGAAAACAATAGAATGCAATAGGAGACAATAGGCCTAGGGGCAATACAAACCATATACTCCAAAAGAGGAATGCGAACCACGAATGGAACCCAGGCCTGGTGTAGTGTGTAGAGGGTCGCTGGGAGTGTAAGAAAACACTAAGGGTGTCCAAGATACCTCACCCCAAGACCCTGAAAAGTAGGAGTAAAGTTACCCTACTACCACAGAAAGACAGTAAAGTAGAGATAGGGGATTCTGCAAAGACAACAATTGACTGCAAAGCCCTGAAGACGGATTCCTGGACCTGAGAACCTGCAAAGGAAGTGGACCAAGCCCAAGAGTCATGCAAATGTCCAGGGGGGGGGCAGGAGCCCACTAAACCCCGGATGAAGGTGCAAAAGGGCTGCCTCCAGGTGGAAGAAGCCAAAGATTCTGCAACAACGGAAGGTGCCAGGAACTTCTCCTTTGGTCAGAAGATGTCCCACATCGTGCTGGAGGATGCAGAGTTGTTTTCACACAGAAAGACCGCAAACAAGCCTTGCTAGCTGCAAGAGTCGTGGTTGAGGATTTTGGGTGCTGCCAGGGCCCAGGAAGGACCAGGAGATCGCCCCTTGGAGCAGGAGACAGAGGGGGCACTCAGCAATAGAGAGAGCCCACGCAGAAGCAGTCAGGCACCCGCAGAAGCACCTGAACAGGCTCTCAGAAGATCTGAGCACAGCGGTCGTCTCAGCACAGCAAAAGAGGGTCCCACGAAGTCGGAGGTCAACGTAGCGAGTTGGGCAATGCAGGACGGAGTGCTGGGGACCTGGGCTGTGCTGTGCACGAAGGAAGTATTGCAAAAGTGCACAGAAGCCCTAGCAGCTGCAGTTCACGCGGTACACAGGATTACTGTCTGGCGTGGGGAGGCAAGGACTTACCTCCACCAAATTTGGACAAAAGGACCACTGGACTGTTGGGGTCACTTGGATACAGATCCTGTGTTCCAGGGATGACGCTCGCCAAGATGAGAGGGGACCCAGAGGACCGGTGATGCAGAAATTTGGTGCCTGCGTTGGCAGGGGGAAGATTCCGTCGACCCACGGGAGATTTCTTCTTGGGCCAGTGCAGGGTGAAGGCAGACAGCCCTCAGAGCATGCACCACCAGGAAACAGTTGAGAAAGCCGGCAGGATGAGGTGCTACAATGTTGCTGGTAGTCTTCTTGCTACTTTGTTGCGGTTTTGCAGGCGTCCTGGAGCAGTCAGCAGTCGTTCCTTGGCAGAAGTCGAAGAAAGAAGTACAGAGGAACTCTGGTGAGCTCTTGCATTCATTATATGACGAGAAACCCACAGGAGAGACCCTAAATAGCCCTCAGAGGAGGATTGGCTACCTAACCAGGTAAGAGCCTATCAGGAGGGGTCTCTGACGTCACCTGCTGGCACTGGCCACTAAGAGGTCTCCATTGTGCCCTCACACCACTGCATTCAAGATGGCAGAGGTCTGAAACACACTGGAGAAGCTCTGGGCACCACCCCTGGGATGGTGATGGACAGGGGAGTGGTCACTCCCCTTTCCTTTGTCCAGTTTCACGCCAGAGCAGGGGCTAGGGGCTCCCTGAACCGATGTAGACTGGCTTATGCAAGGAGGGAACCATCTGTGCCCTTCAAAGCATTTCCAGAGGCTGGGGGAGGCTACTCCTCCCCATCCCTTAACACCTATTTCCAAAGGGAGAGGGTGTAACACCCTCTCTCAGAGGAAATCCTTTGTTCTGCCTTCCTGGGACTGGGCTGCCCAGACCCCAGGAGGGCAGAAACCTGTCTGAGGGATGGCAGCAGCGGTAGCTGCAGAGAAAACCACAGAGAGCTAGCTTGGCAGTATCCTGGGTCCATGCTGGAGCCCCGGGGATGCATGGATTTGTCCCCCCAATACCAGAATGGTATTGGGGTGACAATTCTATGATCCTAGACATGTTACATGGCCATGTTCGGAGTTACCATTGTGAAGCTACACATAGGTATTGACCTATATGTAGTTCACATGTGAATTGGTGTCCCCGCACTCACAAAGTCCGGGGAATTTGCCCTGAACAATGTGGGGTCACCTTGGCTAGTGCCAGGGTGCCCTCACACTAAGTAACGTTCCACCTAAGCTTCACTAAGTGAGGGTTAGACATATAGGTGACATAAGTTACTTAAGTGCAGTGTAAAATGGTTGTGAAATAACGTGGACGTTATTTCACTCAGGCTGCAGTGGCAGTCCTGTGTAAAAATTGTCTGAGCTCCCTATGGGTGGCAAAAGAAATGCTGCAGCCCATAGGGATCTCCTAGAACCCCAATACCCTTGGTACCTAGGTACCATATATTAGGGAATTACAAGGGTGTTCAAGTGTGCCAATCAGAATTGGTAAAATTAGTCACAAGCCTGCAGTGACAATTTTAAAAGCAGAGAGAGCATAAACACTGAGGTTCTGGTTAGCAGAGCCTCAGTGATACAGTTAGGCACCACACAGGGAAGACATACAGGGCACAACTTATGAGCTGAGCACTGGGGTCCTGGCTAGAAGGATCCCAGTGGCACAGGCAAAAACAAACATACACATAAGTAAAAATGGGGGTAACATGCCAGGCAAGATGGTACTTTCCTACAGGGATGATATCAGGAAGAGGTGGAACGACCTACGGGGGAAGGTGCATTCCGTGGTAGCAAGACACCAGATTGCTGTACAGAGAACTGGTGGCGGACCCTTACCTCCTCCTCCACAACTAACAACATGGGAGGAGCAAGTCTTGGCGATCATGCATCCTGAGAGCCATGCAGGAGTAGCAGAAGGACTGGACTCTGATAAGTCAAATCTGAGTTACTTCATCCCCCCCACCCTATCTGCATGCCATCACAAACTTCTGCCCCTACCCTCACCCCCATCACTCCAACACCTCACATATACCCCACTATCACAACCCACCCATCCCAATACCAAGCCCTGCATGCCACACCAATGCATGGACCCCAATTACAGACCTGCATGGATACCCATCACCCCAGCATGCGCAGAAGAGAGACTCACCCAGCCCACAAAATCACCACTCACACAAGGGCAAGCCGACAGGGAAATCACAATCATAGATGAAAACACACCCATGCACAATATAGCCCACGCAGATACATTAACAATGCATTTGCATCTCAAATGGGCCCCTACTCAACGTCACCGGAGAGGAGGTGCCAGCTACATCCAGAACCCCCCTGAAGAGGCCCACAGTGACGATAGCAGCTCTGCACACCTGGATCAGGATGACCAACCTGGCCCATCATGGGCCTCTGGACAGTCGGTTCCCGTGCCACAGTCCCTACCCACCACAGAGCCTCCCCTCTTAGGAATCACAAGTACAGCACCCACCCAGCAGGCCCATGCCATTGTCCCCAAGACACGTCAATCAGCAGTGTGTCCACCACTACAGGGACACCAGGCAACCCCACAAACACAGGACGATCAAGGACCTGGGGTCAGTGGCAGTGGGCACACAGTTCAGGGGACAGAGGCACAGGACAACAGGGAAGCTGGGAGGACTGCTGTGCGACAGGGGGAGGACAGGCCCAGGGAACCCACTCTCCACGAGGCACTCTCAAACATCCTGAGAGCATACCACCATTCCCAGGAGACCATGGGCCAGATACTGGCCAAGTTGCAGGAGACCCAGCGGCTGCAGGAGGGACAATACCTGGGGATCAGGGATGACCTAACAAAAATATACACCATCCTGGTCACCATTGCAGGGGTGCTGGCTGACATGGGCAAGGCCATGAGGGAGGCAGTGGCACAACAAAGGGCGCCTGACACTAGCCAAACCGAGGAACAGCCTTCCACCTCCGCTGGCGATAGTGGACAGGAGGCCCTGCCACAGGACCAACAGGCCACCAGCACCCCACCCCCTGCAGAAGGAGAACCACCCCGCAAACAGTCCCTGCAATCCAGGCAGAAGACAGAGAACATTGCCAAGACCCCCGCCAGGAAATAGGACTCTCCTGATAGTCACCCTTCTGTCCCATTCTGTTACCCTGTCCACCTGGAATTGCCATTGCTCCCCTTTCTATGCCCCCTTGGACAATGTACCTGCGATACCAAGAGACTGGACCAAATACAAAAACCAATCTGGAGTCAGTCTAATGATTCACAAATGTATTATTACAACATTATCAAAGCATTGCAACGTATATGTAGAGTGAAATATACTACAAGAAGACCTTTGTTGGGCAGCAGTACATATAGCAGGAGCCAGAATGGGGCACCGAGATCTGAAAATAGAGAATCCAAAGGGAACAGTCAGTGGCCATAGACATAGGGTAAGAGGCTGCCTTGTACAATGTCCAACAGATTACTGAAATGTTAAGTGGAGTTACAGTGTCTTACCTGTGTGTCACTGGAAGTACTCCTGTATTATATTTGTTCTGTTGTCAATATTTTCTTCCTCTGCCTCCTCTTCCTCACTGTCCACAGGCTCCACCGCTGCCGCAAGACTATCTCCAGGCACATCATCCTGAAGAAAAGGCACCTGGCGTCTCAAGGCCAGGTTGTGCAACATGCAACGATGATCTGGCACACCTTTTTGGGTGAGTAGTACAGGGAGCCACCTGTCAGATGGAGGCACCGGAACCTGGCCTTCAGGAGGCCAAAGGTTTTTTCTATAATCCTCCTTGTACACCCATGTACCTCATTGTAACATTCCTCTGCCCTTGTCCTGGCATTCCTCGCTGGGGTCAGTAGACATGAGAGGTTGGGGTAACCAGAGTCACCTGTAAATATAGGGTGACAACTGTTAGACACACTCTAACCCTTAGGGGCAATCCCATACCCAGACATCAACATATACTGGGTGGGGACCTTTGGCTCACTTATTAGCCACACTGGTGCCTCTGGAGTTGGCCCATCAAATTTGGGATGCTGCTATTCCTCAAGATAAAGGCGTCATGCACAGAGCCAGGATATTTGACCTTCACTTGGGAGATGTACTGGTCCGCCAAACACACCATCTGCGTATTCATCGAGTGATAACTCTTTCTACTCCTGTAAACCTGTTCATTTCTCCGGGGGGAGGGGAGGGCAAATGCTACATGTGTACCATCAATGGCACCAATGATGTTGGGGATATCTCCCAGGGCATAAAAGTCAGCCTTCACTGTGGCCAAATCCTCCACCTGGGGGAACACAATGTAGCTGCACATGTGTTTCAGCAGGGCAAACAACACTCTGGTCAACACGTTGGAGAACATTGGCTGAAACATCCCTTTTGCCATGGTCACTGTTGTTTGGAAGGAACCACTTGACAGGAGCACTAAAGGGGGATTCCTGTGGGCTGGCGGATAGCTGACATCAGGTCTGGCTCCAATTGGGCACACAGTTCTTGGATTGTGGCACAATCAAGTCTGTATGTGATGATAATGTGTCTGTCCTACATTGTCGCAAGGTCCACCAGGGGTCTGTACACCGGAGGATGCCTCCATCTCATATTCTGCCTCAGCGGTTGAAGCCTATGGAAGAGAACGGTGAGCAGAGGGTCATATTTGCACATCTTTTGCACTAATGTTGAATAATTTACTTTACAGAAGCAGTATGTGAACTCAAGTGTCAGCTGATGTGCCAATGTCTGCTGTGACGCAGTTAGGTGCCATGCCCTGTACCTCCCTGAAATGGAGGCTGACTGACCTGTGAGGAGGGACAAGTGGAAATGAGGAAATTGAGCTGGCGTTGTGCGCTGTCGCGGAAGGCGGTCGATGACCACTGCGCAACTTCGCATTGGTTATTATTGGGCCCTATGGGTTCCAGGAGCCAATGGCGATGTACGCCGGCGGTGACGGTACGCACCGCCGCGGACATTACCGCCATTTTCTAATTATTCACTCACTTGCTACCTGACCTTCAACAGGAGAGGACCTACACTGCAAGTGCTGCTGTGACCTGTGTCTGGAAGGGACAATGGCTCATGTGTCTGGGGAAAGGGCCCCTGCCTTCTCTGCGGAGTAGTTGGAGAAACTGGTGGATGGGGTCCTACCCCAGTACACATTACTCTACGGTCCTCCAGACAAACAGGTGAGTACACTGTGAGCATGATGCGTGGGTCATGAATGTATGGAGTGCTATGGATGTAAGCCACATGTTGGGGGGTGCTGAGGCATCCTGGCCAGAGTGCAGCATGTAAGGTGGTCAGTGTATGTGTGTCAGGGCATGGGTGGGAACTGGTGGGCAATGAGTATGACGGTACGGACGGGTGAGTAATTTCCTTTTCTGCTGTCTTTTCCCTCCAGGTCAGCGCCCACCAGAAAAAGGGTATTTGGCGTACCATCGCCAAGGAGGTGTGGACCCTGGGGGTCTTTCACAGGCGGAGCACCCACTGCCGCAAGAGATGGGAGGACCTGCACCACTGGTCAAAGAAGATGGCGGAGGCCCAGCTGGGGCTGGCCTCCCAGCGTGAAAGGGGTGCCCGTCGCACCATGACCTCCCTAATGTTCCGCATCCTGGCAGTGGCCTATCCAGAGTTGGATGGGTGCTTGAGGGCATCACAGCAGCCACAAGGGGGTGAGTACAGAGTCAGAATCATGACTTTGCATGCGTTAAGGTGTTACCTGCGTGGGGGATGTGGGCTGTGGGTGCCCCTGGGCCGGGGCAAACATGGCAGGGTAGATCCCTTGTTGGGCAGGCTCTGGAGAACTCCTACCCCAATAGTGTAACTGGGCATCTACTACTGGGCAGGATACTGTGGGTTTCTGGTGTGCAGATGCTGGCGTTAGGCATTGTACCCCATGGGCTGGTGACTGTCTTAGTAAATGGTTGGACATGGCCTAGTGCATAGGACTGCACCCTGTGTTAGCATCATCTGGAGGAGGAGCAGAGGCACGGGCGACGGAGAGAGCTGCATCCCACATGGGCTTGGAGGCCGAATCCACCGAGGGTGAAGGCACCAGTGGGACAGAGGGCAAGGGGAGCAGCACGACGGGGACAGGAGGGGAGACCACAGACAGTGACTCCTCCTCCGATGGCAGCTCCCTGGCGGTGGCGGACACCTCTGTGCCCACCCCAACAACAAGTACAGCCGCCACCCTCCTTACCAGCACCGCACTCCCAGCAGCCCCTCAGTGTGTTCCTGTGCCCGCTCACCCAGGAGGGTGGGCATCTCCTTCGCCCCAGGCACCTCAGGCCCTGCCCCAGTCAGCCCTGCTGCCCTCAGTGAGGAGGCTATTGACCTCCTGAGATCCCTCACTGTTGGGCAGTCAACCATTCTGAATGCCATCCAGGGTGTCAAAAGACATTTGCAACAAACAAATGCATACCTGGAGGGCGTTCACTCTGGTGTGGCAGCCCAACAGAGAGCATTTCAGGCTCTGGCCTCAGCACTGATGGCACCCATTGCCCCTGTGTCTAGCCTCCCCCCTCCAACTTCCTCTACCCAGTCCCAATCCCCTCAACCTCAGCCTATCCCAAGCACACCTTCAGACCAGCATTCACCAAAATCAACACACAAAAGTGGCTCAGGCAAACATAAGCACCACACTTCATCGCACAGGCACTCACACAAGCACCATGCCCATGCAAACACACCAACATCCATTGCCTCCACTGTGTCCCCCTCCTCCCCATCGTCCACCTCCCTCCCAGTATCGTCTCCATTCACACCTGCATGCACTACATCCTCATCCACTACCTCCATCACCAGCACGCCCATCACAACACACCCCTCACTGGCAGTCACCACCCCCACACCATGCACACGTTCCCTGTGTCCTCTCCCAGTGTGTCTGTGACCCCTCCTCCCGAAGTGCACAAATACAAGCACCCACCCACCCAACAGGCATCCAACTCACAACAGCATCCAGCCCATGCACCTTCCCCCAAACTCAGCAGACAGACACCTCCTACAACGACTCCATCTTCCTCCACTCCCAAACCCTCTCCAGCTTCCCGTCCCAGTGTGTCTAAAAAAACATTTCCTGGCAAACATTGACCTCTTCCCTACCCCTCCCCTCCGTCCTTCCCCTCGGGCCAGGGTGTCCAGATCCCAGGCCAGCACCCCAGCCACCAAGTCGGCGTCCGCTGTGGTACTTGCAACTCCCAGAGGATCAAAGGGGGCACCCGTCAGGCCAGGCAGTGTGACACCGACCCCTGCAATGGACCAACCCATTCTGCCACCTGCCAAGGTGAAGAAGGGGCCAGCATGCAGCACGGCCAAGGAGCACGATCCACCCTGCAAGGCCTCCTCCAAAACTCCAGCTGCCAGTGCCAAGGTCCCAGCAGCATCTGCCAATGTGCGGAAGGGGCAGAAAAGCCAAGGCAAGGCACTTCAGGCCAAGGCAAGGCACTTCAGGCCTCGGAGGCTCCAGGTGATGGCCTGCTGCCCACCATCAGAACCGACAGCCCCGTCACCTGTACCGCGGCAAGCACCGCCACAAGCACCTGCACCGCCATCTGCCCCTCCGCTGCCACAATAACTGTCAGCAGCAGCATCCCCAGTGGGCAGCCGTCCGAGACTGCAGGAGACGGGCTGGTACCTCCCTCCACCACTACCAGCACCTGCACCACGGACAGCACCGCCAGCATCCCGCCGCAAGCACCGCCACCTGCACCGCTGCTGCCACAACCACTGTCAGCAGCAGCATCCCCGGTGGGCAGCCGTCCGAGGCTACAGAAGCCAGCCTGGAGCCTCCCTCCACCACTGGAAGCACCCACACCAGCACCGGCACTACCATCAGTTTGCAGCCTTAGTCGCCGCAGGATGGAGTTTGGCCCTGCCTCCATGGAGTATCATGCTACCTGTTCCCTGCAAATCTCGTGCCTCAGACACCCAGGTGAGAGAATGTGAACTGCCACACCACAAGTGCAGCATCACTGGGCACAAACCCTCTCCAGAACCAGTGGAGAAAGGCATCCAATCCCCCTATCCTTGGCAGGATGAAGCAGACTGGGCACAAAGCCCCCTCCAGAACCAGTGGAGCAAGCAGTGGGCAACCCACCCACTAGAGAGACTGTGGCTTTGCACTCCCCAGGACATCGCTGTGGGCATGGAGCCCCCTCGAGGAGCAGTGGCGTATTACCATCTTCCAGCTGAGGTGCCCCCCACTTCCCCATCCCCCTGAGGTGCCTGTGTTTTTTCGACCTGATGCCCCTGCAGTGTTCTCTCCGTATTGAGGCAGGAGTCAAGTTTGGGCATAGCCCATGATTTTTGGCCCAGTGGGCCACGGACATTTGCAAAGGACAGTGTACGGCGTTCTGTACATATTGTAAATATTTGTATATACTGTTTTTCTGTTCATTAAGTGTATCTGCCTATTTCTAATATATCACTGATTTAACTCAATTCCTTTTGTCCTTGCGTTCTTCCAAGGGGTAACGGGGTGTAAATGTAATGTTGAGGAATGTGTTTGTGGGTATAGTGTTGTGGGTGGGGGTGGGGGTGTTGGGTGTGTGTGTCACTCTCTTTTTCCTACCCCCTCCCCTGTGTGCTAGGTGCAGTACTCACCGTGGTCGTCGCCCCTGCTTTCTTTGATATTCCTCATCTATGAGGAGGTAGACCAGCATCGGCAGGACCTGCAGCTCGTGCTCCATGGCATCCTGGTTCTTCATTGATTGTCAGAAGGTGAGTGGTTTCCCTGCCAGAGACAGTTTCTGCCGTGCTTTTGATGGCTTTGATACCGCCCCGGAAAAGCTGGCAGATTGGCGGGTTGTAATAGGGCGGGCGGTACATTGTCTTCTGTCTGTCTGTTGGCGGTGACCGCCGCGGTGTTTGTTGCTACCACCGTGGCGGTCGGAGTGCTAAAGCGGCTGTCTGTGTTGGCGGTTTCCACTGTGATCGTGATCCCATTTTTTTACCGCCGGCCTGTTGGCGGTATTACCGCAGCTTTAACACTGACCGCCAGGGTTGTAATGAGGGCCATAGATTCTTAAATCTCCGCTTGTCCTTTTCCTCTTTAGACAGGGGACTTCTAACACTGCCAATTTGCATTGGCTCTTCCGAAGAGTGTGCCTCGGAGGTCTTGATCCTTTCCACTTTACTCCTACCGAAACGTGGTGGGATAGGACGAAATTCTCTCTTGCGTTCAGCTTTTCTTTCTAACAGACGCTGATCAATCTGTAAAACTAGATCAATTAATTTTGACACATCAGTAGGTCAATCTGGAATTTGGGCTTGTGCATCTTTTAGTTATTGTAAACCTCAGTAAAAAAACACAGCCCTTTTGCTCTCGGCCCAACCAGTCTCCACAATTAATTTGTTAAATTGGGCCAGAGAAGAGATCAAATGCCTATTACCTTGTTTTAAGGCTAGTAATTCATTATCTGCAGCTTGGGAAATTGTTCTGCGGTCAAAGATTCGAAGGAATTCGGATTTAAAGTCTTCAGAATCATATAATATAGGGTCATTTCATGACACCAAAGGCATGGACCGTGACGAAGCATCTCCACTCAAATAAGACAAAATGAACGCTGTTTTTGACTGATCCTCTGTAAAAATAACGGGACGACAAAGGAAGTGTAAGGAGCACTTGGTTAAAAATATCTGCACCTTGTAAGGATCTCCACTAAAACATTCAGGTGGGGCAAGGGGAATGATAGGGTAGATGGAATAAATGACTTGTGTGGATATTTCTGAGGTAGAGGTAGAGAAGGTTTTACCTGAAACCCCACTAGTCCCTCCGGTATTCCCAGAAGTGAAGTTATTTAATTTGTCCATGAGCTGTTGGGTCTCAAAATGGGATCTTTTTATTTCCTCTCTAAAGTTTTGTTTTCATCTAGGGTAAGGATTAACTGTTTTTTTTATTTCATCCATAAGTGCCACCAGGGCATTAAAATCTAAACCTTCAGCCATTTTGCTTGGATGGAAATAAGTATTTTTAGGCACTTCAATCTGTCAGAAGATTACCCATTAAATCAAACTTCCACAGGAGCAGATACCTTTTACCCAACTCCCTCCAACAGATGTGTGTTCAGACTTTAACTGATTATCTGAACCCTAAATCTGCTGGGGGGGAAAGGGGAATGGGAATAGAAAAAGAGAGACCGCCTCCAGATCCAGTTCCAGCCTGTGTGTCCCACTTGAAGATAGGATATTCAGTGTGTGTCTCTGAAAGCCTGCACCTTTACTCTTATTGGGATCTCTTAAAAGGAAGGACCTGGATCTTTTGAGAGACTAGCCTCTCTCTAAGAGAACAATGTTAACTTAATATCTTTTTTTCTCCAGGAATCAGAGGTTTCCAAGGTTCTCTGGAGAACAGTTCCAAAGTTCACAAATATACAAACTGCTAATGTATTTTACAGGAAACGAAAACTCCTTCTCAAGGTTCAGTTTTCTCAATCACAGTCTCTAGGAATTAGTATGAGCACTGAGGTTTGTCTTTAAGACTGACAAGTCTGCAAAGACTTCTTGAATATATGTGTACATATATATATTGGCAGGTCTGGAAATGATACAAAAGGATTCCTTACTGCAGTTGCTTGAAGTTCTGTTAAGCCAAATCAAATTCTCCTCAGAAAGCCGATAGCCAGTTGTTGGAAGAAGGAAAAAATTCAGCTTCTTTAAAAGGGAAAAAGTAGCTGGTGTGCACACCGTAACAAGAAAAAGAATGAATTACTCAAAACTGGAAGTATTCTCTATGAAACAAAGTGCCTCAGGAACACTGCTCATTCTCCTCAGGATGACAGTTGAAGTGCAGGGCTCCCACAGAGAAACAGGTGGAGGGAAGCTTCAGCACAAGACTAAGGTAGAAACACTGGAGTGCTGACCTCACAAGGATTTGCGGCCACCATCTTGTGTGGCAGTTAAACCTGAAGAATCTAGTTCTAAGAACAGCCTCCACAAAAGCCACCGAGAGTGAGGATGCCACTGCAACCAACGTGGGTACAAGGAAAAGGGGAATCTTTTTTTGCTGAGGGAAAAACTTAACAATGCTGGCAATAGTTTTCCTGACAACCCCTGTGTTGTCCCCTGCGCTGGCACAAAATTCAGCTGCCAGCGCCAACACAGGCATCCTTGCACCATCGTGCAAGGATGTCTGCGTTGAGGAGTGTGATTGTTAATGTGCGAGGAGGTGTCCCTTCCCGCACATAAACAATCACTAATGGAACTTTGGCATTTCTGTGTGTACTGCACAATGCAGCACACACAGAAGTCCCAAATCGTCATTTTCAAATGATTGTTTATGTGCAGGAAGGGACACCTTCCCACATACAAACAATCATTTCTGGTATTTTGCTCTTTCTATGAATGCTGCAGAATGCAGCACGCATAGCAAAACCAAAAAACGAGGAGAAATTAAAGTATTCCTCCTCGTTGCGCCCTGCTAACGCCACCCTTTGGGGCGGTGTCAGATTTTGGTGCTGGCTCAGGTTTACGAAATTTCATAAATCTAAGGCAGAGTCAAAATGCAATGGGTGTTGCTGTGGCATGCCCACAGCAACCCCTATCGCACACCCCTTCCACACACAGTGCTGCGTGGGAAGGGGCCGTATTTACAAGGTGACGTTAACCCACAAAAAGTGTCTTAATGCCACCTAGTAAATACGAGGCAGTGCTTAGTCCCACAGGAGCGTCACAAAAAGAGACGCTCCTGTGGCACTAGGGGGGCCTATAAATACACCCCCTAGTCTAGAGCACAAGTCCTGACCTACTCTAGAAAGACGGGGCAGCAAGCTGCAGCTCAGGAAGCAGGGGATGTCGGTAGGACCCATAGGGTCTACTGGGACAACAGCCTCATTTATTCTGAAGCAAGGGACCTCTAACCTGGTGCTACCAGGAGGATGGTCATTCCTCAAAAGTGTTGGGGCTTTCGGTTGACTTTAGCCCATGACATTCCCCTTGCAGGGAATTTGGGGCAAAGCAAGACTTGGGACAGACTTGTCTCCCACTTTCACTGGCCCCATTTTCCTGAAGATACAAATGAGTTTTGTCACTCCTGTGTAACCTGTCAAGCCAGTGGCAAGATAGGTGGCACTCCAAAGGCCCCCTAATTCCACTACCAGTGGTTGGGGTATCCTTTGAGAGGGTGGGGTGGGCATTGTTGCCCCCCTGGACCCTCCAACAACCTCTAGGAAAAAGGTGATACTGGTGGTGGTGGACCATGCCACCAGGTACCCAGAAGCAATTCACCTTAGGACCATCTACAGCTTCTGCAGTGGCTAAGGCCCTCCTGGGAATCATTTCCAGGGTGGGTTTTCCTGAGGAGGTGGTGTCAGGCAGAGATGCCAACTTCATGTCTGCGTACCTTAAAGCCATGTGGAAGAAGTGTGGTGTAACATATAAATTCACCACCCCTTATCACCCACAAACAAATGGATTAGTTGAGCGAGTCAAGAAAAACCCTCAAAGGCATGATCATGAGACTCTCAGAAAAACTCAGAAGGAGGTGGGATGTCCTATGGTTTTACCTCATCTTGGCCTTTAGGGAAGTTTCAGAAAACGGAGTGGTCTATAGCCCCTTTGAGCTTTTGCGTGGATATCCTGTTAGGGATCCAATTACCCTTGTGAGGGAAGGTTGGAAGCAACCTCTCAAACCCCCCCAAACAGGACATAGTAGATTAGGTACTAAGGGGGTCATTCTGACCCCGGCGGGCGGCGGTAGCCGCCCGCCTGGCGGGAACCGCCATTTGGCCACTTCGCGGTCAAAAGACCGCTGGGGCCATTCTGACTTTCCCGCTGGGCCGGCGTGCGCTACCCAAGGTAGCGCCCGCCGGCCCAGCGGGAAAGAGGCCTGCAACATTGAAGCCGGCTCCGAATGGAGCCGGCGGTGTTGCAGGTGTGCGACGGGTGCAGTTGCACCCGTCGCGCTTTTCACTGTCTGTCCGCCGCGGTCAGAATGGGCTGGGAAGCACCGCCAGCCTGTTGGCGGTGCTTCCGTCATTCGCTGGCCTAGCGGTCTTTGACCGGCAGGGTCAGAATGACCCCCTAAGTCTCAGACCTAGGGTGGCTGAGTACATAAAGAGGGCAACTAAAAACCTTGAGGTCAGCCAAGAACTGCAAAAGCGGTGGCATGACCAAAAGGCTGTACTGACTGTTTACCAGCCAGGTCAAAAGGTGTGGGTCCTGGAGCCTGTGGCTCCTAGGGCACTCCAAGATAAGCAGAGAGGTCCTCACACTATTGTAGAGAAGAAAGGTGAAGTCATCTTCTTGGTGGATCTAGGTGTAGGAAATTGGCCTGGTGTATGGTGAACACCTAGGCTGTTATCACATTATACCAGGTCCAGGTAATCCCTATCAGTGAGGTGTAGGAAGTGTCTAGGAAGCCAGTCTCTCTAGAGGTAGCTGTGGATGAGCAGCCAAGACTTATCTAGGAGACATGCAAAGCGTATGCAATAGTCACACAGCAACGTATCACACATGAAAGAACCACACAGTGTTACAAAATAAAGGTACTTTATTAGGGTAACCCAAATACCAAAATCCTATATAGCCAATACCCCAACTGGAGGTAAGTAAATAAACTGTTATGGACACATTAGGAGTCACGAATTGGCATAAAAGGCACTAGAAAACAGTGAAAGCAATAGTAAATACTGAAGGCCCTAGGGGGAACCAAGCCATATACTAAGAAAGTGGAACGCAAATGTCGGACCCCCACCCAAGGAAGTGGAATCCGTAGAGGGGAGCTAGAGGAACTAGGAACCTCAAAAGGTAAGTACTAGAGTTTCCCCCAGTGAACAGGAGAAGAGAGGTGAATACTTGGTTCTCCCCAAACCCACCAGAAGAGGATTTTGCAAGACCCGGACAAGACTGCAAGAAACCAAAGGTGGATCCTGGTAGAGGAAGACCTGTAAAGGAAGGGGACAAAGTCCAGTTCTATTTGGAGTGTTCGGTGGTGGCAGGAGCCACTACCCACCCGTCTGTAGATGCAGGACCAGGTCGACTGTGCACGAAGACAGTCAGCAGTCAGCACTGGAGCAGCTGAATTGTACTTGAGACCTTGAAAAAGGCAGGACTCACTACCAAGGCATCAAAATGAAATGCTAGATAGGGTAAGGCAAAGTGGTTTATTTGACCCACCTGGTAGGTGGAGGCCAAATTCAGCCACTCCAGGGCATAATCCAGACAATCTGGGATTGTGTTGCCCCTAGCACTCAAACCCAAGTCAAAACTTTAGTAGGTCTGACTGGGTACTACAGGATTTCCTTATTAGGTATGGATCCATTGTAGCGCCCTTAAAAAAATGACCTCACCTCAAAAAGGATGCCAAATAAAGTCTTGTGGACAGCTAGCTGCCATAAGGCCTTTGATGACCTGAAACAGGCCACGTGCTCTGCTACCATTCTGAGAAGCCCTGAATACTCCAAACAATACATTGTCCAAACAGATGCTTCTGTGGTGGGGATAGGGGCAGTTCTTTCACAACTAAATGAAGAGGGTCAGGATCAACCTATTGTTTTTATAAGTAGAATGTTGACCCCCAAAGAGAATCTTTGGTCAGCCATTGAGAGGGAGGAATTTGCTGTGGTCTGGGCCTTGAAGAAGCAGAGGTCATACCTGTTTGACACTCACTTCCTTGTTCGGAGAGACCACAAACCCCTCCTATGGCTTAAACAGACTCAAGGAGAAAACCCCAAATTGTTGAGTGGTCCAGCTCCCTACAGGGAATGGACTATACAAGTGGAACATAGACCTGGGAGTAACCACTCCAATGCAGGTGGACTGTCCAGATATTTCTACTTAGACAATGAAGACTTGAATTGGGCAAAGTTAGTCTTATTGTCCTTCGTTGGGGGGGGTTATAGTAAAGTCACTCTTTTTGGCATGATTATTCCCACTTTTTGACTGTTTATCAGTGTATTTAGACTGACTTCACAGGATCCTGCTAACCAGGACCCCAGTGATTGTGCTCAAATGTGGTTGCTATGGTACCCTTTACACCCCACAATTGGCACACAAGTGTACTCCTGTAAGTCTCTTGTATATGGTACTTAGGCACCCAGGGCATTGTTACAACAGGGGTCTCCCATGGGCTGCAGCATGTATCATGCCACCCATGGGAGCCCATGCAAACTATGTCTGCAGGCCTGCCATTGCAGCCTGTGTGAAAAGGTGCATTCACCCTTTCACTGTTGGTCACTGCACCAGGTCACTGTAAGTCACCCCTTTGGTAGGCCCTCCTAGCCCAGAGGGTAGGGTGCAGGTGCCTGTGAGTGAGGGCACCCTTGTATGAGTGGAGGTGCCCCTATGAACTCCAGTTCCAAGACACTGGACTTCATAAGTGCGGGGAAGCCATTTTACCCCATGTACTGGACCTGTGTCATACATAATGGTACTGTTGCCAGTATTGGTTGTATGATTCCATGCACTTTGGGGGTTCCCTAGAGGATCACCCAGTATTGCTCCTGCCAATCTTCCAGGGTTTGCGGGCAGCCCACACTGCTGCAGCACCTCAAACAGGCTTCTGCCTTCCTGCTGCTTGACCAGCCCAAGCAGGGGAAGGAAGAACAAAGGATTTCCTATGGGAGAGGGAGGCAACACCATCTCCCTTGGAAATAGGTGTTACATGGCTGGGAGGGATAGTCTCCCTTGCCACCGGTTTGCTTTGAAGAGCACATTTAGTGCCCTCCTTGCATAATTCGGTTTGAACCAGTCGAGGGACCCCGGTCCCTACTCTGGCACGAAAGAACACAAAGGAAAGGGGAGTGACCACTTTCCTGTCCATCACCACCCTAGGGGTGGTGCCCAGAGCTCCTCCAGGTGACTACTTGACTCTACGTCAGCACTAGAGGCTTTGGATTCTTCTTCTCTTTCTTCACTGTTTAATTCACAGCATTCAATCAAATAAGGTTTTTAACAAAGACTACATTTCCCATAACATCATAAACATGTGATCAACCTTAGAGCTCCAGCACTATAAAACCTCCTTACGATCCCCCATCTTCCTCTTTCTTTGTTGCTGCAGCAGCCATAAGATAAGTTTTCATTTTTATAAGATTCTAATTACATGTTGATACGTTGTTCTCTGGATATTTTTTGAGTGCACGCTTGTATGGTTTATTCTTTTGTTGCTTAGCGCGAGTAAGCCTGTATAGTGGGAGAAGGAATTCAGGAGCCTCATTGCTCCATGTTTACTTGAGGAATTAATCCTCTTTTTATTGCCATCTCATGCATGCGCTTTGAACCTGATTCGGACGATTTTTCTTCCGATCGCCTTAGCATACATCATGCAACTCAGGGGAAGCTAATAAAAGATCCCTGAATGCCCGACAGGGCGGAATAATGAGTTTTCAGGGACGGGCCCAGGGGAAATTGCAGAACTTCTGCATTTAAGTTTGTTCAACAGGTGGCCCCCTCCACAATTTAAACGTTGCCTTATTTAGGCAGGTTTTCTTTTCATTGCATATATATTCACCTACTCTTGGGTTATTTCCCCCCTTGAACCTCCTCCACCTTCACAGGTTATCTGCCAATGAAGGGCCATATGAACGTCATATGGAAGAGAGACTTGTGGAAGCACTGGGACACCACATGCAGGACTCCATGAAATGGGCCCTGATCATGGCCCTTAAACTATTTACTCAGTGCCTGGTCAATTTTGGCAGGCAGGAGCTAATGGGTGACCCTACCCAGTCAAGTTTAATCCAACAGATGATGCCCCAAGACTCCGATCCTCCTCTGAGACTGCGCTCAGGGGGATCCTCATCAGCAGAGATTTTGACGCACATGGCAGCCTCAGTGCTGCGTGACCATGAATATGGGGATCAGCCCCCCAAGAAATTCCTGAACCCTTCCCAAAGCTTATGAAGCATTCTCAAGAGACTGCTTATAGTCCTTCCTCATCTTTGGATTCAGAAAAAGCAGATCAGGGGTCTCAGAAAGATCCTCTTCCTTCTTCAAAAACAAAGTGCAAATCACATTGTCTCTCTTCGGACCTTCCTGGGACAAGTGGTTGCAATCTCTTATTCGATCCAGAAAACATAATTCACCCACGCTCCACACTAGGGAGTGGGTCCCTAGAGTGGAGGTGGCACATTATGTGCAAGATCGTTTATGCAAAGGATTTGAAAAGGAGGTTCGCAGTACACTCCGGTCTGAATGTACCTGGACCTCCCTCCTTGGGAGGTGGCGCACACATCAGAACTAGATCCCAGCATGACTACCTTTCTGAAAAAAACTGCAAAGGATCCTAAAAAGGGTATGGACTGCACCTGGCGTGGGTGCCAGGATTCCCTCCTTGATCCGGAGGTCATTTTGGATTTGGTGCAGAAGGCTATTTGCCTGTTGGGTAATGCAAACTGCGCCTTGTCAACAAAATGAAGACGGTCCTTCCTCATGAGACTAGACCCAAAATTGGTAGAGTTGGCTTCCAACGAGGCAGGAACTTTGTCAAATGGATTATTGTTTGGCGACAAGTTTGTCAAAGATTTGAGCAAATACGTTGCAACCTTTGCGCCTCTGGTCAAAGCACAGGTCTCGATAAAGAAAGTCTTCAACAAAGCCCTTTTTACCACGGCCGGGCACTTCAGGGGTTGGGCGTCAGGCTGTGGGTATGCTGTGATTTCACAATTTGTCCAGCAGCGCAGCTGAGGTGGCGCTTATAACAAGTCCAACTTCTATCAGTCTCGATACAGAGGATCTCATGGACGCACCTCCTGAGGGAGTTACTGGGGAAGAAATAACTCTTCCGACTACCATTACAGATGAAAATTCTTCCATCTTCTGAGGTTATTTTGAGGGGAAGAATACGTTTATTTCTGGATAAATGGGCTCTAATCACTCAACACCTGTGGATATTGCAAACAGTGCAAGGGTTCCATATAGAGTTCTATTCCCCACCTGTTCAGCCGCCACCTCACCTCCCTTTCAGAACGTACTTTCATAGACAGAGATTCAGTCCCTTCTTCGGAACGGACCATCCTAGAGACTTTACCTCATCTTCAAGGTTTTCTAAGCACCGTATTCTTGGTACAAAAGAAAGGCAGGAGTTCTCGGTTGGTGCTCAATCTCAAGCATTTCAATTCTTGGATGGTGTGCTGCCATTCCAAGATGGAGGGCATTCACTTACCCAGAGAACTTTTATGAGAAGGCGATTGGTTAGTGTGACTCAACCTAAAAGGCACTTACCTCTTGGTTCCCATTTTCTCTCCCCACAGGAGATTCCTTCAGTTTCGATGGGGGCCTCATTTTTTTTATACTCCTCTCTTCCTTTTGGCGTGTCCTCAGCCCCTTGGTGTTTCATCAAGGTGCTATGTCTGGTGGTTCAACATCTCAAGGAAAGAGGAGTAAGATTCATTATTTACCTAGATGAAGTCATTTGTCATCTCTTGTGGACAATGCAGCTACAACAGGATCTGGGGTTTATCAACGAGGAGAAGTCCAATTCGTTGCCCTCCCAGAATATAGACTTCTTACGCTTTCAGTTAGATTCAGTCAAGGCACAGCTTCTTTTACTGTCCAAGCGATGTTCTATCAAGAAAGAGTTGAGGAGAGCCCTTGCCTCTATGACTATATCGTTGACGATTTTGGCCCACCTTGTGGGCCTACTGGCATCCTCAATTCAGGTGATTTTTCCAGGGCAGTTGCATTATTGGGCCCTCCAGCGCTTGAAGATCCGTAATCTTCAAAAAGGTCTGAGGTATTCAGAACAGATAGCCTTCTTGGAGTAAACCAGGTTGGAGATTTCCTGGTGGTTGACCCACTTGAATGCCTGGAACGGGAGAGCAATTTATGCCTTGGTTCTGGACGTGATCATGGAATCAGACGCCAGCCAATGGGGCTGGGGAGCATGCTGTCGTCCTGAGGGACGGGGGGAGGTTGTTCTCAGTAGGAACTTCAGTTTCATATCAGTTGTCTAGAACTCCTAGCAGGGGCTTTTGTGATTAAATCCCTGTCCCCCAAGATAGCTCAGTGTTGTATTCTACTCAAAATGGACAACGTGTCTGCAGTCAGGTACATAAATCATTTGGGGGAACAAAGTCTCGTCTTCCGGCGGAGATAGCAAATGATTTCTAGCACTTTTGCCTCAATCATCAGATTATGATGATAGTGGAGAACATCCGGGGCAAGTCCAATATGGCAGCGGACTGGAATTCGTGTTACCTTCGCGATTCCTGCGACTGAAGATTACTGCCTCAGTTGTTTCAGGCGTTGAATCTTTGTTGGGGACCTTGCAAGATAGACTTGTTTGCCCAGATTCTAATATTTTTCAGCTGGAAACCAGATCTTCTAGCAGTGGATTCAGATGCTTTTCTTAAATCATGGTTGCAGGACCTTCTGTATGCTTTTCCCCCCTTCTCTATGATTCCCAGAGTTCTTGCCCAACTTCAGAGGCAGAGGGTGGAACTGGTATCAATAACCCCATGCTGGAAAGCAGAACCCTGGTTCCCGTCAGCAATAGCATTGTCATGCGGATTCCATTCTTCCAGGACCTTCTAATGGACCCATTGGGTCTTCCTCATCCCCTGGTATCACAGGGTCTTCTGCCCCTCATGGGGTGGAGACTTTCCGTAGACGCTGGCAAGTGCAGGAAGTTTCAGATTTGGCAATGTTTTTTCTATCTCAATCCTGGGCTTCCTTTACTCATAAGAGATATGAGCAAGGTTGGTGGCGATGGGTACTTTTGTGCTGTGAACGTAGTGTGCATCCAGTGGGGCTGGAAATTCATGTTGTAGCAAATTTCCTGTCAGATCTTGCCTCCCAGGGTCCGGCTTAACGGACTGTTAATAATTTTCATTCTGCCATTTCTGCAGGGCATCCACATGCTCGGGGCAGACCAGCTGGTGAGCACCCCTTTTTTGTAAGCTTCTTAGGGGCGTTTGAATGGTGAAGCCCCTTCAGCCTAGGTATTCGATGCTTTGAGATGTAAATGTGGTCCTGAATTTGATTAGGTCTTTGCCTTGTAATGAGAATTTATCTCGTAAGTAAATTTCCACAAAGTTGACAATGCTTTTATGCCTAATATCCTGCAGACGCATTTCAGATGTGAGAATATTTACTCCCTCTAGCATGTCCTTTTTCATTGCAAAACGTACTAAAACTGCATCCTGTTGTATTTCTTACCCTGCTTTTTTTCATGATAGGAAATTGTGTGTTGTGCAATGCATTAAAGCTTATGAAGATTGTACACATAAGTTAGACAAGATTTGACGGGCAATTACTTATTTCCCTGCATAAACCTTTCCGCCTGGTCTCTTTGGCTACTTTGGCCCGTTGGGTTAAATGGCTGTTAAGTGAGGCTGGTACTGATGTGACCACTTTTGGTGCTCATTCAGTTTGTGGAGTCATGGCCCTTAAGGCTTTTTCCACTGGTTCTCGTTTGGAGCATATTATGGCCGCAACGGATTGGTCTTCTGATTCAAATTTTAAAGTGTTCTATCATAAACTGTGGTTAATCAGCTTTAAAATAACATAATCCAAAGCCTTCGGTCCTGACATAGAATACAAAATTTTCTAGCTATTGAGTAAAGAATTTTAGATTCTATTATGGACATACAGGCGAGGATTATCCCACCCAGATGAAGATTCATTATTAATATATTCTTCTTGTAATTTCAATGTGCACCTTTTTTCATGTATTATATCTGAAATTACCCTCTCGTAATAATGGGGGTGATTCTAACCCTGGCGGTCGGTGATAAAGCGGCGGCCAACCCGCCAACAGGCCGGCGGTCGAAAAAATTGAATTCTGACCCTGGCGGGAACCGCCATTACAGCCCGCCTCATTAACACTCCGACCGCCGCGGCGGTGCAGACAAACAGCGTGGCGGTCACCGCCAACAGGCAGGCGGCAGACAATGTACCGCCCACAGTATCACAACTCACCAATCCGCCACCTTTTCCGGGGCGGGAGCCCCGCCGATAAAAACACGGCGGAAACAGACTACGAACGGGAAAACGCGCACCAAAACACACTCCACGAGGAAGCATGGACAGCATGGAACCCGAATTAAACATCCTACCTGCTCTCGTCTACCTTCTCATCTACCACGAGTACGAACTCCGGCGCAGACGACAACGGTGAGTACTGCACCTACGACACACGGGAGGGGGGAGGAGGGAAGCTTACGGCACACACATATGTGACCCCCACCCCCCCAAACTATGTACACACTAATGCAGAGCAACAATGCACAGTGACACCATCCAAACCCCCCTTAAGAATGCAAAGACAGAAATAAATTGGGACGAAAAATTTATATAAAAAATAGACTCTGATATGGAGCGGTCAACTATGCAAAATATCCATAACAAAATGATAATATATACACTGCCATGGAGAACCGAGGCAATTAGTCCTGTACATGAAAGTTAAATGGAACAGTCCGTGGGCTACAGTGTAGCGACACAAGGGCAAAGCCCACACAGGAGACCTGAGTCCTTTGGAGAGAACACTGCAGGGGCATCTGATGAAAAAATTACAGGCACCTCAGGGGGAAGGGAAGGGGGAGGCACCACAGCCACATGAGTCCACGACGCCAGATCCACGAAGGGGCCACCATGCCCATTGATGTATCCTGGGGAGTGCAAAGCCACAGTCTCTCAAGTCTCTACAGTGGGTGGGTTGCCCACTTCACCATCCTGGGGAGTGCAAAGCCACAGTCTCTCAAGTCTCTACAGTGGGTGGGTTGCCCACTTCACCATCCTGGGGAGTGCAAAGCCACAGTCTCTCAAGTCTCACAAGTGGGTGGGTTGCCCACTTCACCATCCTGGGGAGTGCAAAGCCACAGTCTCTCAAGTCTCTACAGTGGGTGGGTTGCCCACTTCACCATCCTGGGGAGTGCAAAGCCACAGTCTCTCAAGTCTCTACAGTGGGTGGGTTGCCCACTTCACCATCCTGGGGAGTGCAAAGCCACAGTCTCTCAAGTCTCACAAGTGGGTGGGTTGCCCACTTCACCATCCTGGGGAGTGCAAAGCCACAGTCCATCTGGTGGATGACAGTGTCCACTGCTCAAGGAGGAGGCATGGTGGGCACAGTGAACCATAAACAGTGCTTGAGAGGAAGGGCCCAGCGGAGCGGTGCTTGAGACGGCGGGGCCCAGCGGAGCGGTGCTTGACAGGAAGGGCCCAGCGGAGCTGTGCTTGAGAGGAAGGGCCCAGCGGAGCGGTGCTTGAGACGGCGGGGCCCAGCGGAGCGGTGCTTGGACGGCGGGGCCCAGCGGAGCAGTGCTTGAGACGGCGGGGCCCAGCGGAGCGGTGCTTGACAGGAAGGGCCCAGCGGAGCGGTGCTTGAGAGGAAGGGCCCAGCGGAGCGGTGCTTGAGACGGCGGGGCCCAGCGGAGCGGTGCTTGGAAGGAAGGGCCCAGCGGAGCGGTACTTGAGACGGCGGGGCCCAGCGGAGCGGTGCTTGGAAGGAAGGGCCCAGCGGAGCGGTGCTTGAGACGGCGGGGCCCAGCGGAGCGGTGCTTGGACGGCGGGGCCCAGCGGAGTGGTGCTTGAGACGGCGGGGCCCAGCGGAGCGGTGCTTGACAGGAAGGGCCCAGTGGAGCGGTGCTGGACAGGAAGGGCCCAGCGGAGCGGTGCTTGGACGACGGGGCCCAGCGGAGCGGTGCTTGACAGGAAGGGCCCAGCGGAGCGGTGCTTGAGATGAAGGGCCCAGCGGAGCGGTGCTTGAGACGGCGGGGCCCAGCGGAGCGGTGCTTGAGATGAAGGGCCCAGCGGAGTGGTGCTTGAGACGGCGGGGCCAGGCGGAGCGGTGCTTGGACGGCGGGGCCCAGCGGAGCGGTGCTTGAGATGAAGGGCCCAGCAGAGCGGTGCTTGACAGGAAGGGCCCAGCGGAGCGGTGCTTGAGACGGCGGGGCCCAGCGGAGCGGTGCTTGTACGGCGGGGCCCAGCAGAGCGGTGCTTGAGACGGCGGGGCCCAGCGGAGCGGTGCTTGACAGGAAGGGCCCAGCGGAGCGGTGCTTGAGAGGAAGGCCCAGCGGAGCGGTGCTTGAGACGGCGGGGCCCAGCGGAGCGGTGCTTGGAAGGAAGGGCCCAGCGGAGCGGTGCTTGAGACGGCGGGGCCCAGCAGAGCGGTGCTTGGTAGGAAGGGCCCAGCGGAGCGGTGCTTGAGACGGCGGGGCCCAGCGGAGCGGTGCTTGGACGGCGGGGCCCAGCGGAGCGGTGCTTGAGACGGCGGGGCCCAGCAGAGCGGTGCTTGACAGGAAGGGCCCAGCGGAGCGGTGCTTGACAGGAAGGGCCCAGCGGAGCGGTGCTTGAGATGAAGGGCCCAGCGGAGCGGTGCTTGGACGGCGGGGCCCAGCGGTGCGGTGCTTGGACGGCAGGGCCCAGCGGAGCGGTGCTTGAGACGGCGGGGCCCTGTTCAGCGGTGCTCTTCTGCACGGCGGGCCCTGTTCAGCGGTGCCCTTCTCCACGGCGGGCCCTGTTCAGCGGTGCCCTTCTCCACGGCGGGCCCTGTTCAGCAGTGCTCTTCTCCACAGCGGGGCCCTGTTCAGCGGTGCTCTTCTCCACGGCGGGGCCCTGTTCAGCGGTGCTCTTCTGCACGGCGGGCCCTGTTCAGCGGTGCTCTTCTGCACGGCGGGCCCCTGTTCAGCGGTGCTCTTCTGCACGGCGGGCCCTGTTCAGCGGTGCTCTTCTGCACGGCGGGCCCTGTTCAGCGGTGCTCTTCTGCACGGCGGGCCCTGTTCAGCGGTGCTCTTCTCCACGGCGGGCCCTGTTCAGAGGTGCTCTTCTGCACGGCGGGCCCTGTTCAGCGGTGCTCTTCTGCACGGCGGGCCCTGTTCAGCGGTGCTCTTCTCCACGGCGGGCCCTGTTCAGCGGTGCTCTTCTCCACGGCGGGCCCTGTTCAGCGGTGCTCTTCTGCACGGCGGGCCCTGTTCAGCGGTGCTCTTCTGCACGGCGGGCCCTGTTCAGCAGGGCTCTTCTGCACGGCGGGCCCTGTTCAGCGGTGCTCTTCTGCACGGCGGGCCCTGTTCAGCGGTGCTCTTCTCCACGGCGGGCCCTGTTCAGCGGTGCTCTTCTGCACGGCGGGCCCTGTTCAGCGGTGCTCTTCTGCACGGCGGGCCCTGTTCAGCGGTGCTCTTCTCCACGGCGGGCCCTGTTCAGCGGTGCTCTTCTCCACGGCGGGCCCTGTTCAGCGGTGCACATCCAGTAGGTCAAGGGAGCCAGACCTGGCCTGGACTCCCTGATCAGTCGCCCTCCGACCGTGATGCTTCTGGACCCTTCGGGGACGGAGTCCTGGGCCCTTTGGTGTCCTCCTTTCCAGCTGGGATGTGGCATGTGGGGCCCACCTGCTCCGCGCTCCTGCTGCCTGACTTCTCCGCCCTGCTGCCCTTACGCTCCTTAGATGGGGCTCTCGGGCCCTTGCCTCCCCTAGATGATGTGGCTGGTGAAGTGGGCGAACTTTGCTCCTTGGGGGCAGCCGTGTCAGTCCTCGCACGGCGGCCCTTGTGTTTCCTGGTCCTCTTGCCGGGGGGGGGGGCTGGATGTGTCCTTGCTGCTGATTGAGGTGTCACTGCTGGCAAAGGGTGGGCTCCAGAACCCATGCACAACAGTGACACCCGAAGCTGGGCTGGTGGTGGCTGTGGTGCTCTTGGGACTCTTTGCAGATGGAGGGGGTAGGTCATCGGAGGGAAAAAGGTCAAGATTAGCCAGGAAAAGTTTTTTAGGGCCAAGGTAAAGGGTAGGAGAAGTGGTGATGGGAGTGGAGGAAGAGGATATGGTTGTAGGAGAGTCAGGTGTGCTGTCATTGGGTGAAGGTGCTGGTGCTGTAGGCTGTCGTGAGGTGGATGGCTGTTGGGTGGGTGGCTGCCTGCGTTTGTGTGTCTTGGAAGAGGGAGTGACTGACACAGTGGGAGAGGACACAGGGAACGTGTAAATGGCAGTGGGGGTGGTGACTGCACGCGTGCGGACTGTACAGGAGGGTGTGGTGGTGATGGAAGCACTGGCTGATGTTGGTGTGCATGCAGGTGTGAGTGTAGAGGTCACAGGGAGGGAGGAGGGAGACGAGGAGGAGGGGGACACAGGGGTGGCAGTGACTGTTGGAATGTCTGCATCTGGGTGTTGCTTGGGTGAGTGTTTGTGGGATCTGTGGTGCTTGTGTCTGGATGAGCTGCCCTTGGGTGTTGAGGTGTGTGCAGGCTGGTCAGATGGTGTGGATGGGATAGGCTGAGGAACAGGAGACAGAGACAGGCTGGAGGCAGTCAGAAGAGGGAGGCTGGAAACAGGGACAATGGCTGCCGTCAGTGCTGAGGCCAGAGCAGTGAACGATCGTTGATGGGCAGCCTGACCCGAATGAATGCCCTCCAGGTAGGCATTGCTCCGATGCACCTCCCTTTCTACCCCCTGGATGGCATTCAAAAGGGTAGTCTGCCCAACAATGAGCGTCCTCACAAGGTCAATGAGCTCCACACTGAGGGCAGCAGGGGTGACAGGGGCAGGGGCTGAGGTGCCTGGGGCGAAGGAGACGCCCGCCTTCCTGGGCGAGCGGGCACGGAGCGTAGGCTGAGGGGCTGCAGGGAGGGCGGGGCTGGTGCGCTGGGTGGCGGCTGTACCTGTAGAGGCGGGGGTCCCGGATGTTTCCGCCACCGCTAGGGAGCACCCATCCGAGGACGTGTCTGTGTCGCTGCTCTCACCACCGGTCCCCGTTGTGGTGCTCCCCTCGCCCTCCGGGTCACTGGTGCCCTCGGTGTCTGTTCCTGGGCCCACCGGGGCCTTGTGACTTGCAGCCCCCTCGTGCTCCGATGCCAAATCTCCTCCGCCTGATGATGCTAATGCACACATGCACAAGAAGATGAAGAAGAAGGGTGGGGGGAGAAAAAAGAAGACCAGGTTGAGTGCATGCAATGTCAACACCGTTGGCGGAGAGGACAGACACAGGAGCCTCATGCACTAAGCCGCGCATTTGGGGTACACTACTCAGTACTTCTGACTAAGATAACAGGTCAAGAGACGACAAACGCGCAGATGTGTGAGGCTGGACCATCAATAGCTGTACTTGTCACCCTACAGAGGTGGGGGCCGGGAGCACAGGGCCATGCCTAAGGGAGAGGACTACACTACAGAAAGCGCCCTGGCCTAATGTCACCCACAACCCTCCTCCCCCACCCAGACGCCTCCACTGCGCAGAAAGATAGCAGAATGTGCTGATACTCACCCCCTTGTGTCTGCTGTGATGCTCTCAAGCGCCCATCCAAATCAGGGTAGGCCACCGCCAGGATCCGGGACATCAGGGGGGTCAGGGTACGACTGGCACCCCTCCTAGGTTGGGAGGCCATCCCCAGCAGTGACTCGGCGGTCTTCCTGGTTCCGCGGCGGATGTCCTCCCACCTCTTGCGGCAGTGGGTGCCCCGTCTGACGTGGACCCCCAGGGCCCGGACTTCCTTGGCGATGGCACGCCAAATCTCGACTTTCTGATGGGCGCTGACCTATGTGACATGTACAGGGTGGGAAGGAAACATTCATCAACTTACTGCATGTTAGATGTGATTGGCCCCCCTCCCCAACCTTGCCATATGGCACATGCTCTCATCTGGCGTGCGTTGCACTCCTCATTCGCCCCCCACCCCACCAACTTACATCCACCCCACTCCACACAGGCATCGCCCATTCCATGTGCACCCGGTGTACTTACCTGTTGGTCTGGAGGACCATAGAGTAACGCATACTGGGGGAGGACCCCATCCACGAGCTTCTCCAACTCTTCAGACGTGAAGGCAGGGGCCCTTTCCCCAGTCGCAGCAGCCATTGTCACTTCCAGACCGAGGTCACAGCAGCACTTGCAGTATAGGTCCTCTCCTGTGGATGATCAGGTCTCGAGTGATTAGGCAGATAGAAAATGTCGGTCACGCCTGCGGCGGTGCGTACCGCTACCGCCGGCGCACCTCGTCATTGGCTCCTGAAACCCATAGGCTTCAATGTTAACCAATGCGGCTCCGTGTAGCGGTCTTCGACCGCCTACCGCCACGGTGTGCTCCGCCAGCGCATTGACCTCACATCCCATTGTCCCACTTCACAGGTCAGGCAGCCGCCATTTCAAGGGCCCACATGGCATAATTTCTACTGCGACACACAGGCCTAGGCCTTGCATTGCCACACATACACGCCTTTCAAAACATAGATAACCGTGTGCTATGCAAGCTGTGGTGAACGTACCAGTGATTGGCTTGACTCTGTGCTCCATGTTGTCATTCCTAGGCACCGTCCGCTGGGACTTGCGAGGAGAAGGATGAATCCTTGCGTGTACCGACCGCTGGTGGACCTGTCGACAATGGAAGAACGCCACATCATACTACGATACCGACTGGACCGTGCCACTATCCATGAACTGTGTGCCCAGCTGGAGCCAGCCCTGATGTCCCCCATCCGCCAACCCACAGGAATTCCCCCTCTGGTGCATGTTCTGTCAGTCCTCCATTTTCTTGCAAGTGGCTCATTCCAGACAACAGTGGCCATGTCATCTGGAATGTCTCAGCCTATGTTTTCCAAAGTTTTGTCTAGAGTGTTGTCTGCCCTGACGAAACACATGCGGAGTTACATTATATTCCCTGAGGAGGTTGATTTGGCCACTGTGAAGGGTGATTTTTATGCCCTTGGACATATTCCCAACATCATTGGTGCCATTGATGGGACCCATGTAGCCTTAGTCCCCCCAAAAGACGATGAGCAGGTGTACAGAAACAGGAAAAGTTACCATTCTATGAACGTCCAGGTGGTCTGTTTGGCTGACCAGTACATCTCCCATGTGAATGCCATGTTCCCTGGGTCAGTGCATGACGCGTATGTGATGCGTAATAGCAGCATCCCTTATGTGATGGAACAGCTACAGAGACAACGTGTGTGGCTAATAGGTGACTCTGGTTACCCCAACCTGCCTTGGCTATTGACCCCAGTGAGGAATCCCCGGACCAGGGCTGAGGAACGGTACAATGAGGCCCATGGGCGAACTAGGAGGATCATAGAAAGGACCTTTGGCCTCCTGAAGGCCAGATTTAGGTGCCTGCATATGACAGGGGGATCCCTGATGTACTCACCAAAGAAGGTGTGCCAGATCATCGTGGCCTGCTGTATGCTTCACAATCTGGCATTGCGACGTCAGGTGCCTTTCCTGCAGGAGGATGGTCCAGATGGTGGTGTTGAAGCAGCTGTGGAGCCTGCGGAGAGTGAAGAGGAGGAAGACTCAGAGGACGACACAGACAACAGGGACAGAGTTATCCAACAGTATTTTCAGTAGCACACAGGTAAGAATCACCCACGCCATTTTACTTTTCCTGAAAGCCTCCTGCTTCTCAACTTTGTCTATGACCCCCCAGTTCTTTTAAACTGATGTTTGATTTTCCCTTCCCTTTTCAGTGCTGTATGACCCACTGCGTGACTTCTGCTTGGTTAGCCCATGGACTAATGCTTATTGATCTCGGTATGTGTTCAGCACAAAGTTAACAGAACATAATTGATCGGTAATGTGTTATACATTTGTAAATAATACAGCCTGACTCCTGTTTGATTTCAGTGCATTGAGTGATTTATTTTTTGTGCTAGATAATGGTACATGATATAAACACGGTGATGGGTGGGGGTGGAGTAATGGCCATGGCAGAGTCCAGTTCTCAGTCTCACAGGTGCATTGTCCATATGCCTGTGGAAGGATGGAGCAGGGGCAGTTCAAGGTTGGACAGGGTGGCAATGTGGGACAGTGGGATGACTTCAGGGGGTGTCTCATGCTGGCGGGGGTCTTGACATCCTACTCTGTCGATTTTCTTGATCTCAGGCTCCTCTTGCGGGGTGGTTGTTCTTCAGCAGGAGGTGGGGTTCTGGTGGCCTGTCGTTGTGGTGGGGCCTCCTGTCCACTAGCGCCGGCGGAGGTGGTAGGCTGTTCCTGGCTAGTGACAGGGGCCCTGTGTGGTGCCACATGGTCCCGCAACGTGTCTTCTGTCCGGTTGAGGGCCTGGACTATGCTCCCCATAGCGGTAAAGATGTTGGTGAGTTGATTGGTGAACCCCATGTAGCGTTCCTCCTGCTGTGCCTGGATCTCCTGGAACCTGGCCAGTACCGTCGCCATCGTCTCTTGGGAGTGGTGGTAGGCTGCCATGATGGTGGTGAGGGCCTCTTGGAGAGTGGGTTCCCTGGGCCTCTCCTCCCCCCCCTGTCACACAGCAGCCCTCCGAGTTGCCCTGTTTCCCCCGGCCTCTGTCCCCTGGACGGTGTGCCCACTACCACTGCCCCCAGGTCCCTGTTGTTGTTGGGGTGGTGGGTTAGCCTGGGTGCCCTGTAGTGGCAGACACACCGCTGATTGACCTGTCCTAGAGACAGAGGCATGGGCCCGCTGGGTGGGAGCTGTGCTGTTGTTCCCAGAGGGGGTTGGGTCTGCTGTGGCCTGTGTGTGGGGAACCGACTGTCCAGAGGTCCCCGATGGCCCGGGCTGGTCATCAGGTTCCAGGTCGACAGAGCTGCTGTCATCACTGGGGGCCTCTTCCGGGGGGGGGATGGACATTTCTGGACCCTCCTGGCCGGTGTGTTGGTGTTCGGGTCCTGCATGGGGTAAGAGAGTATGGTTATTGTTTCTGTGTGTGCTATTGCGTGCCATTGATTGGTGCCCTTGTCCCCCAGTGCTGCCATTCCCTTGGGGGAGGTGTTGTGGGGGTGTTTTGGGGGGGGGGGGTATGTGCAGTGGTCATGCTTGGGTGATGGGTGTCCATAGTTTGTGGTGGCATGCAGGGGTTGGTGTTGGGTGGGTTGTGCTGGTGAGACATTCTCAGGGAGGATGTGTGATGGGGGGTTGGGGGTGAGGGTGGTGGTGGGGGTTAGCATGCTGGGGGGGGGTGAAGTAGTTGAGATTGTACTTACCACAGTCCATTCCTCTGTGTACTCCAGCGAGGCCATCAGGATGCAGGATGTTTAGTACCTCTTGCTCCCATGCTGTGAATTCGGGTGGAGTGGGTGGGGGTCCCCCGCCAGTCTTCTGCACTGCGATGTTGTGTCGCGAGACCATCGAGCGCACCTTTCCCCTTAAGTCGTTCCAGCGTTTGCGGATGTCGTCTCGATTTCTGGGATGCTGTCCCACCGCGTTGACCCTGTCCACGATCCGCTGCCATAGCTCCGCCTTCCTGGCTATAGTGGTGTGCTGCACCTGTGAGCCGAAGAGCTGGGGTTCAACTCTTATGATTTCCTCCACCATGACCCGGAGTTCTTGGTCCTAAAAGCGTGGGTGCCTTTGGGGTGCCATGGGGTGGTGTGGATGAGGTGTGGGGTGGTGTATATGGTGATGAGTGTGTTGGTGTGTGGTGCTTTGTGCTTCTATGTGGTGTGTGTGATGGTGTAGTGTGCCTCTGTGTGATGTAGCTATCTATTCTGTGATGTGTCTCTCTCTCCTTCGTCTCTGATCTTCGGTCGTAGGGGTTTGTGGGTGATGTGGGTGTGTGTTTTATAGTTGTACGGATGTGTGGGAGTGTTGTTGGTATGTGTGTCAGGTGTGTGTATTTCAAATTGCCCAATGTGGCAGTGTTTTGGAGCTGTGTGTGTATTTTGACCGCGGCGGTGTGTACCGCCAATGGATTACCGCGGTTGAAAGACCGCCGCGTGGATTGGTGGGTCAGAATGGCATGGGCGTGTTTGTGTTGGCGTGGCGGTGGAGGTTTGGTCATCTCCAGTTTTCCGCGGCCCGCTGATGAGGCGGCCTTCCTTGGATGTCGGGTTTTTGGCGGATTCACAGTTGGTGGTCAGAATGACTGTGGCGGTTTACCGCGGCCGCGGCGGTAGTATGGCGGAGTTCTGACCGGCGGTATAGGCCTTTTACCGCCAAGGTCAGAATGACCCCCAATGTTATTTAAGGTGGGCTTACAAATTTCTTGTATTCAATAGGATCTAAAGCTCTGGATCCTTGAGTTCTGTTATCAGCTTCCTATGGTGGATGGCTCTGGTTCCTTTCGACACGGTCCGCTGTTCAGAAGTGGGGATCTACTGCTACAATCGTTGATGTCAGGTTGGACTCCCATTGGAGCTGTGGATGTTCTTGGATTGGGTTCTGTTGTTGCAGGGCTTGGACTGTTCTTGTTATGAGACTGATATTAAGTTGAGCAAAGAAAGAGGAAGTTGGCGGATCGTAAAGGGTTTTATAGGGAAGGAGCTCTATGGTTGATCACGTGTTTACGATGGTATAGAAAATGTAGTCTTTGTTAAAAACTTTATTTGATTGGCTGCTGTGAATTAAACAGTGAAGAAAGAGAAGCATTATCCTTGCCTCCTTGTTCTTATTAGAATCTAAAATTATTGACCTGATAACTAGAAAATTTTGTGTTCTGCCATCTTGAAAACAAGATGTGCAGAGACCCCAGGGAGCATCTGGTTGGCCCCCTCTCATATGCGTCACCCTGCAGAGGGACCACTCCCCCGGTAGAACTAATTAGGGACTTCCTTGTGAGTGGGTCTCCAGATTTGGTTTGCAAGATGCCACCAGGACTCCTCTGCATCAACCTCTTCTGCTCTTTGCCACCGGAACAGCAACTGGACTCTTCAGGAACCAAACAAGCCTGCAACATTCAAGACAACCTCACCTTGCAACTTTGTTTCTCTGGCTCCTTCCAGCAACTGTAACATGTCCACGGCTGTGCATCCTCTGGGGTCGGCAAGTCTTCAGCTGCACCAACGAAGCAAGAAGCGATCTCCCTTGGAATGAAGGAGTCACTCCCCTGCATCCCCAGGCACCTAAGGCAACAACGGCTGGCTGCTGGGATCTTCTGCCATCTGGCTCCAGGAAGAATCTCAAACACAGGTGGTGGGTCTGATTGGTCCCCTTGGTCCTATCTACCTACCGTCCAACTTGGGAGATGGTGAGCTCCTGCCTCTCCTTGCAGAATAGTACCTGTGTGCACTGTGACTCTTGCAGTAACAAAGGCTTGTGGGCCCCTTCTCTAAGGGATCTTCGAACTCTAAGAAGCTCGAGCCTCTAGCTCTCCATCCGTGCAGGACAGTCTCTCCTCTGCTGCTCCAGCGACGTGGGGCTCCTCTCCAGGTGTGCTGATTAGGCCTCACTGCAACTTACTGTGCCTTCTGCCAGTGGGTTACCTGTGGGGTCTGCAACTGCTTATGCTGGCTCTCCCTATTGCTGAGGGTCAGCTGGGAATCTCCTCCAAATGTTGAGTCCCTTGGAGCTTGCTGGTCCCCTTCAGCTCTGCAACTCTTCTTTTGCTCCTACTTGCATTTGCTAAGGCTGACCACTGACCTACTGCAACCCGGCGACTGACATGGGGCATCATCTGCATGGCTCCAAGGACTTTTCTGCAGCTCTTGGGCTTCACAGCTGATCTTCGTCTTCCCCTTTCGACCTGGTTCTTGATCCACACAAGAGTTGGTAGTGGCTCCTGCCCCATCTGGACACTTCTGTGTGGACTGGACTCTGTCCCCTTCTTTTTCAGGTCCTCTTCTTCAGGAATCCACCATTGGGTTCCACCAGACCGGTCCTGGTCTTGCAATCTTTCTCTTTCTAAGTCCTCTTGTTAGCCCTTGGTAAGACCAGGTACTTACCACTGCTCTCCTGGTCGCTGGGTACTCACCCCTTGGGGTCCCGCACCTGACCGCCGGTGGTGCCAAGTATATGACGTGCACCACCGCATCTATATATCCATACATTTTCAAGTTCCTTAAATAAACCATAAATGTCTGTTCCACTTTCAACACATTTAGGTCCTTGCTGATTCATCCCATTTCTTATTGTTTTTGCAAACACCATTTCAGGTACTGTGTATTTTACTGGCCATCTTCGTATCCTGTCTTCTCTCTTCCAGTTATTGATAAATCAATAGTCCAAATGCTTGTGAGCCTCTGTCAAAGTATCATCGTTATATACTCAGTGGCACCCAGCTCCGCTCTTGTAAGAAAATATGAATTTGTCACACTTACCTCTAGCTGGTGTTGGACACATTTTAAATCAGAAGAAATATGATAGTGATTAAAGGTACAAATTAATAGGAAATTATCGCACTGCAAGTGAGACAGATTTAGAATGGGAATTATGTGACTGTCATCATCATTATGTTTTATGTTTGGGTGCTTTTACGTTCTATATTCTTTTGTGGTAAAAAGATTGAAAATTAGTGTTAATGACAAGAGACAATAATTTAAGGAATATAAATATTGGTAAATATTAATGTTTGAGTAAAAAGAATGGTCCTTTCTATATGTGTATTCAATGTCATTTTGCCAAAGCGATCAAGTGATATATAAGGAAACAAAACATGGCGACCGTCAGGTTGAAAAAGGCAGAAATGCCGAAAAATGTTCCTGCGTGTCAATAAATTTGTTTTTATATTCCTTGGCTTGTGGAGTGCCGTACTTCTGGATGAAAGAAGAAAGTGTGTATATATATATATATATATATATATATAAATATATATATATATATGTAGAGAGAGAGAGAGAGAGAGAGAGATTGGGAGATCCCTGGCTTCCTAGACACTGTCTTCATTCACTAAAAGGGGTTTTCTGGACCATGCATAAAGTGTAAACACCATCGGTGTCCACCACACACCAGGCCAGCTTCCTACATCCAACCAATACCATCACTCATGATCAAGACCATTAAAAATATGACCTTAGAACAAAACTGGTCTAGAATATTTAAAAAAGACTGGGCATTCATAATGTAGGTGAGCCCTAACATTTCACGACATAAAACATGTGGGAGGAACCCCAAATAAGGAGTCAAACATTCAAAAACATGAAAGAAAGAAAATCCATGTTAAAATGGCCAATCGGTGTTAGAGGCGAACTAACAAAATTAATATAAAACTATTTGCCCCCTTAATTGGAATCAATCCATGCATGAGCCCCCCAAAAGTACTGTGCAAAAGACCACAGTAATGAAAATCATATAGACAAAAAAACATGGGTAAGAAAAACTACCCATGACCGTAGGACAGTATTGCCAAACGAGCTAGTGAAGACAAATCTATTTGTCCTTATATGTAGATCAAAACTCCATGTTCTACCCTGTGGGAACACAGAGCAGTATAACATGCCATTGAGCAATTCCTCTTACCATGTATATCCTTAGTAGATTTTGTATAGAAAACAAACAAAACATACAAGTGCCCTCAAAAGAAGTTGAAGATAACAATAGCGACCATTTGGCATATGCATATACCTTTCCCCAGGAAAAGTAGCTAGAGATAATAAAAAACATCTTTAAGATATTCTCAATATATATACCTACTGATATAGGCATATAATAAACAAACGCCAAAGTAGTAATCAACGAAATATATATTTTTCTTTATTTTTATTAAATATATATTATTTTGTTAAAGGCTGAGTAAAACAGCAAATATGAAAAAGGGGCCTTGGTAGAGTGGCAGGAACCAAGGTGAGTATGTGTCTCTTATAATGAATAAGACCCATCTACAGGTCAACCAGAAAAATGTGTTAGTGAAGCAAAAACAGAAAATGTGCACAATTCTGAAATGAGAGAATATATTCCATTTTATGACAACACTTCTAAAAGGGTGAACCCAACCTACAACAACGAGAGTCAAGTAGCAATGAAAACAGTTGTACTTAGATGAGGTATTAACAAACAAGTTACTCACCTTCAGTAACAAAATATCTGGTAGACAGATATTCTAGTAGCAGATTCCTTACCTTAGAATTTTCCCCAGGCATTAGACTGGATCCAGAGATTTTTTTCTTCGAGCAGTAACCTTGAGCGCCATCAGGTGGAGTCGGTTGACTCTACATCCATCGCTGACGTCATGGTTGCTGTATGATGTTTTGGTCATACATAGGCGCCACAACAGCACACTGACGTCCATTTATTTTCACGACTCAACATGCCTGAAGAGCGGAGCCATGAAGAACACAGACTGGTGTTCCAGAACTAGGGCCCTTAAAGGGAAGTCCCTGTTCCTAGAAAACAGTTTGCAGAGTGGGGCGGAGGGGTGGGTCGGTAAGGAATCTGCAAGTAGAATATGTCTCTACCAGATAATTTGTACCCAAAGGTAAGTAACTTGTCCATCTGATAGAGGCATCTAGTTGCAGATTCCTTACCTTAGAATACATACCCAAGCAATACCGTCCCCAGAGGTGGGTTTGGGAACCAAGATCATACTAAGAAGTCCTGCAGGACTGAACAGCCAAACAAAATGTAACTGCAGACCTGACTGTCCAAGCAGTAGTGTTATGTGAAGATGTGCAGGGATGCTCACGTTGCTGCCAGGCAGATATAATGGACTTGAACTCTGCGTGCTAACGTAGTGATTGCGGCAGTTGCTCTGATAGTGTGAGCATGCAAACCCTCAGGGGGTTGCTTTTTAGCCAAGGCATAGCACAGAGATAGTTCTTCTCTGCACCGCCCGTCCTTTCTTTGCACCCACATAACCAACAAAGAGTTGATCGTCCACCCGGAAGTCTGGTACAATTAAGGTACAACGCCAATGCTCTTTTTGGATCCAGAGGGTGGAGTCTCTCCTCTACACGGGGAGGACGTGGGGGATCCTAAAAATTAGGCAAGCTGATGGATTGGCCTACATGAAAAGGCGTGACCACTTCAGGTAGGAAAGAGACCCTTCTACAAAGAACTACTTTGTCAGGATGGACTGAGATAAAGGGTAGCTTCAAAGAAAAATCCTTCTGCTCACCCACTCTCCATGCAGACGTGAAGGCTACAAGGAAGGCTGTTCTTTAAGGTGAGGGGCAGAAGAGGACAATTATGAAGAGGCTCAAAAGGTGCAAACATGAGGAAACTGAGTGCCAAGTTAAAATCCCTCTAGGGCATTATGAACGGGGTAGGTGGAAACATGTGGATAAGTCACTTGATGAATCTCTTAAAAATAGGAGATTTAAACATGGAGGGTTGATCAGGTAGTCTGAGGAAAGCAGAGATGGCAGACAGATAACCCTTAAGGGTGCCCAAAGAGGAGCCCTGCTTGGCAAGAGAGTACAAACAAGAACCTCAGACAGAGGTGCAGAAAGGGGATCAACAGACTTGATGGTACACCATGCCACAAATTTGTTCCAACAACAGGTGTATACCGTTTTGATGGAGGGACGCTTGGCTGCCAAGATAACATTACAGACTTGAGCAAAGTTCGAAAGCTGCCAACTGCCGCCGCTTAATCTCCACACAAGAAGGCAGAGATTGGAAAGGTTCAGGTGGAGAACCGTCCCCTGCTGTTACAGAAGATCCTCCCAAAGAGGCAGTCTGAGCGGAGGATCGATGATCATACTCAGAAGCTCGGGTACCATACTCTTCGAGCCCAGTCCGGAGCCATAAGAATTACATGGGTCCGGTCATTCTTAAACTTCTTGAGAACTCTGGGCAGAAGTGGTTTGGCAGAAAGGGGTACATGAGTCTTGAGTTCCACTCAAGATGAAAAGCGTTGCTGAGCGAATGCCACTTTGGAAACTCCAGCATGCAAAACAGCTGACATTGCACATTCTCTGCGGAGGTGAACGACACTAACCAAGGCTCTCCCCACTGCTAAAAGAGATCTTGCGCCACTTCCGGATGGAGACGCCATTCATGGTCAACCATGCGTTAATGGCTGAGTTTGTCTGCTCTGGCATTCAGAGAGCCCGTCAGATATTGAACCACTAGGGAGATGCCCTGATGTTCCACCCATGTGCAGAGATGCAGAGCCTCCTGACAAAAGGTTACCAACCCTACCTCTTCCTGCTTGTTACAGTACCACATAGTGGTGGTGCTGTCCGTAAACACCTGCACCACTTTCCCTTTGAGAGAGGGAAGGAATGCTTTAAATGCAAGCCTGATCATCCTGAGCTCCAGAAGACTGATCTGTAGCCCAGGCTCCGTGGAAAGACCAGACGCCATTGATCTCCGCCTCTCTCATGTGGGTGCCCTACCCCAGGAGTGATATCTGTCTCTACTGTCAGATCCTGTTGGGGAAGAGAGAAAGATCTGCCTTTTATCCAATCGCAGTTTGAAAGCCACCACTGCAGATCTTGTGCAGTTCCCTCCAAGATCTGGACCATGTCGGAGAGATTCCCCTGATGCTGCTCCCACTGGAACTTCAGGTCCCACTGCAGAGCCAGCATATGCCATCTGGCATATGTGACCAGCAGGATGCAGAAGGCCATGAGTCCCAGCAGCCTCAGAGTCATTCTCACCGAAACCCAGGCTAGAGGCTGAAACATTGGTATCATAGCCCGAATATCCCGGACTCACCACTTGGGAGGATAGGCCCGAAATTGCACTGTGTCCAGAATAGCTCTGATGAAAGGGAGCATCTGATAGGGAGTTAATTGGGACTTCTGAACTTTTATAGTGAACCCCAGCGAATGCAGGAGGATTGCCATAGTCTAGAGGTGGTAGACAAAAGCCTGGAGTGAGGCCGCCTTCAAAGCCAGTCGTTGAGGAAGGGGAGGACTGAAACCCGTAACTGGTGCAGATGTGCTTCAACCACACCCATCAATTTCTTGAACACCCGGGGCGCTGGTAAGGGTGAAGTGGAGCACAGTACACTGAAAGTGCCCGTGACCTACCACAAACTGCAAATAACATCTGTAGGCAGGCAGGACGGGAATGTGAAAGTAGGCGTCCTGCAAGTCCAATGCTATAATCCAGTCTCCAGGGTCCAAAGCAGATAGAACCTGAGCCAGAGTGAGCATTCTGAACTTCTCCTTCCTGAGGAAGAGATTGAGGTACTGGAGGCCAAGGATAGGGTGGAGGCCTTTGTCCTTTTTGGGCACCAGAAAGTAGCAGGAATAACAACCACAACCTACTTCTGGCACAGGGATCCTTCTCTATGGCTCCCTTGGCCAAGAGAGCCAAAACTTCCTCGGGAAGAAGTGCCAAGTGATCCTCCATCATCTGATTGTAGGATGGTGGCATCGCCGGAGGGAGTAGCTCCTTCAGGCTATTTGCCCGTCAGGATGGATTCCCAGTGGAGCAGGTGATTGCGAATCCTGATTCCAACTTCTCTGTGATAAAGTGATGGACTAGGAAGGTTTGGAGGCTGCGGCGAGGCGGGGGTGGAATGGGCTGACTGCTGGCTCCCTGATCCCTGGGAACATTGGATCCCATGTCCTTGTCCACGCAGAGGCTGGGAAGCATGCGTGGCACGGTAGCTGGAAGGAAATGGATGTGGTTGGACACCCTTTCTATAGCCACAAAAGGGGCAAAAAGTGGATGATTGGGGTGAGGAGCAGCTGCGAGGTCAAGGGACCGAGCTGTAGCACGGGACTCCTTAAAAAACTCAAGTGTTGAGTCTGCTTTGTCACTGAAGAGAGTCTCAAGGTCACAGTCGAGCCACAACAAATCGTGAACATGGCTGTAGCCCTCCACTCAGCAACAGCTTGGGAAATAACTTGTTCTTGTGACCTTTATGTCCCAAAGATTGGAGTGGAATGAGTGGTGATGGCTCCGTGAACAGCCTTGTGACCTTCATCTTGAACGAGACCAGGAGTGGCGTGGAGCCGAGCACCGGGTCACCATGAGGTTTAGGGACTGCTCCCTCAAAGCCTTCAGGTTCATGGCCTGGCACTCTGAGCACGGCTTCAGGTTGTGGTCACTCTCCAGGCACCACAAGCACACAAGGGGGGTCATTATGACCCTGGCGGAAGGCGGAGAAGCGGCGGTAAGACCGCCAACATGCTGCCGGTCTTTTTTTTTGTATTATGACCATGGCGGTTACCGCCATGGTCATCCGCCGGTTCTCCGTTCCGCCCGCCAGGGTGGAGGCGACCGCCGGGCTGGAGACCAGGGTCTCCATGGCGGTAAGCACTATCAGTGCCTGGCACTGATAGGGGTCTCCCCCACCCCACACCCCGACTCCCTCCCCTACCCCCCACCACCCCTGCCACCCTCCAAAGGTGGCAGGACCCCCCTCCCCACCCCGACCCCCAACATAACAACACACACACGACACGCACAAAGGCACCACCAATACACATACACGCACACACACTGACATACATGCAAACATCCACACACACAGTCAGACACGCACATCCACATTCAAACATACACGCACACATCCATACAGTCATACCTACAGACATACACGCACTCATTCCCATACACACAACACCCCTGCAAGCATACACGCACTCACACCCCCCCTCTACATACACACACGCACACCCCCACGCACGCACACAACACACAACACTCCCCACCCCCCTCCCCTCACGGACGATCGACTTACCTGGTCCGACGATCCTCCGGGAGGGGACGGGGGACATGGGGGCTGCTCTGCCGACACCACACCGCCAACAGAAAACCGCCACGCCGAATCACAGGACGTGATTCGCTGGGTGGGGTTCTGTTGGTGTGGCGGTGGAGGTGGAGTAACCTCAACTTCCCCGCCGCCCGACAGTATGGCTGTTGGCGGCTCTCCGTCGGTAAAAGGACAGAGAGCTGCCAACGGTCATAATAGGCCGAGCGGCAAACCGCCACCACTGGCGGTCTTCCGCACGGCGGTCCCTCGGCGGTCTTGAAAGTCAAAATGACCCCCAAGGTATGGATTCATCACCAACATCATATAGTGACAGGAGACACACAGCTTGAATCTGGTCCTGCAGAAAGACATCTAAACACATCAAGTAGGCTAAAAACTTTGACAAAAAGGGCAGAAAGTCAGTCATAAAATGACTGAGGGTAGCTCTTCAAATCTGCACGTAGGCTGGCGTGGAAAGAAAAGAACTGACGTCAGCATGCCGGGGTGGTGCCTAAATACAACCACAATGTCATTGCAGTGACAATGATGACAACGATGGACGCAGAGATGACCGACGTCACCTAACTGTGTAGGAAAGTACCCTCTTTTTGGCATTGTAACCCCCATTTTTTGCCTACTCTAAGTGTGCTTTGACTGTGATCACTGGCATCCTGCTAACCAGGACCCCAGTAACTGTGCTCCCTCCCTCTAAATTTGGTTGCTTAAGACTTAGCACACCCCACAATTGGCATACTGGTGCCCCCGTATAAGTCCCTAGCATATGGTACTTAGTTACTCAGAGAATTGGGGCACTAGGGGTTCCCCATGGGCTACAGAATGTATTGTGCCACCCATGAGAGCCCATGCAAAATGTGTCTGCAGGCCTGACACTGCAGCCTGTGTGAAAAGGTGCATTCACCCTTTCACTACAGGTCACTACTCCCGGGCACTGTAAGGCACACCTATGGCAGGCCCCACTAGGCCTAAAGGCAGGGTGCAGGTACCTGTGTGTGAGGGCACCCCCTGCATGAGCAGAGGAGCCCTATGAACTCCATATCCATTTCTCTCGACTTCGAAAGTGCAGGGAAGCCGTTTTACCCGTGTACTGGACCAGCTACGAACTCAAAACCTGCACATGTTTGGTATCAAACATGTCAGAATCCTACTGTTTCCAGTATTGGTTGTATGATTCCATGCACTCTGGGTGCTCCTTAAAGGACCCCCAGCATTGCTCCTACTAGTCTGCTGGGGTTTTCAGGGCAGCCCGTGTTGCTGTCACCCCTTAGACAGGTCTCTTCCCTCCTGGTGCTTGACCAGCACAGGCAGAGGAAGGCAAAGTAAAGGATTTCCTGTAGAAGAGAGAGGTAACACCCTCTCCCGTAGAAATAGGTGTTACATGGCATGGGAGGGATAGCATCTCCAAGCCACCGGTATGCTTTGAAGGGCATATTGCCTTGAAGGGCCTTGCATTAACCAGTTTGCCCTAGTCCAGGGACCCTGGTCCCTGCTCTGGTGCGAAACTGGACAATGGAAAGGGGAGTGACCTTTCCCCTGTCCATCACCACCACAGGGGTGGTGTCCAGAGCTCCTCCAGGTGGCCACTTGATTCTACCATCTTGAATCCAAGGTGGGCAGAGGCCCCGGGGAGCATGTGAGTGGCCAGGTCAGGCAGGTGATGTCACAGCCCTCTCCTGATAGGTGCTCAACCTGCTAGGTAATCATTCCCCCCCTTCCTGGGCTATTTAGGGTCTCCCTCTTGGATGGGTCCTCAGATTCGATGTGCAACATTCCAGATGGACTCCTCTGCATTGTTTACTTCATCTTCCGGTCACCAGGACTGCAACTGGACCCTCCAGGAACCATAAATCTACCACCCCAGTGAAGATTCTGCAACATTGTTTCCCTTGGAGTGAAGGAGTCACTCACCTGCATCCGCAGGCATTAACTGCAAGGATGACTGGCTGCGTGGATCCTCTCTCCTCCGGAACTGCGTGGATCCTGCATCACAAGTGGTGTTCTGTAGTGGTCCCCCTGGTCCTCTCTACCAGCTGTCCAACTTGGCTCTCCTTGCAGGACAGTACCCCTGTGCACTGTGACTCTTGCAGCTACCAAGGCTTGTTTGTTCCTCCTCCAAGGGATCATCAACCTTCGTGCAGCCCCGGCCTCCAGCACTCTTCCCTGCAAAATACAATCTCCTGCCTGTTGCTCCAGCTGTGTGGGACTCCTCTTCAGGTGTGCTGAGTGGGCCTCACAGCGACTCCTGTGCCTGCTGCCTGTGGGTCGCCTGTGGGGGCTGCCTCCTTTTCTTGTGACTCTCCCAGCTGCTGAAGGTCACCTCGGACTCCCTTCCTTGGGTCGAGTCCCCTGGGCTTTGCTGGTACTCTTCAGTCTTGCAAAACTTTCTTCTCCGACTCTTGCGTTTGCCAAGGCTAGTTGGTGGTTTTCTAGCACCACTGGCCGACTGCATCACAACCGTCGACGTGGGACATCACTTGCCTCACTTCTGGAACTCCTCTTCTGCCCCTGTGCTGCACTGCTGACTTTCTTCATACACCGTCAACCTGGTCCTCCATCCACAGAAGGATGGGTAGTGGCCATTGCCACATCCGCACACTCCAACTCGAACTGGACTTGGTCTCCTTCCTTTGCAGGTCCTCTTTTGTCAGGATCCACCTTTGGTTTCTTCCACTCTTGTCTGGGTCTTGCATAGTCCTTTTCAAAAGTTCTCCTCTGGGTTTGAGGAAGATCCAGATACTTACCTCTTCTATCCTGGTCACTGGGGGCCACCCTGATGTTCTCCTTTTTGGGGGTTCCTAGTTTCTCCAGCTTCCTTCTACTGATTCCACTTCCTTGGGTGGGGGACTGCCTTTCACATTCTACTTACTTAGTATATGGTTTGGTCTTCCCCTAGGGCCTTTACTATTTCCTATTGTTTTTACTATTTGCTATTGCTTTCTATGCTAATCACTGGCTTTAAATGTGTACTTAATAGTGTGTTTACTTACCTCCTATTGGAGTATTGCCTATTCAGTATTTTATTATTTGTGTTACTTTAATAATGTACCTATATTTTTGTAACACATTGTGGTTCTTTCATGTGTGTAAGTGTTGTGTGAGTGTAGTGGTATTGCATAAGCTTTGCATGCTTCCTAGATAAGTCTTGGCTGCTTATCGACAGCTACCTCTAGAGAACCCTGGCTTCCTAGACACTGCCTACACCTCCTTAATAGGGGATACCTGGACCTGGCATAAGGTGATAACACCATAATTGCTCACCACACACCACCAAGCATGCCCAGGTTTGGAGTTACCATTAAGTAGATGGACATAGGTAGTGACCTTTGTCTAATACATGAGTAAAGTGGCTTCCCGCACTTACGAAGTCCAGTGAAATGGAGCTGGAGTTTGTAGGGGCACCAATTGCGGGGTATGCAAAGTCCTAAGCAACTAAATTTAGAGGGAGAAAGCATAGGTTATATGACACTGCCTTCCAATATCTTTTGGCCCCCACATATTTGGATGAACCATGGGTAAACCATACATGCTTCCTATCCTCAGGGGTCAAGGATTAAAATGGCTCACCCCACCTCTCTGGTGTCTCTTTTATCTGTGGTACCTACTGCACCCTCTCATCATCCTGCACAGGGGCTTGTGCCACCTGTTCATGCAGAGCTGCGGTCCCTGCTGGTCCCACTCAGGCCCTGTACTATATGTACCATTCCCAGCGAATTATACTGGCCTCTTTTGCATGTCCTATGTGGTGAGTTTTAGGAAAGCTCATCACCCACTGCATTATTGGAATCTCAGCTCTCAGAATCACATTATGACATAGAGTCATTTGCTCAGAATCCATTAGAGCCCAGAAGCAAACAAGTAACTGTTTCTCAAAAGGAGTATATCGCTCTCCAGCATCAGGTAGCTTTTTGGTCTAGAAACCCAGGTGCACCTTCGTTCTTCCCAGTTTTTGCCACATGCTCCAATTTCCATATTGCCCCTGAACGGTTTCATGTAACTCAATGTCTCCTTCCTGTACTGGCCATAAGTCTAAAGCCTGTTGAATCATCTCCTTTGCCAAGTCAAACGCACACTGCTGCTGCTCTCCCCATTCAAACTCGTGTTTCTTTCTTGTCACTTTGTACGGAGGGGCCAGAATCTGACTCAAGTGAGGGATATGCTGTCTCCAAAAACCAAATAATCCAATGAATTGCTAAGTCTCCAGCTTAGTGCGGGGAGTGGCAAATTCTAAGATCTTTTGTTTAGCCTGCGGCAACACCTCTCTGTGGGCCAGATGTAGCAAACGATTGCGACTCGCAAACGGGCCGAATCGCAATTTGCGACAGTGCAAAATCGGAAATGGGATGCAAAAAGCCCATTTCCGACTCGCAAAAAGCAATGGGACCCGTTTGCGAGTCGCATCCGGTGCGACCCCATTTTGCGACCCGCAAATTGCAAGTCGCAATTTGCGAGTCGCAACCCATATGCAATTGCAACTCGCAAATTGCGACTAGTCGCAAAAAGCCCAGTTTGCATGTCCCATTTACCACTAACTCAGAGCAGGTGGTAACCATTACCAAAGTATAAAAGGGGACCCAGAAGGCATCTGGGTTACTCAAGATGGCGGAGATATACCTGATAGCAGTGAGGAGGAGAGTCTACGCAGCCCAGCAGAGGAGGAGGAGGGGCCACAGACAGGAGAAGATATATAGAACCAGGCAGACTCTTTTTCAGCAAACTGAAGAGGAGATCTATGACAAATACCGCCTTAGCAGCGCAGCCATTCTAGAATTAATAGATTTACTGAAACCACAGCTAGAACACAAGACTCTGCGTGGCTGCGCCATCCCTACGCATGTGCAAGTACTATGCGCACTGCACCTCTTGGCCTCAGGGAGCTATCAGGGGGTCATTGCCGTGGCAGGTGGGGTATCCCAAAGTGTAGTGTCAAGGTTCCTCAGGGCATTCCTAGATGCCTTAGTCACGCACATGTCTCACTTCATATACTTACCAAGGAATGAGGCAGAAATGAACAGCACCAAGCTGGACTTTTACCGCATTGCCCACTTTCCTCATGTCATAGGGTGTGTAGATGGGACACACATTCAAATATGCCCCCCTGCTAATCTGGAACACATTTTCCGCAACAGGAAGTGTACCCACTCACTCAACATACAGGTTGTTTGTGATGCCCATTATGTCATCATGGACATCATAGCTAAGTTTCCTGGCAGGACCCATGACTCATACATTTTTAGGCATAGTGGGATACATCAATGCCTGGAACGTGGGGAATTTGGACACGGTTACCTCCTAGGTAGAGCCACAGACACTTGCAGACAGACACACAGGTCACTGTGCACGACAATCTGGACTTCCTAACCGTGTACTTTTGTGCCCAACAGGTGACAGTGCATATGCTCTCAGGCCTTGGATCATGACTCCGTTTTTAACACCCAGAACTGAATCAGAGAGGCAATACAACAGTGCGCATAAGAGGACCAGGAACCTGATCGAGCGCACCTTCGGACTGCTGAAGGCAAGATTCAGATGCCTCCACCGCAGTGGAGGCGCCCTCCAATACACCCCCATTACCGCTTTCAAAATTGTGGTCGCATGCGCCATCCTCCACAACATAGCCACCCGACGTGGGCTACCTCTCATCCCTGCAGACCCAGATCCTGATGATGAAGAGCAAGAACAACCACATCGCCATCATGGGGATAGGAGTCTAGCTAATCAAGGCAGACTGAGACGGGACCACATTGCAACGCAATATTTTGGACGGTACGTGTCAACTCCCACCATACTCACCTATTAACCATTTGTTAAGTGGAACAAAAATAACTGTTTTATTAATGTCATGAAGAAACTATATACAAGTTGAAATTGTCCATGGGCACGAAAATGCCAACCAGTCATGTGGCACATTAACGCCATGTGCCACATTAATCTGTCCTGGCTGTTATCTATGATCTCCTGCCCCTCCTGCCAGCCTGGCTGGTCCCTGCTGCGTCCATGGTGCTGTGACTACCACTCCTCAGCACCCTACTGTCAGTGGCAGAGACACTGCTCACTGTTGAGCCCTCCTCCCAGGTGTATTTGTTAACTTCCTGGCTGTGATGTCATCATCATGTGCCAGGAAGTGTTTCCAGAGTGTTCTGGTATGCTTTCTGGAGTGTTCTGCTGCACCTGCAAGCAATTTTGAAGGTAATCGCAATTTGCGACACCCACTCGCTAATTGCGAGTTCGTTTTTTGCACACTCGCAAACAGCGACCTCGCAAACTGCGGACTCGCACACAGCGTTGCGAGTCCGGCTGCGAGTCGCAAAATCGGATCGCTTTTGTTTCTGACATTCCAATTTGCGACTCGCATTTTGCGAGTCGCATCAACTCGCAAAATGCGAGTCGCAATTTTAATTTTGCTACATCTGGCCCTGTGTCCCTGATGCCACTGAATTCCTAGACACTTCACATTTTGAGAGGGTCCCTGTTTCTTATCTGGATTAATCATCCACCCTTTGTTCTGCAAGTGTTCCACAACCCTGTCCAACTGAGTCTGCACCTGTTCTTGTGTCTCTCCCTGAATCATCACATCATCAATATAATGGGACAGCCACAACCCTGCAATGACAGATACTTCATCCAGGTGTTCTGCAACCAGCCAGTGACATATGGTGAGACTATGTACATACCCTAGTTGGACCCTTAGCATTCAGAATTGTCTGCCGTTATGGGAGAAACTAAATTGCTCTTGACTCTCAGGGGACAATGGTATAGAAAAGAAAGCATTGGTAATATCAATGCTTGCATACCAGGTCCCTTTATGTATTTGTATTCTCTCAATCAAAGTGATGGTGTCGGGGACCGCAGCAGTCAAAAGGGGTGTACATTTATTTAATTTTGCAGTAATCAATCGTCATTCTCTACCATCCATTAGATTGGCGCACAGGTCAAACAGGATTATTCCATTCAGTGGTGACTGGAGCCACCGCACCTGCCTCCATCAACTCCTTTATAGTCTCACCTATTTCCTCCGGGCCTACTGGAATTCGGTATTGTATTAAATGAATCACCTTGATTGCTGGGGGCACTTTCACTGGGGGTATCTTCAGATGACCCACCTTCAATGCTGCCACTGAAATGTACCTGTTTGATCCAAACTGGTAACTATCATCATCCAAGTATAAAGTCATCCCTTTCAGAATGTCAATTCCCAGTATATACTCTAGAAGGAGCACAATCAAAGCAGTACAGTCTCTCTTTTTGGTATTCTCCATATTTTCATTTGAACAGTAGTCTGCACGGCGGGCAACCCTGTGATGGTGTAGTGCTGACCTGTAAACTTTTGGGGATTTCCATAAATTAAAGATGCATCCACTCCGGTGTTTAGACTAATGCCCGGACCATTTGAACAATTTTGTGCTTCCAGTAAATTTCTAAAACAGCTTGGGGTATGTTATCTTTACAAGGCCATCCCTGGACCGGAGCTTGGCCTGTTTCCTAATCTGATTTAAACCTGAAAACATTTGCCCAAGTCAGGTCTGGATATTTGCTCTCATATCTACAAGGAGATTGCTCTCCTTGCCAGTTCTCAGCAGTTAACCAAGCGCTGTCAAAATCTCCCTCCTCTCTCCCTTGTGAAGAAAGATTTTTCTCCCTCTCTTTTCCTACCTCCTTCATCTGTGGCTGGCCCTGATTCACTTGTTTCTTATCTTGCACGTTAACTTTCCCACTGCCTTCCTTTCTACCCAGCCCCCTCTTACGATACATCTCCCACAAGCTTTTGGTATCTATCCCATCATCTGCACCTTGTTAACACCATCCTTCAGTAATGCCAGAAATATGTCTCTCCTAGATACTCTGTTATTATCTGAGCGACCCTCAGACCTAGAGGCTCTCTCAGGTTTTGTCCAGTCGCTAAGCTCTACTAACTCGTGAACTGCCTCCAGCACATCTTTCAATGCCTGCCCCGTCTGATTAATTAGGAGAGTCATTATTACCTGCTTGTAAGCTAAAGGAGCAAGGCGAATGATTTTGTTTCGCACTGACACAGAGAGCGGTCCATCTAACAGACAGTGAGCATCATCCAGAAAAACAGGAGTTTTCATTCCCTCCTCTTTAATTCTCTGCATTGCATCTCTTACAGTGTATCAGGGCTTGTCATTTTATGGCCAATCTTATTCTATAGGATATTTCTGGTTACACCCCACGACTGCTAGCTGCCGTAGGGTAATCTGTTCATTACCCTGATAACCCCTAAACTTCTCCTGTATTATGGGATCAGTGCTAAGAGTACAAAACTTAGGAGCGTCTCCTATGTCTAACATTACTCCAGAGGCTCCTGTATCAAATAACTGCACCATGCATGTAAGTAATGTTTCCCCAGATCTCCGCTTGAATCTGTCTACAATATAGTTAACTTCTTGCTGAGGATAATCTTTAATGGAGTGCATCTCAATCCCTTCCGGGTTTTGTGGAGTGCCCTGTATTTTCCGTCTAAATATTGACTGTGCACAAACCACTTACTGTTCATCTGGCTCAAGACCTTTTTTAATTGACTCATCACTGGAATCTGAAAAATCGGTTGAGTCTCAGATATTTCATCCCAGATTTCCGGATCCCAATTTCACCCTGCTTTAGCACGAGCTAAATGAACTTTCTTTTGATTGACTTACCCCTCCGCTTCTGATACCTCTATTGGGCGACTCGGATAGCTGCCTTCTCTGCAACAGATTGGTAAGTATCTACTTTATCTTGCAAAAACTTATTCTGACAAGACGGCATGGTTACATTATTTTTAGCTTTAACTAGCTGCCTCTCTAAATGCTGGTTTTCTTGTTCTAGCTGCATGCATTTTTCATGCATTTTTCTATATGCAGATAACAGGATGCAGTCCCGTCTGCCTTAAGTAGATAAATCATATCCCCGTTCCAGAGGTACTTTTTGTAAACAGAGTGAAACTGTTTTTGGCTCAGCATCGCTAAGACATCTGTCCCAGCTTTCACATAAACCTGCTCCACAAGACCATTCATTTGCAAAAACATTATAGGGTGCTTTTTCCCACCCAGGTATCTCATTTGGAACCTGGGAAACCGCCTTTGACTTTTTGTCAAACATTTTTCACTTTTAAATCTTTCACCTCGTATCCTGTAAACAACTATGCCAAATTGTTCTGCTTTGCTTCAAAATAAGAGGGAATGAGGCTAAAGAATGCAAATAATGAAGAAATCTTAGTCTGAGTAACAAATTTATTAAGGCACTGCCCAGAGTTCAAATATGATTATACAAAAATCTTAACGTGAACATTTAATTTGAATGAATCAAAACACGTGCAGCTACTAAAATAGTCACAACAGTTGAATAATAATAATCAGAGAAAATGCAAAATATCAGCAATGTATGCAAAGAATATATATATGTATATATCTATATATATATATATATATATGTATATATATATATATATAGATATATATAGATATATATATATAAATATATATATACAGGCACACAGTAAAGCTAGATAATTAAGAATTAAAAATGCATCACCATGGGGATCAAATCTAACATCATCCTTGTCTTTTGCCAGCGTCAAGCTGTGGATCCTGGGACAGCTGAGACAGGAGGAATTTCCCCAATGGGACTCTGATTTTCCTGAGCAATGCGTCCACCCTCAGGAATGAGTTCCTTCTGCCTCAGGGCCAAGCTTCCCCACCTTATGTGCTTTAAACAAAACTTAAGAGGAACTTCTAGTAACCCCCCTCTCGTTGAGTAAGCTGTGAAATTCAAGCTCTGGCTATACAGGGGCAGCTGGGTGAGTCACAGGAAGAGGAGGCAGCCCTCCCAGGCAACTCACGGGCAGCAGGCACAGGAGTCGCAGTGAGGCCCACTCAGCGCACCCGAAGAGGAGTCCCACATTGCTGGAGCAGCAGGCAGGAGACTGTGCTTTGCAGGAAGGAGTGCAGGGCGCCGGGCGACATGGAGCCTGAAGATCCCTTGGAGGAAGAACAAACAAGTCTTGAAAGCTGCAAGAGTCACGGTGCACAGGGGTACTGTCCTGCAAGGTGAGGCAAGGGCTTACTGTCTCCCAAATTTGACATCTGGTAGAGAGGAACCGTGGGACCACTCCAAACCACCACCTGTAATGAAGGATCCACGTAGTCGGTTTTCGTTGCAGTTGGTGATTGTGGATGCAGGGGAGTGACTCCTTCACTCCAAGGGAGATTCCTTCTTACTTCTTGTGCAGGCTGAAGATTCGTCGCCCTCAAGAGGATGCACAACCAGGGAAATGTTCCAGTTGCTGGAAGGAGCTGGAGAAACAATGTTGCAAAGCGGAGCCATCGCTGGAGTTGCAGATTGACGGTTTGTAGAGGGTCTAGTTGCAGTCCAGGTGGGCAGAAGATTAAGTAAACGATGCAGAGGAGTCCTGTTGGAATCTTGCATGTCGAATCTGAGGACCCACCCAAGAGGGAGACCCTAAATAGCCCAGGAAGGGGGATTGGTCACCTAGCAGGGTGACCATCTAGCAGAAGGAGGCTGTGACGCCACGTACCTGACCTGGCCACTCAGATGCTCCCAGGGACCTCTGCCCACCTTTGATTCAAGATGGCAGAATCAAGTGGACCTCTTAAGAAGCTCTGTGCACCACTCCTAGAGTGGTGATTAACAGGGGAGTGATTAATCCCCTTTCATTTGTCCAGTTTCACGCCAGAGTAGGGACAGGGGGTCCCTAGGCTGGTACAAACCGGTTTCTGCACTAAATGTGCCCTTCAAAGCCTACAGGTGGCATGGGGAGGTTACACCTCCCAAGCCATGTAACATCTATTTCCAAGGGACAGGGTGTTACCTCCCTCTCTCACAGGAAATCTTTTGTCTGCCTTCCTCTGCATGAGCTGGTCAAGCATCAGGAGGGCACAAACCTGTCTGAGGGGTGGCAACAGAATGGGCTGCCCAGAAATCCCCAAAAGACTGGTAGGAGCAATGCTTGGGGTCCTCTAATGAGTCCCCAGGGTGCATGGAATCATACAACCTATACTGGCAAATGTATTGGGGTATGTTTCTGACAGGTTTGATATCAAACATGCCCAGGTTTGGAGTTACCATTATGTAGCTGGACACAGGTAGTGAGTGACCTGTGCTCAGTACACGGGTAAAATGGCTTCCCCGCACTTACGAAGTCAAGTGTAATGGAGCTGGAGTTCGTAGGGGCACCTCTGCTCTTGCAGAGGTTCCCTCACACACAGGTCCCCCGCACCCTGCCCTCTGGGTTAGGAGGGCCTACCATAGGGGTGGCTCACAGTGACCTGTAGTGAAAGGATGCATGCACCTTGTCACGCAGGCTGCAATGACATGCTGCAGCCCATGGGGATCTCCTGGTTCCCCAATGCCCTGGGTACCTAGGTACCATATACTAGGGACTTATATGGGAGCAGGAGTATGCCAATTGTAGGGTGTGTAAAGTCCACGCAACCAAATTTAGAGGGAGAGAGCACAATCACTGGTGTCCTTGTTAGCAAGATCCCAGTGAAAACAGTTGTAACACACTGACAGCAGGGAAAAAGTGAGGGTACCATGCCAAAAAGAGGGTACTTTCCTACAGTCATGTAGGGCTTCACTGTAAGGAAGCACTGGTTCAACCTCTGTTTGGCCGTGATGGAGGACATCAATTATGGCATCTGAAGTTAATTCCACTGAAGGAAGTGTTAGATCCACCACTACAGCGACCCTTCTCAGCATGTCAGAAAGAGAGGAGTTTGCCTCCATAGCAAGTCCTGGGTGGGAAAGAAGGCCTGAGGTCACAGCCACTAGCCACAGCTAGGTCAACTAGCCAGCTGTTCTCTTCATGAGGTTGATGAACATCCAACTCTTCCACCTCTCCACCATGTCTCACCGAAGGATAAACATGAGGGGACTCTACAGAATGTGGAGGAAGATCAGAGATAACTGACATGACTGGGGCCGTACCTGAAGTCAAGAAGGGAATTCCTCAACATCAATTCCAACTTCAGATGGAAAGAGAGATTTGACTTCGATCGGCACAGCTAGCGGGGTCACTGACTGAAGGTAGAAACCCCAAAGGACTGTGCACTGGTGCTGTAATGGCTTTGTCAACTGACGCTGAAGGTGTAACTGAATCTGAGGGTGAACCCGCTTGTCGTGGACACAGTCAAGCCACTTTGCGTCTCTTTGGGACCCACGGGCATTCCAGAAGAAGTTGATTCAACAAAGACAGCATGAAAGCAAGCATAATATTCATGCATCTGGTTTAGAGTCCCCAAGAAAGGGAGGGAGACGTGGGTAGACTTTGACCTCGACTCCTCAACCAAGGAATGGTGGGAGGACATATGTGGGGAAGTCGGCAACTTCCGTGACTTCGGCCACTTACCTCTTGACGTCAATAGAGAATGCTGTTCACAAGAATGACTTCTTGAATGGGCCCTCGAACGGACATTATTATAAGGAGACCTTGGTCGATGGGAAGCCCGGGATAGCACTTATATCCGTGCCGCCAGAAACTTTGTACGACGCTCCCACAGAGCTTTTGGCTTAAGTTGACGACATGAGTGTCACTCTTCGGCATCATGCTGCTTGCCGGGGCACCATATACAAATTGAGTGGGGGTCCGGAGCCGACATCTGTCATTCACACGACCCACAGGGTTTGAACCCCAAAATAATGGACAGGGAAAAGTACACTGTTACAATGGCAAAAACATCAAAGTAGGTTGCAAATGGCCCGTCTAACCATTACTGTATCCACGTTGCAAATGTGGAAAAGAAGGAACTGACATCAGCAAGTGTTTTATATGAAGTCCGCTGATGTCACATCCAGTGGACGACTCTCTCTTCCAATATGCAAATGTGCTATATGGAAAAAGGTTTCCAAATCCAGGCTCACACCTGGGAAAGATTCTAAAGTAAGGAATCTGGGGATGAATGTGTTTATCAGATATAGTCCTTAACAGTGCCCAAAGCAGTGCAGGCAAAGAAAAGAATGAAAAGTTAAAACTCAGAAAGAGGGGCAGAAAAGGTGGCAGAATTTTCTGTGTACCATGCCACAAATTTCTTCCAACAGCAGGCATATATCCTTTTGGTGGAGGGATGCCTGGCTGCCAAGATGATGTTAGTCTTCGGGAGACAAGTCAAAAGCTGTCAACTGCTGCGTCTAAAGCTCCACGCAAGACGGTGGAGAGTGGCCAAGTTTGGGTGAAGTACACTACCTTGCTGCTGCAACAGAAAATCCTCCCAAAGAGGCAGTCTGATCAGAGGATTGATGGTTCAAGATACCACACTCTCCATGCCCAAACAGGAGCCAGATGGATGACTTGGGCCCGGTCATTCCTTATCTTCTTGAGAACTCTGGGCAGGAGTGATATGGGCGCAAAGGCATACAGAAGGCCTGGGCTCTAGTCGAGACAAAGCGTCTGAGCGATAGCTGCCTTGGAGACTCCAACATGCAAAACTGCTGACATTGCACATTCTCGGCAGAAGCAAATAGATCTAACCAAGGCTCTGCTCACTGCTGAAAGAGAGCTTGCGCCACCTCTTGGTGGATATGTAATTCGTAATCCGCTAGGCATCTTCAGCTGAGTTTGTCTGCTCTGGTGTTCAGAGATCCCGCCAGGTGTTGACCCACCAGCGATATGCCCTGCTGTTCCAGCCATGTTCAGAGGGGCAGAACCGCTTGACAAAGAGTCCACACCCCCAACCCGCCATGTTTGTCGCAATACAACATTGCGGTGGTGTTGTCCTTGAACACCTGCACTAGCCTTTCCTTGGAGGGTAGAAAGGCTTTCAGTGCCAGTTGGATTGCTCTGAGCTCCAGAAAGTTGACGTAGAGTCCGGATTCTGCTGGAGTCCAGAGTCCTCTGATCTCCACCTCTCCCAGATAGCTGTCCAATCCCAGGAGTGACATATCTGGCACTACCATCAGATCTAGTAGGGGTAGAGAGGGATATGCCTCAGACCCAATCACAGTTTGTTAACCACCACTGCAGATCTTTTCCAGTTCCCTCTGAACTTTTGACCATGTCTGAGAGATTCACCTGATGCTGCGCCCACTGAAACATCAGTTCCCACCTGTCGAGTTTGCATATGCAATCTGACATGTGTCACCAGAAGGATGAAGGAGGCTATGATTCCCAACAGTTATAGATTCAGTCTCAGCAGAATCCAGGACAGAAGCTAAAACATCAGAATCAAAGCCTGAATATCATGGACTAGCCTCTTGGGAGGATAAGCCAGAAACTGCGCTGTGTCCAGAATAGCTCTGATAAAAGGGAGTGTCTGAGAGGGAGTCAGGTGTGAATTCAGCACATTTATAGTGAACACTAGTGAATTTAGAAGATTCACCGTTGTCTGGAGGTGGGAGATGACTGCCTGGGGCGAGCCTCTCTTCAACAGCCAGTCACTGAGATATGGGAAGACTGGAACCCCTGATCTCTGCTGATGAGCTGCAACCACCGCCATCACCGAGGGGCACTGGTAGGCCAAAGGGAAGCACTGTGAACTGAAAGTGCTTGTGGCCTAAAGTAAACCGTAGATAACCTCTGTGGGCAGGCAGGACAGGGATGTGGAAATAAGTGTCCTGCAAGTCCAACACTACCATCCAGTCTCCTGGTTCCAGGGCAGACAGAACCTGAGCTAGAGTGGGCATTTTGAACTTCTTCTTGAGGAAGAGATTAAGGGATGGAAGGTCTAAGACCTTTGTCCTTTTTGGGAACCAGAAAGTAGCGGGAACAACAACCACAACCACAACCTACGTCTGGCAGGGAAGCCTCTATGGCTTCCTTGGCCAAGACAGCCACGACTTCCTCATGTAGGGCAGATGAGCCGCCGTCATTCACATGTGAAATGGTGGCATGGAGAGAGGGTTAGCCTTGAAGGGGATGTAGAAGCCCCTTCGAACAATCAGTAAAACTCACATGTCTGCCAGTGGTGAAGGTGATGAAAACTCCTGCCAGCAGCTCAATGCCCATAATGGTAGAGGCGTTACCTGACAAGGGGTAACCCCACAATAACCCGAAGGACTTGGGTTAACTATACTACTAAACAACAATGGTCCAATCGGAAAATACTACATTTTTAGGTAAAGCAGGAATCCTCAGCTTACCCCACTCCTTAACAGTAACCCAACTCACTCTCGGTTAATAGAGGTTGGTCCGATTTTATCAATCCAGAATGATGTATACATGTTTTCAATAATAATCATACACAAACACACAGATACACAAATTGGATATTTTATAATTACGTTCAGTATTGTACATATATTATTAATACAATCTCATACATGGTTGTCACATAAAAGAAAGCATCAGAAAAGAGAAAGAAGTGCTGAAAGAATAAGTGCTTGTGAATAAAAGTAAGTAAAATTAAAAACATTTCAACATAAATAAAGTATGATCAATACACAACAAATCTGTCAGTAACAATTCCAATACAATATGAATGTGATCTCACCAAGGAAGGGTAACTGTTTTAATCAAAATCGCCTTCCAGTGGACTAAATAACTAATTCAAGCCCCATATAAATGACGTTTCGACAAGGAAAAGGGCCAATTGTAGCCCCAACAGCGGGTCTTCATCAAGACTTAGATGAAAAGGAAAATTGGTGGGAGAAATGCCCCAGAACATTTAAATTTTGTACCTATGTGTGTACTATCGCCTTGGCTTCTACAAATAATAGCGTGCTCTGCTCAATCTGATAGCTAGGAAACCACCAAACTCTCTCAAGCAGTGTGGGCCAGCTGGCATCTCCAAGAAAATGAATCAATCTCAATCCTATAAAATAAAAGTGGGAAACCCCCGGGAGGGAGGACGGGGCACTGTTAAATAATGGTGCTCAACTTAAACAATACAAGGACATTTACAATACAGAACCATAGTGTGAATGAGAGCAGTCCACACTCACCTCATAGCCAGAATGTCTCGGAAAAAACGCATCATGTTGTTTAAAGTCTTCTCTGTAACTCTTAACGCAATCCTCTATGTGCGTACAATCAGTACACCTTCTGACGGGCAAACGCATTCTAACATGATATAACTAGCAATGTATTGACTTCCATCTTAAGACCAACTGAAGGTGTGCCTCCATTGTATTGAAATTGCCAAAGTAAAACGCCAACTCACCTCCACAGCGGGGACCGGTGATTTACTGCTGTCAAGAGAGCTCCACGTTCAAGAGTCTAAATAACTCCTCAGTGTCTATTCAAATGGTAACACTACTTTACCCCCCCAGATAGATATACAATTCTAAGAAAGTAAAAAATGACAAAATATTGTGTTTAGTCTTAAGACCACCAAATGGTGCACTTCCGTTGTGTTAAAATAGCCAAAGCAGACAGTGCTTAATTTGTGCTTGTTGTTTCCGGTGCTGAGCACCGGCACTTTTGAGGGCCGGCGCTTATTATTCTGCCCTAAGCATTTGCTGCGAGCAAATGATATATATGGGAAAGACGGAGGAAGAGAAAAACAAAAAGGCGTCACAATGGGAGAAAGCAGAAAGCTTCAAAAGTGACCTGAAAGGGCAGGGAGTGGCTTTAAACGGATTGAAGAAGCCGGAGATGGCTTCAGGATTATGCTGCCTCAGTATTCCGTGTTCGCACATTTAATTGTAGCAGCCGCGTGTTTATGAGGAGGGCTTTGCGCACCGGCACGTTTTTATTTACAAATTAAGCACTGACTTACCCTGCCAGGAAAACTGCCTGTTGGCCTGAATGTCAAAGCTCGGTACAGAAAAAAAAGTGAGTGAATACAAATAAACAAAACAAGAAGAATTTCCTGTAGAAAACACCCAATTAACTCTTACATCAAATAAAGATGTTATTAGACATATAATGATCCATAGCGATCTACATTGTTCTACAGTAAATTACATAAAAATTGTTCAAAAATAAGAAAGTAAATTACTTTTGAGGAGTTTTTTTTTTTTTTACAAAAAATGAGCAATGCAGAACATACCACCTCCTCCTTTCTTCTTAACAATCCCTGGTGAAGCACCTATAATCTGGTCTAAATGGAAGAAATAATTTTTACATTACACAAGAGTATGCGGCACAAACTTATCCAAAGAGAGGAAGACTTCTCTTCTCATGCATTGTTTAGGAAGTGAGGGACAGGAAGAAACACTACCAGAACCAGATGATGATGGGACTGACTTGAATGAATTTGAACTCTGTTTAAAAAAACTTGATTTATACTATTTACCAAAAATCAGTACAATTCTTGAATATTATCACTTTGGCATGAGGGAACAGAAACCAGGTGAATCCATAGAGGATTATGTTACAGCATTGAAGAAAATAGCTGCTAAATACAAATTTGGAGCGACTTTGGAGGAACGTATACGGGATCAGTTTATGTTGAAATGTTCTATTAACAAGGTCAGACAGGAACTTTGGAGCAAAGATGATCCTGCTCTACAGGAAGTTGTGACGATAGCTAAGAGTGTGGAACACACCTTAGCTTGTGTAGAAGAATTGGAGAAGAACGGGTGTCCGGCGGTCAATAAAATAATTCAGAAAAATTAGCAACAAAGTGATTACAAAGACAGTGAAAGTCGAAAAGATGATAGCAAATTTTATCTAACTCCGAGGTCTAAGTTCAAAGATACCAAGTGTTTCCGGTGCGGAAATCTAGGGCATTATGCCTCCTATAAAAAGTGTCCAGCACTCAATGCAATTTGTAAGTTGTGCAATAAACGCAGACATTTTGCAAAGTATTGTAGATCGAACAAAGACTCTCCTTCAGTGAAACTAGTGGAAGATTGCATATTGTCGGTCGACACACAAGAAATGAAAAAGAAACATCCTAAAGACATTGTAAACATTGGTGGGATTGATAGTGAAGTTTTATTCGATTCGGGGGCATGGTTGACTTTATTGTCCAATGATGCATTCGATAAGTATTTAAGTCAAAGTGTGAAACTGCAAGTTCCTGATGTGATTCCTGGGGGCTATGGGGGACAAACCATAGACCTGAGGGGCTACTTTGAATCGGAGATTACCTTCAAATCTAACACCATAGTTGGGAAAATGTATGTACTGGTGAAAGGTGACAGTGTCTTAAGCTGGCCACCTCAGAAGGAACTGAAGGTCATATTAGATCCTAATAGCCCCACGCCAGTTATGCTTAAGACTGATTTTGTGCAAAAGTTGAGGGGCGTGTGTGAGATTTCTAATAATGAAGAAAAAAAAAAGGTTGATTTGGTGCCAGATTTTGTCCATGAGTTTAAGGATGTATTTAGTGACACGTTGGGATGCTTAGCAAAATATGTGCATCGCATCAAAATTAAGGAAGGGGCAATACCAGTAGTGTCCAAAGTGCGGCCCATTCCTATATTGATGAAAGATGATGTAGAAAAGGCGATACGGAGGTTGTGCAGTGAAGGTATAATTGAACCCGTAGAGGCATCTGAATGAGTGTCTCCGATAGTCGTCGCACGTAAATCCTCCGGGGAGATCAGGTTATGTGTGGACTTAAGAAATCTCAACAAGTCAGTCATTAGTGATCAGTTTCCCTTACCAAACATAACGGAGATGGTGTCTTTATTACATGGTGCAAACTACTTTAGTACATTAGATTTAGCTTCAGCATACCATCAGGTTGTGTTGCATGCCAATTCAAGGGACTACACTGCTTTTATCACACCTCTGGTACCTTTAGATTTATAAGGATCCCTTTTGGGCTAGTATCAGTTGCCTCAGTGTTTCAGCGTTTAATGCACAATTTATTTGGCTCTGAACCAGGAGTTAAGTATTTCCAGGACGATATTTTGGTTTATGCCCAAACAGAGAAGGAACATGTAGAGAGAGTAAAGAGAGTTTTGAACAGCCTAAGGGATCACGGCCTCACACTAAAGTTAAAGAAGTGTTCCTTTGGAAAGGAAGAAATTGAATATCTGGGTCATAAAATCACCTCAACAGGGTTGTATCCAAAACAAAAGTTGGTTAAAAATATTTTGAACCTGCATTCCCCAGAAAAAAAAGGAAGAATTATTGGCATTTTTAGGGATGGCAGAATTTCATGCCAAATTCCTGCCCAACTTAGCTTCCCAAACAGAGAATATGTGTAAATTGCTGAGGAAAGGGGTTGAGTTCTCGTGGGATGATGTGTGTGAAAGAGAATTTGGAAGTATTAAAGATAAGTTATCTAAGGTGGGAAGTTTGAAATCATTTGATCCTAAAATATTGTGTGTAATCATGCCAGATGCCAGTACCAAAGGCTGAGGAGCTGTTCTGTTACAAAAGGGGAATGATCAGGAATTGAAACCGGTGGTGTACAATTCACGGACACTAAAGGGAGCAGAGGTAAACTACTCCACTATTGAGAAAGAGGCCTTAGCAGTATCTTGGGTATCAATAAATTTAGGAACTTTGTGTGGGGAAGGGAGTTCCATGTTTACACTGACTACAAACCATTAGTGGAAGTTTTCATGAAAAAGGGGCTTGACCAAATCTTGAGCAGGATCAGTAGGTGGGTTGTTCATCTTCAAGATTTTGATTTTAAAATGTTTTATGTGCCAGGGGCTTGTAATAGAACGGCGGAGTGTTTATCTAGACTTGCTTCTGAATCTGAGGAAAATTTGAACAATCGTCAGGGAGACGAATTTAATGTATGTAGTATTACAGAAGGGATAATTGAACAGGATGAGTGGGTGAAAGCAGTTGCTAGTGATCCTGTGTTGCAACGTGTATGTCATTTTCTCAAAAACTCTTGGGATGCTGAGTTGAAGAATTTGGAAACATTTAGAGGATTCTGGAAAGTAGGAGATGAATTATCTGTGTCAGATGAGTTATTGTTTCGGGGAGCAAGATTGGTAGTTCCAAGCGTTTTGACTGCCAAAATTATTCAGTTGGAACATATGGGACACCAAAGTATGAGTAAAACTAAATCTAGAATTCGTCTCAACTAATGGTGGCCAGGAATGGATTTGAGTATCGAGAGAGTAATTAGAGAATGTCCTGATTGCTGCAATAGTGATAAGATTTATAAAGCAAGAGTACATTCAATGTGTGTCAGGAGTTTATCAAGCAGACCGTGGGATGTAGTTGCAATGGATATTGTAGGACCAGTTCATGGAAGCGCGGGAAGCAATTACATTTTGGTCTTAGTAGATCAATTCTCCAGGTGGGTTGAGATGGGTGTAGTCAGCAGTGTAGAAACTACGAGGATAATTGGTCTGCTTGAAGACATTTTCTTTCGGGAGGGATTCCCCAACTCTATTTTGACAGATAATGGTCCGCAGTTTGTCTCCAAGGAAATGGAGGAATATTTTAGGAGATTGGGGATCAAGCATAAGTTATGTTCATTGTACCATCCTGAAGGGAATGGAACTGTGGAAAGGTTTAACAAGTGTGTAAAGGAATGTGTGCAACTAGAGGTAGCTGTGGGAAGAAATTGGAAAGAAGGTTTAAAAAACTTTCTGGTGGCATATCGATTTACTCCGCATTCGACCACTGGAGCAGTTCCTTTTGAGATGTTCAGGGGTAGAAAAGGTAATACCATGTTAGCTCCAGGATGGGTGTCTGGGGACAAAAACAAAGCAGTTTCCTGGTCTCATGAGGAGTATGACAGAAGCTTTGAAATGGTTTGCAGGGAAAAAAGGAAAGAGTATTTTGATAAAAGGAAAAGCGCATGTGTTGTCAGCGTAAAAGTAGGAGATGAGGTTTTGATTAAGAAACCAATATTAAGTAAGAGTGGAAGTAAATTTTGGGGTCCTTTTGTGGTCACTAAGCTGTTAAAAAATGCAGTCAAAGTTAGCGATGGAAGAATATGGAATCTCAATTGTGTCGTGATCTCCAGGAAGAAAAATGTCTAATCCTTCTCTTGTTCATTCTCTAATGTAGTAGTGTCCTGTTAGGATGTTTTAGCATCATTTATAGTTATTATAATATTTATAGTTTTTTTTTAGCTGTGTGTTACTATATCATAATTTGGGGGAAGGTGTGTGGTATCTGGAAGGAAATGCATGCTTGGCATCATTTGAGAGTTAGAATGTAAGAGGATTCTACATTCCTCAGGGAGACTGTGGGAGACTGGTGGAGGAAGGAGTTGGAGAGATCAGAGCTGCTGTGGCAATCCATGTGGATGGGATATTCCTTGTTTTAATAAAGAAATCACTTGACTCAACAACCTTCAGCTTTCATCTTTATCACAGCAGATAACTCAACTCGGCAGCAGGGACCTTTTACTTTACTGCTCTCACGAGCCTCAACTTGAAAAGCTGTGTTCAAGAGTCTAAATCAACCCTTTCCCAGCGTCAGTATGCAAGTCGATATCAGCAAGTGCGGAATGCTAGCCAGTGTCAGTGCTGCATGATACTTTAACCCAATGACTGCCAAACTTTCCTTTGTATAAATAAACAGAAATAGCTTGATTGCAAAAAGGTCCGGAGTATGCAAAACAGCACGCTCATTACAAATGCAGAGGCAGAGGGCAAGGAACTATGTAACTCATCTAATGTGTAACTAGAAGCTTGCACCCCTATATTACAAAGCCAGATAGTCCCACTAGAGTTGTACCAGATACTACATGATGGAAACATCTGGAGTGCTTTAGAAGTACAATATATATAAAAAAAAGCCCCAATTGTCTTACATGGAAACTAGTACATATTTGACATATAGAATGGCACTAAAACACATCAATAATCTCACAACATACTCATTAACACTTAGATTCACAGTGAGTACCAGGAGGCATAAGGGAATTATATATTCGTCAAACATGCCACCTGTCTGAATCTCTCTTCATATTCATTTAAACCTTAGGCTAGTGTGTATAAAGGTGAATCCATTTGAATTCACAAAGATTAAGAATGTTAGCAATGTTGCCACCCTTGGGATTGCTGCTAATCTTCTCAATCGCTCTCCACCTGGTGGAAGTTATGAAATGATCTACCAAAGGAGTCCCGTGAACTTTGCCTCTAATGCGGCCGCAATGTTGCAAGATGGGTGCCTTCACCTCTGCCAGTTTGTCCCACATAGAGTAACTCACATGACCATTTAATCACAGATGATGTCTGTACTATTACAGTTGGTGTGTTCTCTGAATGAGTACTTTTGTTCATTTTATTGGAAAGTCTTGGTCTCTAAAGTTAAGGGACATGCCATGCAATTCCCACACTTAAATTGCACTACAATCGGTGGTAGATTCCATAGTGAAAATAAAGAAGGGTTATGAGAATCACTTAAAAGAGAGTGAACCACAATCTTTAATTTTTTTCACCTCTTGAAGGAGTGTATTGGAAGGGCATATATATAAATTTCATCAGAAATCAATGTCCAATAATTATTGATGATTTTCTTTATTTCACTGCTACATGTTCAAAATATTGACGTCATCCTATTGTTAGTTGAGTCTGTACATTTTAAAGGGTCAAGTAAAGTGTCTCTGGGGCAAAACCATACCCCCTTACGCTCCTTTTACACCAGACTCCTAGGTTATCCCCTCTCCACCAGGTGTATCAACAACTCCTCTGACTACCTGAAATAATCAGGTTTACATGAACAGTTTCTCCGAAGGCAGAGGAACTTCCCGTAGGATAGATTATCTCTTAGGTTTCTTGAGATGCGCAAACTCTTCCAAGAGGGACTATTTATCCCAGACTGCTTTGTGGCCCCAGGAGGTGGCCATTTTCTGCAACACCTGCTTCTACTTGCCACACCAACGAGCGCTAGAGAGCACACTGCAGCGCAGGATGCGCAAACTCTTCCAAGAGGGACTCCATATCCCAGACTGCTTGGTGGCCCCAGGAGGTGGCCATTTTCTGCAACACCTGCTCCCACTTGCCACACCAACGAGTGCTCTAAAGCGCTAGGGAGCACACCGCAGTGCGGGACGGGCTAACTCTTCCAAGAGGGACTACATATCCCAGACTGCTTTGTGGCCCCAGGAGGCGGCCAATTTCTGCAACACCTGCTGCTACTTGCCACACCAACAAGCACTATAAAGCACTAGGAAGCACACCGCAGACGCGCCAACTCTTCCAGGAGGCACCATATATCCCAGACTGCTTTGTGGCCCCAGGAGGCGGACATTTTCTGCAACACCTGCTTCCACTTGCCACACCTACAAGCGCTATAAAGCGCTAGGGAGCACACCGCAGCCCGGGACGCGCTAACTCTTCCAAGAGGGACTGCATATCCCAGACTGCTGTGTGGCCAAGGTGGCGGCCATTTTCTGTAACACCTGCTCCCATTTGCCACACCAACGAGCGATATAAAGCGCTAGGGTGCACACCGTAGCACAGGTGTGCAAAGGGCAGGCCCGTCCATGCCCGTCGGAGCCAAAAGGAGGCTAGACTGGGCCACGCCCTAACATCTATCATCAAGTAGGCTTTGTTGATGCTTCTGTATTGTTCCAGCCTCTGTGGGTGCTCCACTGATCTATCTTACCTTTAAGGGCCCATCTTTTGGTTGAAGCACTTTTGATGGGCAAAAGGAAAGCAACCGAGGGTGGGGCTGGGGTGGCACACAGGAAAAAACACAAAATGCAAAAGCATGCAGCAAACAACTGTGTAATGGATAGGATTGACAATCTTTTGGTTGATTGTGAGGACATTTTAACCTCCTCCCTGGATAGAGTCTCTAAAGGTCCCATTTAGGCCAAGGGAAGGTCATAAGAAAATGCCAGACATGTTAAAAAAAAAGTGGGACACAGGCACTAGCTCCTAGAGGGCAGGAAGAAGCAAGAAATGCTACCATCCACATTCCCTGAGATTCAGAGAATGAGATACCACCGGCTGATAGTGATGCTCTTTAATGCAGCAATCGCTTCAGCCCACTAAACAATATATCAGACCTATACGATGATCCTGACCTAAATACCCTGATGGGTGGGATAGCAGACACATAAGATACAAACGTAAATCCAGACATGCCTAATGCTCAGTACACCTCATGTATGAATGCAAGGTCTAAAGAATGAGGTGTCCAAGCTTAAATCCATGGTTAATTCTTTAATTGCAATGGTCAAACAGTTAACACTTTTAGATGCGACGACCATTATTGGTTGGAACTGTAGTTCCTTGCTTAATCCCTCAGGTCACCCGACGCTGTTGCCCAAATTGCCCTTGAACACCTGTAATAAGAATCACAATTGTGCTCCTTGCCCTGCTGCTGCCAGTTTGGTGCCCTGTGCTGGCTATCTTCAAGTAGGCGGTATGACTGAGAACTCTTGTTAGGCTCCCACACACAACAGTCTAAACCTGGGTGAGAAACCAAGACTTCGCTGCCAACTTTCTAGACCTACGAAAGATAATGTCCCAAATCATGCTGGACAGTCTGTTGCCGACCGGTTCAATTCTAACATTACTGTCTTAATGGCTAATGTCCCTAAATTACATCTATCAGCCCAAAGGGAAGGGGGAGATTCTGTTAGAAACAAGGTGATCCATTGGATCCGTCACATGAGAGGCTGTTATTCCCTAATTCGTGAGGACATAATCAAGGCAGTTAGAAGGCTAAATCCGGACACAAGCTATAATACGATTGAGCAGACAGACACAAGGACAAGCGCCCCTGGGTACTCCTGTATTCAGTTTAAGTATCCCAGACTTTCCCCTTGTCATGAGGCGTGGTTTACCAACTATTCAGTAGGCAACCCTTTTGCTTTAAACGAAAAAGACTGACTCGGAGAACCATCTGAAACTCCTGTTGATCTGCCATTCTACCCACATGGTATAACTATCCCTGGTTTGGTTATTTCTTTTGCTGCTGATTCTAAAAATACCCCCCCCCCCTTTTTGGAAAGACCCCATCAGCCCACTCAGAAACAATTAGTCAATTGTGGCAATATTGTTCATGAGGGGAAGATAGGGAGAGCATTCTTGAATGTGGCAGGCCTACAGTCTAAAGTGGCAGTAGCAGACTGGTGTGATTTTGTTAATAGCTCTGCTGTAGTCTGTGTTCAAGAAACCTGGGCAGTAAACCGTATCCACCTACATGGTTTTAATACCTATCATACCCCGGCGGTACCATCTAACTCAGAGAGAGCAAGGGGGGAATCTGTACCTAGATATCAAACATCTTGAGGGCATCTAGTATAATTATGCTGGCACCGCAACCCTGCCATCGGATTGTCGTTGTTGAAATCTCAGCCACATGTGTGCTGGCATTAATCAACTTTTACAATAACATCCCAAAAGCTGAGGTAAAATAGCCTTGACTTTATTAAGAAGGGATGTCGAAGCTCTCAGGAATGGGAAATACCAGGATTTGGCTTCCTATGGGGGAGATTTCAATACTGAAGTATCTTCTAGAGGCTCAGAGAAGATATGTGGCTTAAGTGAAAGGGGGAATGTTGGGCACTCACACTTTATACACTCCTTCCTTGGGAGCAATTGAGTGAGCTCATATTTAGTACTGACCTTGCATTCTCCGATGAGATATGCTGCGCACCAATCCCATTTGCAATTCATTGGTCAAGGAAAAAACTCCATGATAGACTACATATTGGTCAAAAATAGGCATGCCGCAAGGGTTGGAAACTTTATCACCCATACGGCTGCATGCAGTGACCACTACCCACGAAGTATAGATTTGCACATGGCGTTAGGGGATTTTCTACCCCAAGCGCCACCTCCTAACTATTGCACAGTGGGTGATATGGGCATTAATAGGCTTAACGTGTATACCTTGTGTTGGTCAAAGATTGATCTCCAAAAGTTCCTAAAAAGGTTGATCTGTGGATGTATTCAGACTTTTGAGAAATGTTTAGACTTGGGTACTAATCCCGACGCTATCAAGAGTTTTCAAAGGATTGCTGGGGACATTGAGGAGGGACTGATGATTACAGGTAGGGGCAGCAGCAATAATAGGATGATGGGGTGGTTTGATTAATCTTGTACTAAGGCCCATAGCACGTTGAAACTAGCCCTACACAAAAGCCCACGCTGTGTAAATGAAGTCAGGGCTGCAAGGAAAAACGACAAGAATGTTCTAATGCAGAGGAAAGTAGTATTGAAAAAGGAATTATGGGACAAATTGCAAGAAGCCAGCAATAGTAAGGATTCTGCAGCTTTCTGCAAGGTAATCAATTCACCCTATTTTCAGTCAGACACTGGACCATGCCTTGAAATGGCCATTAGCGAGGGAGACTGGATCTCTCATTTCTCAGCCATTTATTCTAATCCAACTGATAGGTTAAAACTGACAGAAGACGATGTGCCTGACAATGACCTTTCTGCCCCCGTTAACTTCCCAATCAAGCTTGCATTTACCCAGGAAGAGGTCATTACTGCCCAAAATGCAAGTAAAGCCGGCCAGGGGACGGGCCCAGAGTTCATCCCTGTAGATCTGTTTAAAGCTAACACGACCCTTTGGGGGCCATTGCTTACTCAAGTCCTGAATGCATGTTGTCAAGTTAGCCTATTGAGGTCTTGGAATCAATTATTGTGGCAATTTTTAAAAAGGGAGACAGAAACAGTCCTACCTGTTATCATCCTATCTCTCTCCTAGTTTCGATGCTGAAAGTGGCAGGTCATGTGGTCTTGAACAGATTGCAAGAATGGGCCCAGGAGAAGAATGTTTTATCAGACTTACAGCACAGGTTCGGGGAGGGATTAGGGACCGTGGGGCAGGGTCTAAACTTAAGCATGCTGATAGAGAAATATTCCATCATCAAACAAGGGAGATTGTATTTGGCCTTTGATGATTTAACAGCTGTATTTGATTGCGTAATCCATAGTAAATTGTGGGCTATTATGGGGAACCTGGGAGTGGACCCATTGATCATACAATTCCTCAGGCAAATATATTATGGGTTTAGGGCCAGAGTGCGACATTGTTTAATGGCCAAATGTACCCCGCTATTCAGCATACAGAGGGGGGTAAGGCAGGGTTGTGTTCTGGCACCCTTCCTTTTCTTCTTATACATTAATAGCTTGGGTAATGTAGTATATGCTGACTATAACAACCTGCCCCAAATAGGGTTCTGGCCCATTCCTGCCCTACTGTATGCTAATGATGCTGTTCTTATGGCACAGACCACCCCCCTTGCATTGCAACAGTTACTAATGCGCTTTGTATCCTATATGGAGGAACTGGGGCTATTAGTTAATAAAAGCAGGACATTTGCAATAAGGTGTGGGAAAGTGATACCGAAAACCCCCAGTCTCATTATAAAAGACACTGGAATTGACTATGTCACATCCTTTTCCTACTTGAGGATCATATTTGATCAAAAAGGGACATGGCAGACAGCAACTTGAACCAGAGGGCTACACTTTCAGAAAACTGTTACAGCCTTGCGCAACTTTGCCTGCAAGGTTGTAAAGAAATCCCTTATGGAGATATTAACAGTGTAAAAGGCCAAGTGTATGTCAACGGCCCTGTATGGGGCAGGTCTTTGGGTGCACATAAAACATGACTCTATACAGCTCTTGAAGAAAGCCTTCTTGAAATATCTTCTCTCTCTCCCACAGAGCACCCCATCACATGTATGTCACTCCGAACTAGGGGTCCCGCTCATTTCAAACCTAGTTAAAATACAACCGATCCTGCTATGGCACAAGGCATGGACTTCCGAGTATACCAAGCGGAACCGAGATATTATAGGGGATTGTCTTAGGTCCTCTCATGCAGGAGGAGTACAATGGTTAGGATATGTAAAAACCTTTATGAGTGATCTGGGGCATCAAGATTATTACTACAAACCAGAAACTCAATGAGCTGTTACAAAAAAACACCTGAAAAAAGAGTGTCTGTCACACTAAGAAGAGCTAAGTCTATCTGCTGAATTGCTTAAGCCAAGAGTTGACACAAATCAGTTGATCTTAACCTCATTGGCATGCAACTGTATCTAAAGGTGGTGAGCAATGAACACCACAGATTTGTTTTAACCAAGTGTAGGTTAGACCTGTTTCACCATTTGGTGAGCTTTCCAACCACAAATGATTGGTCGAGGCCTATGGCTAAATGTCCGTGCGACAAGGTTACTGAGCAAAGTACTTTTCATACGGTTCTATTCTGCACTCTGTATAATTTGCCAAGAAAGATATTTTTGCTGCCTTTATTGAGATTTATGGACAGTTCCTGGGGAGGTAGGTAAAGATTTATGGACAATTTCGCCCAGCTTATGTGTATTTACAGTCTCTGCCAACCATATATATCTGTACTATCATGTCTCCATTTTTATGGGTTATTTTTAGACATAGGAAATGAATACATTTTATTAATGACTGAGAGGTAGATTTTACACTTATAGCTGTATAAGACCTGTTGTTTTTAAATATTTTATTATTGTCTTTTCTTGTGCTTTTATGATTCTGAAAAAATTGAATAAAACTAATTTGATTTGACTTGAGTATTGCCCAGAGTATCGTAAGAGAGTATTTCTCAAACTGTTCTTTCGAAAAAAGGTGGTATATAAATAATCACTTTCCACTTTAATTGTGATGTCTAGGAAATGGTGATTCTTAAAGGTTTACTGTAGGAAGCTGGCTCAGTATATACCATATCAAAGTGAGATATAGTGTGCACAGAGTCCAGGGGTTCCCCAAGAGGCTTGACAGAGGCAATAATAGATAATACTAATGCTCTATTTGTGATAGTGTGGTAGAACAGTTAGGCTTATCAGAGGGTAGTGATCAGCAGGTGTTGTACACACACAAGCAATAAATGAAAACACACACCCAATGACAACACCAGAGCAATAGGTTTTTATATAAAAAAATCTTCTTTTGTTAATTTATTTCTAGAACCACAAGATTCACTTAGCAGGTAAGTACATCAACTGAAAGGTACTTTGCATTGTAATACTTAGGACTTTGAATAGAATCAATATCGTGCACAGTTTTCTTTAAAATGGCAAAAAGCTATTTTAAAAGTGGACACTGCAATTTTCAACAGTTCCTGGGGAGGTAGGTAAAGTACAGTTTCTGAGGTAAGTACCACACTTACGGGTTCAGTCTCCGCACCATAGGTAGCCCACCATTGGGGGTTAAAGGTAACCTCAAACACCCATCACCAGCAACACAAGGCCGGTCAGGTGCAGAGGTCAAACAGGAGCCAAAATAACGTAGGCCCCTATGGAGACAGGGGGTACTCCGGTTCCAGTCTGCTTGCAGGAAAGTACCTGTGTTGTCTGAGGGCAGACCAGGGGGGTTTGGAGGAGTACTGGAGGGGCCCCAAGTAGGCATAAAAACCACACCCTCAGCGGCACAGGGCAGCCGGGAGCAGTGTGCAACAGGGCGTCAGGTTCTCAATAGAACTCTATGGAGGGGCCCGAGGGCGCTGCAGGCAGGGCACAGGGGGGCCTCTCAGGCAAGCCACCGACTGGGCAAGGGTGAGGGCCGCCTTCTGGTGGTTGCTGCACCAGTGGTCGGTTTCTCTCAGGCCTGGGGGCTGCGGGTGCAGTTGTTCTCCAGGCGACGGATATCTTCGTCCCGGGCCACCTGCTGGTCGTTGTTGCACCGGTGATCGGTTTCTCTCAGGCTTTGGGGCTGGGAGTGCAGTGCTTCTCCAGGCGACGGATATCTTCATCCCGGGCAGTCGCGGTCAGGGGGGTCCTCGGGATTCCCACTGCAGGCATCATCATCGGGGTGCAGAGAGGTCAGCCCAGGTTGGACACGTCATCGGAGTCGTCTTTGGGGTCCTCTCTGGATAGTTGGTTTGTCTGGACATGGGCCGGTGGCATCGGATGCAGAGTAGTTGGTCTCACGCTTCTGGAGTGAGGAGAGAGTCCCTTTAAAGTAAGTTTCTTGGTCTCCTTTTTGGACAGGTCTGCTTCCACTGGAGTTTCTTGGTTCTCTGTGATTCAGGCAGTCCCCTTCTTTCTTCAGGTCATCAGGAGTCCGAAGAGCTGGGTTCAGGGTCGCCCCTAATACTAAATGTAGGGGTATGTTAGGGTCAGAGGGCAGTATCCAATGGCTACTGTCCCTGAGGGTGGCTACACCCTCCTTGTGCCCACCCCCTCTGGGGAGAAGGGCACATCCCTATCCCTACTGGTCCTCATCCTCCAAAGCAAGATGGAGGATTTCTCAAGAAGGGAGTCACGTCAGCTCTGGACACCTTAGGGGTGGTCCTGGCTGAGGGGGTGACTGCTCCTTGTTTTTCTCATTATCCCTCTGGACTTGCCACCAAAAGTGGGGGCTCGTCCAGGGGGCGGCAGGTCCACTAGCTGGAGTGCCCTGGGGCACCGTAACACCAGGCTTGAACCTTTGAGGCTCACCTCCAGGTGTTACAGTTACTGTAGGGGGAGGTGTGAAGCACCTACACCCAGGAAAGGCTTTGTTTCTGACCACAGAGTGCACAAAGGCACTCACCCCATGTGGTCAGAAACTCATCTGCAAGTGGCAGGCTGGCACAGACAGGTCAGCCTTGCATTAGCAGTTGGGCTAACATATGGGGTCATCTCTAAGATGCCCTCTGTGGGTATTTTGCAATAAATCCCACACTGGCGTCAGTATGGGTTTATTGTGCTGAGACGTTTGATACCAAACTTCCCAGTATTCAGTGTAGCCATTATGGTGCTGTAGAGTTCGTAATGCAAACTCCCAGACCATATACTCAGTATGGCTACCCTGCACTTACAATGTCTAAGAATTGGCTTAGACACTGGACGGGCATAGTGCTCATGCAGCTATGCCCTCACCTGTGGTATAGTACACCCTGCCTTAGGACTGTAAGGCCTGCTAGCGGGGTGACTTACTTATGCCACAGGCAGTGGTTTGTAGGCATGGCACTCTGAGGGAAATGCCATGTTGACTTTGTCTTTTCTCCCCACTAGCACACACAAGCTGCAAAGCAGTGTGCATGTACTGAGTGAGGGGTCCCTGAGTGTAACATAATACATGCTACAGCCCTTAGGGACCTTCCCTGGCCACAGGGCCCTTGGTACCAGGGGTACCTTTTACAAGGGACTTAACTGTGTGCCAGGGCTGTGCCAATTGTGGAAACAAAGGTACAGTTTTAGGGAAGGAACACTGGAGCTGGAGCCAGGTTAGCAGGGTCCCAGCACACTTCCAATCAAAGCTGGCATCAACACTAGGCAAAACGTCTGGGGTGACCATGCCAACAGTGGCCTTTTCCTACATTTACTGTATGAAGAAATTAGATTTTATTAATGACAAGGAGGCTAGCATTATGCATTAACCTTTTATTCACTTCTTCTGAGCAGCACCCATTAAAAGTATCCAATAGAACATTAACAACATCATAATAGAAAACAGAATGTTCAAATCCATATAAACGGTGTCTCTCCATTTAGTTCCTCTTTTGTTTGAATTCTTCTTCTCCTCCAGAATCCATTTAATTTGAAATTATCCCTTTTTAAGAATCTGCAAAAATAATTAAATAACTCAAAAGCATAAAACTTTTATTTCTCTCTTTTGTTTAACTATAACCGTAAATGGGTGGGATAATCCTACCCTCCTTGTCTTTAATAAAATACAGATTCTCTGTACAGTAAACCTTTTTATGTCAAGGCAGGAGGCTAGCATTATTCATGTTTAAAGTCATTTAAAACACATTTTGAAACATGATCTATAGATTTAAAATAAAATTTCCTAAATGTTTCTGCTGAGGGCTAATCAGCAGCCTTCATAATATGAGCTAAACTTCCTCCCATTATACAAACCTTAGTTGCCATTGCTCCTCTCACCGAATGGGCTGTGAACTTTTAAATATCCACACCAGCCTCCTTTATAGCACCTTTTACCCATCTTGCAATAGTAGCATTTGATACACCCTTAAAAGGCTTTACATATGAAATCAGTAGTTTCTCAACTCCTGCCACTTTTCTTTCCAGCATCCTAAATTCATACTCTTTCAAACAACGAACCACACAAATCTTTGGATATTCATAAAAAATTAGATAAAATATTGTACCAGACATCGTCTTCGTAAGCTTACACACTTCAAACAATACGCCAGTTGGCTGATAAATCGATGCAAGACTTCTAAAGCCTTTACGTCTGAAACCCTTCTAACAGATATCAGACAGAGTAAAGTCGCTAACTTCCAAAAAAGCTCCCTTTCTTTTAAATACTTATTAGCTGGCCATTTCTGAAATAACTTGAATACCAAATTAACATTCCAAAGGACATGATATTTCAAAGTAGGTGGTCGTTTTAAATGAATCCCTTTCATCACCCTACATACCAAAGGACTCTTACAAAGTGAGACTCCCTGTTTAAGAACATGACCTTCTGCTATAGCAGATCTGTAACAATTAACTGTTCTATAAGACATACCCTTATCAAACAATTCTGCCAAAACATTTGCTACTTGAATATCATCAGCCTCCATGGGATTCAAACTGCTTTTTAAGCACCAACAAGATCAAACTTCCCAAACACTCCTATACCTCTTCTTTGTCCCTGGTGCCCAGGATTTATCCAATAAACCTGCAGCTGATTCCGAAAGTTCTGTGAATTCTCTTGAATGCCTGATATCCTCCATACTAGAAGGTTGCTCCATTGCCATCTCCATCACCATTGGAAACCAGAGCTGAGTTGTCCAAAAAGGAGTCACCAAGACTAACTGACACTGCTGATGTTTCACCTCCAACAACACTCTCTGAATCATCAAGAATGGTGGAAAAGCATAACTATTCATTCTTCTCCAATCCTCTATAAATGCATCCACTGCATAAGCCCCCGGATCCGCTCTCCAACTGACAAACACTGGCAACTGAAAGGTTATCCTGGAAGCAAACAGATCTATCTCTAAAGGACCCATAATCTGATTTATTTCCTGGATGAAATCCTCCCTTAGTTTCCAATCACTGAAATCCCTCATCTGACGAGAACTCCAATCTGCTTTAACATTTTGTACACCTGACCAGTACTCCGCCCTTAAGCTTATTTTGTGTTCCAAACAGAAATCCCACAACTCTTTCGCCAATTCTGCAAAATTCCTGGAACTTGCTCCTCCCAATTTGTTTATGTATGTCACCGCAGTGACATTGTCCATTTTCAAAAGTACAGACCTCCATTCCAGAACATCCTTGAAACTTTGCAAAGCAAACATTCCCGCCTGTAATTCTAAACAATTTATGTGCTTCTCTTTCTCTAAAAATGTCCACATTCCACCTGTTTCTAATCCCAGACAATGAGCTCCCCATCCAAGTTTGCTCGCATCTGTCTCTACTATAAAATCTGGTTTTGCTCCAAAAATCCCTCGATCATTCCATGCATTCAGATTCTCTTTAAACTAAATCAACTCTTCTCGTACCTCCTGAGATATAGACACCCAATCTCCATACCACAAACCTTTCCTTAAACCAGACATCTTTAGACGTTGTAATGCTCTGTAATGTAATGGACCTAGAAAAATCGCCTGAATGGACGAAGAGAACAGCCCAGTCACCCGCGACAAATCTCTCAGTGTTGCCTGTTACTTCTTCATCAAAGACTGGACTTCCTGTTTTATCTTCTTTACTTTCCTTACTGGTAAATGTAACTGACATAACTCTGTATCCAATATGAAACCCAAAGATTCCATTCTCTTCATATGGATCAATGCAGATTTTTCCAGGTTTATAATGAAACCTACAATTTCCAATAAATCCTTTACAGGACTCAAATGTTCCTTCAAGTCTCATAAATCCTTATTTAAAATCAATATATCGTCCAAATAAATTATCACTCTCACACCCCTTTCTCTGAGAAAACCAACCACTGGTCTCAATACTGTCGTGAAACACCAAGGTGCTGAAGCAAGACCAAAAGGCAAACTTTGAAACTAAAATAACTGGTTCTTCCACCTGAACTGCAAAAACATCTGACTGCCTTGCGCTATTGGAATTGTAAAGTAAGCATACTTGACATACAACTTCACCATCCGATCCTGCTCTGGTAAAAGATCTTGTAAAAGATGAATTCCCTCCATTTATAAATGACTGTAAGACACAAACTGATTCAACTTCCTCAGATTTATCACTGGTCTCCAAACTTTGCCTTTCTTTTCCACTAAATATAAAGGGCCAGATGTAGCAAAGGTTTTTACCCATTTGTGTCTATGGGAAAAAGTGTTTGTACATATGGCCCAAAGTGCTTACAAAACCTTTCTCCTGTTCCTCCATTTTCACATACACATTCTTTGACAACAACAGAATTATTTCCACATGAACAATCTGTTCCAAGACCTTGTGAGACTCTAATTCTCTTGGTTCTATTTCCTGCACAGGTCCTCAATCGAACTCTATTACATATCCCTGTATCGTCTGCAAAACCCACACATCCTGCGTGATTAAACCCAATTTTCTTTTAAATACTTCAATCTTCCTCCTAAACCAATAGTGACAGAAGTATAAATAATCTTCATACTCACCCTGACTCTGTACATGTCCAAGGTTATTACCTCTTGCTCTTGTAGCATGACCACATCCTCTCCCTCTTTGGGGATAGAATTGTGAACCTCCTTGGTTCCCTCTAAAGAAACCTGATCCTTGATTCTAGTAATGGGCTTTGAAATTTGCTTAGCTGGTAAGCTGCCCTCTCCTACCAGTCCATCCATATAAAATACTGTTTGAAAAAACTATTTTCATAGAGAAACGCGCTTTATCAAGTATAGTAAATGTACGCACATATTTTGACAAAGCCTTGACCATTTCATCACCAAATAGAAGGCCACGAGCCTCCTCAGAAGACTCTTTATTTGCCATATCCAATAATTTAGGATTTATACCCCATAAGACCGTTTTCCTTCTCTCTGCCAAAAGTCCTGCATTTGCATTCCTAACAAAGCAAATGGCTCTCTGACGCAAACCATGTAAAAGATGCACATCCAAATCCTTCCCCTTTAAGTACACATCCTCTACTGTGTCAAATATCCTACCCAAAGGACCTAGCAAATCAAGGGGTTTATCTTGAACCTGTTTCGAAGACTCTTCTAATCCCTTTCTTGGATCTTTACCCAACTTAAATAAATAAGTAAACATCTCTGGGTCCAAATTTGGTGCTAAACACACCTTCTCTTCAATGACAGGCCTCGAACAATCCACTCTCATTACATTTCTTTCATCTTTCTCCAGAGGCTTCCGTAACAATGCTTCTATGTAACTGGCAACATGGTCCAAAGGCCACCATTCCTTTCCTCGTGGCTGTCTTATGTGCTTAGGCTCAAATAACTTCTCACCCAACTGGTCTAATAAATCCTTGCTACTCTTAGTTCTTATATTACCACCCAACTCGTCTTCAAGACCATCTTTATACTCCAGATCCAAAACATATTCATCAAAATCAGGATCATCATCAAATTCCTCATTTATATAATCTCTTTCAGCGTCAAACTGGCTCTCCTTCGAACCGCTCAGGGTACCTCTCTTTTTTGAGCTGCTTGGGACTCCAAATCTGTCCTGCATCTCCTGCAAATGTTTTCTTTTAATTAAACACTTTCCCCCGGACCTCTAAAACGGTCCTCATCCTCAGACAAAGAGAAAAATCGCTTATCATCATTACCTTTCCTTTTCCCAAAGCCTGCTTAACTGACTCCTGAACTACTGCCTTTAATTCCTCAGTAACAATTTTCCTAATGAAATCCTCCTGATTTCCTTCTTTCGCCTTGTTTATTTTAGACATCCTCTTCAAAAACTTAAAATATATTTATATCTTTCCCCAAAAATATTCTAATAATGCCTACACCTCATAAAAATATCTCTCCGTGCGTACTAACAAACCTTTCCTCATAACGAACCACCAATGGTGTTCTGTTACCGTGGGAACCCACAGCTACAGCAATCCACTATATACATAAGCGGTATTGCTCACAACGTGCTCTAATGCCTGTGAAGAACAAATGCTTAACCGCTTCCTTATTATTGAAGCAAACGCACTGACATGTCAACGCGTCCCAGTGTAGAGGGAATGAACGTCTAAGCGTTCATTCCTCTAATCCTTCAGAGCAGACGTACGCATCTGCTTACATAGCCTTCCAGCACGCGCACTACCCGCACCAGAGAAGGCCTCAGGGCGAAGTCCTCACCTCACGCTAAGCGTGTTACAAATAAATGGTAAAAAACAAGGCTGCCTACTTTTTCTTTTTACCAAAATAAACAGTAATTAAACACTGTAACTGAAAACAGAAACCGAACTCCTAACGAAATATACTCAAATGAATGACAATTCAATGTAGAAACTACATCCTTAAAATTCTAGAAATATAACTTTTCAAAACTAATTATACCTACAAATTGGGTAAATCTTACCAAAAATAAACATATGCCAACAAGTAAAAAATCATAACAATTAGTAACACATACTTATATGCTCAGAAGCAGCAAACAAAAGAGGAATAAAATGGAGGACACAGTTTATATGGAGTTGAACATTCTGGGCCTGATTACAATTTTGGAGGAAGGTGTTAATCTGGCCCAAATGTGACGGATATACCACCAGCCGTATTACGAGTCCATTATATCCTATGGAACTCGTAATACGGCTGGTGGTATATCCATCACATTTGGGACAGATTAACACCTCCTCCAAAGTTGTAATCAGGCCCTCTGTTTTCTATGATGATGTTGTTAATGTTCTATTGGATACTTTTAATTGGTGCTGCTCAGAAGAAGTAAATAAAAGGTTAATGCATAATGCTAGCCTCCTGTCTTGACATAAAATCTACAGCCGCCGAGCTGTACTGGATAGTGAATTGTATATGCTGACACCTTTCATTTAGCCACTTATGAAATTCCTGTCCATAGCATAAGGAGATAATCAATGTAGCGCTTCCATAGGGTGATGAGTTCAAATGATGGTGTTCCTATCTCGTGTATGAACTGGCCTGGTCCATATATAGGGTTGCCAGATCCGGTGCAAATGTTGCTCCCATCATGACTCCCTTGGTCTGTAAATAGTAATCACCTTGGAAGTAAAAGAAATTCTTTATCATGGCAATCTCAAGCAGATCAATTAGAAAGGTGGAGGGTACCTGTGATGGTTGTGGTCTTTTGTTTAGGACTTCCCCAATTACTTTCAAGGCTGGTCTTTGAGGGATGTTAGTGTAGAGATGTGATATCCATAGTCACTAGAATCTCATCATTAGGGTTACATGCTAGATTATCAATTAATATATAGTTTCCATGGTGTCTCTCAGGTACGTTTTGGTGGCTTCTATACTGCGTTTAAGAAAGAAACCTGCATATTTACACAGTGGTTCTAATATTGAGCCACACCCTGACACTATTGGACAGCCCCATGGCTTCTCCAGATTCTTGTGGCTCTTAGGGATAGTATAAATGGCGAGAATAAGCAGATGCTTTTTATTCAGAAAATCATGTTCCAATTAATTAAGGTAACCATACTACCTCCCCACATCTGTCACCCTCTTGATCAGGTCTTTCACTTCCTTTGTGGGGTCAGAGTTGAGTTTGATGTAACCTATCCCATTAAACAACTAGGAAACAATTTCTGTTTTATAATCTATAGTATTCTGCACCAATATGGCGCCCTCTTTGTCAGCCGACTGTATGACAATGTTGCAATTTCGTTTCAAAGTCATTAAGGCCTCCCTTTGCGCTTTGGAGATGTTGTATCACATATTTACCCCTGGTAATAAGATTCATGGTATCCCTCATGACTACCTGCTCAAAAGCAAGAATCTTACATGACATGAGATGTGCAGGTGGTGTAACAGTTGATGGTGTTCTGAAACCTGTGTTAGAATGAAGTGGTGAGGAGAGGGATTTGTTAAAATAATACCTTAACCAAACCTTACTGGAAAAAATGGTTGTAGGAAAGTGCCATCCGGTGGCCTGTGAGGCGGGGACTGTGCTGTGGACCCTTCTTGGTCCGCCAGATTGCTGTAGGCCATGCATGACTGCAAATTAAGGCCAGTGGAGAGCCACAAGGTGGCAGATTAGGGGCGAAGGGCACCCCTGACACTCCAGAGTCGGTTGCAGGTCTTGGCTGGGCCTCTGTGAGTCTCTGCTGGGTGATGTTGGGAGGACCAGCAGAGTGGGCTGGATGATTCTTATTTTCAGTGGACACCCATTCTGACCCAGAGGGGAATGCATCTGGGCCACCGCTTTGAGCGATGGCCTTCCCTGCTATTAAGGCATTTCGCACACGCCTTGCTGTACCACGCTGTACAACATGCAGTACATGCCATAAGACTTTGCCCCTGCATGGCTGGCTGATTGATCAGGTGGTGATTCTTAACGCAAACTTCAGTATCTTGGACTATTGCAACAGGCTTTATGAACATTACCGAGAAATATGGTACGCGCTATAGTTTTAAATTGGCTCTGGTGACTGGAAGCTGGAAAGGGACAGTTGTTAAGTATAACAAGAAGACGTAATCCGTGTCCGTACCCTAGGTCTGGCAATCTCGGAAAGTCATAGGGGGAGCCCACAGCAAGCACTTCAAATACTTCCCAGAAATAACAGCAACAACAGAGGGGACCTAAATAATCAACCATATAATCGAATGGCCAAGGAGAACGTCTTTGGAATTCATCCTGAGATGCCCTCAGTCCTGCTCCTGGGTCACCTTTCTGGAAGCCAAGGACGGCTCCACCTGCTCTGGAACACTGGAGAAACTGGAAAGGTAGAGAATGGCTCTTTAAATTTGGGACGCTGCTGCAGTTGGGGGCTGGACTCAAACCCCCAGGATCCTTCACTGGTGGGAAGGCCCGCCACATCCTTCCTCGCGCCCGGAGGCGCTTATTGGGCCACATACTCCCGCTGTGATGTGCCCAGGCACAAGCCTGGGGGGAGACCAGCCCTCCTTCTAACGCCTCCAGTATTTACATCTTAAGGGGTAAGGGGTGGGCCTTTTTTCCCCTTTTTGCTATGTGTCATATGTTTATTGCTTCCCACTACCTTTTGGCCATTCAAATGGTTTTATAGCGTCATTGAATTGTTTCATATTTACTCTGCCACTTGATTTTACTCCTTGAATGGACAAGTATTGTGTGAATTATTTGATCCTAGCACACAATTGATGACAATGGGCAAGAGGAAATGTACCGTTTCTGCCGCTGTGATCCCTTCTTCTGTAACAAGTATTGACAAGATGTTGCAGTATGCTATGGGGATTATTTCCACGGAAATCGTTTTCACCGAAAGAAGCTGTCCCTGGGGGCAGGAGCGAATTCAAACAATGGCGGCCTTTCTCCCAAGCCCTATCTAGTGCCATGGCAGTGGAAGAGGCAATGGATCAAACTGTCTTGCGGGTCCAAATCTCTAGCCCCTGTACTGATGCCTTTTTTGCAGATGATACTAGAGCACGCCCAAAGGTTGCAATTAAAAAAAACTATTAACCACAAACATCTTAAACAACTGAGTGGGCGCCCTCAGACAAATACAATTACTACCACAATTTCTACCACAGGCTCTCAAAGTGAAGCCTCAATGCCAGTTTCTGGGGACAATGATCTCTTACCTCTGAATGAGGCCCAGTCCACTCCGGACTGGACTAGAGACTTGGAGACATGTCTAACGAGGGTTAAAGAAGTTTTGGTGGCCGAACTCGCCCCGATTTTGGCCCAATTGACATTGGTTGAGAAAAAAATTACTGAAATGAACTTAACGCAGAACAACCTATTATGCCTTGCTACCCTGGCCCCGGAGGGCCCACAGTCTGAAAATATACAGTATTCTGCAATTCAATCAGCCAGTGATTCGCAGCTTGTGGCCAAAGACATGGGGTGCTCTTCTGCTGCACTAATTCTCGATGGACATATAAACCAAAATTGTTTAAAAGGCACTGCTTCTGTTGTACCCAAACTTGGGGTGGTTTAAATTTCCCAAGAGGGAGGGTAGGTTTAACACATCCACTCACCAAGACGCCTGAGATCTTCCAGAAACAAGCTGCGATAAACCTCTCACTTACATGTTGTCCTTATATGTTGGTTTTAGCAGGCGTGCCCCGTTTGCAGCAGGCACAGATAGAGAGCCAGGAAGAACTTACCAACAAGTGTCTAAATGGGCTGGTTCAGTACAGGAACTCTCCACTTAGCATGGCGAATTACATCCTTCTAACACGCCGGGTAGGTTGGCTGACAATGGAGCCAGTAGATCAGCATGGTGATTGTGTGGTGATAAACTTCTGATCTCCTAGCTTGGTGCAGAATTTGCTTTTTAATGTAGTCTTGGGTTTTAGTGCTGAAACCTCTATTGAGCCCCTTCCTCCGGGGTACTTTTATAAGCCTGGAAACGTTCAGAGGCAAACTTTGATGCCCCATAATAGGTGCCCTCAGTTTGAAAGGGACATGGTGGGAAGCCATAATAAATACGTTAGCAATACAGGCATTTTGGGAATCCCTGTACATAACCGTTTTGATGCATTAGATGGGGTAGACTGACAACGTCATAGAGCATGTTGATAGAAGCATTTGTAATTCTGGTCTGGAAACTGGGGGTAGGGTGGCCACAACAAATTCAGCCATGTGTCATGATGCACTGGGCGGCAATGGTGGGTTGTTACACCCTAGATTTCTCCACCCTGATATAATTCTGACCCAGGGAGAGAGTGACCAGCGTATTACTAGTGGTCTAATATTGGGTGCTCACAGGGAGCCTGTCACTCCAGATGTTTGTACATCTAATGATTCAGTGTCTGTAAGCAATCTTTCGGTCCTCTGCGTCAATCTTGGAAATGAATTGCGTGTAAATCCGATTAGAAAAGTATCATGGAATGTTGCAGGATTGTGTAATAAAGTCAAGCATCTTGAATGGAGCAAATTAGTAGATGGCCACTCAAGCTGTCTCTTCCAGTAAACCTGGTCTATATGGCTTGTTTATCGGTCTTGCTACACTAATTTTAGTAAGCTAGCTGTCACAGGTGGGAGAGGTAGGTCTTCGGGGGGGCCATGTGACTTGGGTTAGCACCACTCTTAATTGTAAGATCCAAGAACTAATGGTCCCTTCAATTATATTCTTTGTGTCTTGCTAACCTTTCAATCAATCTGTGCATACATTTATAATGTTTATATTAGGCCTGGAGGAACTAGCAGTGAATAGTTGACTGTTGAATTACTGAACACACATATGAGTAACATATCGGAGGGGGGCATTCAAGCTTGTGTGTGGGGACTTTAACTGTCAGTTTGAGCCGCTGGATATTTGTCCAGTTCCCCTAACACAGGATGAGGATGTTGCTCGGTTGATCCCTCCTCTGGGTATACCAACTATTAGGAAGTGAATTGCCCTGGCACTGGAGAAGTAGTTGTTAGAAATGGGGTCTCTAGTTGGCAGTCGGTTTGAACCCTGTCCAAGTAGGAACCCTCACTCTAGTCAGCATAAGGGAGATACCCGCTCAGATAACCCCTGTTCACCCCCTTGGTAGCTTGGCACGAGCAGTCAGGCTTATCTCAGAAGCAATGTGTAAAACAGTTCCACATAACACACAGTAACAAATGAAAACACTACAAAAGGACACCACACCAGTTTTAGAAAAATAGCCAATATTTATCTCTGTAAGATAAGATCAAATATGATAAAAATCCACCATACAGTAATAGACATAGGAATTCTGCAATATTTACTCAAAAATACAGTTCCTTGAAGTCAATAGCTCCACCTAGGGCAATCATGGTGTCGTGATCAACAAAACCAATGGCTGCAGCGTCGCGGGCAAGCTACGGTGTCGGGAAGACCCACAAACAGTACCTTGGATTGGCAGGGCGTCGTGATCCTTGCAGTGAGCTCCGGAGATGCCGGTTCTGGAGTCGGTGCGTGGGGCATCGGGCACTTGAAGTCACACGCGTTTGCCGATCTAACTCTGGGCTGATGAAGTCGGGAGCGCTGGCGTAGATGGCGTTGGGGCTGAGGTGCGAAGCGGGATGATGCGACGTGCGGTGCCCACAGGTCACGGTGCAGGCACCAGCTCGCTGACGACGTCCAGCGGCATTGGTTAGACCAGGGCTGCGGTGTGAAGTGGGCGGTGCGACATGTGGTGTCACAAGGTCACAGTGCAGGCAGCGACGTCATTGTTGCTGAAGCACTGTCCTCAGTAGGCCCAGGCCAGCGGTGCGGGACGGTGGCTCGTGATCCTTACGAGTGGTATCCACAGGCTAGGCTGTGGACAGGATGCCAGGTGACGACACTAGAGTCGATAATGCTGATGTCGGGGACTGGGGCTGCAGTGCAGGATAGGACTGTGCTTCGTGTACTTCACGAGCAGTGTCCACATGCCAAATGCCACTGTGCACGCAGTGGCGCCAGGGACAGCAGGAGCGTCGTCAACGGGGACGCCCAGGCTGCGGTGTGAGCAGGGGATGCCGGAGTGTGGGGCCCACAGGTTGCGGTGCACGCAGTGGCTCGTGAAGTCGTTCGATGATGGCATCGGAGAGACCAGGGTTGCGGTTCGGAGCGGGGCAGTGCGGCTCCGTGCGGCGTTGGCAGGTCACTGTGCAGGCCAGCGGCATCGTTGGTCCCGTTGCAGTGGTTTCTCCTCTTGAACAGCACAAAACACACAGTTCACAGTGCTGCAGGTCGAGGAAACTGACGTCTTTGGTGTCCCTGAGACTTCCAACTGGAGGTAAGCTCTACTCCAAGCCCTTGGAGAACTTTCTCAAGCAGGACACACAGCAAAGTTCACCTTTTGGACTCTTTTCAGGCAGCAGCTGCAGGCCACTCCAGCAAAGTAACACAGGAAAGGGACAGTACTCCTCCTTCAGCTCTTCTCCTGGGCAGAGGTTTCCCTTGATTCCAGAAAGATTCTAAAAGTCTGGGGTTTTGGGTCTTCTTATACCCCGTTCTGCCTTTGAAGTTGGCAAACTTCAAAGCAAAGTCTCAAGTGTTTCCAAGATCCTTCCTTGTTCAGGCCAGGCCCCATACACACACCAGGGGGTTGGAGACTGCATTGTTTGAGGGCAGGCACAGCTCTTTCAGGTATGAGTGACCACTCCTCCCCTCCCTCTCAGCTCAGACGGCTCATCAGGATATACAGGCTACACCCAAGCTCCCTTTGTGTCACTGTCTAGAGGAGAGGTGTAAACAGGGCAGCTGTCAAACTGACCCAGACGGGGAATCCACAAACAGGCAGAGTCACAGAATGGTTTAAGCAAGAAAATGCCTACTTTATAAAAGTGGCATTTTCTAACTCTCAATCTAAAAAACAACTTCACTAAAAGATGTATTTTTAAATAGTGAGTTCAGAGACCCCAAACCCCAAATTTCTATCTGCCCTCAAAGGGAATCTGAGCTTTAAAGTTTTTTAAAGGCAGCCCCCATGTTAACCTATGAGGGAGATAGGCCTTGCAACAGTGAAAACCGAGTTTGGTAGCATTTTACTGTTAGGACATGTATAACACACCAGTACATATCCAGCCTTTTAAATACACTTCACCCTGCCCGGGGGTTCCCTAGGGCCTACCTTAGGGATGCCTTACATGTACCAAAAGGGAAGGTTTGGGCCTGGCAAGTTGGTACACTTTCCAGGTCGAATTGGCAGTTTAAGACTGCATACACAGACACTGCAGTGGCGGGTCTGAGCCATGTTTATAGGACTATTTATGTGGGTGGCACAATCAGTGCTGCAGGCCCACTAGTAGCATTTAATTTACAGGCCATTGGCACCTCTGGTGCACTTTACTAGGGACTTACCAGTGAATCAATATGCCAGTTAGGGATAAACCAATCAACTGTATAATTCTCCTAGGGAGCACTTGCACTGTAGCACTGATCAGCAGTGGTAAGGTGCGCAGAGACAATAAACAACCAAAAAAGAGATCAGTAATCCATAAAAACAGGAGGTCAGCAAGCAAAAAGACAGGGAAGACATGCCAAAAAGCTGGCAGGTCTATACATGTCCCCTCCAGCTGAGGGTAGGTGAACTACCCAACCCCTGGGGTGTCCTCCTCACTAAGGCGGAAGAACCTGGATAGACCATCAGCGTTGGCGTGTTCTGTGTCAGTACGGTGTTCCACCGTAAAGTCCATCCCCTGTAGGGAAATGGACCACCTCAACAGTTTTGGGTTCTCACCTCTCTTTTGCATTACCATCTGAGGGGCCTGTGGTCGGTATGAACCCGGAAGTGAGACCCAAACAAGTAGGGTCTTAGCTTCTTCAGTGCCCAGACCACAGCAAAAGCTTCCCTTTCAATTGCACTCCACCTCTGTTCTCTGGGGAGTAGTTTCCTGCTAAGGAAGACTACAGGCTGGTCTAGGCCCTCTTCATTCAGCTGTAAAAGTACTGCTCCCACACCATGCTCTGAAGTATCTGTCTGTACAACAAACTCCTTGGAGAAGTCAGGGGCCAGCAGCACAGGCTCCGTGCACATGGCCTTGTTCAGGGTGTCAAACGCAGTCTGGCACGGCTCAGGCCAGATCACCTGTCTAGGCTGCTTCTTAGAAGTCAGGTCTTTCAAGGGGGCAACAATGATGCCATACCCCTTGACAAATCTCCTGTAGTACCCGGTGAGACCTAAGAAGGCTCTCACTTCTGTCTGGGTCTTGGGGGGTGCCCAAGCCTGGATGGCAACAATTTTGGGTTTTAGGGGTGCCACTCGGCCGCTCCCTACCTGGTGCCCCAAGTACACCACTGACCCCTGCCCTGTCTGGCACTTACTGGCCTTGATAGTGAGGCCTGCGGCTTGCAGCCCGTTCAGCACTTCCAGAGGTGGTGCAAGTGGTCCTCCCAGCTGGAGCTGAACACTGCAATGTCGTCAAGGTTGGTGGCACTGAAGTTCTCAAGCCCAGCCAGGGCCTGATTGACCAACCTTTGGAATGTGGCAGGGCCTTTCTTCAACCCAAAGAGCATGACCCAGAACTGGAAGTGCCCCCTGGTGTTGAGACCGCTGACCTCTCCTTGGCCCCCTTGGTTAAGGCTATCTGCCAGCACCCGGACGTTAAATCAAAAGTGCTGAGAAACTTGGCTGCCCCCAACCGATCTATGAGCTCATTAGCTCTGGGGATGGGGTGGGCGTCTATTTTGGTGACGGCATTGAGCCCCTAGTAGTCAACACACAACCGAAGTTCTGGTGTGGCACCAGGTGCAGCAGGCTTGGGTACCAAAACCACTGGGCTGGACCAAGGGCTGCTGGAGCGCTCAATCACCCCTAAAGCCAACATCTTCAAGACCTCCTCCTTGATGCTGGCCTTTACTCGGTCAGCTAACCTGCTGTTGTGTAGCCATTTTAGTCATAGCTTCATACACATTATTTTAGCGAACTAGGCCTTCCGCTGTGCACTTTCACCTAGACATATTTTATTCAGCTTTGTTTATTATTTTAACAATAGCCACATTTTGCGGTCTTGTTTTATTTCTCTCTATCTAGCTGTTCTTTGCCTAGGTCAGCACTGCGTTCTTAAACAAGACATTTCTTTCATTCTGTGCTTTTCTCAAGGCTGCAGTAAGGTAGGTTGTCGGCAAACCTGGTAACGCTTTGTCTCTAGTGTTCATAGAAACATACACATTCTTACGTAGGGATCCTTTCTTGGAACATCAGCTGTTTTATTATAAAAACACTACTTTGACCCATGTACGTTAGAGGGAGAGTTCAGCCAGATGACCACGACTGTATGCTGATTGCTGAGTGTTTTGCTACAGCTGCTTATGTAGACTACAGGCCTCTTGCTCAGGTATGAGGGATGATGTCTTCCTAGGGGAACCTGAAGGGCAGAACTAGAGCTTAATATGCTGTGCTCTAACATAGCCTAGGTAGGAATTATTTTAATGATTCTAGTGACAATATGGTAGCGTTATTTTTATGCTTTACTCTCCTCGTCACTATTTTAATCCTGTCATGCTTCATCGTCCTAGTTATTGCAGTACATGCTTTGTTATCTAAGATGCAGTTGCCTCAATAAAACCTTATTGAAATATATACTGCCTCTTATTGTCCTGGTATATGCGAGACTAATGTAACTGAGAGAAACTGATGTGATCCAAGTGACCACAATTTCCCTGAGGAGGTTGTGTCATGCGCTCGTCTGCCCAATCATCCCTGCTCTCAGGTGGCGATGAGGCACTGCTAGTTAGCCGGAGAAAAAACTGGATTAGGCCGAGAGGTGTCACCTGTAGTGGGTTCAGACTCAGTCCCCCACAGTGCAAGTGATCCTGCAGCCCAAATCCAGTAGTCTCATTAGAATAATGAGAGCCTACGCAACACTGCAAACCTTGTTCTTCACAGGCAGGATGTCCCCAGTGTCCACATCATCCATGCATAGATGGGTGACACCTGGAGTGAGTGAGAACAGAGCAGCAAAGTGTCCCAGTACCTGGTGACACTCACTCTGCTGTTCTAGAGTCAGAGAAGGGGAGAGGACTAGGCCTTCTACTGACCCTTCCTGCTCCTTGGCAGACAGGAGGTCATGGAGAGGTTCACTCTCCTCTTCCGCCCCATTGTCTGTAGCCAGAAGCATGGTTAACTCAGACCCCTCAAAGTGGGGTTTGAGGCGGTTCACATGTAGAATCCTCAAGGGGTTCCTTGGAGTCTGCAAGTCCACCATGTAGGTAACGTCACTCTTGCGCACCTTTACCTCAAATGAACCTGACATCCTGTCCTGCAGAGCACAAGGCTATACAGGGGCCATGACCCACACTTTCTGGCCAGGCTGAAACTCAACCAGAGAGGTATTCTGATCGTACCAGCATTTCATGTCCTCTTGGCTTGCCTCTAGGTTCTCTTGTGCGAGCTTCCTGAAGCAGACGTCTGGTTTCTGAAGGCCAGCATGTAGCTAAATACATCCTGGGGTGGCTTCCTAGGAGCTGGCTCCCAGCCCTCGTTCACCCGACTCGGAAGTCGTCTGACGGGGTTGTCCATACAACAGCTCAAAGGGGCTAAAGCCAACCCGCTTTTGTGGTACTTCCCGGTAGGCAAAGAGAAGGCATGGTAAGAGGACGTCCCGCTTACGCCTCATGGAGTCTGACAGAACCCAAATCATGCCTTTCAGGGTTCGGTTGAAACTCTCAACCAACTTGTTACTTTGGGGGTGGTAAGGAGTGGTGAATTTGTAGTTCACTCCACATTCATTTCACATGGCCTTTATTTACAGGGTTATAAAGTTGGTACCACGTTCAGATGCCACCTCCTTGGGAAAACCCACTCGGGTAAAGATCCCTATCAGTGCCCGGGCCACAACAGGTGCCGTCACTGTCCTCAGAGGGATTGCTTCCAGGTACTGGGTGGCGCGGTCCACCAAGACCAGGATGAACCTGTTGCCTAGGGGTGCCTTAGGGTCCTGAGGCCCCACTATGTCAATGCCCACCCGCTCAAAAGGGGTGCTCATGACGGGAAAGGGTTGGAGGGGGGCTTAACATTTCCCTACACTTTTCCAACTTGCTTGGCAAGTCTGACAGGATCTACAGAATGCATCTGAATGCCTTCTCATTTGGGGCCAATAAAAGTGGGTGACAAGCCTGTCAAAGGTCTTGCCCTGCCCAAATGTCCTGTCAGAGGCACATCATGAGCCAAACCCAGTAGGAAGGCTCTGAAGTGCTGTGGTACCAGGCTCAGTAGCCTTAAGCTCTCTATACAGGAGATCATTCTCCCAGTATATCAGGTGTTTCTTGGGCTCTGCGCCAGCTGCCTGGTCGTCAGGCTCCTACCTAAAACCAACAAGGGAAAGGCACACCTTCTGCTCTGTGCTAAACTCCTCCCTGGTGGGACCCCCCTATTGCTGCCAATGAGATAGCTCAGGTAGGTCTCCCAATTCGGCCACTTGTTCCCCTGTAGGTGCCGGGGCGTCCCCCTCGAGGTCAGCCTCCTCCCTCACCATGGAAACTTCTGGGGTGGGTCTCTCGCCCTCCTTGCCTTTTCTCTTGGCAGTCACCTGGGCCACTGTTTCAGGCTCCAGGTCTGTCTGATCACCCTGTCTGGCTGCCATGGACCGAGTGGTCACGCATGCCCACTCTGGCAACCCCAACATCCCCAAGTGCGACCTCAGGGGAACCTGCGCCACCCTACATTGGCGCTCCGAGTTGTCCACTGCAACTACGTGGTGGAATACACCAGGGACTATTTGCTCTTCAGACACCAGGTGACACCGGACCTTGGTCACACTGGCTCCAGTATCTCTGAGAGCCTCTACCCTCTGCCCATTGATGGTCACCCACTGCCTGTATTTCTTCGTGTTATCAGGGATTAGGTTTCTCTGGAACATCTCACTGTCTCCTAGTGAGACAAGGGTCATCTCTGTGGGATCCCCACACCCACCTGGGACCACCTTCTCCCCAAGCACTACACTGGCCAACCGCTTGGTGTGCCCACCGCTGGGTAGCAGTGTCCACTTGGGACATTTGGGATCTCCTTTCATGTAGTAAAGCACTTACGGTGCCCTGCCTCTGCAGGCTTCCTGAGGCTTCATGGTTTCTTATCTCTTGGGTGGTGGGATTTTTTACCTGGGTTACTAGAGTGGGGCTTTTTGGAAGACTCCTTTTGTTTACCCTTGTCCCCCCACTCTGCTGCTAGGAATCCTGCCCACCTTTGGCAGAACCTTCCCTATATACCTTTTTGTGGACTCTGGTACTCACCCAGCGGTTCGCCTCCATAACAAGCTTCATGGGGTCAGCTAGCTTACTATCAGTCAAGTGCTGATGCAGCTCTGCAAAACACAAACTAGACAAGTGCTCTAAAGCATTTAAGTTGTACAGCCACTGAAAATCTCTCACATTACTGCCCTTCACCCAACCATCCAGTGCTCTGCAAAAAGAACCTACACATTCTCACCAGGTCTGGGAATCAGTTTTCTTACTCTGCCTAAACTGATCCCAATACTTGTCAGGAATGAGACCATACCCAGTGAGAAGGGCCTCCTTCATGTCAGCGTAGAGGAGGTTGTATCTCTTACCCAAAGCTAGCAAAGTGTCCCTCCCCGCCTCTGTGAAGTGGTTCCACAATCCTGCCCCCCAATTCTTCTCAGGGACCCCATTCGTGTAGATGGCTGCCACATATCCCTGAAACCACCTCTGTATGTCATCTCCCTTCTTGAACTCTCACCCTATGTTCTTAGGAATGTGCACAATTCTGTCTGGTTGCACTGAGGTATTGCTGCCACCATCATTGCTGGACCTGCTTCTCACATCCAGCCCCTTTACTTTAAGTTCATGCTCCAAGAGCATTTTCTTCTCCTCCATTTTCAATCCCTCCAACTCAATCTGGTGCCTCCTGACTTCTCTGCTGTCCACCAGCCCCTCTGGAGTCAGGCTCTTAAACCACCACTGTTGCCTGACCCAGGGGGTACTTCCCCGCCCAGCAGCTCCTGCACCCTCAGTACATCTCCTAGATTTGGGTCCACAGACTCCCCCATTGGATCCACGGACTGCCCACAACCAGTTCGGGCTGCTACCAAGGCCCTCAGCGCCTTTTGTAGCTCCTCCTTTTTGGTGAGGCCTCTGACCTGGACTTTGAAGCTTTTACAAACTGCCTTTAGTTCCTTCACGGTTTAGGTTTCCAACCTATCCTCCTCAAAAAACAAATCCTGGGATGCAAGTGACGATGCTCTTGACTGAGACAAGATGTCGTTGGAGTTGGCTTGAACTCAAGATCAAAAAAAGGTCAAAGAGAAAAAGAAATCTAAAGCAAAAATCTGTATGTGGCACGTAGTGGTCTGTGAAATGGTAGTAGTGTACACCAATCGCTGTAGATCAAGTGCAAATGCAAGTCCTATCCTCACAGCTGACAACTAATGTTCGAAATGGGATCTCTAGTTGGCAGACAATTTGAACCCTGTCCAAGTAGGGACCCTCACTCTAGTCAGGATAAGGGAGATACCCGCTCAGATAACCCCTGCTCACCCCCTTGGTAGCTTGGCACGAGCAGTCAATAATAGCCAATATTTATCTCTATAAGACGAGACCAAATGCAATAAAAATCCACCATTCATTAATAGATATATGAATTCTGCAAAATGTACTAAAAAATACAGTTCCTTGAAGTCGATAGCTCAACCTGGGGCTATCACGGCGTCATGATCAACAGAACCAACAGTTCAGGCCGGTCGCAGGGTCGTTGCTCAAGTGGTGTCATCGGTAGGCCCAAGCCAGCAGTGCGGGATGGGACGGTGCTTCGTGACCCTCTTGAGCGGTGTCCAAAGGCCACGGCTCAGGCAGGATGCCTGGTGACGACATTGGAATCGGTGGTAGTAGTTGTATACACCAATCACTGTAGATCAAGTGCAAATGTAAGTCCTATCCTCACAGCTGACAACCAATGTTAGAAATGGGGTCTATAGTTGGCAGACGGCTGAACCCTGTCGAAGTAGGGACCCTCACTTTAGTCAGGATAAGGGAGATACCCGCTCAGATAACCTCTGCTCACCCCTTTGGTAGCTTGGCACGAGCAGTCAATAATAGCCAATATTTATCTGTATAAGACGAGACCAAATTCGATAAAAATCCACCATACATTAATAGATATATGAATTCTGCAAAATATAGTAAAAAATACAGTTCCTTGAAGTCGATTGCTCCACCTGGGGCTATCACGGCGTCGTGATCAACAAAACCAACAGTTCAGGCCGGCCGCGGGGTCGCAGGCAAGCTACGGTGTTGGGAAGACCAGCAAACAGTACCTTGTATTTGCAGGGCGTTCTGATCCTCGCAGTGAGCTCTGGAGAGCGGTGTCGCTGTGTTGGTTCCGAAGTCGGTGCGTGGGTCGTCAGGCCCTTGTAGTCACACATGTCGAATTCCGGGCTGATGAAGTCAGGAGCGCTGGCGTGGATGGCATCGGGCTGCGGTGCGAAGCGACGATGCAACATGCGGTTCCCACAGGTCACGGTGCAGGCAACGGCTCGGTGACTGCGTCCAGCGGCGTTGTTGAGACTAGGGCTGTGGTGTGAAGCGGGGCAGTGCGATGTACGGTGTCACCAGGTCACGGTGCAGGCAGCAAAGTTGTCGTTGCTGAAGTGCTGTCATCGGTAGGCCCAAGCCAGCAGTGCGGGATGGGACGGTGCTTCGTGACCCTCACGAGCGGTGTCCAAAGGCCACGGTGCAGGCAGGATGCCTGGTGATGTCACTGGAGTCGATGGACCGGGGCTGCAGTGCGGGATGGGAGGGTCTTCGTGTACCTCACGAGCGGTGTCACAGGCCACGGTGCAGGCAGCGGTGCCAGTGTCAGCAGGAGCGTCGTCGTCAGTAATGCCCAGGCTGCGATGTGAGCAGGCGATGCCAGAGTGCTGGGCCAAAGGTCGCGGTGCGAGCAGCGGCTCGGTGAAGTCGTCTGATGATGGGTATCAGTGAGGCCAGGGTCGCAGTGCGTATTGGGGTAGTGCGGCTACGTGCAGCGTTGGCATGTCACTGTGCATGCCAGCTGCATCGTTGGTGGCGTTGCAGTGGTTTCTCCTCTTGAACAGCACAAAACACACAGTTCCCAGTGCTGCAGGTCGAGGAAACTGAAGTCTTTGGTGTCCCTGAGACTTCCAACAGGAGGCAAGCTCTAGGCCAAGCCCTTGGAGAACTTTCTCAAGCAGGACACAGAGCAAAGTTCACCTTTTGCACTCTTTTCAGGCAGAAGCAGCAACTGCAGGCCAGTCCAGCAAAGTAACACAGCAAAGGGACAGTACTCCTCCTTCAGCTCTTCTCCTGGGCAGAGGTTCCCCTTAATTCCAGAAAGATTCTAAAAGTCTGGGGTTTTGGGTCTTCTTATACCCCGTTCTGCCTTTGAAGTTGGCAAACTTCAAAGCAAAGTTTCAAGTGTTTCCAAGATCCTTCCTTGTCCAGGCCAGGCCCCAGACACACACCAGGGGGTTGGAGACTGCATTGTTTGAGGGCAGGCACAGCCCTTTCAGGTATGAGTGATCACTCCTCCCCTCCCTCTCAGCACAGACTGCTCATCAGGATATACAGGCTACACCGAAGCTCCCTTTGTGTCACTGTCTAGAGGAGAGGTGTAAACAGGGCAACTGTCAAACTGACCCAGACGGGGAATCCACAAACAGGCAGAGTCACAGAATGGTTTAAGCAAGAAAATGCCTACTTTCTAAAAGTGGCATTTTCTAACTCTCAATCTAAAAACCAACTTTACTAAAAGATGTATTTTTAAATAGTGAGTTCAGAGACCCCAAACCCCATATTTCTATCTGCCCTCAAAGGGAATCTGAGCTTTAAAGTTTTTTAAAGGCAGCCCCCATGTTAACCTATGAGGGAGATAGGCCTTGCAACAGTGAAAACCGAGTTTGGCAGCATTTCACTGTTAGGACATGTATAACACACCAGTACATATCCAGCCTTTTAAATACACTGCACCCTGCCTGGGGGTTACCTAGGGCCTACCTTAGTGGTGCCTTACATGTACCAAAAGGGAAGGTTTGGGCCTGGTAAGCGGGTACACTTTCCAGGTCGAATTGGCAGTTTAAGACTGCATCCACAGACACTGCAGTGGCGGGTCTGAGCCATGTTTACAGGACTATTTATGTGGGTGGCACAATCAGTGCTGCAGGCCCTCTAGTAGCATTTGATTTACAGGCCCTGGGCACCGCTAGTGCACTTTACTAGGGACTTACCAGTAAATCAAATATGCCAATTATGGATAAACCAATCAACAGTATAATTTACCTAGGGAGCACTTGCACTTTAGCACTGATCAGCAGTGGTGAAATGTGCAGAGACAATAAACCACCAAAAACAGAGTCCAGTAACCCATAAAAACAGGAGGTCAGCAAGCAAAAAGACAGGGGAGAGACCCCAAAAAGCTGCCATGTCTAACAGTAATGCTTTAGTATTGAACCAGGGCTTGTGGGCAACAAATGGCAGGACCCCATCTGATAAAGGGAAACATAATTTTAATTGGTCCTCAGGAACTAGCCTTATTGATTATATCTTGGCAGATGTAAGAATTTGGCCATACATAAAAGACATGACGGAACGCAATAGAGGGGACAGTGATCACAAAACACTGGTACTTGTTGCAGAACTCTTGCCAGTGACTGAGGCGGGTAGCGTTGATGAGCCATTTGATCGCAGGCTACAAGTTTCTAGTAACAAGCATTGTGTCAAATGGGCCAATATGGCATATTCAAGGGAAGAGTTGCAAGGGATATATAGGCTTGTACTTGTAGCATTGACCAGCTCCAGTCCCTAAAGTGGGCTGTGGTTCAGGGTGATTTGCTAGAGCAAGCGTCTATCGTCTATAATAATGTATTTGCCCAGTTTAGGAATTATTTTTATCTGACAACTAAAACATTATTTAGGAGAAATACATTTGTGTCCTGGTACACAAGGCTTGCAGGACAGCCAGGGCTGCCCTTATGCTAGCTATTAGTTCTAAAAATAAGGAGGACATAAAAGAGAGGAGGGCAGTATTTAAAAAGTGCATCAGTGATGCAAAAAAAGAATGGAATACGAGAATGTGGGAACATGTATTAGAAGCATCTAGGGAGTGTGATCAACAAGCCTTCTGGAACCTGCTTGCTACAGGATCAAAGGAGGGCTATTGTCCAGTAAAGGTGAATGTCTCTGCTGATGCTTGGGTTGCTCGTTTCTTAAGACTGTATGTCCCAATTAGCAATAAAGGTACTGTTGCATCCTACAGTGCACAAGGTGAACCAGGCAGCAGACGCACTAATAATCTCCAAATGGAAATTTCACCAATAACACTACCTGAGGTGAAATGTGCGGTGTTGAAGATAGTCCCCAATAAGGCCCCTGGTCTTGACAAGATTATGGGATACTTTTGCAAGGGGGAGGCTGAGATTTGGGTTTCTTATTTTGTAATTTTATTGAATGCCATCTTATTAGGGGGCCCCCTCTACCGACGGCGGGGGCAGAGATATTCCCAATACACAAGAAGGGCTCTCTATCAGATCCACGTATCTACCGACCGATCAGTCTTCTTGATTGTTCACAAAAGCTATTTGGTAGTTATTCTGGAGCACATGTTAACTTGGATTGAGAATACAGGAATCCTATCTCCCCTTCAGGAGGGGTTTAGGAAATGGACCAGTATGGTGGATCAGGTTTTCAGACTCCAGCTTCTCTATTGGAAAATAGTGACACTTGGAGATGGTCAACTTTACGTTGCCTTTGTCTGTTTCCATTCAGCATTTGCTTTGGTACTGAGGGAAACACTCTGGAGTTTTTTGGCAGACATGGGGTTCCCAGGTGACCTTCTTCCATAATAAAACAGTCATAACTATGCACGGATCCAATGTGTAAAGCGGGGTGAGATTACTGAAGCTTTCCCTGTTAATAGAGGAGTAAGGCAGAGGTGTGTCTTGGCTCCAACTCTTTTCACACTGTATGTCAATGACTTGATAGCATTCTTGTCTATGTGCAATAGGGACCTACTCGACCTGGCCAATATCAAGACCACTGGTTTCATGTTCGCCGATGATACCCTACTACTATCAAAATCTCCAATAGGGCTACAGAAGATTTTAGATCGTTTTGTGAGTTTTTGTTCCCAAACGGGACTCAAAATGAATGAAGTCAAAACCAAGTATATGGTTTTGAATCTGTACCCTAGTATGAGACCAAATCCAATATTGCTAGGGACCCATCTGGAGCAGGTCCAGGTATTTCAGTACCGGGGCCTGACCTTGACAGAACAGCTTGATTGGACCCGACATACAGCCAAAACCCAAGCTTAGATTGACGCTAAATACAGGGGCTTTGATTAGAGTGTTAAATAGGTCTGGTTTTGGTCCAGTAGCTCCAGTGATTCAGATATACAAGCAGCAAATGTTTGGCTCATCCCTGTAAGGAGCTGAGCTATGGGGCCATAAGGATAAAGGGATATTGCAAACAGTGGAAAATCGTTTTCTGCGTCAGGTGGTAAGCCTGCCTACTAGCACCCTATAAATTCCCATTAGGTTAGATATGGATGTTAGGCCAATATCAGAAGTGGTAGGTGTCAGGCCACGGAAGAGCTTGGGGCTACCGGGAGGAATTGGAGGAGGTTTTGGCCATCCCCGGTTCAGGAAGTATTCCCTGGGTCAGATATGTCTAGGTGACCCTTGTAAAGATAGGCTGTGGCAATCTTTTGGACCGAGCCCCGGAAATCTTCAACAATTAGTGAATTGTCTTTGAAAATGAAATATAGGCAATTTAATGGACTGCAAGTTGTCTACACATGCCTCACATGGTACTTTCACTGATACATTTCTTTTATTTAGGGATGTTTATAAATTCAAATGTTTTTTTAAATGAGCTAGGACCTCCCCTAGCAAGTAAGCTGTACCTGCAATTCAGATATGGCACGCTGCCTCTCGCTTCCTTTTCTGCCAAGTGGGGGTGCTCATCTGCAGATGGAGGGAGTTTAGGCCCAGTGTGTGGCTTAAATGTGGAGAATGAGGGGGCATACTCTTTTTTGCCCTACTTATTGCTGGGTAAAACGCAAATGGCTCACACTTATTTGTCGTGACTTTGGAATGAGAAACCTCACTGTGGTCTAGTGAATTCTAAGAACAGATGTTGCTCAGAGTAGTCTTTGCTGTGCCTCGTTACAAAATAACAATGTGGAAAATTTGTCAGAAGCTGTGCACAAGCTAGAACCTTTCCAAATGTTTGGTTTCTATGAGCTGGAAGTCGCTTAGGATCTAAATAAAAGGGCTCTTATCTTATTCCTCCCCGGATATGTACTGTTTTATCTTGCATTGTATCAATTTGAATAAGTAGAAGCTCTACCTCTCAATAATTTATGTGCTAGGGTTATTTATTGCCATTTGGACAATGATTTGCACTGGTTTGATTCTTGTTTTATCTATTTATATTTATTGATATCCTGCAATTTTGATCAATTGAACTACTATGTATATATTTTATTATTCTTGTTTTAAAGTTTTTTTATATTTGCTGCTTTTATGGCAATTTGCCAAAATAAAGTATTCTAATGATGATGAAATACAACATCTCCAAAGCAAAAAGGGAGGCCTTATTGATGAAATAGTAACAGTCAAAGTCATCTGAGAAAGGAGGTGCCATAGTGGTGCAGAATACTACAGATTATGAGACAGTAATTGTTTCCCAATTGTTTATCGGGATAAGTTACATCAAACTCAACTCTGACCCCACAAAGGAAGTGACAGACCTGATCATGAGGGTGAAAGATGTGGGGGAAGGAAGGCTACCTTAATGAATTGGAGTATGATTTTCTGTACAAAAAGCATTCACAAACTCCCACCATTTATACTCTCCCTGAGATCCACAAGTATGTGGAGAAGCCACCCAGTCGTCCTATAGTGTCAGGGTGTGGCTCAATATTAGAACCACTGTGTAAATATGTAGATTTCGTTCTTAGACCCAATGTAGAAGCCACCAAGGCGTAGCTGAGGGGCACCATGGAAACTATAAAATTAATTGATAATCTAGCATTCAACCCTATTCAAAGTATTCTAGTGACTATGGATATCACATCTCTACACTAACATTCCTCGAAGACCAGCCTTGGAAGTAATTAGGGAAGTCCTAAACAAAAGACCACAATCACCACAGGTACCCACCACCTTTATAATTGAACTGCTTGAGATTGCCATGACAAAGAATTTCTTTTACATCCAAGATGATTACTATTTACAGACCAAGGGAGTCGTGATAGGGGCAACTTTTGCACCGGCCCATATACATGGATCATTTTGAAGGCCAGTACATACATGAGTTAGGAACACCATATTTTTAACATCTCCCCCCTCCATGGAAGTGCTACATTGATGATGCACGGGCAGTGAAGAAAACCGTTTGGAATTTCGTGAGTGGCTAAATGAAACATCTTGGGATATACAATTCACTATCCTGTACAGCTCGGAGGCTATAGATTTCCTAGACATTACGATTAAAGTGGAAAGTGCTCATTTATATACCACCGTTATTAGAAAGAACAGTGAGAGAAATACTCTCCTACAATACTCTGGTCATCACCCCAAAAACCTAAGGGATAATCTATCCTACGGGCTTCCTCCACCTTCGGAGGAACTGCTCACGTAACCCTGATTATTTCCGGGAGTCGGAGGAGTGGTTGAAACGTTTGGTAGACAGGGTTAGGAGTCTAGTGAAAAAGGAGCGTAAAAAGACATGGTTTTGCCCCAGAGACACTTTACTTGACCCTATAAAACGTACAGACTCAACCAGCAATAGTATGACGTGTCACAACACTTTGCACACGTCGCAGTGAAATAAAGAAAATCATCAATAATTATTGGACATTGATTTCTGATGAAATATATATATATATATATATATATATATATATATATATATATATAAAACCTTCCAATACACTCAATCAAGAGACAGAAGAATATTAATGATTATGTGGTTCGCTCTCTTTTAAGTGAACCTCCTAACCCTTTTTTTTCACTATGGAATCTACCACAGATTGTAGGGCATTTTAAGTGTGGGAATTGCATGGCATGTCCCTTAACTTCAGAGACCAGGACTTTCCAATAAAATGAACAAATGTACACATTCAGAGAACACACCAACTGTGAAAGTAAAGACATCATCTATGTGATTAAATGTCCATGTGATTTACTCTATGTGGGACAAACTAGGCAGAAGGTGAAGGCACTCATTTTGCAACATTGCGGCCGCATTAGAGGCAAGGTTCAGGGGGTTCCTTTGGTAGATCCTTTCACAGCTTTGAACCATCAGGTGGAGAGTATACAACTGTTGGTGACTGTGAAGATTAGCAGAAATCTGCAGGGTGACAAATTGCTAACATTCTTAATCTATGTGAATGTAAATGGATTCACCTTTTGAGTAGCCCAGAGTTTAAATGAATATGAAGAAGAAAGATCCAGACAGGTGCCATGTTTGACGAATAGATAATTCCCTTATGCCTCCTGGTACTCACTGTGAATCTAAGTGTTAATGAGTATGTGATTACCCTCATGCTGTGAGATTATTGATGTGTTTCAGTGCAATTATATATGTCAAACTTTATGTACTGGTTTCCATGTAAGACAATTGGGGCTTTTTTTATATATATATTGTACTTCTTAAGCACTCCAGATGTTTCCATCATTTAGTATCCGGTACAACTCTAGGAGGACTATCTGGCTCTGTAATATAGGGGCGCAAGCTTCTAGTAACACGAGACCTGCAGGGTTCACATTAGATGAGTTACATAGTTCCTTGCATTTGTAATGAGCGAGCCGTTTTGCATACTCCGGACCTTTTTGCAATCGAGCTATTTATGTTTATTTATACAAAGAACATTTTGACTGCCATTGGGTTAAAGTATCATGCAGCACTGACGCTGGCTAGCATTCCGCACTTGCCGATATCGACGTGCACACTGACGCTGGAAAAGGGTTGATTTAGACTCTTGAACACAGGTTTTCAAGTTGAGGCTCGTGAGAGCAGTAAAGTAAGAGGTCCCCGCTGCCGAGGTGAGTTATCTGCTTTGGCTATTTTAACAAAGCGGAGGTGCATCATTTGGTGGTCTTAAGACTAAACACAATATTTTGTTATTTTTTACTCTCATAGCAGGGGCGTAGGAGACAATAAATTTCTGGGGGGGACAGGGACAGCCTTGGGGACTTTCAATCAACCCTATACAAATTGCTCGTTGTTTACAAACTGCAGGCTTCGATAAATATACACAATCATATATATTGGAAGTGAAATAGGGAGAAAGGAAGGCATGTTTTCACAGTCTGAAAGTATCTTTTATTGTTATTTACATTCACAAAGTAATTAGCTCAAATGTGAAAATAACATGTTGATTAACCTTGCATCTTCATGCACCAAGCAAATAAAGGGAGGGTAAAAAGGAAGAACATACCCTTTGCGCCCCACACCCATCATGCCCTTCACCTCATGCCAATTGGAACCTCACTGGAGAGATCAAAAACGATTAGGTACAACAGTAGTAAACTGTGCTCGGAAACCAGAGTTCTAATAACACCTCTACTCCTGTGTGTGATCTTGGGAAGCTCAGCTCCACATCAGTCATAACTAGAAGCAGTTCAACTGAAGACATTCTTGGAGTTACAGGCTATATAAACATGGATTCTCTAATCTCTGTATAAACTGCAGTCACTAATTTCTTTAGAAACGGCTGTTTGTGATGCACCAAGTCACTGCGTGTAAAGAAAAGACATTCACTGATTATAAATAAAAGACATCAGAAAATGACTATGATAGGGTTATTACAGTCGAGTTCTGACATTACAATGCCTTCTGCCAGAGCTAGCAGCCAAGATAAAAGGCAGATCAGGTCACAGAGCATAACTAATGCAGCTGTTTAAAGCAAAAAATGGAATGTTGCTTTTCTTCTGCTCTACTTTAATAGCTTGGAATGACAGAAGCTATGCACTAAGTTTTAAGTGGTTTGTGGGAAAGTTGGTGGTGTGACCATGTATTATATGTGGTAAAATACCCCTGTGTACATAAGGATATTGCAAGTCACCTTAAAGTTCATACCTTATAAACAAGCATTGGCATAGCCAATAGGTCTTGCCTATGCAAGTTCTATTGCCTTTGCCAATGTGTTTTAGCCATGCTGTACACTAGTGAGACTACTATTCAGCATGGCTCAAAGTTAATGGCATAAAGGAGAATGATGTGTCATCGACTGTTGTGGCGTAGTATCATGGAGTAAGCAGAGTGTCCTAGAATAGACCAGTAAACTAACTTTAAAGGAACAGGGGTCCCTTGAATAAAATGCAACACCACTCCCATAAACAATGATACTAAAGTAGTATGCAAATGGAATGTTTTATGCTTTTATTCAATCAAAATATAAAAGATCAAATGTAGTGGGAAAACATCAACAGGGGAAATCGAGAAAGACTGGTGTTCGGGCATTACACAAGTTATCTGGATGACCCAATGTCACCAATTACAAGAAAATGTAAAAAGTAACCTATATAGTACAGTGGTTTGGAGGAGGCTGGCCTGGTTTGTAGTGGGTACCTATGGTACTTACACCTTATACCACGTCCAGTTATCCCTTATTAGTGAAATGTAGGCAGTGTCTAGATGCAAGGCTCTCTAGGGGTAGCTGTAGCCAAGGCTTATCTAGGAGACATGCAAAGCTCATGCAATACCACTGTAGTCACACAGTACTCACACACATGAAAGAAAATACTCAGTGTTACAAAAATAAAGGTACTTTATTTTAGTGACACAAATGCTAAAAATACCATAGAGACTATACTCCCTTAGGAGATAAGTAATACACCAATTATATACATTAGTATGCAGCAATAGCAATACAAACTGTTAGAAAACAGTGCAATTAGTGAAAATCAGAATGGTTAGAAATGGGCCTAGGGGAAACACAAACCATATACTAAGAAAGTGGAATGTGAATGTAGGTTTCCCACCTAGGCAAGTGTGGTGTGTAGAGGGGCGCTGGGAGTATTAGAAAACACCTAAGGTAAGTAACAGAACCCACCTCCGAGCCCAGGAAAGCAGGAGTAAATCACAGTAACTTTCTTAGAACACACAAGAACACGAGAAAGAAGATAATGCAAGAACCAGAAGATACTTCAAGACACAAAGGGGGTCATTCTGACCTCGGCGGTAAAAGGCTCTTACTGCCGGTCAGAAGACCGCCATTCTACCGCCGCGGCCGCGGTAAACCGCCACAGTCATTCTGACCCACAACTGCCAAGCCGCCAAAAACCCGACATCACGGAAGGCCGCCTCATCAGCGGTCAGCGATAAACTGGAGATGACCAAACCTCCACCGTCACGCCAACACAAACACGCCCATGCCATTACGACCCACGAATCCACGCGGCGGTCTTTCAACCGCGGTATTCCATTGGCGGTACACACCGCCGCGGTCAAAATACACACCCAGCTCCAAAACACAGCCACATTGGACAATTTGAAATACACACACCTGATACACATACAAACACCACTCCCACACATCCAATCAACTATAAAACACACACCCACATCACCCACAAACCCCCACTACTAGAAATTCGGAGAGAAGGCGAGAGAGAGAGAGAGAGAGCACAGCTATCGAAAACCCCAACACACACAGGAACACAACATCATCACCCACACTACATCCACGCACAAAACACCACACACCACCACACACACCACACTCATCACCACAAACACCACCCCACACCACCCCATGGCACCCCAAAGACACCCCAGGTTCTCGGACCAAGAACTCAGGGTCATGGTGGAGGAAATAATTAGGGTAGAGCCCCAGCTATTCGGCACACAGGTGCAGCACACCACAATAGCCAGGAAGGCGGAGCTATGGCAAAGGATCGTCGACAGGGTCAACGCTGTGGGACTGCATCCCAGAAACCGGGAAGACATCCGAAAGCGCTGGAACGACCTACGGGGGAAGGTGCGGTCGATGGTGTCAAGACACAACATCGCTGTGCAGAAGACTGGCGGCGGACCCCCACCCACTCCACCCGAATTCACAGCATGGGAGCAAGAGGTCTTGAACATCCTGCATCCTGAGGGCCTCGCTGGAGTAGTCGGAGGAATGGACTCTGGTAAGTCTAATCTCAACTACCTTACCCCCCCAACCACCAGCATGCCAACCCACACCCCCACCCTCACCCCCAACCCCCCAGCACACATCCTCCCTGCCAATGTCTCACCAGCACAACCCACCCAACACAACACCAATCCCTGAATGCCAACACAAACCATGGACACCCATCACCTAAGCATGACCACTGCACATACCCATCCCCCCCCACAAACCACCCTCACAACTCCTCCCACAAGGGAATGCCAGCACTGGGGGACAAGGGCACCCACAAATCGCACGCCATGGCACACACAGAAGCAATAACCATACTCTTTTACCCCTGCAGGGCCCGAACGCCAACACACCGGCCAGGAGGGTCCAGATTTGTCCATCCCGCCCCCAGAACAGGCCCCCAGTGATGACAGCAGCTCTGTCGACCTAGAACCTGATGACCAGCCCGGACCATCGGGGACCTCTGGACAGTCGGTTCCCCACACACAGACACAGGCCACAGCAGACCCAACCCCCTCTGGGAATACCAGCACAGCTCCCACCCAGCGGGCCCATGCCTCTGTCTCCAGGACGCGTCAATCAGCGGTGTGTCCGCCACTACAGGGCACCCAGGCTGACCCACCACCCCAACAACAACAGGGACCTGGGGGCAGTGGTAGTGGGCACACCGTCCAGGGGACAGAGGCCCGGGGAAACAGGGGAACTGGGAGGGCTGCTGTGCGAGAGGGGGTGGACCGGCCCAGGGAACCCACTCTCCAAAAGGCCCTCACCACCATCATGGGAGCATACCACCACTCCCAGGAGACGATGGCGACGGTACTGGCCAAGTTCCAGGAGATCCAGGCACAGCAGGAGGAACGGTACATGGGGTTCAGAGACGAACTCAGGAACATCGGTTCCGCAATGGGGACCATCGTCCTGGCCCTCAACCAGATAGTCACCACATTGCGGGACCATGTGGCACCCCAAAGGGCCCCTGTCCCTAGCCCGGACCACGAACAGCCTACCACCTCTGCCGGCGCTAGTGGACAGGAGGCCCCCACACAACGACAGGCCACCAGAACCCCACCTCCTGCTGAAGATCAACCACCCCGCAAGCGGAACCTGAGATCACACAAGAAGACAGAGTAGGATGCCAAGACCCCCGCCTGCATAAGATACCCCCTGATGTCATCCCACTGTCCCACATTGTCACCCTGTCCAACCTTGCACTGCCCCTGCTCCATCCTTCCACAGGCATATGGACAATGCACCTGTGCGACTGAGAACTGGACTCTGCCATGGACATTACTCCACCCCCACCCATCACCGTTTTACTATCATGGACCCATATGCAGCACTTAAAATAAATCACCAATTACACTTCAAAAATCAGGAGTCTGCTTGTATTCTTTACAAATGTATTACACATAACGGTGCAATAATGTTCAGTCACATTGTGATGACAACATACCAATGTCTATAAGCATTAGTCCATGGGCAAACAAAGCAGCAGTCACGCTGTGGGCCATACAGCTCTGAAAAGGGAAGGGAAAGTCAAAAATCAGTTAAAAGGAACTGGGGGGAAACACAGAAAGTAGAGATGCAGGAGGGCAGAAGTAAATGTAAAAAGGCGTGGGTGATTCTTACCTGTGTGCTACTGAAAATACTGTTGTATAACTGTGTCCCTGTTGTCCGTGTCGTCCCCGTCGTCTTCCTCCTCTTCACTCTCCACAGGCTCCACAGCTGCTACAACACCACCATCTGGACCATCCTCCTGCAGGAAAGGCACCTGGCGTCGCAATGCAAGATTGTGAAGCATACAGCAGGCCACGATGATATGACACACCTTCTTTGGTGAGTACATTAGGGATCCACCTGTCATATGCAGGCACCTAAACCTGGCCTTCAGGACCCTGAAGGTCCGTTCTATAATCCTCCTAGTTTGCCCATGTGCCTCATTGTAGCGTTCCTCTGCCCTGGTCTGGGGATTCCTCACTGGGGTCAATAGCCAAGGCAGGTTGGGGTAACCAGAGTCACCTATTAGCCACACACGGTGTCTCTGTAGCTGTTCCATCACATAAGGGATGCTGCTATTTCGCATGACATACGCGTCATGCACTGATCCAGGGAACTTGGCATTTAGATGGGAGATGTACTGGTCAGCCAAACAGACCACCTTGACATTCATCGAATGGTAATTTTTTCTATTTCTGTACACCTGCTCATCGTCTTTTGGGGGTACTAAAGCCACATGGGTCCCATCAATGGCACCAATGATGTTAGGGATATGTCCAAGGGCATAGAAATCACCCTTCACAGTGGCCAAATCACCCTCCTCAGGGAAAACAATGTATCTCCGCATGTATTTCATCAGGGCAGACAACACTCTGGACAAAACCTTAGAAAACATAGGCTGAGACATCCCTGATGACATGGCCACTGTTGTCTGAAAAGACCCACTTGCCAAAAAATTGAGTACTGACAGAACCTGCACCAGAGGGGGAATCCCTGTGGGTTGGCGGATGGGGGACATCAGGTCAGGCTCCAGCTGGGCACACAGTTCATGTATAGTGGCTCGGTCAAGTCGGTATCGAAGTATAATATGTTGTTCTTCCATTGTCAACAGGTCCACCAGCGGTCGGTACACGGGAGGATTCATCCTTCTCCTCGCAAGTCCCAGCGGACGGTGCCTAGGAAGGACAACATGGAGCACAGAGTCAAGCAACCCACAGGTACGTTCACCCAGCTTGCACAGTACACGAATCGCCATGCATTGAAATGCTTGTATGAGTGGCAATGCAAGGCCTAGGCCTGTGTGACGCAGTAGCAATTAAGCCATGTGGGCCCTTGTAATGGCGGCTGCCTGACCTGAGAAGTGTGACAGTGGGATATGAGGTCAACGCGCTGGCGTGGCACACCGTGGCGGTAGGCGGTCGAAGACAGCAGTGCGAAGGCGCATTGGTTAACATTGAACCCTATGGGTCTCAGGAGCCAATGACGATGTGCGCCGGCGGTCGCGGTACGCACCGCCGCGGGCGTGACCGCCATTTTCTATCTGCTTAACCACTCGAGACCTGACCATCCACAGGAGAGGACCTATACTGCAAGTGCTGCTGTGACCTCGGTCTGGAAGAGACAATGGCTGCTGCGACTGGGGAAAGGGCCCCTGCCTTCACTTCAGAAGAGTTGGAGAAACTTGTGGATGGGGTCCTGCCCCAGTATGCGCTACTCTACGGTCCTCCAGACCAACAGGTAAGTACACTGGGTGCACGTTGAATGGGCTATGCCTGGTTTGTGTATGGTGGATGTAAGATGGTGGGGTGGGGAGCGAATGAGGAGTGCAAGGCACGACAGATGGGAGCATGTGCCACATGGCAGGGTGGGGAGGGGGGGCAATCACATCTAACATGCAGAAAAATGCTGAAAATTCCTTTCCCACCCTGTACATGTCAAATAGGTCAGCGCCCATCAGAAAGTTGACATTTGGCGTGCCATCGCCAAGGAAGTCCGGGCCCTGGGGGTCCACAACAGACGGGGCACCCACTGCCGAAAGAGGTGGGAGGACATCCGCCGCGGGACCAGGAAGACCCCAGAGTCACTGCTGGGGATGGCCTCCCAACGTAGGAGGGGTGCCAGTCGTACCTTGACCCCCCTGATGTCCCGGATCCTGGCGGTGGCCTACCCCGATTTGGATGGGCGCGTGAGGACATCACAGCAGACACAAGGGGGTGAGTACCAGCACATTCTGCTATCTTTACACGCAGTGGAGGCGTCTGGGTGGGGGAGGAGGGCTGTGGGTGACATCAGGCCAGGGCGATTTCTGTAGTGTAGTCCCCTCCTTTAGGCATGGCCCTGTGCCCCCGCCCCCCACCTCTGTAGGGTGCCAAGTACAGCAATCGATGGTCCAGCATCACCCATGTGCGCATTTGTTGTCCATAGACCTGTTGGCCTAGTCACAAGTACTGAGTAGTGTACCCCTATTGCGCGGCGTAGTGCATGAGGCTCCTGTGTCTGTCCTCTCCGCCAACGGTGTTGACAATGCATGCACTCAACCTGTTTTTATTTCTCCCCCCACCCTTTTTCTTTATCTTCTTGTGCATGTGTGCATTAGCATCATCAGGCGGAGGAGAATTGGCATCGGAGCACGAGGGAGCTGCAACTCACAAGGCCCCGGTGGGCCATGGTACAGACACCGAGGTCACCAGTGATACAGAGGGCGAGGGGAGCACCACAACGGGGACCCGTGGTGACACCAGCGACACCGACACGTCCTCGGAAGGGAGCTCCCTAGCGGTGGCGGCAACATCCGGGCCCCCCGCCTCTACAGGTACAGCCGCCACCCAGCGCACCAGCTCCGCCCTCCCAGCAGCCCCTCAGCCTTCGCTCCGTGCCCGCTCGCCCAAGAAGGCGGGCATCTCCTTCGCCCCAGGCACCTCAGGCCCTGCCCCTGTTACCCCTGCTGCCCTCAGTGAGGAGGTCATTGACCTCCTACAGACCATCATTGTTGGGCAGTCTACCCTTTTGAATGCCATCCGGGGGTAGAGAGGGAGGTGCATCGGAGCAATGCATACCTGGAGGGCATTCATTCGGGTCAGGCTGCCCATCAACAATCGTTCAATGCTCTGGCCTCAGCACTGACGGCAGCCATTGTCCCTGTTTCCAGCCTCCCTCTTCTAACTGCCTCCACCCTGTCTCTGTCTCCTGTTCCTCAGCCTATCCCATCCACACCATCAGACCAGCCTGCACACACCTCAACAACCAAGGGCAGCTCATCCAGACATAAGCACCACAGATCACACAAGCATTCACCCAAGCAACACCCAGATGCAGACATGCCAACAGTCACTACCACCTCTGTGTCCCCCTCCTCCTCGTCTCCCCCCTCCCTCCCTGTGACGTCTCCACTCACACCTGCATGCACACCACCATCAGCCAGTACTTCCATCACCAGCACACCCTCCAGTACAGTCCGCACACGTGCAGTCACCACCCCCACTGCCATTTACACGTCCCCTGTGTCCTCTCCCACTGTGTCTGTCACCCCCTCTTCCAAGACACACAAACGCAGGCAGCCACCCACCCAACAGCCAACCACCTCACGACAGCCTACGTCACAAGCACCTGCACCCAAAGACAGCACACCTGACTCTCCTACAACCACATCCTCTTCCTCCACTCCCATACCCACTACACCTACCCTTTACATTGGTCCTAAAAAACTTTACCTCTCCAAACTTAACCTCTTTGCCCCACCTGACCCACCCCCTCCATCTGCTAAGAGTCCCAAGAGCACCTCAGCCACCACCAGCCCTGCTTCAAGTGTCACCATTGTGTACGGGTTTTGGAGTCCACCCTTTCCCAGCACTGATACAGCGGCCAGCAGCAAGGGGACAGCCAGCCCCCCCCCTGGAAAGAGGACCCGTAAAATCAAGGGCCGCCGCGAGAAGACTGACACGGCTGCCCCCAAGGAGCAAAGTCCTGGGCCGTCACCTGCCACAACATCCAGGGGAGGCAAGGGCCAGAGAGCCTCATCGAAGGAGGGCAAGGGCAGCAGGGCGGAGAAGTCAGCCAGCAGGGGCGCGGACCAGGAGGGCCCCACAAGCCCCATCCCGGGTGTGAGGGAGGACACCCACGGGCCCAGGACTCCGTCACAGAAGGGTCCAGCAACTGCACGGTCGGAGGGCGACTAAGCAGGGAGTCCTGGCCAGGTCTGGCTCCCTTGAATGACTGGACAAGCACCGCTGAAGAGGGCCCCGCCGTGAAGAAAGGCACCGCTGAAGAGGGCCCCACCGTGAAGAAAGGCACCGCTGAAGAGGGCCCCGCCGTGCAGAAAGGCACCGCTGAAGAGGGCCCCGCTGTGAAGAAAGGCACCGCTGAAGAGGACCCCGCCGTGAAGAAAGGCACCGCTGAAGAGGGCCCCGCCGTGCAGAAAGGCACCGCTGAAGAGGGCCCCGCCGTGAAGAAAGGCACCGCTGAAGAGGGCCCCGCCGTGAAGAAAGGCACCGCTGAAGAGGGCCCCGCCGTGCAGAAAGGCACCGCTCCGCTGGGCCCTTCCTGTTAAGCACCGCTCCGCTGGGCCCTTCCTGTCAAGCACCGCTCCGCTGGGCCCCGCCGTCTCAAGCACCGCTCCGCTGGGCCCTTCCTGTCAAGCACCGCTCCGCTGGGCCCCGCCGTCTCAAGCACCGCTCCGCTGGGCCCTTCCTGTCAAGCACCGCTCCGCTGGGCCCTTCCTGTCAAGCACCGCTCCGCTGGGCCCTGCCGTCTCAAGCACCGCTCCGCTGGGCCCTTCCTGTCAAGCACCGCTCCGCTGGGCCCTGCCGTCTCAAGCACCGCTCCGCTGGGCCCTTCCTGTCAAGCACCGCTCCGCTGGGCCCTTCCTGTCAAGCACCGCTCCGCTGGGCCCCGCCGTCTCAAGCACCGCTCCGCTGGGCCCTTCCTGTCAAGCACCGCTGCGCTGGGCCCCGCCGTCTCAAGCACCGCTCCGCTGGGCCCCGCCGTCTCAAGCACCGCTCCGCTGGGCCCTTCCTGTCAAGCACCGCTCCGCTGGGCCCTTCCTGTCAAGCACCGCTGGCCCATTGACAGTGCCGGTCTGTGTCGAGCTAGTGTTCACGCTGCACTCGGGGCACCCTGCCTCCTCCATGACCAGTGGAGTCTGTAATCCACCTGATGGACTGTGGCTTTGCACTCCCCAGGATGGCACAGTGGGCATGGTGGCCCCTTCGTGGTTCTGGCATCGTGGACCCCTGTGGCTGAGGTGCCCCCCCTTCCCTTCCCCCTGAGGTGCCTGTAGTTTTGTCATCTGATGCCCCAGCAGTGTTCTCTCCAACGGACTCAGGTCTCCTGTGTGGGCTTTGCCCATGTGTTTGGTACACATTGGCCCACGGACTGTGGATATTTGACACACTGAGCAGGACTTATTGACTTTGTACATAGCTTTCGCACTGTTCATGATTTTTGCTTTGATATTTCCTAACGATAATTTTCCATGACTTCAATTAACCTAATTTTACATAAATTTAATTTAAAATTATATTATGTCTTTGCATTTTTCAGGGGGATTTGGGGGGAGTCACTCAGTTGTTGCTCTGCATTGGTATGTTGATAGTTGGGGGGGGGGGGACTATGTGTGTGCCCGTAACCTTTCGTCCTCCCCCCTCCCCTGTGTCGTAGGTGCAGTACTCACCGTTGTCTTCTGCGCCGGAGTTCGTACTCGTGGTAGGTGAGCTGGTAGGATGTTTAATTCGGGTTCCATGCTGTCCTCCGTCCTCGTGGAGTGTATAGAGGTGAGCGTTTTCCCGTTCGTAGTCTGTTTCCGCCGTGTTTTTATCGGCGGGGCTCCCGCCCTGGAAAAGGTGGCGGATTGGTGAGTTGTGATACTGTGGGCGGTACATTGTCTGCCGCCTGCCTGTTGGCGGTGACCGCCGCACTGTTTGTCTGTCCCGCAGTGGCGGTCGGAGTGTTAAAGTGGCGGGCTGTGTTGGCGGTTCCCGCCAGGGTCAGAATTCCATTTTTTTAACCGCCAGCCTGTTGGCGGGTTGGCCGCCGCTTTATCACCGACCGCCAGGGTTGGAATGACCGCCAAAGTGTGGATTCCTGGACCTAAAGACCTGTGGAATAATGGGTCTAAGTCCAAGAAGCACAGAAAAGTCCCGGGAGGACAGGAGCCCCTGCTAACCCGAATCAAGGTGCAAAAGAAGAGCCACTGGTGAAGAACAGTCAGTACTGCACCCAAGAAGATGGATGTGGGTTTGTGGTCGGTGCAGATGATATCCCACACCAGATGGATGATTGCAGTCTGGTTTGCATCGCTGGATTCCACCAACAAGCCTTGGCACAGGCAAAGCTCATGGTTAGCGGAAAATGGCACTGCCCGGGACCAGGAGGAGTCAGAGGGGGCTCTCAGCAACTCAGAGAGCCCACAGAATACCAGCCAACGCACACAGGAGTCCCCCAGCATGGGGACAAAAGAGTTGCAAAAGGAGGCCCACGCAGCACAAAAACAAAGGATCCCACGCCGCCAGAGAACCACTCAGAAAGCTGTGCGTCTGCATCTCAGGAAGGAGTGCTGGGGGCCGGAGCTACATTGTGCACAAATAATTTCATAGAAGGATGCCAACAAGCCTTGGCAACTGAAAAACACGTGGTGCACAGGGGTACTGTCTTGCGTGGAAAGGCAAGCTCTTACCTCCACCAAAGTTGGACAGTAGGACGTCAGGACCATCGGGACCACTTCAGTCCACCACCCGTGATGCAGGATCCATGCAACTCGTCAGGAGAGGGGACCCATGCAGATGATCATCGTTGCAGAGAGGTGCCTGCTGAAGCAGGAGAGTGACTCCTTCACTCCAAGGGAGATTCGTTCATTCTTCTGGTGCAGACTGAAGACAGGCTGTCCTCTGTGGATGCACGACCGGGAAACAGTTGCATTTGCTGGCAAGAGCTGGAGATACAATGTAGCAGAAGTTGTCTTTGCTTCGTTGTTGCAGTTTGTGGAGTTTCTTGGAGGGTCCAGATGCAGTTTCTTCGGTGAGAAAGTGAAGTAAGGATGCAGAGGATTCCTGCTGGAGTCTTGCAATCTGAATCTGAAGAACCTCCCAAAGGAGAGACCCTAAATAGCCCTGAAAGGAGGATTGGTCAGCTAAACAGGTAAGCACCTATCAGGGGATGGCTCTGACACCACCTGCTGGCACTGGCCACTCAGATGCTCCAAGAGTTCGCTGCCAACTTGGAATCCCAGATGGGAAAACCCAGGTACCCTCTGGATGAGCTCTGAGCACTACACCTGGGGTGGTGTTCCAGTTTCGTGCCAGAGCAGGGACTGGGGGTACCTGAACCGATGTAGACTGGATTATGTAAGGAGGACACCAAATGTGCCCTTCAAAGCATTTCCAGTGGCCTGGGGAAGGAAGCTACCCCTTCCAAACCTATTTCCAAAGGGAGAGGGTGTAACACCCCTCTCCCAAAGGAAATCCTTTGTTCTGCCTTCCTGGGCTTGAGGTTCTCAATAGGAGGGCAGAAACCTGTCTGAGAGGTGGCAGCAGCTGGGGCTGCCTGGAAAACCTCAGAAGGCTGGAATGGCAATACTGAGGGACCTCTAAGGAGCCCCAGGGTGCATGAAATCATACAACCAATGCTTGCAAAAGCCTTGGGGTATGATTCCAACATGTTTGATACCAAACATACCTATGTTCGGAGATACCATTATGTAGCTGGGAATAGGTAGTGACCTATTTCCAGTACACGTGTAAAATGGCATCCCGCACTCCTGAAGTCTGGGAAATGGTCCTGGAGGTCGTGGGGGCACCTCTGCTAGTGCAGGGGTGCCCTCACACACAGGTACTCTGCACCCTGCCCTCAGAGCTGGAGGGCCTGCTATAGGGGTGACTTATAAGTGACCTGGTGCAGTGTAACTGGCAGTGAAAGGGTGCATGCACCTTTTCACGCAGGCTGCAAAGGCAGTTCTGCAGAAGCCTTTGCATGGGCTCCCTATGGGTGGCAAAAGAAATGCTGCAGCCCATAGGGATCTCCTGGAACCCCAATGCCCTGGGTACCTAAGTACCATATACTAGGGACTTATAAGGGGGCACCTGTATGCCAATCATGGGTGAAATACTGGGTTACGAGTATGCAACAACCATAATTTAAGGGAGAGAGCATAACTACTGGGGTCCTGATTAGCAGGATCCCAGTAGACACACTCAAACACACTGGCAAACAGGCCAAATGTGGGGGTAACCAAGCTAGAAAGAGGCTACTTTCCTACAAGGTTAGCATCCACAATAATGATTTACAAGCTTTTATACACCCACCTTTACATGAATGACTCAAATAGTGAATCAAGAAGTCATTATCTCATAGTACCTAAGCTTATGCCAACTTATGTACAATATCACAAATTCAAGTCAATGTACTTTGGCTGACGATATTTCGATCCCCTAGACAAGTATCAGGACCATCCTAAGCCTTTGTTAAGCTTGAGTTAAAAGGGTTACAGAGTGCTTGTAACCAAAACGGCGAAGATAAATCTGACTCACGTCTCATATGAGTGACAAGGCAATCAATGGAGATCTGAATCTCTAATCAAGCGCAAATGCCATAAAGTAGTAGTAGAGTGGAGTAGTGTCACAGTGTAATAGAGTGTCAGAGAGTGGAGTGGCAGAGTGTCGTAGAGTGGAAAGGCATAAATAAGAGTGAACTGGAGTAGAGTGAAGTAAAGTAACGTGAACTAGCATAGCGAAAGTTGGGTAGAGTGTTGTTGAGCATAGTACAATGTTGTATAGTGGAGTGGCATAGAAGGTTGTGCAGTGGCGTTGAGTAGAGTATCGTAGATTGAAGTGGCATAGAGTGGTGTGGAGTGGCATAGAGTGGAGTGGAGTGGCGTATAGGGAGTTGTGTAGGGAGTTACAGAGTGGAGAAAGTGTTAGAGTTGAATGGAATAGAGTGTCAGAGTTTAGTATCATGGAGTGTAATGTCAGAGTGAAGTGTCATAAAGTGGAGTTGGGTGGTCTAGAGTGAAGTGGCATAGAGTACAGTGGTGCAAAGTAGATTGGTGTAGAGTGTGGTGGTATGGAGTGCGTTGGTTTTGAGTAAAGTGGTGAAGAGTGCATTGACGAAGACCTCACTGGTTTAGCGTACAGTGCAGTAGTGTAGAGTGGTGAAGAGTAGAGGGGAGCAGAGTGGAAAGGGAGCAGCATAGATTGCAGTGGTTCAGAGTGCTGTGTCATAGAGTGATGCGGTGCATGGTAGAGTAGAGTGGTGCAAGGTAGAGTAGACTGGTGTAGAGTGCAGTAGAGTGTAGTGGCATATAGTACATTGGTGTAGAGTGGCATATAGTTGAGCGGTGCAGAGTAGCGTGCCATGGTGTGGAGTAGAGAGGAGTATAGTTCAGTGGCAGAGTGCAGTGTTGCAGAGTAGAGTGTCATAAAGGGCAGTGTTGTAGAGTAGCGTGGCATAGAATGCATTGGTGTAGAGTGCAGTGATGTAGAGTGATGCAGAGTAGCGAAGAGTGGCTTAGAGTACAGTGGTGCAGAGTAGAATGGAGTTGCATAGAGTGCTGTGGCATAGAGTAGATTGCTGCAAAGTACAGTATAGTGGTGAAGAGTAGATTGTTGCAGAGTGGAGCATAGTGATGTAGAGTGCAGTAGCCTAGAGCGGTGCAGAGCAGATTGGAGTGGCGCAGGGTACATTGGAGTGGTGCAGGGTAGATTAGACTGGCATAGCATATGGTGGAGTTGCGTAGATTGCAGTGGCATAGAGAAGATGATTTAAAAGTAGAGTGAAGTGCATACAGTGGAGTAGTGTAGAGTAGAGTAGAGTAGAGTAGAAAACAGTGCAGTGGGACAGAGTACAGTGGCATTAAATGGAGTGGTGTAGAGTAGAGTGGCGTGGAGTTCAGTGGCAGAGTGCAATGTTGCAGATTAGAGGGTCGCAGAGTGCTGTGGTGTATTGTAGAGTGGCATAGAGTGCAGTCACCTAGAGTGCTGTGGCGCAGAGTACAGTGGCATTGAAAGCAGTGGAATAGAGTGCTGTGGTGCAGAGTAGATTGGCACAGAGAGCATTGGTTTTGAGTAAAGTGGTGAAGAGTGCAGGGGTGTAGTGTACAGTGGTTAGAGTAGAATAGCATAGATTGCAGTGGCGCAGTGTAGAGTGCTGCAGAGTAGAGTGGTGTAGAGTAGAGTGGTACAGCATAGATTGCAGTGGCGTTGAGTAGCACAGAGTGGAGAAAAGTGGTGTAGGGTGCAGTGGCACAGGGTAGATTGTTTCAGAGTACAGTGAACAAAAGATAGAGAAAAGATAATATACTTCAATATGCTGACGTATGTAACGATAACAACAACATAAATAATAACGCTAGGCATAACGGCCCAAAAAGGAATATGGCTTCTCCCTGTTAGCGACGCTATAATCAAGCCCTTCATTACCTACATAACAAAACATTAAACATAAATGTTAGAAAAATATACCCTTCTAATAGCTAAATTGTTGTGTGAAAAGGTAAAATCTGGGCCCAATCTCGACTTCACTGTTTCACCAACTAGTGTGATCTTAGGCAAATACAAATATTGTGTTTCACAGAGTCTCCTTTCTAGCCTGCAGGCGTCGGGGTGAGTGGGACTCTGTTTCCTCTTTAGATCTTCCTCATTGTCTTGCAGCTCCTCTTGAAGGCGTCCTGTTGCTCTCCTCTTCAAGGCGGCAGGTGATGCAGACAGTAATCATCCAAAACTCTTCTCCTCCTCGTGCCCTTTGTTCTTATGAGCACCTTTAATGCCCACAGCTGTGAACAGGACAAACAATAGGGCAGAGGGCGCAGGGGGCCTGCTGACTCACCTTCATTCTGTTCCCATCAGATTGGAGGATGGTCGGTACAGGGCTATTATAAGTAGCGCTTTTGTGCGCTAATGGCCCTCTAAATAATAGATGTAAAAGGGGAAATTATTTTGTCCCCTTGTCCCTCCCACCTTCGTCCCCCGTGTCCCCCACCCTCCAAAATCTGGGGGGGATACATCCCCCGCATCCCCCACACTTCCTACGCCCATGTCTCTTAGAATTGGATATCTATCTGGGGTGGGGGGGGAGGAGTAGTGTTATCATTTGAATGGACGCTGAGGAGTTATTTAGGCTCTTGAACGCGGAGGTCTGGTGACAGCAGTAGATCACCGGTCCCCGTTGCGGAGGTGAGTTGGCGTTTTACTTTGGCAATTTTAATACATTGGAGGCATACCTTCAGTTGGTCTTAAAATGGACCTCAATACATTGTTATTTATATCCTGCTAGAATTCGTTTCCCCGTCAGAAGGTGTTCTTACTGATTGTACGCGCATAGGTAGGGTGACCAGACGTCCCGGATTTCCCCGGACAGTCCCGGTTTTTAGAGGACTGTCCCGGTGTCCCAACGCTTCTCTTAATTTTAAACAAATGTCCCGGTTTTTGAGACAAAGGTCAGATTATCTAGGAAAGCAAAAGTTCAAGGTATGCTCTCCTTTAACAGACGTCTACAGAGTAAGCAATAATTAAAGTAATTTATCTGTTACTGTCAGGCAACACAGTCCCCTGTCTGCTCCCAGCAGAGAGACGGAGTGGGGGGCAGAGAGAGTTAGGTGGGTGCGGGTTGCGGGTGCAGGGTGGGAAGTCAAGCCATAGCTAATTTTATATGTATAGTCTTGTAAATGCACGTGTGATTATATATATATATATATATAAACACACAAATGTATAGGCACACATTCACAAAATTACGCAAAAAAGTGACATGTCAGATATAAAAGTGACTGAAAAGTCGTTGGTCCTTCCTTTATTTCTGACCTGTCCCGGTTTTTGCTCCTCAAAATCTGGTCACCCTAGCATAGGGGATTGCGCTAAGAGTTACAGAGAAGACTTAAAACGGCATGATGCGTTTTTTCAGAGACGTTCTGGCTATGAGGTGAGTGTGGACTGCTCTCATTCACACTATGGTTTTGTATTGTAAATGTCCTTGTGTTGTTTAACTTGAGCACCATTATTTAACAGTGCTCCCTCCTCCCTCCCTCCACTTTTATAGGACTGAGATTGATTCATTTTCTTGGAGGAGCTGACTGGCTCCCACCGCTTGAGAGAGTTTGACAATTCCCTAGCTACTGGATTGAGCAGTCTAGGTGAGCACTCTACACACATAGTACACACACGTACCGCCGACAGGACCGAACAGGGCCCCCTTCGACTCCTTGGGGCCAACACGCACACAAACAGGGTCTACTGCTCAAAAATGAGGCGCATGGCCTCATGAAACTCCTAAAGTTGGGCAGGGTTGACTCCGGCTCTCAGGAAGTCTGGGAGGCACAGGGCTGGCCCAGGCACAGGTTCAGAGGAACAAGAGAATGCTGACGCTGCCTCGTCACCTCAGTTGAGGAGAAGATTGCTTTGATTCTTGCTTTACTTGTGCCTAACCTTCCTGATCATCCTGAGAACTTGGAATGGGACAGCGATAACTTCAGGCAACATATAGGACCAGGATATGGGGTTTCTCTAGCTGTACACCTATCCAAACTGACGAAAACAGGTTTTATATGAGGGTACTCTCAGCCCCTATATCATCTTCATCTGTGATCTGTCATGAAGAATTGGGTCTGTCATATGTTTAAGATCATATTAGAACACGTCCACCCCTAATGTGGCTAGCATAATGGAGGAATCCAGAGGCCACTCTAACCAGGGGCATTATTATGGATTGTTTTGAGTGTGAGAGGGGACACCGAATTCCAAGGTTAGCAGGAGTGGAGTCCGCCCTCAAGGTCTGCAACATAATTATACAGATCCTGAAAGCATTGTGGACGTACATAAGGAGTTTGTGCAGCAAACCCTGCTTAATTGCGAGCTAACCATGAGACTAAACTAGAACGAGGGAAGCCAACCATGGCAGCTTATCAGAGTATGGCTGCTGTTAACCCTCCTATTAAATGTCTCTAAATAGCGAGGGGGCACTGAGAACGAAGCTTGATGTTCCGATTAAGGGCTGCACGTTAAAATATCTATTGTTTTTTTCATTGGGCTACCAATCAAATCTCGATGTGTGCCATTGAATCTGGAGCTCCACCAGACTATGGAGCATTTTGCACTTGTATGTTAATTTTATTTCATATACAAAGCTTTTCCTACTTCTGCTTCTTAAGAAACATAATATTAGGAATTTTAGGGTGGCTTTTAGTTTAATTCAAATGCCGGATCTGAAGATGTTTACATGAAGGCTCATTTCTTGGAACCGATGTACCGGCACGACATACAATGCTTCTTGATTTAAAATGGACCTGCTGAATGCATAGGGATTATAGACCGGTCTTAACCCTAACTTTTATTACATATTAAGACATTGGGTTTTTATCTCGTATCATACATATTAATATATTTTTGCTGGAAATGGCCCCATTTTGCAGCGTTATCCCCAAACTTTTTGCCTTCTTCCTCCTATTTTTTTAGGTCAGATTTTTCTGGTTTATTGTCTCTGCGCACTTTACCACTGCTAATCAGTGCTAAAGTGCAAGTGCTCCCTATAGAAATTGTACTGTTGATTGGTTTATCCATGATTGGCATATTTTATTTACTAGTAAAGTGCGCTAGAGGTACCCAGGGCCTGTAAATCAAATGCTACTAGTGGGCCTGCAGCACTGGTTGTGCCACCCACATTAGTAGCCCTGTAAACATGACTCAGACCTGCCACTGCAGTGTCTGTGTGTGCAGTTTTAAACTGCCAATTCGACTTTGCAAGTTTACCCACTGGCCAGGTCTCAACCTTCCCTTTTACTACATGTAAAGCACCCCTAAATTAGGCCCTAGGTAGCACCATGGGCAGGGTGCAGTATATGTTTAAGGTAGGACATATAGTAGTGTGTTTTATATGTCCTAACAGTGAAATACTGCCAAATTCGGTTTTCACTGTGCAAGGCCTATCTCTCTCATAGGTTAACATGGGGGCTGCCTTTAAATATCCTTAAAGCGCAGATTCTCTTTGAAAGCAGATAAAAATAAGGTGTTTAGGGTCTCTGAGCTCACAATGTAACAATACATCTTATAGTGAAGTTGGTTTTTAGATTGTTAGTTTGAAAATGCCACTTTTAAAAAGTAGGCATTTTCTTGCTTAATCCATTCTGTGACTCTGCCTGTTTGTGGATTCCCCGTCTGGATCAGTTTGACAGCTGGGCTGTTCACACCTCTCCTCTAGACAGTGACACAAAGGGGGCTGGGGTGTAGCCTGCACATCTTGATTAGCCATCTGTGCTGGAGGGGAAGGGAGGAGTGGTCACTCACACCTGAAAGGACTGTGCCTGCCCTCACACAATGCAGTCTCCGACCCCCTGGTGAGTGTCTGTGGCCTGGCCTAGACAAGGAAGGATCTTGCAAACACTTGAGACTTTGCTTTGAAGTTTGCCAACTTCAAAGGCAGAACTGTGTATAAGAAGAAGACCCAAAACCCCAGACTTTTAGAATCTTTCTGGAATCAAGAGGAACCTCTGCCAAGGAGAAGAGCTGAAGAGCTGGAGGAGTACTGTCCCTTTGCTTTGCTGGACTGGCCTGCAGTTGCTACTTCTGCATGAAAAGAGTGCAAAGGGTGAACTTGCTTGAGAAAGTTCTCCAAGGGCTGGAGTAGAGCTTGCCTCCTGTTAGAAGTCTCAGGGACACCAAAGACTTCAGTTTCCTCGACCTGCAGCACTGGGAACTGTGTGTTTTGTGCTGTTCAAGAGAAGAAACCACTGCGACGCCGCCAACGATGCTGCTGGCCTGCACCGTGACCTGCCAACACTGCACAGAGTTGCATTGCCCCACTTCGCACTGCGACCCTGGTCTCACCGACGCCGTCATCGGACGACTTCACCGAGCTGCTGCTTGCACCGCGACCTGTGGGCCCCGCACTCTGGCATCGCCTGCTCACACTGCAGCCGGGCATCCCCAGCGACGCCGCACCTGCTGACACCGGCACCACTGCCTGCACCGTGGCCTGTGGACACCGCTTGTGAGGTACACGAAGCACCGCCCCGTCCCACATCGCAGCCCCGGTCCACCGATGCCAGCACCATTGACTCCTGTGTCGTCACCAGGCATCCTGCCTGCACCGTGAGGGTCACGAAGCACTGTCCTGTCCCGCTGGCTTGGGCCTACCGACAACAGCGCTTCAGCAACGCCGCCGCCGCTGCCTGCACCGTGACCTGTGGACACCGCACATCGCACCGCCCCGCTTCACACCGCAGTCCTGGTCTCACCGACGCCACTGGACGCCGTCACTGAGCCGCTTCCTGCACCGTGACCTGTGGAAACTGCACGTCGCATCGTCCCGCTTTGCACCGCAGCCCCAACGCCATCCACGCCGGCGCACCTGACTTCATCAGCCTAGAGTTTGATCTGCAATGCATGTGACCTCAAGGGCCTGACGATTCCTGCACTGACTCCGGAACAGACACCGCAACGTCAGTGACGCCGCTCTCCGGAGCTCACCGTGAGGATCACGATGCCCTGGAAATCCAAGGTACTGTTTGCGGGTCTTCCCAACACCATAGCTGGCCGGCAACACCGCGGCCGGCCTGAACTGTTGGTTTTGTTGATCACAATGCCATGATAGCCCCAGGTGGAGCTATCGACTTCAAGGAACTGTAGTTTTGAGTAAATCTTGCAGAATTCATATATTTCTTACTGTATGTGGGATTTTTATCGTATTTGGTCTTGTTTTATATAGATAAATATTGGCTATTTTTCTAAAACTTGTGTGGTGCCCTTTTGTAGTTTTTTCACTTATTACTGTGTGTTATGTGCAAATGCTTTACACATTGCTTCTGAGATAAGCCTGACTGCTCCTGCCAAGCTACCAAGGGGGTGAGCAGGGGTTATCTGAGCGGGTATCTCCCTTATCCTGGCTAGAGTGAGGGTCACTACTTGGACACGGTGCAAACCGACTGCCAACTAGAGACCCCATTTCTAACAGTTTTTAATGTCTTTGCTTTTATTTTATGGACAATTGACTATCCAAATAAAGGTGTTTTGACTAACTGGCTTCGAGCTCTGCAACTGACCCTGGGATCTTCCCCTTGATCAGGACCTCGACCTGTGCGGAGTTGCATGCCAGGCCACCATTAGCTTTAGGGACTGCTCCCTCAAAGCCTTCAGGTGCATAGCCCGCCAATCAGAGCACAACCTTGGGTCGTGGTAGCGCTCCAAACACCACAGATGAGGTGCGGATGAGTCACCAACAACAGCTGGTGACAGGCTCCACAGGGCTTAAAGTCTGTCTTGCGTGATCATATCCTCGACAAATCATGAGGTAAACCTTAAAAATGGTTGACAAAAAGTTTTTAAAAAGTACAGTTGAAAAATGACAGAGGGGCAGCTCTTCCCTTCGATCAGCACTGGCTGGCTCAGAAAGAAAATAACAGACATTGGTGCGCCTGGGTGACACCTATACAGGCACCACAACATTTCCATCGCAGATGACGCAGATGATGGATACAGAGCTCATCGATGCCACTTACCGGTGTGCAGGGGTACTGCTCACGAAAAATCTTCTGGATTCAGTCTGATGCCTGGTGAGTATTCAAAGGTAAGGAACCTGCAACTAGAGTTCTTTTCAGTTAACTGCAATCACTGCATTGAATCCCTCTCTGCCTGAATGAGAAGACGCATGGGGTTATTCAATAGGAATTAAACTAGGTCTTTAGGTGGTGGGGGCTCTTGTGAGGAGACAATGTGTAGAAATAAGGGAATAAATACCACCTCAAATGGTTAGCTCATTTGTGTGTCTTGCCCAGAACTGCACCCTCAAAGCAGCAGTAGGCACCCAGGGAAAAAGCTAAACCTTCTAGTGGAGTGTTCCTGGACGACTACCTCAAGTACTTACTGTGTGTAAAGCTCTATCCAGAATGTTAAGGCCATGCTGGGTAGTACTTAAGTGTTCAAAAGTATCCAATTCGACCTTTCTCCACCATACTTGTTTTGCCATATACACTGTACCTGAAGTACAAGTTACTTACCTGCGGGTGTGCATTATCTGGTAGAGACTAGATCTAGCCGCAGATTCCCTACTTTAAAATCTACCCTAGGGGTGAGCCTGGATCCGGAAACATTTTTCCTACAGCACATTGGAAGAGGGCGTTGCGCAACTCCATACCAACATGGTCCAAAGGATGTGATGTCAATACAGTCCATATAACCTCCTCTCAGACACCTGTTTCTTCCGTGACTAATTTTCAGTGCGCAAAACGCGGAGCCACATATAGTAACAGGCTATCAAAAGTGTGCTAAAATAAGATACCCTGGTGACAAATAGTGACTGGATTGTGAATTTTTATAACAAAATCTTTGAGACAAAAGATGACTCAGCTCAGAGCGGGGAGGATAGGTCGTTAAGGAATCTGCAGCTAGGTCCTGTATCTACCAGATGTGTTACTGAAGGGAAGTAACTTGTTCATCTGATAGAGACATCTAGCCACAGATTCCTTACTTTATAATCAGATACCAAAGTCATCCCCTCTCCTGAGGAGTGTCTGTGAACAGAGGCCATTAAAAGTCTCTAAGTAGAACAAAACCGGTCAAGAACAAGAGGAAAAAGACTGGATATCTGTAACAATTTAGGTGAGTAATAACATACTCCTCAACATAAAAACCTGTGGAAGGAGCCACAGGTAAAAATAATAAAATATTTTTAAAAAATGAGACTACAATTATCCATGTTGCACCAATATGCATCGGAAGCAACCAAACACTCTGAATGAGAAACAAAACTATTCACATCCTTAATGGGATCAAAACTCATGGATGGTCACCCCATAAAATTGGCGAAGACCACATTAATAAAAGTCACAAAGTCACTATAAGCATGGGGAAAAAGTTACGGCTGACAGTAGGATAATTTTGTGAAATGACCCCATGAATATAAATTAATTTGCTCATATTTCCAGACCCAAACTGCGTTTGATACTTGTGAAATACAGATCCGCAAGCATGCCACTGAACAATACCTCTTTGCCAAATTAAGTTCTACCTTAGCCAGACGTGTTCTGTAAAAATTACAGAGAAAGGTCCATCTCCCATGCATAAAGCATCAAAAATGCTCTTGAAAAGAAATTGAATACAACAATAGCAACTATTGGCATAGAACATAGGAAACGTAACTAGAGATAATACCATTACCTCTAGATTATGCTATAAATATACACACACACAGGAGTAAATAATTAAACACCTATGTACTAATAAAAGTAAGTTATTTCTTTTGGATATAAAAATAAAGGCAACTAAACAGTCAAACCATACTGAAACAATAGTATGGAAGCTGTAGAGGACACCACGCCACTGAGGAAAGCAACAGCCATCCAAATCGACACAGTGATACAAATTGCATGAGACACTGCCATCAAGCAATAGTATATCAAAGAATATATTAACATAATGCTAGCAGTTGAATAAGAATTTTGAAAAAACCTTGATGACCTGGTGGAACCCAAGGTTAGTATGTGTTAACTGTATGAATAGAGACCTTACTACAGATAATCTAGAAAAGGGCTCCCAAACTTAATCTGGAGAGTTTAAAGGATTCATAATAAAAATAATCAGACTGATTTTGTAAATTCCATCTATGGTGAACACTTCCTAACCCCTTCGGTACGCATGACGGAATGGTTCCGTCATGCGTACTGGCACTCATGTGCGGAGGACAGAACCCTTCATCATCAGACAAGCCCAACTCCCTCTGCGGGTTACAGCAGAGGGATTTTCTTTTTGTGAAAACAACCTCAGTAGCTCAGAAAGACGTTTCCCAGCTCCCTAAGCGATTTTTGGTTTTCAGTGAAATTATGAGGAGCACGCACGGGGAACTGAAGTCATTTTACTGAAAACAAAAGTGAAATGAGTTGATCGATTTATTGCACTTTCTCTTCCTCTGTGCTCAGGTGGCTATCTCAGCCCCCGATTACCTAGGGAGACAAGAGGGGTATCATTGGAAAGGGGAGAATCTTCCCTTTCCAATGGTACCTGACCCACGTGGGTCTCTGCTTGGGAAATCGCCAGAGGGTGATCCCCAAGCAGGGATCCACCCACTAGACACCAGGAAGGGGGGGAGCAGACCCTTGGGCAAGGGATTTTGCTCCCCACCCTTATGTTGGTGTGCATAGACCGTCTTTATGCCACCCCTCCTCCTTGGAGGCAGATGAGGGCAGAAAGCCCTCTAGGCACCAAGGATTATTTTTTTTATTACATAGGGTGGGGGCTTCCTAAAATGGACATGCTAATGCCTTTACCCCCTAAACACTTATAACAGTGTTTCTGAAACCCCCGGGAGCCAGATGGGGGCTATTAGCCCCTGATCTGTCACTCTTGGGTGGGGGTCAGAAAGCCCTCTAGAAACCAGGGTTTCATTTTTTTTTTTATATAAAGGGTGCGGGCTCCCCACAATGGGCATGTCAAAGCCCCCCTTGCCCCTAAGACATAAATGGGAAAATCTTTTCTGTTCCCCCGCAAAGAGGGGGGGGGGTAAAAAGCTCACTGGACAACAGAGATTACCTTTTTTATTTGGATCGGTGGGGGCTGCCCAGCAAGAGCACTGCCATGACCCCACACCCACCCTGCCAAAAAAGGGAAAAATACTTTCTGCCCTTCAGAGGGGCAGATAAGGGAAATTACCCCATCTGCTCCACAGTGGGGCAGAAAGCCCACTAGACACCAGGAATTACTTTTTTGAAGGGATGGGAGCTACCCATCATAGGAATGGCCATGCTCCCATCCCTCAAAAATTAGGAAACCATCTTTCTGCTTCCCTGCAAACTAAAGCATTTCACCCCAATGGCACACAAGAGGATATTTGATTTTGTTGGGATTGTATCCTCTCTTGCAATGTGAAACTAATGACTTGAGAGATGCAGTACTGAAGTCAGACAGATACACTGATGCTAGAATTGGAACTTTCTGGGCAGACATACCTTCTAGAAGGTTTTCAACTGCAGCTTTATCAACAGTCTGAAGAGGAGACAATTCTGGTAGGGAAAAACCTCTATCCGATAGAGACATCTAGCTGCAGATTCCTTACTTTAGAATCTGCCCCAGGCGTGAGCCTGGATATGGAAACTTCTCCCCAGCATATCTGCGCATCGAAAAAGGGCGTTGCGCGAGTCCGTACTGACATCTACCGCATGTGATGTCAACTAAGTCCATATAACCTCCTCTTCGACGTGATGTCAGTTCTTTATCTTCCGCGCTTGCAACATGGGTCCAGTAACACATTCATTGATTGAACAGTGCTTTTCCCTGTCTGTCTTGGGGGGTTTAGTTTAGACCCTGTGGGTCTTGTGGCCAACAAATGTCAGCCACGGACCCCTACTCGATTTGTATGTGGTGCTTGGCCAAGCATCCAGACTCCGTAGAGTGCGGCTCCTTTTGGCAAGTTCTACCAAAGGTGCTGTGAGAGCAATGTACAAAGCTTATGGCGATTCGCCTGTTGGAGCAGTCTCAAACTACCAGTCAACCTCAGTCTCCTCATACTAAGGTCAGTTCGCAGGCCCATTCAAGGAATCATTCTTGTGGGCATTCTTCTCCATTGACTTCATGTGGTAAGTTACGATGTAAACGGGCGAAGTCACTGCAGTTGCCAGCTTCACCGCATAAGGCCTCCCACCATTCCTCGGATGAGGAGTCAAGGCCTGAGTACACCCATGTTTCCCTGCCTATACTGGGCCCAGGGTGACTCTGACCCAGATGCGTGAATTTTATGAATCACTTCACACTATCTTTGAAAAGTCACCTTACTCTGGAGCACCTGGGTGATACAGTCTGCCTATCCAGTTCCTCCCATATTAGATTATATGGGGGGCATTTGTAGTACCCTTTCTCACAAATGAGCCATTCTTGGGCAGTGCCCTTGACGTTTTTTCATTCCTGTGCCTGTTCCACCTAATGATGGCACCCTGTGAGGTGTTCCTGTTTTCTGCATAACTTAGTCGTTCTTACACTGTCAATGACAGGTTATTTTTTTTGCTCTTCCTGTGGTATATATTACCTGAGGACCCCATGGGGGTTTCACGCCTGCTGCTTTCAGGCAACATTCTTAGTGGTGTATGTTTTGATAGCATTTTGCAGACGCACTGTTGCTTTGTTCCCTATTCTACAATAGGTGGTGCAGAAGTGGTAGATTTCCATTGCAAACTTTTCCATGACAGCTCTTCAGCTGTGTACCCTTTTTTGCTTATTAAATGATACTAATATACATGTCTTGCAGTTTTCTTTACTCTGAGAAAGAGCTTGAGCTCAAATTGGATACCTTCATGGTAGGTACCTTACTCTAGGTGGAGTATATTTTTGCATGCTTGGTGAGCATATTTATGTATATGTCTGTAGTTTCTGGGCCAGGATAGCTCAGCTTGTGATCTATAAGTCCCTTGTTTGAGGGTACAGAGTTTTCTCCTCTGTACTGTTATTGTTTCTAACTTAGTATCACTTATAAGGAAGTGTTGATATTAGCAGCTCCACAGGAGCCTCGGAATATTATTTACCTTCTGATAAGGGAGTGTACTTAAATACACCTTTTATTAATCAAGGTTAGTATGTAGCAGTCTTTTACTTCTATGTGGTACTTTCATCAGTAAAACGAGGTTCCATTGATGGGATTATACCCCATTGAGGATTTCAGTCTCAAAATTCCTTCTTGTGTTTTCAAATAAGGTTCATTGTGACATTCATTATTTGTATAAATGGGCTCTATCTGTACCCTTGGTACGTACACTATGTTGAGTGATGCACAACATCACATCATTTATGGTAAAAGTTCTCTACTTTTGCTAGATTTGGTACATCGTATCCTGAGCTTTAAGATACTATGGTGGTCATTACAACCCTGGCGGACGGTGTTAAAGCGGCGGTAAGACCGCCAACTGGCCGGCGGTAAACAAATTGCAATTACGACCGTGACGGAAACCGCCAACAAAGACAGCCACTTTAACACTCAGACCGCCAAGGCGGTACAAAGAAACAGCTTGGCGATCACCGCCAACAGACAGGCGGGAGACAATGTACCACCCACACTATTATGACAGGCCAATCCGCCACCTTTTCCGGGGCGGATTCACCGCGGATAAAAACACGGCGGAAACTGGAATTTTGAAGGGAAAACTCTCACCTCTAAACACCCCACGAGGAACGAGAACACCATGGAACCAGAACTCCAAATTCTACCTGCGATAGTCTTCCTGCTCCTCTACCAGGAGCACGAACGCCAGCGGCAAAGACCACGTTGAGTACTGCACCTACGACACAGGGGAGGGGGAGGGAAAAAACAGGGACACACACACGCAACACCCCCACCCCCACCCTCACCCACTACAACACCCAAACAAATACATGTTGATACATTACAGTTACACCCCCCCAATCCCCCTGGAAGAATGCAAAGACAAAAGGAAATGATTGTAACGATTGTAATCTATTAAAATTCAGTACTCCAAACTATATATACACTACAAACAAATATATACACCAATAATACAAGTCCAGGTATAGCACCATTTATAGTCCGTGGACCACTGGGCCCAAAATGCATGGGCGAGGCCCACACTCGATACCCGATCAAAACAGAGAGAACACTGCAGGGGCATCAGATAGAAATACAACAGGCACCTCAGGGGGAAGGGAAGGGGAGGCACATCAGGCGGATGAGTGCACAACACCAGATCCACGAGGGGGCTCAATGCCCACTGATGTATCCTGGGGAGTGCAAAGCCACAGTCTCTCAAGTCTCTACAGTGGGTAGTTTGCCCACTGTTCAATCCTGGGGAGTGCAAAGCCACAGTCTCACAAGTCTCTACAGTGGGTGGTTTGCCCACTGTTCAATCCTGGGGAGTGCAAAGCCGCCACAGTCTCACAAGTCTCTACAGTGGGTGGTTTGCCCACTGTTCAATCCTGGGGAGTGCAAAGCCACAGTCTCACAAGTCTCTACAGTGGGTGGTATGCCCACTGTTCAATCCTGGGGAGTGCAAAGCCACAGTCTCTCAAGTGGATAACAGTCTCCACTGGTTCTGGAGGGCGACTAGTGCCCAGAGTTTTTCATCCTGTGAAGGACAGAGGTAGTGGATAGATGTCTCCACTGGTTCTGGAGGGGGACTGGTGCCCAGAGTGCTTCATCCTGTGAAGGACAGAGGTAGTGAATGGATCTCTCCACTGGTTCTGGAGGATGACTGGTGCCCAGAGTGCTTCATCCTGTGAAGGACAGAGGTAGGGGATGGATCTCTCCACTGGTTCTGGAGGAGGACTGGTGCCCAGAGTGCATCACTCACCCCGTGAAGGACCCAGTTGCGTCAGTGCCCCTGCCGCTAATGGGCTAGCGGTGCTTGAGCTGGCGGTGCCCTGTTCAGCGGTGCTTGAGTTGGCGGTGCCCTGTTCAGTGGTGCTTGAGTTGGCGGTGCCCTGTTCAGCGGTGCTTGTGCTGGCGGTCCTCATGGCCCAGTGGTGCTTGTGCTGGCGGTGCCCTGTTCATCGGTGCCCTGTTCAGCGGTGCTTGTGCTGGAGGTCCTTCATGACCCAGCGGTGCTTGTGCTGGTGGTGCCCTGTTCAGCGGTGCTTGAGTCGGCGGTGCCCTGTTCAGGGGTGCTTGAGTTGGCGGTGCCCTGTTCAGCGGTGCTTGTGCTGGCGGTCCTTCATGGCCCAGTGGTGCTTGTGCTGGCGGTGCCCTGTTCAGCGGTGCTTGAGTTGGCGGTGCCCTGTTCAGCGGTGCTTGTGCTGGCGGTCCTTCATGGTCCAGCGGTGCTTGTGCTGGCGGTCCTTCATGGCCCAGCGGGGCTTGTGCTGGCGGTCCTTCACGGATCAGCTGGGCTGGGACTGGCGGTGCCCTCTGGGCAGCTGGGCTGGGGCTGGCAGTGGCCTCCTGGGCAGCTGGGCTGGGGCTGGCAGTGGCCTCCTGGGCAGCTGGGCTGGGGCTGGCGGTGGCCTCCTGGGCAGCTGGGCTGGGGCTGGCGGTGCCCTCCTGGGCTGGGGCTGGCGGTGCCCTCCTGGGCAGCTGGGTTGGGGCTGGCGGTGGCCTCCTGGGCAGCTGGGGCTGGCGGTGGCCTCCTGGACAGCGGGGGTGATGGCGGTCTTCTCCGCCGTGCAGCTCTTCCCAGACTTGCCGGGTTTCTTTTGGCCCTTCCCCACCTTGGGAGGTGTCACAGCTGACTCCACACTCCCACCGGGACCCCTGGAAGCGGCTTTGATGGCTGGAGTCTTCCCCCTCTCCCGTCGGGCACTGGCCAACTTCTGATGCTTCATAGGTGGGGGACTGGCTGTGCTGTGGCTCCGTGCCACACTGGCTGTCCTGGTGGCCGGTGCACTCCACATACCGGTGACTACAGGCACCACTGGTCCCAGAGATGTTGTCGCTGAGGTGCTACTTCGGGACCTATGAAATGGACGGGGTGGGGGAGGTGTGGGAAAAAGGTCAAGGCTGGACATGAAATATTTCTTGGACACACTGGGACGGTTAGCTGGAGAGGGTTTGGGAGTGGAGGAAGAGGTGGTAGTAGTAGGAGGTGTACGTTTGGTGACTTTGGGTGCAGGTGCATGCGCTGGAGGCTGTTGTGAGGTGGTTAGCTGTTGAGTGGGTGTGTGGCTGCATTTGTGTATCTTGGGAGGGGGCGTCACAGACACACTGGGAGAGGACACAGGGGACGTGTGAATGGTAGTGGGGGTGGTGACTGCACATGAGTGGGTGTGCTGGTGGGTGTGCTGGTGAGGGATGTAGTGGCTGTAGAGGTAGTGCATGCAGGTGTGAGTGTAGAAGAGACTGGGAGGGAGGAGGGAGACGACGACGAGGGGGACACAGTGGAGGCAGTGGATGCTGGTGTCTCTGCATGTGTGTGTTGCTTGTGTGAGTGCCTCTGGGATGTGTGGTGCTTATGTTTGTCTGAGCTTCCCTTGTGTGGTGAGGTGTGTGCAGGCTGGTCTGATGGTGTGCTTGGGATAGGCAGAGGTACAGTGGATTGGGTCTGGGTGGAGGAAGTTGGAGGGGGGAGGCTAGAGACGGGGACAATGGCTGCCATCAGTGCTGAGGCCAGAATTTGAAAAGCTCGGTGAAGGGCCGCCTGACCAGAATGAATGCCCTCCAGGAATGCATTAGTTTGTTGCAACTGCCTTTCTACACCCTGGATGGCATTCAAAATGGTAGACTGCCCAACAGTGAGGGACATGAGGAGGTCAATGGCCTCCTCACTGAGGGCAGCAGGGGTGACTGGGGCAGGGCCCGAGGTGCCTGGGCAAAGGTGATGCCTACCCTCCTGGGTGAGCGGGCACGGGGCGAAGGCAGAGAGGCTGCTGAGAGGGCGGTGCTGGTGGGGGGTGGCGGCTGTACCTGTAGATGCGGGGGGCACCGATGTTGCCGCCACCACAAGGGAGCTCCCATCAGAGGACGTGTCCGTGTCACTGGTGTCAGCTCCTGTCCCCACCGTGAAGCTCCCCTCGCCCTCCGTCCCACTGGTGAATTCCTAGTCCGTAGTCTCGCCCTCCAGGGACATGTGGGATGCAGCTCCCTCGTGCTCCGGTGCCACTGCTTCTCCGTCTGATGATGCTAATGCACACAAGAACAGGGAGACCACAAAAAGGGGGGGTGGGGGGGGACGACAGAAGAAAGACATGTTGAGTGCAGGGATTACTGCTACCGTTGGCGGACAAGACAGACACAGAAGCCCCCTGCACTACACCGCGCTCTTGGGCTCCACTGTTCAATGTCTGGGAAATGGCCTACAAGGCTATGGACGACATCTGCACACATAGATGACACAGGGGCATGAATAGCTGTACTTGGCAGTCTACAGAGGTTTGTGGGGTGCCACATGGCCTGCCTTACGGAGGGGCCTTGGCTACGGAACTCGCCCTGGCCTAGGGAAACCCACAGCCTTCCTCCCCCACCCAGACAACTCCACTGCGCGCAAAGTCAGCAGAATGAGAGTGTACTAACCCCTTTGTGTCTGCTGTGATGCCCTCAAGCGCCCAGCCAACTCCGGGTAGGCCACCGCCAGGATCCTGAACATCAGGGGGGTCATGGTGCGACGGGCACCCCTCCCACGTTGGGAGGCCATCCCCAGCTGAGCCTCCGCCGTCTTCTTGCTCCAGTGGCGAATGTCCTCCCATCTTTTCCGGCAGTGGGTGCTCCGTCTGTGGTAGACCCTCAGGGTCCGGATGTCCTTGGCGATGGTACGCCAAATATCTTTCTTCTGGTGGGCGCTGACCTACATGAAATGTACAGGGGAAGAAGAGAAGTCATTACCAACTGCACCGTCAAAGTGATTGGCCCCATCCCTACCCTTGCCATGTGGTGCATGCATTCACCGTCTTTCATGCACGCAGCACTCTGCCCCCTTCCTTCTTACATCCAGCCCTCTCCACACAGGCATATCCCATACAACATGCTCCCTGTGTACTTACCTGTTTGTCTGGAGGAACGTAGAGTAGCGTGTGCTGGGGGAGGACCCCATCCACGAGCTTCTCCAACTCCTCCGATGTGAAGGCAGGGGCCCTTTCCCCAGACGCACAAGCCATTGTCTCTTCCAGACCGAGGTCACAGCAGCACTTGCAGTGTAGGTCCTCTCCTGTCGAAGATCAGGTATCGAGTGATTGAACAGATAGAAAATGGCGGTCACGTCCGCGGCGGTGCGTACCGTCACTGCCGGCGTACATCGTCATTGGCTCCTGGGACCCATAGGGTTCAATGTTAACCAATGCAGCATTGCGCCGCGGTCTTCAACTGCCTACCGCGACGGTGTACAATGCCAGCGCAGTTACCTCACATCCCATTGTCCCACTTTACAGGTCAGGCAGCCGCCATTTCAGGGGCCCACATGGCTTCATTTTCAACTGCGTCACACATACCTAGGCCTAGTCTCAACACACATACAGGCCACCTTTTGTGTATGATTGGTGTTCTGTGTAAACTGTGGGTACGTACCTCTGAGTTGTTTGACTTTGTGCTTGCTGTTGTCCTTCATAGGCACCGTCCGCTGGGACATGTGAGGAGATGGCGGCATCCTCCGGTGTACCGACCGTTGGTGGACCTGTCGACAATGGAGGAAAGACATTTGATAATCACCTACAGGCTTGACCGTGCCACAATCTAGGAACTGTGTACCCAGTTGGAGACAGACCTGATGTCAGCAATCTGCCATCCCACAGGAATCCCCCCTCAAGTGCAGGTGCTGTCAGTGCTCCATTTCCTTGCAAGTGGGTCTTTTCAAACAACTGTGGCCATCAGGGATGTCCCAGCCTATGTTTTCCAACGTATTGTCCAGAGTGTTGTCTGCCCTTGTGAAACACATGCAGAGTTACATCGTTTTCCCTCAGGTGGAGGATTTGCCTACAGTGAAAGGTGATTTCTATGCCCAGGGACATATCCCCAACATCATAGGTGCAATTGATGGGACCCATGTGGCTTTGTTCCCCCCCCACAGGAGTGAACAGGTGTACAGAAACCGGAAGAGTTATCATTCTATGAATGTACAGATGGTATGTTTGGCAGACCAGTACATCTCCCATGTGAATGCCATGTTCCCTGGCTCAGTGCATGACGCCTACATCCTGCGGAATAGCAGCATCCCTTATGTGATGGGTCAACTCCAGAGGCACCGTGTGTGGCTATTAGGTGAGCACCTGGAAGCAAGTCAGTGGGAATGGTTGTCTGGGTCTGGGGTTATCCCTCCAGGTTAGCATGTGCCTAACAGTTGCCCCTCACCATTTGCAGGTGACTCTGGTTACCCCAACCTGTCATGGCTACTGACCCCAGTGAGGAATCCCAGGACCAGGGCAGAGGAAGGCTACAATGAGGCCCATGGGCGAACTAGGAGGGTAATCGAGCGGACCTTCGGCCTCCTGAAGGCCAGATTCAGGTGCCTCCATATGACAGGTGGATCCCTATTCTACTCACCAAAGAAGGTGTGGCAGATCATCGTGGCCTGCTGTATGCTTCACAATTTGGCTTTGCGACGCCAGGTGCCTTTTCTGCAGGAGGATGGTCCAGATGGCGGTGTTGTGGCAGCTGTGGAGCCTGTGGACTGTGATGAGGAGGAAGTAGAGGAAGAAGACATGCACAACAGGGACTCAGTGATCCAGCAATATTTCCAGTGAAACACAGGTAAGAATACAATCCTGCCTACTACATGTACTTTTACACTACTACCTCTCTCCTGTCTGTCGTTTTCACCCAGTGTATGGTCACTGAGTTGTCACTTACAGTTTTACAGATGTGGGTCCCACTGTGTGACATCTGCTTAAATTCCTCATGGACTAGAGCTGTGTGACATAGGTATGTTGACATTACTATTTCAAAAACATTTTGTCACTGTAATCGCTAATACACTATTTCGAAATCACAGACAGACTCCAGGTCATTTTGTGCTTTAGGTGTGTTTATTTAAATGCAAAATATTGGAGGGGGTAGTGAAATGGTGAGGGGTGATGGCGGAGGAGTGTCCATGGCAGAGTCCAGTCTATTAGTCTCACAGGTGCATTGCCCATATGGGCATAGGAAGTGGAGCTGGGGCAGTTTAATTATGGACAGGGTGACAAAGTGGGACAGTAGGATGACAATCAGGGTGGTCTCATTTCTTGGCGGGGGTCTTGGCATCGTTCTCTGTCTTGTTCCTGGATCTCAGGGACCGTTTGGGGGTGGTTCTCCGTCTGCAGGGGGTGGGGTGCTGGTGTGGTGGTCCTGTAGGGGGCGTCCTGTCCACTAGCGCCGGCGGAGGTGGTGGGCAGTTCATCGTCCATGCTAGTGTCAGGGGCCCCTTGTAGTGCCTCAGTGTCCCTCCTGGTGTTGAGTACTTCCTTCAGCACCCCTACGATGGTGCCCAGAGTGGAGATGATGGTTCTGAGTTCCTCCCTGAAGCGCTGGGTCTCCTGAAACTTGGCCAGTACTGTTGCCATCGTCTCCTGGGAGTGGTGGTATGCTCCCATGATGGAGGAGAGGGCCTCGTGGAGAGTGGATTCCCTTGGCCTGTCCGCCCCCTGTCGCACTGCAGCCCTCCCAGTTCCCCTGTGTTCCTGGGCCTCCGTCCCCTGGACCGTGTGCCCACTGCCCCCAGGTCCCTGTTGTTGTTGGGGTGGTGGGTTATCCTGGGTTCCCTGTAGTGGTGGACACACAGCTGATTGACGTGTCCTGGGGACGGAGGTATGGGCCCGCTGGGTGGGTGCTGTGCTGGTGTTTCCAGAGGGGGGAAGGTCTGTGGTGGCCTGGGCCTGTGTGAGGGGAACCGACTGTCCAGAGGTCCCCGATGGTCCGGGCTGGTCATCTAGATCCAGTTGGACAGAGGTGCTGTCATCACTGTGGCCCTCTTCTGTTGGTGGTGTGGACCCTCCTGTCCGGTGACGTTGGGTAGGGGTCCTGCAGGGGTGTAAAAGGATGTTTGTTAAATCTGTGTGTGTAATGGTGTGCAATGGGTGGGTGACCGTGTACCCCAGTGCTAGCATTCCTGTGTGAGAGCTTGTGTGATGGTGGTTTAGGGGGGTGTATGGGTATGTGCAGTGGGCATGCTTTGGTGATGGGTGTCCATTCTTTGTAGTTGCATGCAGCGCTTGGTGTTGGGATATGTGGTTTGTGAAGTTGGGACATTTGTGAGGAGTTGGGGTGCTGGGGGTGAGGGTGAGTGTGGGGGTATGTGCTGGCATGCAGGTAGGGTGGGGGATGTAATAGTTAAGATTTGACTTACCAGAGTCCATTCCTCCACCTACTCCTGCGAGGCCCTCAGGATGCATAATCGCCTAGACCTGCTCCTCTCATGTTGTTGTGGGGGAGGAGGTGGGGGTCCGCCGCCAGTCCGCTGAACCGCCAGGTGGTGTCTTGAGACCACGGAATGCACCTTTCCCGTAGGTCGTTCCACCTTTTCCTTATGTCCTCCTGATTTCTTGGGTGTTGTCCCACTGCATTGACCCTGTCCACTATTCTTCGCCATAGCTCCATCTTCCTTGCAATTGAGGTGTGCTGCACCTGTGCTCCGCATAGCTGTGGCTCTACCCGGACGATTTCCTTCTCCATGACCCTGAGCTCCTCCTCCGAGAACCTGGGGTGTCTTTGCCATGCCATGGGGTGGTGTAGGTGATGTGTGGGATGGAGTGTGTGGTGATAAGTGTGGGGATATGTAGTGGTGTGTTGTGTGAGGTGTGTGGAAGTTGTGTGGGTGATGGTGTTATGTGCCTGTGGATGCTGTGGTTCTTGCTGGTGGTGTCTCTTTCTGGCCTTCTTTCTGAATTTTTTGTCGTGGGGGTTTGTGGGTGATGTGGGTGGGTGGTTTATATTGTAATGGGTGTGGTGTGTGTATGTGTCTCAGGTGTGTGTATTTTGAACTGTCCAATGTGGGGATGTTTTGTAAGAGTGTGTGTATTATGAGCGCGGCGGTGTGTACCGCCAATGGAATACCGCGGATCAAAGACCGCCGCGTGGATTCGTGTGTCGTGATAGTGTAGGTGTATTTCTGTTGGCGTGACGGTGGAGGATTTGTTTTTGCCAGTTTATCACTGACCTTTGGTGTGGCGGACTTGTGTGGGTGTCTGAATTTTGGCGGATTCAGAGATGTGGGTCATAATAGCTGTGGCGGAATTCCGCAGCCGCGGCGGTGTGTTGGCGGTCTTTTGCACGGCGGTAAGCGGCTTTTACCGCCAATGTTGTAATGACCACCTATGTGTTTCTGTTCTTAAGGTTCTGACAGATGGCCTTTACAGTTCTGGGGCTATTCTGTACCTTCGTGTAGGAAGCTGGCTCTGTATATACTATATCAAAATGAGATATAGGGGGTGATTCTTACCTTGGCGAGCGGCGGAGGCCGCCCGCCAAAGTACCCCCGCCAGAACACCGCACCGCGGTCGTCAGACCGCTGCAGTGATTCTGGGTTTTCCACTGGGCTGGCGGGCGACCGCCAAAAGGCCGCCCGCCAGCCCAGTGGAAAACAACCTTCCCACGAGGACGCCGGCTCTGAATGGAGCCGGCGGAGTGGGAAGGTGCGACGGGTGCAGTGGCACCCGTCGCGTATTTCAGTGTCTGCACAGCAGACACTGAAATACAAAGTGGGGCCCTCTTATGGGGTCCCCTGCAGTGCCCATGTCATTGGCATGGGCACTGCAGGGGCCCCCAGGGGCCCCACGACACCCCATACCGCCATCCTGTTCCTGGCGGGCGAACCGCCAGGAACAGGATGGCGGTATGGGGTGTCAGAATCCTCCATGGCGGCGCAGCGAGCTGCGCCGCCATGGAGGATTCATTTGGGCAGCGGAAAACCGGCGGGAGACCGCCGGTTTTCCACATCTGACCGCGGCCAAACTGCCGCGGTCAGAATGCCCTGCGGGGCACCGCCAGCCTGTTGGCGGTGATCCCGCCAACCCTGTCAGAATGACCCCCATAGTGTGCACTGAATCCAGGGGTTCCCCAGAGGCTAAAGTAGATAATACTAATGCTCTTTTTTGTGGTAGTATGGTCGAGCAGTTAAGCTTATCAGGGGGTAGTGCAAAGCATTTGTTGTACACACACAGATAATAGAAGCACACACTCCATGACTTAACTCCAGGCCAATGGTTTTTATATAGCAAAAATATATTTCTTAGTTTATTTCTAGAACCACAAGATTCAAGTTGCAGGTGGGTACTTCAACAGATTCATATTTCACACCTATATCAATAGTACCTTGTTTGAAATCGATAAGTGTAGGAAGTTGGCTCTGTATGCACTATTTCAAAGTAAGGAATAGTATGCACAGAGTCCAAGGGTTCACCTTAGAGGTAAGATAGTGGCAAAAAGAGATAATACTAATGCTCTATTTTGTGGTAGTGTGGTCGAGCAGTAGGCTTATCAAAGGAGTAGTGTTAAGCATTTGTTGTACATACACACAGGCAATAAATGAGGAACACACACTCAGAGACAAATCCAGCCAATAGGTTTTGTTATAGAAAAATATCTTTTCTTAGTTTATTTTAAGAACCACAGGTTCAAATTCTACATGTAATATCTCATTTGAAAGGTATTGCAGGTAAGTACTTTAGGAACTTTGAATAATTACAGTAGCATATATACTTTTCACATAAAACACAAATAGCTGTTTTAAAAGTGGACACAGTGCAATTTTCACAGTTCCTGGGGGAGGTAAAGTATTGTTAGTTTTAGCAGGTAAGTAAATTACCTACAGGGTTCAGTTTTGGGTCCAAGGTAGCCCACCGTTGGGGGTTCAGAGCAACCCCAAAGTTACCACACCAGCAGCTCAGGGCCGGTCAGGTGCAGAGGTCAAAGAGGTGCCCAAAACACATAGGCTTCAATGGAGAGAAGGGGGTGCCCCGGTTCCAGTCTGCCAGCAGGTAAGTACCCCCGTCTTCGGAGGGCAGACCAGGGGGGTTTTGTAGGGCACCGGGGGGGACACAAGTCCACACAGAAAGTACACCCTCAGCAGCGCGGGGGCGGCTGGGTGCAGTGTGTAAACTGGCGTCGGGTTTCCAATGGGAGTCAATGGGAGACCAAGGGGTCTCTTCAGCGGTGCAGGCAGGCAAGGGGGGGGCTCCTTGGGGTAGCCACCACCTGGGCAAGGGAGAGGGCCTCCTGGGGGTCACTCCTGCACAGAAGTTCCGTTCCTTCAGGTGCTGGGGGCTGCGGGTGCAGGGTCTTTTCCAGCCGTCGGGACTTTAGGTTCAGGCAGTCGCGTCAGGGGGAGCCTCGGGATTCCCTCTGCAGGCGTCGCTGTGGCGGCTCAGGGGGGACAACTTTGGTTACTCACGGTCTCGGAGTCGCCGGAGGGTCCTCCCTGAGGTGTTGGTTCTCCACCACTCGAGTCGGGGTCGCCGGGTGCAGTGTTGCAAGTCTCACGCTTCTTGCGGGGATTTGCAGGGGTCTTTACATCTGCTCCTCTGTAACAAAGTTGCAGTTCTTTTGGAGCAGTGCCGCTGTGTTCGGGAGTTTCTTGTCTTTCTTGAAGCAGGGCAGTCCTCAGAGGATTCAGAGGTTGCTGGTCCCTTGGAAAGCGTCGCTGGAGCAGGTTTCTTTGGAAGGCAGGAGATGGGCCGGTAAGTCTGGGGCCAAAGCAGTTGGTGTCTTCTGTTCTTCCTCTGCAGGGGTATTTCAGCTCAGCAGTCCTCTTCTTCTTGTAGTTTCAGGAATCTAAATTCTCAGGTTCAGGGGAGCCCTTAAATACTAAATTTAAGGGCGTGTTTAGGTCTGGGGGGTTAGTAGCCAATGGCTACTAGCCCTGAGGGTGGGTACACCCTCTTTGTGCCTCCTCCCAAGGGGAGGGGGGCACATTCCTATCCCTATTGGGGGAATCTTCCATCTGCAAGATGGAGGATTTCTAAAAGTCAGAGACACCTCAGCTCAGGACACCTTAGGGGCTGTCCTGACTGGCCAGTGACTCCTCCTTGTTTTTCTCATTATCTCTCCTGGACTTGCCGCCAAAAGTGGGGGCTGGGTCCAGGAGGCGGGCACCTCCACTAGCTGGAGTGCCCTGGGGCATTGTAACACGAAGCTTGAGCCTTTGAAGCTCACTGCTAGGTGTTACAGTTCCTGCAGGCGGGAGGTGTGAAGCACCTCCACCCAGAGCAGGCTTTGTTTCTGTCCTCAGAGAGCACAAAGGCTCTCACCGCATGGGGGTCAGAAACTCGTCTCTCAGCAGCAGGCTGGCACAGACCAGTCAGTCCTGCACTGAACAATTGGGTAAAATACAGGGGGTATCTCTAAGATGCCCTCTGTGTGCATTTTTTAAATAAATCCAAGACTGGCATCAGTGTGGGTTTATTATTCTGAGAAGTTTGATACTAAACTTCCCAGTATTCAGTGTAGCCATTATGGAGCTGTGGAGTTCGTTTTTGACAGACTCCCAGCCCATATACTCTTATGGCTACCCTGCACTTACAATGTCTAAGGTTTTGCTTAGACACTGTAGGGGCATAGTGCTCATGCACATATGCCCTCACCTGTGGTATAGTGCACCCTGCCTTAGGGCTGTAAGGCCTACTAGAGGGGTGACTTACCTATGCCACAGGCATGGGGAGGTTGGCAGGGCACCCTGAGGGGAGTGCCATGTCGACTTAGTCATTTCCTCCCCACCAGCACACACAAGCTGGCAAGCAGTGTGTCTGTGCTGAGTGAGGGGTCCCTAGGGTGGCATAAGACATGCTGCAGCCCTTAGAGACCTTCCCTGGCATCAGGGCCCTTGGTACCAGGGGTACCAGTTACAAGGGACTTACCTAGGTGCCAGGGTTGTGCCAATTGTGGAAACAATGGTACATTTTAGGTGAAAGAACACTAGTGCTGGGGCCTGGTTAGCAGGGTCCCAGCACACTTCTCAGTCAAGTCAGCATCAGTATCAGGCAAAAAGTGGGGGGTAACTACAACAGGGAGCCATTTCTTTACACAAGCCCCCCCCAGCCCACAGGCCAGGAGACTCAGCCAAAGCTGGGAGAGTCTTCCTAGTCTGTCAGGCGAGGAAGAGTAGAGGAAATAGGCTGGTTTGTTGCAGGGCCTACTCTGCCTTACATCCTCCTGTTCAGGTCATTCCCTCTGGGGAACTGACCCACTTCCACAGTGATAGGACCTAGTCTGAATTGCCTCTTGTCTGTACTTTTTATGTCTCCACCCATTCTCTCTATTTTGGGGTTAGAGGTATCCACCTCTGCTAATCTTATTTTAGCCAGGGTCACCCCTAGCTTACCCAAAGAGGTTACCCAGAGCTGGAGTAACCCCACCATGACCAACAGGGTCAGGGGGCCTAACTTGCTATTTGGCATGGGGTCAGACCACCATGCCAAGGATAGTGCAGCCATAAAGGCTAACACCCAGCAGAGGTCACTGACAGCTGTCAGTGCCCAGAACCACACCTTTAGCTCTTCACCTACAAGGGAAGGGGCTAAGTTACAGGCTTCTTTGGGTTCAGGGTGCCTGTCTGCTGTATTAGAGTGGGGTGTTACCACATCTTGTAGTAAACACCCTTCTTCCACTCTTTCTTCTGTTATCTGAGGAGCCACCCACTCAGGCTTAACAGTTGCCTGACTAGCCAGGACTTTGTGTGGATCAGGTTGGACTTTACCAGTGCCATCTTTGGAGTTCTCCCCTACTGGAGCAGAATCTCCTTGGCTTGCTGGAACCTTGGCTAAAGGTTGTCCACCTTTCCTACTCTGTTTTCCTTTCTTTTTCTTCTGGGGTCTACTTGCAGTTACTGCAGGGGTAGCACCTCCAGAATCCTTGGGAGAGGTCTGACACTGGACCAGTTCCTCTCTTGGGCTCTGACTAACCTCTGGGTAGTCATTTCCAAGGAGACAATCAAGGGGGAGGTCTGTACTGACTACCACCCTTCTCCAGCTAAAAGTCCCACCCACTTCTATGGGCACAAAAGCCACAGGCCTATTAGTGACCCTGTCTGGGCTAACTCTTACTCTGGCAGTCTCACCTGGGATGTACTGGTTTGAGAACACCAGCCTGTCATGCACAATAGTGTGACTGGCACAAGTGTCTCTCAGGGCAGAGGCTGGGATTCCATTCACCAGTAGGTGGCGGAAGTGTCTACTTCCCTCTGGAATCTCCAACTCACCTGTGGGGCCCTTTTTCCAGTTGAAGGCTATGAAGACCTCCTCATCTGAGGAGTCATCCCCAATGGCTACACTGGTCACCCCTGGGATTTTGCTAGGGGGTTTGTTTTTGGGACAAGAAGTGTCCTTGGTGTGGTGCCCTGTCTGTCTACAGTTTTGGCACCATGCCTTAGTGGCATCCCAGTTCTTACCCTGGTACCCACCTTTGTTTTGGGTTGTGTCTTGGGGCCCACCCACCTGTTCTGGTTTTTGGGGGCCTACAGAGGAATCTTTTTCTTTGTTTCTAGTGTCACCCACTTTCTCCTGGGGAGTCTTTGTAACCCCTTTCTTTTGGTCACCCCCAGTGGAAGTTTTGGTTACCCTAGTCTTGACCCAATGGTCCGCCTTCTTTCCCAATTCTTGGGGAGAAATTGGTCCTAGGTCTACCAGATACTGATGCAACTTTTCATTGAAGCAGTTACTTAAAATGTGTTCTTTCATAAACAAATTATAAAGCCCAACATAGTCATGCACTTCATTTCCAGTTACCCAACCATCCAGTGTTTTCACTGAGTAGTCTACAAAATCAACCCAGGTCTGGCTCGAGGATTTTTGAGCCCCCCTGAACCTAATCCTGTACTCCTCAGTGGAGAATCCAAAGCCCTCAATCAGGGTTCCCTTCATGAGGTCATAAGATTCTGCATCTTTTCCAGAGAGTGTGAGGAGTCTATCCCTACACTTTCCAGTGAACATTTCCCAAAGGAGAGCACCCCAGTGAGATCTGTTTACTTTTCTGGTTGCACAAGCCCTCTCAAAAGCTGTGAACCATTTGGTGATGTCATCACCATCTTCATATTTAGTCACAATCCCTTTAGGGATTTTCAACATGTCAGGAGAATCTCTGACCCTAGTTATGTTGCTGCCACCATTGATGGGTCCTAGGCCCATCTCTTGTCTTTCCCTTTCTATGGCTAGGATCTGTCTTTCCAAAGCCAGTCTTTTGGCCATCCTGGCTAACTGGATGTCCTCTTCACTGGGGTTATCCTCAGTGATTTCAGAGAGGTTGGTCCCTCCTGTGAGGGAGCCAGCATCTCTGACTATTATGCTTGGAGTCAGGGCTTGAGAGGCCCTGTCCTCCCTAGATAGGACTGGTAGGGGGGAATCATCCTCCAATTCACTATCCTCATCCTCTGTGTTGCCATCCTCAGAGGGGTTGGCCTTTTCAAACTCTGCCAAAAGCTCCTGGAGCTGTAGTTTGGAAGGTCTGGGGCCCATTGTTATTTTCTTTATTTTACAGAGTGACCTTAGCTCCCTCATCTTAAGATGGAGGTAAGGGGTGGTGTCGAGTTCCACCACATTCATCTCTGTACTAGACATTATGCTTCTAAAAGTTGGAATACTTTTTAAGAATCTAAAACTAGTTCTAGAATCTAATTCAAACTTTTACCAAACGTTTAAACTCTAAAAGAAATGCTAACAGGGACTAACACAAGGCCCTAGCAGGACTTTAAAGAATTTAGAAAAATTTCAAATTGCAAAAAATCTATTTCTAATGACAATTTTTGGAATTTGTCGTGTGATCAGGTATTGGCTCAGTAGTCCAGCAAATGCAAAGTCTTGTACCCCACCGCTGATCCACCAATGTAGGAAGTTGGCTCTGTATGCACTATTTCAAAGTAAGGAATAGTATGCACAGAGTCCAAGGGTTCCCCTTAGAAGTAAGATAGTGGCAAAAAGAGATAATACTAATGATCTATTTTGTGGTAGTGTGGTCGAGCAGTAGGCTTATCAAAGGAGTAGTGTTAAGCATTTGTTGTACATACACACAGGCAATAAATGAGGAACACACACTCAGAGACAAATCCAGCCAATAGGTTTTGTTATAGAAACATATATTTTCTTAGTTTATTTTAAGAACCACAGGTTCAAATTCTACATGTAATATCTAATTTGAAAGGTATTGCAGGTAAGTACTTTAGGAACTTTGAATAATTACAGTAGCATATATACTTTTCACATAAAACACAAATAGCTGTTTTTAAAGTGGACACTGCAATTTTCACAGTTCCTGGGGGAGGTAAAGTATTGTTAGTTTTAGCAGGTAAGTAAATTACCTACAGGGTTCAGTTTTGGGTCCAAGGTAGCCCACCGTTGGGGGTTCAGAGCAACCCCAAAGTTACCACATCAGCAGCTCAGGGCCGGTCAGGTGCAGAGGTCAAAGAGGTGCCCAAAACACATAGGCTTCAATGGAGAGAAGGGGGTGCCCCGGTTCCAGTCTGCCAGCAGGTAAGTACCTGCGTCTTCGGAGGGCAGACCAGGGGGGTTTTGTAGGGCACCGGGGGGGACACAAGTCCACACAGAAAGTACACCCTCAGCAGCGCGGTTGCGGCCGGGTGCAGTGTGTAAACTGGCGTCGGGTTTCCAATGGGAGTCAATGGGAGACCAAGGGGTCTCTTCAGCGGTGCAGGCAGGCAAGGGGGGGGCTCCTCGGGGTAGCCACCACCTGGGCAAGGGAGAGGGCCTCCTGGGGGTCACTCCTGCACAGAAGTTCCGTTCCTTCAGGTGCTGGGGGCTGCGGGTGCAGGGTCTTTTCCAGCCGTCGGGACTTTAGGTTCAGGCAGTCGCGGTCAGGGGGAGCCTCGGGATTCCCTCTGCAGGCGTCGCTGTGGGGGCTCAGGGGGGACAACTTTGGTTACTCACGGTCTCGGAGTCGCCGGAGGGTCCTCCCTGAGGTGTTGGTTCTCCACCACTCGAGTCGGGGTCGCCGGGTGCAGTGTTGCAAGTCTCACGCTTCTTGCGGGGATTTGCAGGGGTCTTTACATCTGCTCCTCTGTAACAAAGTTGCAGTTCTTTTGGAGCAGTGCCGCTGTGTTCGGGAGTTTCTTGTCTTTCTTGAAGCAGGGCAGTCCTCAGAGGATTCAGAGGTTGCTGGTCCCTTGGAAAGCGTCGCTGGAGCAGGTTTCTTTGGAAGGCAGGAGATGGGCCGGTAAGTCTGGGACCAAAGCAGTTGGTGTCTTCTGTTCTTCCTCTGCAGGGGTATTTCAGCTCAGCAGTCCTCTTCTTCTTGTAGTTTCAGGAATCTAAATTCTTAGGTTCAGGGGAGCCCTTAAATACTAAATTTAAGGGCGTGTTTAGGTCTGGGGGGTTAGTAGCCAATGGCTACTAGCCCTGAGGGTGGGTACACCCTCTTTGTGCCTCCTCCCAAGGGGAGGGGGGCACATTCCTATCCCTATTGGGGGAATCTTCCATCTGCAAGATGGAGGATTTCTAAAAGTCAGAGACACCTCAGCTCAGGACACCTTAGGGGCTGTCCTGACTGGCCAGTGACTCCTCCTTGTTTTTCTCATTATCTCTCCTGGACTTGCCGCCAAAAGTGGGGGCTGGGTCCAGGAGGCGGGCATCTCCACTAGCTGGAGTGCCCTGGGGCATTGTAACACGAAGCTTGAGCCTTTGAAGCTCACTGCTAGGTGTTACAGTTCCTGCAGGCGGAAGGTGTGAAGCACCTCCACCCAGAGCAGGCTTTGTTTCTGTCCTCAGAGAGCACAAAGGCTCTCACCGCATGGGGTCAGAAACTCGTCTCTCAGCAGCAGGCTGGCACAGACCAGTCAGTCCTGCACTGAACAATTGGGTAAAATACAGGGGGTATCTCTAAGATGCCCTCTGTGTGCATTTTTTAAATAAATCCAAGACTGGCATCAGTGTGGGTTTATTATTCTGAGAAGTTTGATACTAAACTTCCCAGTATTCAGTGTAGCCATTATGGAGCTGTGGAGTTCGTTTTTGACAGACTCCCAGCCCATATACTCTTATGGCTACCCTGCACTTACAATGTCTAAGGTTTTGCTTAGACACTGTAGGGGCATAGTGCTCATGCACATATGCCCTCACCTGTGGTATAGTGCACCCTGCCTTAGGGCTGTAAGGCCTACTAGAGGGGTGACTTACCTATGCCACAGGCATGGGGAGGTTGGCAGGGCACCCTGAGGGGAGTGCCATGTCGACTTAGTCATTTCCTCCCCACCAGCACACACAAGCTGGCAAGCAGTGTGTCTGTGCTGAGTGAGGGGTCCCTAGGGTGGCATAAGACATGCTGCAGCCCTTAGAGACCTTCCCTGGCATCAGGGCCCTTGGTACCAGGGGTACCAGTTACAAGGGACTTACCTAGGTGCCAGGGTTGTGCCAATTGTGGAAACAATGGTACATTTTAGGTGAAAGAACACTGGTGCTGGGGCCTGGTTAGCAGGGTCCCAGCACACTTCTCAGTCAAGTCAGCATCAGTATCAGGCAAAAAGTGGGGGGTAACTACAACAGGGAGCCATTTCTTTACACAAGCCCCCCCCAGCCCACAGGCCAGGAGACTCAGCCAAAGCTGGGAGAGTCTTCCTAGTCTGTCAGGCGAGGAAGAGTAGAGGAAATAGGCTGGTTTGTTGCAGGGCCTACTCTGCCTTACATCCTCCTGTTCAGGTCATTCCCTCTGGGGAACTGACCCACTTCCACAGTGATAGGACCTAGTCTGAATTGCCTCTTGTCTGTACTTTTTATGTCTCCACCCATTCTCTCTATTTTGGGGTTAGAGGTATCCACCTCTGCTAATCTTATTTTAGCCAGGGTCACCCCTAGCTTACCCAAAGAGGTTACCCAGAGCTGGAGTAACCTCACCATGACCAACAGGGTCAGGGGGCCTAACTTGCTATTTGGCATGGGGTCAGACCACCATGCCAAGGATAGTGCAGCCATAAAGGCTAACACCCAGCAGAGGTCACTGACAGCTGTCAGTGCCCAGAACCACACCTTTAGCTCTTCACCTACAAGGGAAGGGGCTAAGTTACAGGCTTCTTTGGGTTCAGGGTGCCTGTCTGCTGTATTAGAGTGGGGTGTTACCACATCTTGTAGTAAACACCCTTCTTCCACTCTTTCTTCTGTTATCTGAGGAGCCACCCACTCAGGCTTAACAGTTGCCTGACTAGCCAGGACTTTGTGTGGGTCAGGTTGGACTTTACCAGTGCCATCTTTGGAGTTCTCCCCTACTGGAGCAGAATCTCCTTGGCTTGCTGGAACCTTGGCTAAAGGTTGTCCACCTTTCCTACTCTGTTTTCCTTTCTTTTTCTTCTGGGGTCTACTTGCAGTTACTGCAGGGGTAGCACCTCCAGAATCCTTGGGAGAGGTCTGACACTGGACCAGTTCCTCTCTTGGGCTCTGACTAACCTCTGGGTAGTCATTTCCAAGGAGACAATCAAGGGGGAGGTCTGTACTGACTACCACCCTTCTCCAGCTAAAAGTCCCACCCACTTCTATGGGCACAAAAGCCACAGGCCTATTAGTGACCCTGTCTGGGCTAACTCTTACTCTGGCAGTCTCACCTGGGATGTACTGGTTTGAGAACACCAGCCTGTCATGCACAATAGTGTGACTGGCACAAGTGTCTCTCAGGGCAGAGGCTGGGATTCCATTCACCAGTAGGTGGCGGAAGTGTCTACTTCCCTCTGGAATCTCCAACTCACCTGTGGGGCCCTTTTTCCAGTTGAAGGCTATGAAGACCTCCTCATCTGAGGAGTCATCCCCAATGGCTACACTGGTCACCCCTGGGATTTTGCTAGGGGGTTTGTTTTTGGGACAAGAAGTGTCCTTGGTGTGGTGCCCTGTCTGTCTACAGTTTTGGCACCATGCCTTAGTGGCATCCCAGTTCTTACCCTGGTACCCACCTTTGTTTTGGGTTGTGTTTTGGGGCCCACCCACCTGTTCTGGTTTTTGGGGGCCTACAGAGGAATCTTTTTCTTTGTTTCTAGTGTCACCCACTTTCTCCTGGGGAGTCTTTGTAACCCCTTTCTTTTGGTCACCCCCAGTGGAAGTTTTGGTTACCCTAGTCTTGACCCAATGGTCCGCCTTCTTTCCCAATTCTTGGGGAGAAATTGGTCCTATGTCTACCAGATACTGATGCAACTTTTCATTGAAGCAGTTACTTAAAATGTGTTCTTTCATAAACAAATTATAAAGCCCAACATAGTCATGCACTTCATTTCCAGTTACCCAACCATCCAGTGTTTTCACTGAGTAGTCTACAAAATCAACCCAGGTCTGGCTCGAGGATTTTTGAGCCCCCCTGAACCTAATCCTGTACTCCTCAGTGGAGAATCCAAAGCCCTCAATCAGGGTTCCCTTCATGAGGTCATAAGATTCTGCATCTTTTCCAGAGAGTGTGAGGAGTCTATCCCTACACTTTCCAGTGAACATTTCCCAAAGGAGAGCACCCCAGTGAGATCTGTTTACTTTTCTGGTTGCACAAGCCCTCTCAAAAGCTGTGAACCATTTGGTGATGTCATCACCATCTTCATATTTAGTCACAATCCCTTTAGGGATTTTCAACATGTCAGGAGAATCTCTGACCCTAGTTATGTTGCTGCCACCATTGATGGGTCCTAGGCCCATCTCTTGTCTTTCCCTTTCTATGGCTAGGATCTGTCTTTCCAAAGCCAGTCTTTTGGCCATCCTGGCTAACTGGATGTCCTCTTCACTGGGGTTATCCTCAGTGATTTCAGAGAGGTTGGTCCCTCCTGTGAGGGAGCCAGCATCTCTGACTATTATGCTTGGAGTCAGGGCTTGAGAGGCCCTGTCCTCCCTAGATAGGACTGGTAGGGGGGAATCATCCTCCAATTCACTATCCTCATCCTCTGTGTTGCCATCCTCAGAGGGGTTGGCCTTTTCAAACTCTGCCAAAAGCTCCTGGAGCTGTAGTTTGGAAGGTCTGGGGCCCATTGTTATTTTCTTTATTTTACAGAGTGACCTTAGCTCCCTCATCTTAAGATGGAGGTAAGGGGTGGTGTCGAGTTCCACCACATTCATCTCTGTACTAGACATTATGCTTCTAAAAGTTGGAATACTTTTTAAGAATCTAAAACTAGTTCTAGAATCTAATTCAAACTTTTACCAAACGTTTAAACTCTAAAAGAAATGCTAACAGGGACTAACACAAGGCCCTAGCAGGACTTTAAAGAATTTAGAAAAATTTCAAATTGCAAAAAATCTATTTCTAATGACAATTTTTGGAATTTGTCGTGTGATCAGGTATTGGCTCAGTAGTCCAGCAAATGCAAAGTCTTGTACCCCACCGCTGATCCACCAATGTAGGAAGTTGGCTCTGTATGCACTATTTCAAAGTAAGGAATAGTATGCACAGAGTCCAAGGGTTCCCCTTAGAGGTAAGATAGTGGCAAAAAGAGATAATACTAATGCTCTATTTTGTGGTAGTGTGGTCGAGCAGTAGGCTTATCAAAGGAGTAGTGTTAAGCATTTGTTGTACATACACACAGGCAATAAATGAGGAACACACACTCAGAGACAAATCCAGCCAATAGGTTTTGTTATAGAAACATATATTTTCTTAGTTTATTTTAAGAACCACAGGTTCAAATTCTACATGTAATATCTAATTTGAAAGGTATTGCAGGTAAGTACTTTAGGAACTTTGAATAATTACAGTAGCATATATACTTTTCACATAAAACACAAATAGCTGTTTTAAAAGTGGACACTGCAATTTTCACAGTTCCTGGGGGAGGTAAAGTATTGTTAGTTTTAGCAGGTAAGTAAATTACCTACAGGGTTCAGTTTTGGGTCCAAGGTAGCCCACCGTTGGGGGTTCAGAGCAACCCCAAAGTTACCACATCAGCAGCTCAGGGCCGGTCAGGTGCAGAGGTCAAAGAGGTGCCCAAAACACATAGGCTTCAATGGAGAGAAGGGGGTGCCCCGGTTCCAGTCTGCCAGCAGGTAAGTACCTGCGTCTTCGGAGGGCAGACCAGGGGGGTTTTGTAGGGCACCGGGGGGGACACAAGTCCACACAGAAAGTACACCCTCAGCAGCGCGGTTGCGGCCGGGTGCAGTGTGTAAACTGGCGTCGGGTTTCCAATGGGAGTCAATGGGAGACCAAGGGGTCTCTTCAGCGGTGCAGGCAGGCAAGGGGGGGGCTCCTCGGGGTAGCCACCACCTGGGCAAGGGAGAGGGCCTCCTGGGGGTCACTCCTGCACAGAAGTTCCGTTCCTTCAGGTGCTGGGGGCTGCGGGTGCAGGGTCTTTTCCAGCCGTCGGGACTTTAGGTTCAGGAAGTCGCGGTCAGGGGGAGCCTCGGGATTCCCTCTGCAGGCGTCGCTGTGGGGGCTCAGGGAGGACAACTTTGGTTACTCACGGTCTCGGAGTCGCCGGAGGGTCCTCCCTGAGGTGTTGGTTCTCCACCACTCGAGTCGGGGTCGCCGGGTGCAGTGTTGCAAGTCTCACGCTTCTTGCGGGGATTTGCAGGGGTCTTTACATCTGCTCCTCTGTAACAAAGTTGCAGTTCTTTTGGAGCAGTGCCGCTGTGTTCGGGAGTTTCTTGTCTTTCTTGAAGCAGGGCAGTCCTCAGAGGATTCAGAGGTTGCTGGTCCCTTGGAAAGCGTCGCTGGAGCAGGTTTCTTTGGAAGGCAGGAGATGGGCCGGTAAGTCTGGGGCCAAAGCAGTTGGTGTCTTCTGTTCTTCCTCTGCAGGGGTATTTCAGCTCAGCAGTCCTCTTCTTCTTGTAGTTTCAGGAATCTAAATTCTTAGGTTCAGGGGAGCCCTTAAATACTAAATTTAAGGGCGTGTTTAGGTCTGGGGGGTTAGTAGCCAATGGCTACTAGCCCTGAGGGTGGGTACACCCTCTTTGTGCCTCCTCCCAAGGGGAGGGGGGCACATTCCTATCCCTATTGGGGGAATCTTCCATCTGCAAGATGGAGGATTTCTAAAAGTCAGAGACACCTCAGCTCAGGACACCTTAGGGGCTGTCCTGACTGGCCAGTGACTCCTCCTTGTTTTTCTCATTATCTCTCCTGGACTTGCCGCCAAAAGTGGGGGCTGGGTCCAGGAGGCGGGCATCTCCACTAGCTGGAGTGCCCTGGGGCATTGTAACACGAAGCTTGAGCCTTTGAAGCTCACTGCTAGGTGTTACAGTTTCTGCAGGCGGGAGGTGTGAAGCACCTCCACCCAGAGCAGGCTTTGTTTCTGTCCTCAGAGAGCACAAAGGCTCTCACCGCATGGGGTCAGAAACTCGTCTCTCAGCAGCAGGCTGGCACAGACCAGTCAGTCCTGCACTGAACAATTGGGTAAAATACAGGGGGTATCTCTAAGATGCCCTCTGTGTGCATTTTTTAAATAAATCCAAGACTGGCATCAGTGTGGGTTTATTATTCTGAGAAGTTTGATACTAAACTTCCCAGTATTCAGTGTAGCCATTATGGAGCTGTGGAGTTCGTTTTTGACAGACTCCCAGCCCATATACTCTTATGGCTACCCTGCACTTACAATGTCTAAGGTTTTGCTTAGACACTGTAGGGGCATAGTGCTCATGCACATATGCCCTCACCTGTGGTATAGTGCACCCTGCCTTAGGGCTGTAAGGCCTACTAGAGGGGTGACTTACCTATGCCACAGGCATGGGGAGGTTGGCAGGGCACCCTGAGGGGAGTGCCATGTCGACTTAGTCATTTCCTCCCCACCAGCACACACAAGCTGGCAAGCAGTGTGTCTGTGCTGAGTGAGGGGTCCCTAGGGTGGCATAAGACATGCTGCAGCCCTTAGAGACCTTCCCTGGCATCAGGGCCCTTGGTACCAGGGGTACCAGTTACAAAGGACTTACCTAGGTGCCAGGGTTGTGCCAATTGTGGAAACAATGGTACATTTTAGGTGAAAGAACACTGGTGCTGGGGCCTGGTTAGCAGGGTCCCAGCACACTTCTCAGTCAAGTCAGCATCAGTATCAGGCAAAAAGTGGGGGGTAACTACAACAGGGAGCCATTTCTTTACACAAGCCCCCCCCAGCCCACAGGCCAGGAGACTCAGCCAAAGCTGGGAGAGTCTTCCTAGTCTGTCAGGCGAGGAAGAGTAGAGGAAATAGGCTGGTTTGTTGCAGGGCCTACTCTGCCTTACATCCTCCTGTTCAGGTCATTCCCTCTGGGGAACTGACCCACTTCCACAGTGATAGGACCTAGTCTGAATTGCCTCTTGTCTGTACTTTTTATGTCTCCACCCATTCTCTCTATTTTGGGGTTAGAGGTATCCACCTCTGCTAATCTTATTTTAGCCAGGGTCACCCCTAGCTTACCCAAAGAGGTTACCCAGAGCTGGAGTAACCCCACCATGACCAACAGGGTCAGGGGGCCTAACTTGCTATTTGGCATGGGGTCAGACCACCATGCCAAGGATAGTGCAGCCATAAAGGCTAACACCCAGCAGAGGTCCCTGACAGCTGTCAGTGCCCAGAACCACACCTTTAGCTCTTCACCTACAAGGGAAGGGGCTAAGTTACAGGCTTCTTTGGGTTCAGGGTGCCTGTCTGCTGTATTAGAGTGGGGTGTTACCACATCTTGTAGTAAACACCCTTCTTCCACTCTTTCTTCTGTTATCTGAGGAGCCACCCACTCAGGCTTAACAGTTGCCTGACTAGCCAGGACTTTGTGTGGGTCAGGTTGGACTTTACCAGTGCCATCTTTGGAGTTCTCCCCTACTGGAGCAGAATCTCCTTGGCTTGCTGGAACCTTGGCTAAAGGTTGTCCACCTTTCCTACTCTGTTTTCCTTTCTTTTTCTTCTGGGGTCTACTTGCAGTTACTGCAGGGGTAGCACCTCCAGAATCCTTGGGAGAGGTCTGACACTGGACCAGTTCCTCTCTTGGGCTCTGACTAACCTCTGGGTAGTCATTTCCAAGGAGACAATCAAGGGGGAGGTCTGTACTGACTACCACCCTTCTCCAGCTAAAAGTCCCACCCACTTCTATGGGCACAAAAGCCACAGGCCTATTAGTGACCCTGTCTGGGCTAACTCTTACTCTGGCAGTCTCACCTGGGATGTACTGGTTTGAGAACACCAGCCTGTCATGCACAATAGTGTGACTGGCACAAGTGTCTCTCAGGGCAGAGGCTGGGATTCCATTCACCAGTAGGTGGCGGAAGTGTCTACTTCCCTCTGGAATCTCCAACTCACCTGTGGGGCCCTTTTTCCAGTTGAAGGCTATGAAGACCTCCTCATCTGAGGAGTCATCCCCAATGGCTACACTGGTCACCCCTGGGATTTTGCTAGGGGGTTTGTTTTTGGGACAAGAAGTGTCCTTGGTGTGGTGCCCTGTCTGTCTACAGTTTTGGCACCATGCCTTAGTGGCATCCCAGTTCTTACCCTGGTACCCACCTTTGTTTTGGGTTGTGTCTTGGGGCCCACCCACCTGTTCTGGTTTTTGGGGGCCTACAGAGGAATCTTTTTCTTTGTTTCTAGTGTCACCCACTTTCTCCTGGGGAGTCTTTGTAACCCCTTTCTTTTGGTCACCCCCAGTGGAAGTTTTGGTTACCCTAGTCTTGACCCAATGGTCCGCCTTCTTTCCCAATTCTTGGGGAGAAATTGGTCCTAGGTCTACCAGATACTGATGCAACTTTTCATTGAAGCAGTTACTTAAAATGTGTTCTTTCATAAACAAATTATAAAGCCCAACATAGTCATGCACTTCATTTCCAGTTACCCAACCATCCAGTGTTTTCACTGAGTAGTCTACAATATCAACCCAGGTCTGGCTCGAGGATTTTTGAGCCCCCCTGAACCTAATCCTGTACTCCTCAGTGGAGAATCCAAAGCCCTCAATCAGGGTTCCCTTCATGAGGTCATAAGATTCTGCATCTTTTCCAGAGAGTGTGAGGAGTCTATCCCTACACTTTCCAGTGAACATTTCCCAAAGGAGAGCACCCCAGTGAGATCTGTTTACTTTTCTGGTTGCACAAGCCCTCTCAAAAGCTGTGAACCATTTGGTGATGTCATCACCATCTTCATATTTAGTCACAATCCCTTTAGGGATTTTCAACATGTCAGGAGAATCTCTGACCCTAGTTATGTTGCTGCCACCATTGATGGGTCCTAGGCCCATCTCTCGTCTTTCCCTTTCTATGGCTAGGATCTGTCTTTCCAAAGGCAGTCTTTTGGCCATCCTGGCTAACTGGATGTCCTCTTCACTGGGGTTATCCTCAGTGATTTCAGAGAGGTTGGTCCCTCCTGTGAGGGAGCCAGCATCTCTGACTATTATGCTTGGAGTCAGGGCTTGAGAGGCCCTGTCCTCCCTAGATAGGACTGGTAGGGGGGAATCATCCTCCAATTCACTATCCTCATCCTCTGTGTTGCCATCCTCAGAGGGGTTGGCCTTTTCAAACTCTGCCAAAAGCTCCTGGAGCTGTAGTTTGGAAGGTCTGGGGCCCATTGTTATTTTCTTTATTTTACAGAGTGACCTCAGCTCCCTCATCTTAAGATGGAGGTAAGGGGTGGTGTCGAGTTCCACCACATTCATCTCTGTACTAGACATTATGCTTCTAAAAGTTGGAATACTTTCTAAGAATCTAAAACTAGTTCTAGAATCTAATTCAAACTTTTACCAAACGTTTAAACTCTAAAAGAAATGCTAACAGGGACTAACACAAGGCCCTAGCAGGACTTTAAAGAATTTAGAAAAATTTCAAATTGCAAAAAATCTATTTCTAATGACAATTTTTGGAATTTGTCGTGTGATCAGGTATTGGCTCAGTAGTCCAGCAAATGCAAAGTCTTGTACCCCACCGCTGATCCACCAATGTAGGAAGTTGGCTCTGTATGCACTATTTCAAAGTAAGGAATAGTATGCACAGAGTCCAAGGGTTCCCCTTAGAGGTAAGATAGTGGCAAAAAGAGATAATACTAATGCTCTATTTTGTGGTAGTGTGGTCGAGCAGTAGGCTTATCAAAGGAGTAGTGTTAAGCATTTGTTGTACATACACACAGGCAATAAATGAGGAACACACACTCAGAGACAAATCCAGCCAATAGGTTTTGTTATAGAAACATATATTTTCTTAGTTTATTTTAAGAACCACAGGTTCAAATTCTACATGTAATATCTAATTTGAAAGGTATTGCAGGTAAGTACTTTAGGAACTTTGAATAATTACAGTAGCATATATACTTTTCACATAAAACACAAATAGCTGTTTTAAAAGTGGACACTGCAATTTTCACAGTTCCTGGGGGAGGTAAAGTATTGTTAGTTTTAGCAGGTAAGTAAATTACCTACAGGGTTCAGTTTTGGGTCCAAGGTAGCCCACCGTTGGGGGTTCAGAGCAACCCCAAAGTTACCACATCAGCAGCTCAGGGCCGGTCAGGTGCAGAGGTCAAAGAGGTGCCCAAAACACATAGGCTTCAATGGAGAGAAGGGGGTGCCCCGGTTCCAGTCTGCCAGCAGGTAAGTACCTGCGTCTTCGGAGGGCAGACCAGGGGGGTTTTGTAGGGCACCGGGGGGGACACAAGTCCACACAGAAAGTACACCCTCAGCAGCGCGGTTGCGGCCGGGTGCAGTGTGTAAACTGGCGTCGGGTTTCCAATGGGAGTCAATGGGAGACCAAGGGGTCTCTTCAGCGGTGCAGGCAGGCAAGGGGGGGGCTCCTCGGGGTAGCCACCACCTGGGCAAGGGAGAGGGCCTCCTGGGGGTCACTCCTGCACAGAAGTTCCGTTCCTTCAGGTGCTGGGGGCTGCGGGTGCAGGGTCTTTTCCAGCCGTCGGGACTTTAGGTTCAGGCAGTCGCGGTCAGGGGGAGCCTCGGGATTCCCTCTGCAGGCGTCGCTGTGGGGGCTCAGGGGGGACAACTTTGGTTACTCACGGTCTCGGAGTCGCCGGAGGGTCCTCCCTGAGGTGTTGGTTCTCCACCACTCGAGTCGGGGTCGCCGGGTGCAGTGTTGCAAGTCTCACGCTTCTTGCGGGGATTTGCAGGGGTCTTTACATCTGCTCCTCTGTAACAAAGTTGCAGTTCTTTTGGAGCAGTGCCGCTGTGTTCGGGAGTTTCTTGTCTTTCTTGAAGCAGGGCAGTCCTCAGAGGATTCAGAGGTTGCTGGTCCATTGGAAAGCGTCGCTGGAGCAGGTTTCTTTGGAAGGCAGGAGATGGGCCGGTAAGTCTGGGACCAAAGCAGTTGGTGTCTTCTGTTCTTCCTCTGCAGGGGTATTTCAGCTCAGCAGTCCTCTTCTTCTTGTAGTTTCAGGAATCTAAATTCTTAGGTTCAGGGGAGCCCTTAAATACTAAATTTAAGGGCGTGTTTAGGTCTGGGGGGTTAGTAGCCAATGGCTACTAGCCCTGAGGGTGGGTACACCCTCTTTGTGCCTCCTCCCAAGGGGAGGGGGGCACATTCCTATCCCTATTGGGGGAATCTTCCATCTGCAAGATGGAGGATTTCTAAAAGTCAGAGACACCTCAGCTCAGGACACCTTAGGGGCTGTCCTGACTGGCCAGTGACTCCTCCTTGTTTTTCTCATTATCTCTCCTGGACTTGCCGCCAAAAGTGGGGGCTGGGTCCAGGAGGCGGGCATCTCCACTAGCTGGAGTGCCCTGGGGCATTGTAACACGAAGCTTGAGCCTTTGAAGCTCACTGCTAGGTGTTACAGTTCCTGCAGGCGGAAGGTGTGAAGCACCTCCACCCAGAGCAGGCTTTGTTTCTGTCCTCAGAGAGCACAAAGGCTCTCACCGCATGGGGTCAGAAACTCGTCTCTCAGCAGCAGGCTGGCACAGACCAGTCAGTCCTGCACTGAACAATTGGGTAAAATACAGGGGGTATCTCTAAGATGCCCTCTGTGTGCATTTTTTAAATAAATCCAAGACTGGCATCAGTGTGGGTTTATTATTCTGAGAAGTTTGATACTAAACTTCCCAGTATTCAGTGTAGCCATTATGGAGCTGTGGAGTTCGTTTTTGACAGACTCCCAGCCCATATACTCTTATGGCTACCCTGCACTTACAATGTCTAAGGTTTTGCTTAGACACTGTAGGGGCATAGTGCTCATGCACATATGCCCTCACCTGTGGTATAGTGCACCCTGCCTTAGGGCTGTAAGGCCTACTAGAGGGGTGACTTACCTATGCCACAGGCATGGGGAGGTTGGCAGGGCACCCTGAGGGGAGTGCCATGTCGACTTAGTCATTTCCTCCCCACCAGCACACACAAGCTGGCAAGCAGTGTGTCTGTGCTGAGTGAGGGGTCCCTAGGGTGGCATAAGACATGCTGCAGCCCTTAGAGACCTTCCCTGGCATCAGGGCCCTTGGTACCAGGGGTACCAGTTACAAGGGACTTACCTAGGTGCCAGGGTTGTGCCAATTGTGGAAACAATGGTACATTTTAGGTGAAAGAACACTGGTGCTGGGGCCTGGTTAGCAGGGTCCCAGCACACTTCTCAGTCAAGTCAGCATCAGTATCAGGCAAAAAGTGGGGGGTAACTACAACAGGGAGCCATTTCTTTACACAAGCCCCCCCCAGCCCACAGGCCAGGAGACTCAGCCAAAGCTGGGAGAGTCTTCCTAGTCTGTCAGGCGAGGAAGAGTAGAGGAAATAGGCTGGTTTGTTGCAGGGCCTACTCTGCCTTACATCCTCCTGTTCAGGTCATTCCCTCTGGGGAACTGACCCACTTCCACAGTGATAGGACCTAGTCTGAATTGCCTCTTGTCTGTACTTTTTATGTCTCCACCCATTCTCTCTATTTTGGGGTTAGAGGTATCCACCTCTGCTAATCTTATTTTAGCCAGGGTCACCCCTAGCTTACCCAAAGAGGTTACCCAGAGCTGGAGTAACCTCACCATGACCAACAGGGTCAGGGGGCCTAACTTGCTATTTGGCATGGGGTCAGACCACCATGCCAAGGATAGTGCAGCCATAAAGGCTAACACCCAGCAGAGGTCACTGACAGCTGTCAGTGCCCAGAACCACACCTTTAGCTCTTCACCTACAAGGGAAGGGGCTAAGTTACAGGCTTCTTTGGGTTCAGGGTGCCTGTCTGCTGTATTAGAGTGGGGTGTTACCACATCTTGTAGTAAACACCCTTCTTCCACTCTTTCTTCTGTTATCTGAGGAGCCACCCACTCAGGCTTAACAGTTGCCTGACTAGCCAGGACTTTGTGTGGGTCAGGTTGGACTTTACCAGTGCCATCTTTGGAGTTCTCCCCTACTGGAGCAGAATCTCCTTGGCTTGCTGGAACCTTGGCTAAAGGTTGTCCACCTTTCCTACTCTGTTTTCCTTTCTTTTTCTTCTGGGGTCTACTTGCAGTTACTGCAGGGGTAGCACCTCCAGAATCCTTGGGAGAGGTCTGACACTGGACCAGTTCCTCTCTTGGGCTCTGACTAACCTCTGGGTAGTCATTTCCAAGGAGACAATCAAGGGGGAGGTCTGTACTGACTACCACCCTTCTCCAGCTAAAAGTCCCACCCACTTCTATGGGCACAAAAGCCACAGGCCTATTAGTGACCCTGTCTGGGCTAACTCTTACTCTGGCAGTCTCACCTGGGATGTACTGGTTTGAGAACACCAGCCTGTCATGCACAATAGTGTGACTGGCACAAGTGTCTCTCAGGGCAGAGGCTGGGATTCCATTCACCAGTAGGTGGCGGAAGTGTCTACTTCCCTCTGGAATCTCCAACTCACCTGTGGGGCCCTTTTTCCAGTTGAAGGCTATGAAGACCTCCTCATCTGAGGAGTCATCCCCAATGGCTACACTGGTCACCCCTGGGATTTTGCTAGGGGGTTTGTTTTTGGGACAAGAAGTGTCCTTGGTGTGGTGCCCTGTCTGTCTACAGTTTTGGCACCATGCCTTAGTGGCATCCCAGTTCTTACCCTGGTACCCACCTTTGTTTTGGGTTGTGTTTTGGGGCCCACCCACCTGTTCTGGTTTTTGGGGGCCTACAGAGGAATCTTTTTCTTTGTTTCTAGTGTCACCCACTTTCTCCTGGGGAGTCTTTGTAACCCCTTTCTTTTGGTCACCCCCAGTGGAAGTTTTGGTTACCCTAGTCTTGACCCAATGGTCCGCCTTCTTTCCCAATTCTTGGGGAGAAATTGGTCCTATGTCTACCAGATACTGATGCAACTTTTCATTGAAGCAGTTACTTAAAATGTGTTCTTTCATAAACAAATTATAAAGCCCAACATAGTCATGCACTTCATTTCCAGTTACCCAACCATCCAGTGTTTTCACTGAGTAGTCTACAAAATCAACCCAGGTCTGGCTCGAGGATTTTTGAGCCCCCCTGAACCTAATCCTGTACTCCTCAGTGGAGAATCCAAAGCCCTCAATCAGGGTTCCCTTCATGAGGTCATAAGATTCTGCATCTTTTCCAGAGAGTGTGAGGAGTCTATCCCTACACTTTCCAGTGAACATTTCCCAAAGGAGAGCACCCCAGTGAGATCTGTTTACTTTTCTGGTTGCACAAGCCCTCTCAAAAGCTGTGAACCATTTGGTGATGTCATCACCATCTTCATATTTAGTCACAATCCCTTTAGGGATTTTCAACATGTCAGGAGAATCTCTGACCCTAGTTATGTTGCTGCCACCATTGATGGGTCCTAGGCCCATCTCTTGTCTTTCCCTTTCTATGGCTAGGATCTGTCTTTCCAAAGCCAGTCTTTTGGCCATCCTGGCTAACTGGATGTCCTCTTCACTGGGGTTATCCTCAGTGATTTCAGAGAGGTTGGTCCCTCCTGTGAGGGAGCCAGCATCTCTGACTATTATGCTTGGAGTCAGGGCTTGAGAGGCCCTGTCCTCCCTAGATAGGACTGGTAGGGGGGAATCATCCTCCAATTCACTATCCTCATCCTCTGTGTTGCCATCCTCAGAGGGGTTGGCCTTTTCAAACTCTGCCAAAAGCTCCTGGAGCTGTAGTTTGGAAGGTCTGGGGCCCATTGTTATTTTCTTTATTTTACAGAGTGACCTTAGCTCCCTCATCTTAAGATGGAGGTAAGGGGTGGTGTCGAGTTCCACCACATTCATCTCTGTACTAGACATTATGCTTCTAAAAGTTGGAATACTTTTTAAGAATCTAAAACTAGTTCTAGAATCTAATTCAAACTTTTACCAAACGTTTAAACTCTAAAAGAAATGCTAACAGGGACTAACACAAGGCCCTAGCAGGACTTTAAAGAATTTAGAAAAATTTCAAATTGCAAAAAATCTATTTCTAATGACAATTTTTGGAATTTGTCGTGTGATCAGGTATTGGCTCAGTAGTCCAGCAAATGCAAAGTCTTGTACCCCACCGCTGATCCACCAATGTAGGAAGTTGGCTCTGTATGCACTATTTCAAAGTAAGGAATAGTATGCACAGAGTCCAAGGGTTCCCCTTAGAGGTAAGATAGTGGCAAAAAGAGATAATACTAATGCTCTATTTTGTGGTAGTGTGGTCGAGCAGTAGGCTTATCAAAGGAGTAGTGTTAAGCATTTGTTGTACATACACACAGGCAATAAATGAGGAACACACACTCAGAGACAAATCCAGCCAATAGGTTTTGTTATAGAAACATATATTTTCTTAGTTTATTTTAAGAACCACAGGTTCAAATTCTACATGTAATATCTAATTTGAAAGGTATTGCAGGTAAGTACTTTAGGAACTTTGAATAATTACAGTAGCATATATACTTTTCACATAAAACACAAATAGCTGTTTTAAAAGTGGACACTGCAATTTTCACAGTTCCTGGGGGAGGTAAAGTATTGTTAGTTTTAGCAGGTAAGTAAATTACCTACAGGGTTCAGTTTTGGGTCCAAGGTAGCCCACCGTTGGGGGTTCAGAGCAACCCCAAAGTTACCACATCAGCAGCTCAGGGCCGGTCAGGTGCAGAGGTCAAAGAGGTGCCCAAAACACATAGGCTTCAATGGAGAGAAGGGGGTGCCCCGGTTCCAGTCTGCCAGCAGGTAAGTACCTGCGTCTTCGGAGGGCAGACCAGGGGGGTTTTGTAGGGCACCGGGGGGGACACAAGTCCACACAGAAAGTACACCCTCAGCAGCGCGGTTGCGGCCGGGTGCAGTGTGTAAACTGGCGTCGGGTTTCCAATGGGAGTCAATGGGAGACCAAGGGGTCTCTTCAGCGGTGCAGGCAGGCAAGGGGGGGGCTCCTCGGGGTAGCCACCACCTGGGCAAGGGAGAGGGCCTCCTGGGGGTCACTCCTGCACAGAAGTTCCGTTCCTTCAGGTGCTGGGGGCTGCGGGTGCAGGGTCTTTTCCAGCCGTCGGGACTTTAGGTTCAGGAAGTCGCGGTCAGGGGGAGCCTCGGGATTCCCTCTGCAGGCGTCGCTGTGGGGGCTCAGGGGGGACAACTTTGGTTACTCACGGTCTCGGAGTCGCCGGAGGGTCCTCCCTGAGGTGTTGGTTCTCCACCACTCGAGTCGGGGTCGCCGGGTGCAGTGTTGCAAGTCTCACGCTTCTTGCGGGGATTTGCAGGGGTCTTTACATCTGCTCCTCTGTAACAAAGTTGCAGTTCTTTTGGAGCAGTGCCGCTGTGTTCGGGAGTTTCTTGTCTTTCTTGAAGCAGGGCAGTCCTCAGAGGATTCAGAGGTTGCTGGTCCCTTGGAAAGCGTCGCTGGAGCAGGTTTCTTTGGAAGGCAGGAGATGGGCCGGTAAGTCTGGGGCCAAAGCAGTTGGTGTCTTCTGTTCTTCCTCTGCAGGGGTATTTCAGCTCAGCAGTCCTCTTCTTCTTGTAGTTTCAGGAATCTAAATTCTTAGGTTCAGGGGAGCCCTTAAATACTAAATTTAAGGGCGTGTTTAGGTCTGGGGGGTTAGTAGCCAATGGCTACTAGCCCTGAGGGTGGGTACACCCTCTTTGTGCCTCCTCCCAAGGGGAGGGGGGCACATTCCTATCCCTATTGGGGGAATCTTCCATCTGCAAGATGGAGGATTTCTAAAAGTCAGAGACACCTCAGCTCAGGACACCTTAGGGGCTGTCCTGACTGGCCAGTGACTCCTCCTTGTTTTTCTCATTATCTCTCCTGGACTTGCCGCCAAAAGTGGGGGCTGGGTCCAGGAGGCGGGCATCTCCACTAGCTGGAGTGCCCTGGGGCATTGTAACACGAAGCTTGAGCCTTTGAAGCTCACTGCTAGGTGTTACAGTTTCTGCAGGCGGGAGGTGTGAAGCACCTCCACCCAGAGCAGGCTTTGTTTCTGTCCTCAGAGAGCACAAAGGCTCTCACCGCATGGGGTCAGAAACTCGTCTCTCAGCAGCAGGCTGGCACAGACCAGTCAGTCCTGCACTGAACAATTGGGTAAAATACAGGGGGTATCTCTAAGATGCCCTCTGTGTGCATTTTTTAAATAAATCCAAGACTGGCATCAGTGTGGGTTTATTATTCTGAGAAGTTTGATACTAAACTTCCCAGTATTCAGTGTAGCCATTATGGAGCTGTGGAGTTCGTTTATGACAGACTCCCAGCCCATATACTCTTATGGCTACCCTGCACTTACAATGTCTAAGGTTTTGCTTAGACACTGTAGGGGCATAGTGCTCATGCACATATGCCCTCACCTGTGGTATAGTGCACCCTGCCTTAGGGCTGTAAGGCCTACTAGAGGGGTGTAAGGAAATGCCTCCTTGGCATGGTTGCCCCCTGACTTTTTGCCTTTGCTGATGCTATGTTTACAATTGAAAGTGTGCTGAGGCCTGCTAACCAGGCCCCAGCACCAGTGTTCTTTCCCTAACCTGTACTTTTGTATCCACAATTGGCAGACCCTGGCATCCAGATAAGTCCCTTGTAACTGGTACTTCTAGTACCAAGGGCCCTGATGCCAAGGAAGGTCTCTAAGGGATGCAGCATGTCTTATGCCACCCTGGAGACCTCTCACTCAGCACAGACACACTGCTTGCCAGCTTGTGTGTGCTAGTGAGGACAAAACGAGTAAGTCGACATGGCACTCCCCTCAGGGTGCCATGCCAGCCTCTCACTGCCTATGCAGTATAGGTAAGACACCCCTCTAGCAGGCCTTACAGCCCTAAGGCAGGGTGCACTATACCATAGGTGAGGGTACCAGTGCATGAGCACGGTACCCCTACAGTGTCTAAACAAAACCTTAGACATTGTAAGTGCAGGGTAGCCATAAGAGTATATGGTCTGGGAGTCTGTCAAACACGAACTCCACAGCACCATAATGGCTACACTGAAAAACTGGGAAGTTTGGTATCAAACTTCTCAGCACAATAAATGCACACTGATGCCAGTGTACATTTTATTGTAAAATACACCACAGAGGGCACCTTAGAGGTGCCCCCTGAAACTTAACCGACTATCTGTGTAGGCTGACTAGTTTTAGCAGCCTGCCACAAACTGAGACATGTTGCTGGCCCCATGGGGAGAGTGCCTTTGTCACTCTGAGGCCAGTAACAAAGCCTGCACTGGGTGGAGATGCTAACACCTCTCCCAGGCAGGAATTGTCACACCTGGCGGTGAGCCTCAAAGGCTCACCTCCTTTGTGCCAACCCAGCAGGACACTCCAGCTAGTGGAGTTGCCCGCCCCCTCCGGCCAGGCCCCACTTTTGGCGGCAAGGCCGGAGAAAATAATGAGAATAACAAGGAGGAGTCACTGGCCAGTCAGGACAGCCCCTAAGGTGTCCTGAGCTGAAGTGACTCTAACTTTTAGAAATCCTCCATCTTGCAGATGGAGGATTCCCCCAATAGGGTTAGGATTGTGACCCCCTCCCCTTGGGAGGAGGCACAAAGAGGGTGTACCCACCCTCAGGGCTAGTAGCCATTGGCTACTAACCCCCCAGACCTAAACACGCCCTTAAATTTAGTATTTAAGGGCTACCCTGAACCCTAGAAAATTAGATTCCTGCAACAAGAAGAAGGACTGCCCAGCTGAAAACCCCTGCAGCGGAAGACCAGAAGACGACAACTGCCTTGGCTCCAGAAACTCACCGGCCTGTCTCCTGCCTTCCAAAGATCCTGCTCCAGCGACGCTTCCGAAGGGACCAGCGACCTCGACATCCTCTGAGGACTGCCCCTGCTTCGAAAAGACAAGAAACTCCCGAGGACAGCGGACCTGCTCCAAGAAAAGCTGCAACTTTGTTTCCAGCAACTTTAAAGATCCCTGCAAGCTCCCCGCAAGAAGCGTGAGACTTGCAACACTGCACCCGGCGACCCCGACTCGGCTGGTGGAGATCCGACGCCTCAGGAGGGACCCCAGGACTACTCTGATACTGTGAGTACCAAAACCTGTCCCCCCTGAGCCCCCACAGCGCCGCCTGCAGAGGGAATCCCGAGGCTTCCCCTGACCGCGACTCCTTGAATCCAAAGTCCCGACACCTGGGAGAGACCCTGCACCCGCAGCCCCCAGGACCTGAAGGACCGGACTTTCACTGGAGGAGTGACCCCCAGGAGTCCCTCTCCCTTGACCAAGTGGAGGTTTCCCCGAGGAACCCCCCCCTTGCCTGCCTGCAGCGCTGAAGAGATCCCTAGATCTCCCATTGACTTCCATTACAAACCCGACGCTTGTTTCTACACTGCACCCGGCCGCCCCCGCGCCGCTGAGGGTGAAATTTCTGTGTGGACTTGTGTCCCCCCCGGTGCCCTACAAAACCCCCCTGGTCTGCCCTCCGAAGACGCGGGTACTTACCTGCAAGCAGACCGGAACCGGGGCACCCCCTTCTCTCCATTCTAGCCTATGTGTTTTGGGCACCACTTTGAACTCTGCACCTGACCGGCCCTGAGCTGCTGGGGTGGTGACTTTGGGGTTGCTCTGAACCCCCAACGGTGGGCTACCTTGGACCAAGAACTGAACCCTGTAAGTGTCTTACTTACCTGGAAAAACTAATCAAAACTTACCTCCCCTAGGAACTGTGAAAATTGCACTAAGTGTCCACTTTTAAAACAGCTATTTGTCAATAACTTGAAAAGTATACATGCAATTTTGATGATTTGAAGTTCCTAAAGTACTTACCTGCAATACCTTTCGAATGAGCTATTACATGTAGAATTTGAACCTGTGGTTCTTAAAATGAACTAAGAAAAGATATTTTTCTATATAAAAACCTATTGGCTGGATTTGTCTCTGAGTGTGTGTACCTCATTTATTGTCTATGTGTATGTACAACAAATGCTTAACACTACTCCTTGGATAAGCCTACTGCTCGACCACACTACCACAAAATAGAGCATTAGTATTATCTATTTTTACCACTATTTTACCTCTAAGGGGAACCCTTGGACTCTGTGCATGCTATTCCTTACTTTGAAATAGCACATACAGAGCCAACTTCCTACATTGGTGGATCAGCGGTGGGGTACAAGACTTTGCATTTGCTGGACTACTCAGCCAATACCTGATCACACGACAAATTCCAAAATTGCCATTAGAAATTGATTTTTGCAATTTGAAAAGTTTTCTAAATTCTTAAAAGACCTGCTAGGGCCTTGTGTTAGATCCTGTTTAGCATTTCTTTTAGAGTTTAAAAGTTTGTTAAAAGTTTGAATTAGATTCTAGAACCAGTTTTAGTTTCTTAAAAAGTATTCCAACTTTTAGAAGCATAATGTCTAGCACAGATGTGAATGTGGTGGAACTCGACACCACACCTTACCTCCATCTACAGATGAGAGAGCTAAGGTCACTCTGTAAACTAAAGAAAATAGCAATGGGCCCCAAACCTACCAAAGTACAGCTCCAGGAGCTTTTGGCAGAGTTTGAAAAGGCCAACCCCTCTGAGGATGGCAACTCAGAGGATGAAGATAGTGACTTGGAGGGAAATTCCCCCCCTCCAGTCCTACTTAGGGAGAGCAGGGCTTCTCAAGCCCTGACTCCACAAATAATAGTCAGAGATGCTGGTTCCCTCACAGGAGGGACCAACAACTCTGAAATCACTGAGGATAACTCCAGTGAAGAGGACATCCAGTTAGCCAGGATGGCCAAAAGATTGGCTTTGGAAAGACAGATCCTAGCCATAGAGAGGGAAAGACAAGAGATGGGCCTAGGACCCATCAATGGTGGCAGCAATATAAATAGGGTCAGAGATTCTCCTGACATGTTGAAAATCCCCAAAGGGATTGTAACTAAATATGAAGATGGTGATGACATCACCAAATGGTTCACAGCTTTTGAGAGGGCTTGTGTAACCAGAAAAGTGAACAAATCTCACTGGGGTGCTCTCCTTTGGGAAATGTTCACAGGAAAGTGTAGGGATAGACTCCTCACACTCTCTGGACAAGATGCAGAATCTTATGACCTCATGAAGGGTACCCTGATTGAGGGCTTTGGATTCTCCACTGAGGAGTACAGGATTAGGTTCAGGGGGGCTCAAAAATCCTCGAGCCAGACCTGGGTTGACTTTGTTGACTACTCAGTGAAAACACTAGATGGTTGGATTCAAGGCAGTGGTGTAAGTAATTATGATGGGCTGTACAATTTATTTGTGAAAGAACACCTGTTAAGTAATTGTTTCAATGATAAACTGCATCAGCATCTGGTAGACCTAGGACCAATTTCTCCCCAAGAATTGGGAAAGAAGGCGGACCATTGGGTCAAGACAAGGGTGTCCAAGACTTCAACAGGGGGTGACCAAAAGAAAGGGGTCACAAAGACTCCCCAGCAGAAGGGTGATGAGACAACCAAAACTAAAAATAGTAAAGAGTCTTCTACAGGCCCCCAAAAACCTGCACAGGAGGGTGGGCCCAGAGCCTCTTCACAAAACAATGGGTACAAGGGTAAAAACTTTGATCCCAAAAAGGCCTGGTGTCATAGCTGTAAACAGCATGGACACCAAACTGGAGACAAGGCCTGTCCCAAGAAAGGTTCCACTCCAAACTCCCATCCAGGTAACACTGGTATGGCTAGTCTCCAATTGGGATCAACAGTGTGCCCAGAGCAAATCAGGGTCCACACTGAAGCTACTCTAGTTTCTGAGGGTGGGGTGGATTTAGCCACACTAGCTGTCTGGCCGCCTAACATGCAAAAATACAGACAGCAACTCTTAATTAATGGGACTAGAATAGAGGGCCTGAGGGATACAGGTGCCAGTGTCACCATGGTGACAGAGAAACTGGTTTCCCCTGGCCAATACCTGACTGGAAAAACTTACACAGTCACCAACGCTGACAATCAGAGAAAAGTACATCCCATGGCAATGGTTACTTTAGAATGGGGAGGGGTCAATGGCCTGAAACAGGTGGTGGTCTCCTCAAATATCCCAGTGGACTGTCTGCTTGGAAATGACCTGGAGTCCTCAGCATGGGCTGAGGTAGAGCTAAAAACCCATGCAGCAATGCTGGGTATCCCTGAACTGGTGTGTGTGAAAACAAGAGCACAATGCAAGGCACAGGGTGAAAAAGTAGAGCTGGAGTCTGGAAAAATGGCCCAGCCTACCAAGAGAACAGGAAAGTCAGTTGGGAAACCAACTGCAACACAGCCAAAGAAAGGGAACCTCTCTTCTCAGGAAGAAGTTCTGCCCTCTGAGGGAACTGAGCCTTTGGAGCTTGAACCTTATCAGGTTGAGCTCTTAGGCCCAGGGGGACCCTCAAGGGAAGAGCTGTGTAAGGGACAAGAAACCTGTCCCTCTCTTGAAGGCCTTAGGCAGCAAGCTGCTGAAGAGTCCAAAGGCAAGAAAAATGGAACACATAGGGTCTATTGGGAAGATGGGCTCCTGTACACTGAGGCCAGAGACCCCAAACCTGGTGCCACTAGGAGAGTGGTAGTGCCTCAGCTGTTCAGAGGGTTCATCCTAACATTGGCCCATGACATTCCCCTTGCTGGACATTTGGGACAAACCAAGACGTGGGAGAGGTTAGTCAACCACTTCTACTGGCCCAATATGTCCAACATGGTTAAGGAGTTTTGCCTCTCCTGCCCCACCTGTCAAGCCAGTGGTAAGACAGGTGGGCATCCAAAGGCCCCCCTCATTCCACTTCCAGTGGTGGGGGTGCCCTTTGAAAGAGTGGGTGTGGACATAGTTGGTCCACTGGAACCTCCCACAGCCTCAGGAAATATGTATATCCTGGTAGTAGTGGATCATGCTACCAGGTATCCTGAGGCTATTCCCCTTAGGTCGACTACTGCCCCTGCAGTAGCCAAGGCCCTCATTGGTATCTTTACCAGAGTGGGTTTCCCTAAGGAGGTGGTGTCTGACAGAGGTACCAACTTCATGTCAGCATACCTAAAGCACATGTGGAATGAGTGTGGAGTGACTTATAAATTCACTACACCTTACCATCCACAAGCTAATGGCTTAGTTGAGAGATTCAACAAGACATTAAAGGGCATGATCATGGGGCTCCCAGAAAAACTCAAAAGGAGATGGGATGTCCTCCTGCCATGTCTGCTTTTCGCTTACAGGGAGGTACCACAGAAGGGAGTAGGGTTCTCACCCTTTGAACTTCTGTTTGGTCATCCTGTAAGGGGACCACTTGCCCTTGTTAAAGAAGGCTGGGAGAGACCTCTCCATGAGCCTAAACAGGACATAGTGGACTATGTACTTGGCCTTCGCTCTAGAATGGCAGAGTACATGGAAAAGGCAACCAAAAACCTTGAGGCCAGCCAACAACTCCAGAAGTTTTGGTATGACCAAAAGGCTGCACTGGTTGAGTTCCAACCAGGGCAGAAAGTCTGGGTTCTGGAGCCTGTGGCTCCCAGGGCACTCCAGGACAAATGGAGTGGCCCTTACCCAGTGCTAGAGAGGAAGAGTCAGGTCACCTACCTGGTGGACCTGGGCACAAGCAGGAGCCCCAAGAGGGTGATCCATGTGAACCGCCTTAAGCTCTTCCATGACAGGGCTGATGTGAATCTGTTAATGGTAACAGATGAGGATCAGGAGGCAGAGAGTGAACCTCTCCCTGATCTTCTGTCATCAGACCCAAAAGATGGCACAGTAGAAGGAGTGATCTACTCAGACACCCTCTCTGGCCAACAGCAGGCTGATTGTAGGAGAGTCCTACAACAGTTTCCTGAGCTTTTCTCCCTAACCCCTGGTCAGACCCACCTGTGTACCCATGATGTGGACACAGGAGACAGCATGCCTGTCAAGAACAAAATCTTCAGACAGTCTGACCATGTTAAGGAAAGCATCAAGGTGGAAGTCCACAAGATGCTGGAATTGGGAGTGATTGAGCGCTCTGACAGCCCCTGGGCTAGCCCAGTGGTCTTAGTCCCCAAACCTCACACCAAAGATGGAAAGAAAGAGATGAGGTTTTGTGTGGACTACAGAGGGCTCAATTCTGTCACCAAGACAGATGCCCATCCAATTCCAAGAGCTGATGAGCTCATTGATAAATTAGGTGCTGCCAAATTTCTAAGTACCTTTGACTTGACAGCAGGGTACTGGCAAATAAAAATGGCACCTGGAGCAAAAGAAAAGACAGCATTCTCCACACCTGATGGGCATTATCAGTTTACTGTTATGCCCTTTGGTTTAAAGAATGCCCCTGCCACCTTCCAAAGGTTGGTGAATCAAGTCCTTGCTGGCTTGGAGTCCTTTAGCACAGCTTATCTTGATGATATTGCTGTCTTTAGCTCCACCTGGCAGGATCACCTGGTCCACCTGAGGAAGGTTTTGAAGGCTCTGCAATCTGCAGGCCTCTCTATCAAGGCATCCAAATGCCAGATAGGGCAGGGAACTGTGGTTTACTTGGGACACCTTGTAGGTGGAGGCCAAGTTCAGCCACTCCAACCCAAGATCCAGACTATTCTGGACTGGGTAGCTCCAAAAACCCAGACTCAAGTCAGGGCATTCCTTGGCTTGACTGGGTATTACAGGAGGTTTGTGAAGGGATATGGATCCATTGTGACAGCCCTCACTGAACTCACCTCCAAGAAAATGCCCAAGAAAGTAAACTGGACTGTGGACTGCCAACAGGCCTTTGACACCCTGAAACAGGCAATGTGCTCAGCACCAGTTCTCAAAGCTCCAGATTATTCTAAGCAGTTCATTGTGCAGACTGATGCCTCTGAACATGGGATAGGGGCAGTTTTGTCCCAAACAAATGATGATGGCCTTGACCAGCCTGTTGCTTTCATTAGCAGGAGGTTACTCCCCAGGGAGCAGCGTTGGAGTGCCATTGAGAGGGAGGCCTTTGCTGTGGTTTGGTCCCTGAAGAAGCTGAGACCATACCTCTTTGGGACTCACTTCCTAGTTCAAACTGACCACAGACCTCTCAAATGGCTGATGCAAATGAAAGGTGAAAATCCTAAACTGTTGAGGTGGTCCATCTCCCTACAGGGAATGGACTTTATAGTGGAACACAGACCTGGGACTGCCCATGCCAATGCAGATGGCCTTTCCAGGTTCTTCCACTTAGAAAATGAAGACTCTCTTGGGAAAGGTTAGTCTCATCCTCTTTCGTTTGGGGGGGGGTTGTGTAAGGAAATGCCTCCTTGGCATGGTTGCCCCCTGACTTTTTGCCTTTGCTGATGCTATGTTTACAATTGAAAGTGTGCTGAGGCCTGCTAACCAGGCCCCAGCACCAGTGTTCTTTCCCTAACCTGTACTTTTGTATCCACAATTGGCAGACCCTGGCATCCAGATAAGTCCCTTGTAACTGGTACTTCTAGTACCAAGGGCCCTGATGCCAAGGAAGGTCTCTAAGGGATGCAGCATGTCTTATGCCACCCTGGAGACCTCTCACTCAGCACAGACACACTGCTTGCCAGCTTGTGTGTGCTAGTGAGGACAAAACGAGTAAGTCGACATGGCACTCCCCTCAGGGTGCCATGCCAGCCTCTCACTGCCTATGCAGTATAGGTAAGACACCCCTCTAGCAGGCCTTACAGCCCTAAGGCAGGGTGCACTATACCATAGGTGAGGGTACCAGTGCATGAGCACGGTACCCCTACAGTGTCTAAACAAAACCTTAGACATTGTAAGTGCAGGGTAGCCATAAGAGTATATGGTCTGGGAGTCTGTCAAACACGAACTCCACAGCACCATAATGGCTACACTGAAAAACTGGGAAGTTTGGTATCAAACTTCTCAGCACAATAAATGCACACTGATGCCAGTGTACATTTTATTGTAAAATACACCACAGAGGGCACCTTAGAGGTGCCCCCTGAAACTTAACCGACTATCTGTGTAGGCTGACTAGTTTTAGCAGCCTGCCACAAACTGAGACATGTTGCTGGCCCCATGGGGAGAGTGCCTTTGTCACTCTGAGGCCAGTAACAAAGCCTGCACTGGGTGGAGATGCTAACACCTCTCCCAGGCAGGAATTGTCACACCTGGCGGTGAGCCTCAAAGGCTCACCTCCTTTGTGCCAACCCAGCAGGACACTCCAGCTAGTGGAGTTGCCCGCCCCCTCCGGCCAGGCCCCACTTTTGGCGGCAAGGCCGGAGAAAATAATGAGAATAACAAGGAGGAGTCACTGGCCAGTCAGGACAGCCCCTAAGGTGTCCTGAGCTGAAGTGACTCTAACTTTTAGAAATCCTCCATCTTGCAGATGGAGGATTCCCCCAATAGGGTTAGGATTGTGACCCCCTCCCCTTGGGAGGAGGCACAAAGAGGGTGTACCCACCCTCAGGGCTAGTAGCCATTGGCTACTAACCCCCCAGACCTAAACACGCCCTTAAATTTAGTATTTAAGGGCTACCCTGAACCCTAGAAAATTAGATTCCTGCAACAAGAAGAAGGACTGCCCAGCTGAAAACCCCTGCAGCGGAAGACCAGAAGACGACAACTGCCTTGGCTCCAGAAACTCACCGGCCTGTCTCCTGCCTTCCAAAGATCCTGCTCCAGCGACGCTTCCGAAGGGACCAGCGACCTCGACATCCTCTGAGGACTGCCCCTGCTTCGAAAAGACAAGAAACTCCCGAGGACAGCGGACCTGCTCCAAGAAAAGCTGCAACTTTGTTTCCAGCAACTTTAAAGATCCCTGCAAGCTCCCCGCAAGAAGCGTGAGACTTGCAACACTGCACCCGGCGACCCCGACTCGGCTGGTGGAGATCCGACGCCTCAGGAGGGACCCCAGGACTACTCTGATACTGTGAGTACCAAAACCTGTCCCCCCTGAGCCCCCACAGCGCCGCCTGCAGAGGGAATCCCGAGGCTTCCCCTGACCGCGACTCCTTGAATCCAAAGTCCCGACACCTGGGAGAGACCCTGCACCCGCAGCCCCCAGGACCTGAAGGACCGGACTTTCACTGGAGGAGTGACCCCCAGGAGTCCCTCTCCCTTGACCAAGTGGAGGTTTCCCCGAGGAACCCCCCCCTTGCCTGCCTGCAGCGCTGAAGAGATCCCTAGATCTCCCATTGACTTCCATTACAAACCCGACGCTTGTTTCTACACTGCACCCGGCCGCCCCCGCGCCGCTGAGGGTGAAATTTCTGTGTGGACTTGTGTCCCCCCCGGTGCCCTACAAAACCCCCCTGGTCTGCCCTCCGAAGACGCGGGTACTTACCTGCAAGCAGACCGGAACCGGGGCACCCCCTTCTCTCCATTCTAGCCTATGTGTTTTGGGCACCACTTTGAACTCTGCACCTGACCGGCCCTGAGCTGCTGGGGTGGTGACTTTGGGGTTGCTCTGAACCCCCAACGGTGGGCTACCTTGGACCAAGAACTGAACCCTGTAAGTGTCTTACTTACCTGGAAAAACTAATCAAAACTTACCTCCCCTAGGAACTGTGAAAATTGCACTAAGTGTCCACTTTTAAAACAGCTATTTGTCAATAACTTGAAAAGTATACATGCAATTTTGATGATTTGAAGTTCCTAAAGTACTTACCTGCAATACCTTTCGAATGAGCTATTACATGTAGAATTTGAACCTGTGGTTCTTAAAATAAACTAAGAAAAGATATTTTTCTATATAAAAACCTATTGGCTGGATTTGTCTCTGAGTGTGTGTACCTCATTTATTGTCTATGTGTATGTACAACAAATGCTTAACACTACTCCTTGGATAAGCCTACTGCTCGACCACACTACCACAAAATAGAGCATTAGTATTATCTATTTTTACCACTATTTTACCTCTAAGGGGAACCCTTGGACTCTGTGCATGCTATTCCTTACTTTGAAATAGCACATACAGAGCCAACTTCCTACAAGGGGTGACTTACCTATGCCACAGGCATGGGGAGGTTGGCAGGGCACCCTGAGGGGAGTGCCATGTCGACTTAGTCATTTCCTCCCCACCAGCACACACAAGCTGGCAAGCAGTGTGTCTGTGCTGAGTGAGGGGTCCCTAGGGTGGCATAAGACATGCTGCAGCCCTTAGAGACCTTCCCTGGCATCAGGGCCCTTGGTACCAGGGGTACCAGTTACAAAGGACTTACCTAGGTGCCAGGGTTGTGCCAATTGTGGAAACAATGGTACATTTTAGGTGAAAGAACACTGGTGCTGGGGCCTGGTTAGCAGGGTCCCAGCACACTTCTCAGTCAAGTCAGCATCAGTATCAGGCAAAAAGTGGGGGGTAACTACAACAGGGAGCCATTTCTTTACACAAGCCCCCCCCAGCCCACAGGCCAGGAGACTCAGCCAAAGCTGGGAGAGTCTTCCTAGTCTGTCAGGCGAGGAAGAGTAGAGGAAATAGGCTGGTTTGTTGCAGGGCCTACTCTGCCTTACATCCTCCTGTTCAGGTCATTCCCTCTGGGGAACTGACCCACTTCCACAGTGATAGGACCTAGTCTGAATTGCCTCTTGTCTGTACTTTTTATGTCTCCACCCATTCTCTCTATTTTGGGGTTAGAGGTATCCACCTCTGCTAATCTTATTTTAGCCAGGGTCACCCCTAGCTTACCCAAAGAGGTTACCCAGAGCTGGAGTAACCCCACCATGACCAACAGGGTCAGGGGGCCTAACTTGCTATTTGGCATGGGGTCAGACCACCATGCCAAGGATAGTGCAGCCATAAAGGCTAACACCCAGCAGAGGTCCCTGACAGCTGTCAGTGCCCAGAACCATACCTTTAGCTCTTCACCTACAAGGGAAGGGGCTAAGTTACAGGCTTCTTTGGGTTCAGGGTGCCTGTCTGCTGTATTAGAGTGGGGTGTTACCACATCTTGTAGTAAACACCCTTCTTCCACTCTTTCTTCTGTTATCTGAGGAGCCACCCACTCAGGCTTAACAGTTGCCTGACTAGCCAGGACTTTGTGTGGGTCAGGTTGGACTTTACCAGTGCCATCTTTGGAGTTCTCCCCTACTGGAGCAGAATCTCCTTGGCTTGCTGGAACCTTGGCTAAAGGTTGTCCACCTTTCCTACTCTGTTTTCCTTTCTTTTTCTTCTGGGGTCTACTTGCAGTTACTGCAGGGGTAGCACCTCCAGAATCCTTGGGAGAGGTCTGACACTGGACCAGTTCCTCTCTTGGGCTCTGACTAACCTCTGGGTAGTCATTTCCAAGGAGACAATCAAGGGGGAGGTCTGTACTGACTACCACCCTTCTCCAGCTAAAAGTCCCACCCACTTCTATGGGCACAAAAGCCACAGGCCTATTAGTGACCCTGTCTGGGCTAACTCTTACTCTGGCAGTCTCACCTGGGATGTACTGGTTTGAGAACACCAGCCTGTCATGCACAATAGTGTGACTGGCACAAGTGTCTCTCAGGGCAGAGGCTGGGATTCCATTCACCAGTAGGTGGCGGAAGTGTCTACTTCCCTCTGGAATCTCCAACTCACCTGTGGGGCCCTTTTTCCAGTTGAAGGCTATGAAGACCTCCTCATCTGAGGAGTCATCCCCAATGGCTACACTGGTCACCCCTGGGATTTTGCTAGGGGGTTTGTTTTTGGGACAAGAAGTGTCCTTGGTGTGGTGCCCTGTCTGTCTACAGTTTTGGCACCATGCCTTAGTGGCATCCCAGTTCTTACCCTGGTACCCACCTTTGTTTTGGGTTGTGTCTTGGGGCCCACCCACCTGTTCTGGTTTTTGGGGGCCTACAGAGGAATCTTTTTCTTTGTTTCTAGTGTCACCCACTTTCTCCTGGGGAGTCTTTGTAACCCCTTTCTTTTGGTCACCCCCAGTGGAAGTTTTGGTTACCCTAGTCTTGACCCAATGGTCCGCCTTCTTTCCCAATTCTTGGGGAGAAATTGGTCCTAGGTCTACCAGATACTGATGCAACTTTTCATTGAAGCAGTTACTTAAAATGTGTTCTTTCATAAACAAATTATAAAGCCCAACATAGTCATGCACTTCATTTCCAGTTACCCAACCATCCAGTGTTTTCACTGAGTAGTCTACAATATCAACCCAGGTCTGGCTCGAGGATTTTTGAGCCCCCCTGAACCTAATCCTGTACTCCTCAGTGGAGAATCCAAAGCCCTCAATCAGGGTTCCCTTCATGAGGTCATAAGATTCTGCATCTTTTCCAGAGAGTGTGAGGAGTCTATCCCTACACTTTCCAGTGAACATTTCCCAAAGGAGAGCACCCCAGTGAGATCTGTTTACTTTTCTGGTTGCACAAGCCCTCTCAAAAGCTGTGAACCATTTGGTGATGTCATCACCATCTTCATATTTAGTCACAATCCCTTTAGGGATTTTCAACATGTCAGGAGAATCTCTGACCCTAGTTATGTTGCTGCCACCATTGATGGGTCCTAGGCCCATCTCTCGTCTTTCCCTTTCTATGGCTAGGATCTGTCTTTCCAAAGCCAGTCTTTTGGCCATCCTGGCTAACTGGATGTCCTCTTCACTGGGGTTATCCTCAGTGATTTCAGAGAGGTTGGTCCCTCCTGTGAGGGAGCCAGCATCTCTGACTATTATGCTTGGAGTCAGGGCTTGAGAGGCCCTGTCCTCCCTAGATAGGACTGGTAGGGGGGAATCATCCTCCAATTCACTATCCTCATCCTCTGTGTTGCCATCCTCAGAGGGGTTGGCCTTTTCAAACTCTGCCAAAAGCTCCTGGAGCTGTAGTTTGGAAGGTCTGGGGCCCATTGTTATTTTCTTTATTTTACAGAGTGACCTCAGCTCCCTCATCTTAAGATGGAGGTAAGGGGTGGTGTCGAGTTCCACCACATTCATCTCTGTACTAGACATTATGCTTCTAAAAGTTGGAATACTTTCTAAGAATCTAAAACTAGTTCTAGAATCTAATTCAAACTTTTACCAAACGTTTAAACTCTAAAAGAAATGCTAACAGGGACTAACACAAGGCCCTAGCAGGACTTTAAAGAATTTAGAAAAATTTCAAATTGCAAAAAATCTATTTCTAATGACAATTTTTGGAATTTGTCGTGTGATCAGGTATTGGCTCAGTAGTCCAGCAAATGCAAAGTCTTGTACCCCACCGCTGATCCACCAATGTAGGAAGTTGGCTCTGTATGCACTATTTCAAAGTAAGGAATAGTATGCACAGAGTCCAAGGGTTCCCCTTAGAGGTAAGATAGTGGCAAAAAGAGATAATACTAATGCTCTATTTTGTGGTAGTGTGGTCGAGCAGTAGGCTTATCAAAGGAGTAGTGTTAAGCATTTGTTGTACATACACACAGGCAATAAATGAGGAACACACACTCAGAGACAAATCCAGCCAATAGGTTTTGTTATAGAAACATATATTTTCTTAGTTTATTTTAAGAACCACAGGTTCAAATTCTACATGTAATATCTAATTTGAAAGGTATTGCAGGTAAGTACTTTAGGAACTTTGAATAATTACAGTAGCATATATACTTTTCACATAAAACACAAATAGCTGTTTTAAAAGTGGACACTGCAATTTTCACAGTTCCTGGGGGAGGTAAAGTATTGTTAGTTTTAGCAGGTAAGTAAATTACCTACAGGGTTCAGTTTTGGGTCCAAGGTAGCCCACCGTTGGGGGTTCAGAGCAACCCCAAAGTTACCACATCAGCAGCTCAGGGCCGGTCAGGTGCAGAGGTCAAAGAGGTGCCCAAAACACATAGGCTTCAATGGAGAGAAGGGGGTGCCCCGGTTCCAGTCTGCCAGCAGGTAAGTACCTGCGTCTTCGGAGGGCAGACCAGGGGGGTTTTGTAGGGCACCGGGGGGGACACAAGTCCACACAGAAAGTACACCCTCAGCAGCGCGGTTGCGGCCGGGTGCAGTGTGTAAACCTGCGTCGGGTTTCCAATGGGAGTCAATGGGAGACCAAGGGGTCTCTTCAGCGGTGCAGGCAGGCAAGGGGGGGGCTCCTCGGGGTAGCCACCACCTGGGCAAGGGAGAGGGCCTCCTGGGGGTCACTCCTGCACAGAAGTTCCGTTCCTTCAGGTGCTGGGGGCTGCGGGTGCAGGGTCTTTTCCAGCCGTCGGGACTTTAGGTTCAGGCAGTCGCGGTCAGGGGGAGCCTCGGGATTCCCTCTGCAGGCGTCGCTGTGGGGGCTCAGGGGGGACAACTTTGGTTACTCACGGTCTCGGAGTCGCCGGAGGGTCCTCCCTGAGGTGTTGGTTCTCCACCACTCGAGTCGGGGTCGCCGGGTGCAGTGTTGCAAGTCTCACGCTTCTTGCGGGGATTTGCAGGGGTCTTTACATCTGCTCCTCTGTAACAAAGTTGCAGTTCTTTTGGAGCAGTGCCGCTGTGTTCGGGAGTTTCTTGTCTTTCTTGAAGCAGGGTAGTCCTCAGAGGATTCAGAGGTTGCTGGTCCCTTGGAAAGCGTCGCTGGAGCAGGTTTCTTTGGAAGGCAGGAGATGGGCCGGTAAGTCTGGGGCCAAAGCAGTTGGTGTCTTCTGTTCTTCCTCTGCAGGGGTATTTCAGCTCAGCAGTCCTCTTCTTCTTGTAGTTTCAGGAATCTAAATTCTTAGGTTCAGGGGAGCCCTTAAATACTAAATTTAAGGGCGTGTTTAGGTCTGGGGGGTTAGTAGCCAATGGCTACTAGCCCTGAGGGTGGGTACACCCTCTTTGTGCCTCCTCCCAAGGGGAGGGGGGCACATTCCTATCCCTATTGGGGGAATCTTCCATCTGCAAGATGGAGGATTTCTAAAAGTCAGAGACACCTCAGCTCAGGACACCTTAGGGGCTGTCCTGACTGGCCAGTGACTCCTCCTTGTTTTTCTCATTATCTCTCCTGGACTTGCCGCCAAAAGTGGGGGCTGGGTCCAGGAGGCGGGCATCTCCACTAGCTGGAGTGCCCTGGGGCATTGTAACACGAAGCTTGAGCCTTTGAAGCTCACTGCTAGGTGTTACAGTTCCTGTAGGCGGGAGGTGTGAAGCACCTCCACCCAGAGCAGGCTTTGTTTCTGTCCTCAGAGAGCACAAAGGCTCTCACCGCATGGGGTCAGAAACTCGTCTCTCAGCAGCAGGCTGGCACAGACCAGTCAGTCCTGCACTGAACAATTGGGTAAAATACAGGGGGTATCTCTAAGATGCCCTCTGTGTGCATTTTTTTAATAAATCCAACACTGGCATCAGTGTGGGTTTATTATTCTGAGAAGTTTGATACTAAACTTCCCAGTATTCAGTGTAGCCATTATGGAGCTGTGGAGTTCGTTTTTGACAGACTCCCAGCCCATATACTCTTATGGCTACCCTGCACTTACAATGTCTAAGGTTTTGCTTAGACACTGTAGGGGCATAGTGCTCATGCACATATGCCCTCACCTGTGGTATAGTGCACCCTGCCTTAGGGCTGTAAGGCCTACTAGAGGGGTGACTTACCTATGCCACAGGCAGTGGGAGGTTGGCAGGGCACCCTGAGGGGAGTGCCATGTCGACTTAGTCATTTCCTCCCCACCAGCACACACAAGCTGGCAAGCAGTGTGTCTGTGCTGAGTGAGGGGTCCCTAGGGTGGCATAAGACATGTTGCAGCCCTTAGAGACCTTCCCTGGCATCAGGGCCCTTGGTACCAGGGGTACCAGTTACAAGGGACTTACCTAGGTGCCAGGGTTGTGCCAATTGTGGAAACAATGGTACATTTTAGGTGAAAGAACACTGGTGCTGGGGCCTGGTTAGCAGGGTCCCAGCACACTTCTCAGTCAAGTCAGCATCAGTATCAGTATCAGGCAAAAAGTGGGAGGTAACTGCAACAGGGAGCCATTTCTTTACAAAAAGTTATACAGTTTTTGAAATATTGGCAATTATCTGTTTCAGAAACAGTTCCTGGGGGGAAGAAATGTTAGAATGATTTACAAGTAAGTACTTGACTTACAGTTCCAGTCTCCGGGGGTTAGGCAGTCCACAGGTTGGAGTTCAAGTTAACACCAAACACCCACCACCAGTAACACAGGGCCAGCCGGGTGCAGCGGTCAAACCTGAAGCAAATTTTACATGGGCTCCTATGGAGACTGGAGGCACTTGGAATCAGGCCTGCCTGCAGGTAGTACCCGGGACTTTGGAGGCCAGACCCGGGGGGGTTTAGAGGAGCACTAGGAGGGCCACAAGTAGACACCAAATATACACCCTCTGTGGCCGGGTGCAGGGTGCAAACAAGGCCTTGGGTTTCCAATGCTGGTCTATGAGGGGACCCCGGGGGTCACTCAGAGGCTGCAGGCGAGGTGCAGGAGGTTGACTTGGGCAAACCACAGGCTGGACAGTTTGGAAGGCTGCCTGCTGAAAGTAGCTGCACCAGAGGTTGGGTACTCCAAGGCCTGGGGGCTGCAGGTGCAGTGGTCTTTTAGGCGTCGGATATCTTCATCCAGAGCTTTCGCAGTTAGGTGGGTCCTCAGGATTCCCTCTGCGGGCATCGTCATGGAGCAGTGGAGAGGTCAACCGAGGATGGGCACTTGCTCACAATCGCCTGGGGACACTCTCTAGCTGGTTGGGCCAACGACGTCGGGTGGTCAGGACTCACGGATACGGGTAGGCTCGAGTCCCTTGATTGTAGTTTCTTTTTGGACAGGGCCGCTGCTCACGGAGTTCTTGGTCCTCTGGGTTGCAAAGCAGTCCTCTGCAGCTTGGCAAAGGTCCCAGGTCCCGCAGGGGGCATTGCTTTCTTGTTGCAGGTTCTTTGAAGGCCGGGATGGCAGGGGCAAAGTCAGTTTGCATCTGCTCTTTTCTCTGCTGGGGGTTAAGCTTAGCAGTCCTTTGTCAGGTCACCAAGAATCTGGTGAGCTGGGTTCAGGGAGGCCCTTAAATCCTGGATTTAGGGGTGTTACAGGGGTCAGAGGGCAGTAGCCAATGGATACTGACCCTGAGGGTGCCTACACCCTTCTTGTGTCCACTCCCTTTGGTGAAGGGGGGGGGCACAAATCTAAACCTATTGGTCCCTGTCCTCCAAACCAAGATGGAGGATTCTCCAGGGAGTGGGTCGCCTCAGCTCTCGACCCCTTAGGGGTGGTCACTCCTCCCTGTTTTCCCTAATTTTCCTGCCGGACTTATCGCCTAAAGTGGGGCTTTGTCTGGCGGTTGGGCAACTCCATTAGCTGCAGTGCCAGTGCCTTGGGGCACTGTAACCCGAGGCCTGAGCCTTTGTGGCTCACTGCCAGGTGTTGCAGTTCCTGCAAGGGGGGGGGGGATGTGAAGCAACTCCACCCAGGACAGGCTTTGTTTCTGACCATAGAGAGCACAAAGGCTCTCACCCCCTGGGGTCAGAATCTTGTCTGAAAGTGGCAGACTATTCCGTCCTGCACTAGCAGTTTGGCTAACATGCAGGAGGCATCTCTAAGATGCCATCTGGGTGCATTTCTCAATAAATCTCACACTGGCATCAGTGTGGGTTTATTGTGCTGAGACGTTTGATGCCAAACAATCATAGTATTCAGGGAAGCCATTATGGACCTGTGGAGTTTGTAATGACAATCTCCCAGACCATATACTCAATATGCCTAAACTGCACTTACAATATGTAAGAATGGACTTAGACACTGTAGGGGCATATCGCTCTTGCAGCTATGCCCTCACCTGTGGTATGATGCACCCAGCCTCTGGGGCTGTAAAGCCTGCTAGAGGGGTGACTTACCTATGCTACAGGCAGTGGTTTGTGGGCATGGCACTCTGAGATGGGTGCCATGTTGACTTTGCCTTTTTCTCCCTATCAGCACACACAAGCTGCAAACTTAGTGTGCATGTGCTTGGTGAGGGGTTCACAGGGTGGCATAATTCATGCTGCAGCCCTTTGGGATCTTCCCTGGCCACAGGGCCCTTGGTACCTTTCACAAGGGACTTAGCTGTGTGCCCTGGATGTGCCAATTGTGAACACAAAGGAACAGACTCTGGGAAAGAACACTGGTGCTGGGGCCTGGTTAGCAGGATACCAGCACACTTTCAATCAAAGTTGTCATCAATATCAGGCACAAAATTGTTGGGGGTAACCATGCCTCCAGTGGCACTTGCCTACACTTCGGGTAGACATTGTTGGTTTATACATCTTTTATGAAATTTTTTTCATTTTCCTAGGATCGTCATGCTTTTATAGGTCTCCAAGGGGATGTAGTCTCTTGATCAAATGTATTCATTCTACTGTGAAGAGAGTTTCATATTCTGCAATCTTAAAGGGTCTGCTTTTCTGAAGGAAATTTCCCTCTAATGGGGTACATTGTCTTCTCTATGGAGTTCATATATGTTTGTAAATGAGTGTTTGCCTCTTACCTTCTACGTTTTGTAAAAGACTTTGATTACTATATTAAAGAACTGTTGGTATTCTAGGTGACAAATAAGTAAATCCAGTATTTGTAAAGTACAACAAATCACCAGTGAGGGTCTCAAGGCACTGAATTTAGTCAAATATTGTCATTGTTCAACTGAATGTTTGTTGGTTGTTTGGTTTACATTTTAACCTCTTGCTGCTAGGCCTTTTCTCCTGTGCTAAGCCTGTTTTGGCTATTTTGGGGTAGTTCACTCTTAGGCCCGCATAACATTTTGTCCATATAAACTATTCATGCCAAATTTGTATCCTTTTTCCCCTAACGTCCTGGGGATTCTTAAGGTACAGAGGGTTTGTGGATTCACCTGCAGGGGACCGAGAAAATGGGCAAAATATAGCAACATTTTGAGGATTGGGTGAAAATTGGTTAAAAAAAAAAAAGTGCTTCAGAAGAAAGCATCTGGGTTTTTCCTGCAAATGGCATCCACAAAGGGGCGGCAGTGCTAAAATCACCATCTTCCCAGCTTTCAGGAACAGGCAGACTTGAATCAGGAAAAACAAATTTTTCAACAGTTTTGGCATTTTACTGGGACATAGTCCATTTTTCCTAATTTTTGTGCTTTAAACCTCCTTCCAGAAATTCCAGAATAGTGGCAGAAATTGTGTGAAACCAATAGTGGATCCCGGAAAGCTATGTATTTCTGAAAATTAGGCAACATTCTGAATTCAGCAAGGGGCCATTTGTGTATACCCTTCAAGGTTCACCTATAGAAAGCAACAGTTGAAAAAAACAATACTTAAATTGAGTTGGAAAAAACACAGCCATACGTTATATCTATGACTTTTTCTAACTATGGAAGATTTTCAAAAGCAATGTACTGATACATTCCCTTCTGGTTGCAGATATATGGAAAATGTCACTTACCCAGTGTACATCTGTTCATGGCATGTTCCGCTGCAGATTCACATGCTGTGCATACGTCTGCCATCTAGTGTTGGGCTTGGAGTGTTACAAGTTGTTTTTCGTGGAAGAAGTGTTGTCGCGTCACGGGATTGAGTGACTCCTCCTCTTTGGCTCCATTGCGCATGGGCATCAATTCCATGTTAGATTGTTTTACCGCAGAGGGTAAGGTAGGAGTGATAGGGTATAAAGAAAAGAGAGGTCCATGCTAATGGAATGCTAAATATATATAAATATCTACATATGTACAAGTATTGTTTAACTTAAACGACTACAGGCTCCCGGGGAGGTGGGAGGGTGCATGTGAATCTGCAGCGGAACATGCCACGAACAGATGTACACTGGGTAAGTGACATTTTCCATTCCATGGCATGTGTAGCTACAGATACACATGCTGTGCATAGACTACAAAGCAGTTAGTCCTCAAATAAAAGCGGTGGTCAGCCTGTAGGAGTTGAAGTTGTTTGAAATAATGTTCTTAGTACAGCTTGACCTACTGTGGCTTGTTGTGTTGCTAAAACTTCTACACAATAGTGTTTAGTAAATGTATGTAGTGTTGACCAAGTAGCTGCCTTACATATTTCAGCCATTGGTATGTTTCCTAAAAAGGGAATGTAGCACCTTTTTTTCTTGTAGACTGTGCCTTAGGAGCAACTAAAAGTTGTCTTTTAGCTTTAAGGTAACATGTTTGGATGCATTTTACTATCCATCGTGCTAAACCTTGTTTTGAACTGGGATTACCAGTATAAGGTTTTTGAAAAGCTACGAATAACTGTTTAGTTTTCCTGAAAGGTTTTGTTTTATCTATTTAGTACATTAGAGCTCTTTTAATGTCTAATGTATGTAGAGCACTTTCTGCCACAGAATCTGGCTGTGGGAAGAAGACTGGTAGTTCCACTGTTTGATTGATATGAAAAGGTGATATTACTTTAGGAAGAAATTTAGGGTTAGTTCGTAGTACGACTTTATGCTTGTGTACTTGTATGAAGGGTCCCTCAATAGTGAAAGATTGAATTTCGCTAACTCTTCGCAATGATGTAATTGCGACTAGGAAGGCAACCTTCCATGTTAAGAATTGTATTTGACACGAGTGCATAAGTTCAAATGGTGGGCCCATAAGTCGTGTAAGCACTATGTTTAGATTCCACAAAGACATTAGAGGTGTTATGGGTGGAATGATGGGTTTTAAGCCTTCCATGAAGGCTTTGATAACAGGTACTTTAAATAGCGAGCTGTGCTGTACATTTAGCAAATATGCGGAAATTGCAGTGAGATGTATTTTTATGGAAGAGAATGCTGAACTTGATTTTTGTAAATGAAGTAAATAGCACACAATATCTTGTATTGATGCTGAAAGAGGGGCAATTTGTTTAGATTGACAGTAATATACAAATATTTTCCATTTGTTCGCATAGCACTGTCTAGTAGTGGGTTTTCTTGCTTGCTTAATTACTTCCATACATTCTGTTGGTAGTTATAAATACCCAAAATCTATGACCTCAGGAGCCAAGTGTCAAAGCCCAGCTCACCTGAGTTCTTGTTCAGTGCTGATGGAGGTTGAAGACAATCCGACCCCACCCTGAAACTGCTTGTTCCAGCACACTAGTTTTTAAAACAGTGCACTAAGAACAGAAGCTCAAGGGAAGGGGGGAAGTGGATAAAATAAAAAAAAGAGAGACAACACCGTTCTTGCGTTTCCACTGTTGAAGTGCTGCACAAATCTGCGGCCCTTTCTGACTTCTGTAGAAACTGGTGCCTAATGAAACATAAACAAAGAACAGATAAGTGCAACCTATTCCTAAATGGGTTCCTGACTATCCCTTTATTTATTGGAAATTCTCTTCTAAAAGTACCTCTTGGATCCTGGTCTCTAGTTTCCAGGTTTGGAATGTGTTACTGCTCTGGGATGTGTTTTCTATTACTGTTAAGCATCTAAAAAATTAAACAAATACCGTTATCAGAATTACCAATATCAAACATTCATCATAATATAACTAAAGCCTAAATTCCCAATAGCAGACTCACTTTTCGCATATTTCCAGAATCTTTTATAAAACAAATACTGTACTTTTACATCAAAATACAGCATGTAATTTGTGCAAGTCCTTGATTTACTGTTTTCCTTGCTGTCAATGGTTTCCACTGTTCGATTCCCAAAAGTTCCATGAAAAAAAACAATGTCCGCTTCACAAAGTCCTGCAAAATAATCCTGCAACAAAGAGCCTTAATCACAATGCTCGTGGAAGGCACTTCGCCTCAAACTGTCTATACACGAATCCAGAAATTGCCGTCAAAGCTCCCTCAGGTAATAAAAAGTTTTGCACTTACTTGTTGCTGGCAAGAGATACTGATCAGTCTAACCTTGTCTTCTTTCTCTTTTGCAGGTTACTCGTAGGAGAGAGGCTGAGGCAAGGAGGAACCGGAAACCGGAAGAAGGAAGAGCCAGCAGCTGCGCCAATTGAAGTCAAAGAAAGTCTGTAAAGAGCAGGAGTGCCAGCGCCGAGGGATCTGTTCTCAGGTAAGCGGGAGGTAGACGAGCACAAGCACTGGGTGAGGCTCGGGGATGCCTTTTATAGACAGGGCTGGGTGTGGTTCGAAGAGCTGGGTGTGGTTTGAAGGGCTGGGTGTGGTCCTCACATGCTGCACATGTTCTTGGAAGGTGTGCAGAGCTGGGTGTGGTTTGAAGAGCTGGGTGTGGTCCTCACATGCTGCACATGTTCTTGAAAGGTGTGCAGACTTTCAGTTATTATGCAAATGAGTTGGATTAACACATGGCCTAGGGAGGAGTGTTTTAAAGAAGCCTTGGTAAAAGCAAGGCCCAATGTGTAAACAAAACAGCACATTAAACAACATACACAGAAGCCTAGGGGGGGGGGAAGGTGAGATAACAAGAAAGGCTTTGAATAGTAAGTTTAAAAGGGAGCTATTACAGAACCCACTAGTGCAGTGAGAGGGGACATGCTCTTTGCTGTGTACAAACCCTAACAGTTGCCCCCCTCAAAGGCCCTCCTACAGGACGGGGTTTTCCTGGATTTTTTAAATAAAACCGTCTAATCAGCTGTGGGGCATGTACATATGATGCTGGTTCCCATGAATTCTCAGATTCATCATATCCTTTCCATTCTACTAAATAAAACAGACGTCCACTAATTCTTTTTGAGTCTTTTATGCTTTTCACTTCATATTCCAGATTTCCTTTAATTGGTATGGGTGGAGGTGGTGGTTCAGGTCGGGTTTTTGAGTTGTACGGCTTAAGCAAGGACACATGGAATGTAGTATGTACTGGATATTCTTTTGGTAAATCTAATTTTACTGTTACCGGGTTTACTATGGCAGTTATACTAAAGGGTCCAATGAAACGTGGTTGCAGCTTTCGGGATCCCTCTATGTTTAGGTTTTTTGTGGACAGCCATACCTTGTCACCAATTTTATACATTGGGGCCTCAGACCTGTGTTTGTCTGCTTGTCTTTTCATGCTTTCCTTGTACTTTAATAAATGTTTCCTGGCTTTGTCTTGTATGTCACCTAACCTCGTTAGTCTATCCGTTACTATAGGCAACAGGGAATCTTCTAACAAAATGGGTATAGCTCTTGGATGATACCCCTGCAAGAAATAGAATGGTGAGCAAAGTAGAGCTGAATGCTCAGTATTATTATAAACAAACTCTGCTACAGGAAGAGCTTCCAACCATTCACTAGAATAATCAGCCAATAAACAACGTAGCGTTTGAAGTAAGGTTTGGTTCAGTCGTTCAGTCTGTCCATCTGTCTCTGGGTGGAAAGCAGTGGATAAGGCCACATCTATTTTCAGTTTTTCACATAATTTTTTCCAAAATCTGGAGTTGAACTGGCTCCCTCGGTCTGACACCACTTTGCTTGGCAAACCATGTAAACCCACAATTTCCCTTATAAAAATATCGGCAAATTCTGCCGCCGTGGGTAATTTCCGTAATGGTACAAAATGTGCCATTTTAGATAAAAAATCCACTATAACCAACACTGTTGTGAAGGATTTTACAGGTGGTAAACCTACAATAAAGTCTACGCTCACAGTGTGCCAAGGTTGTTTGGGTGTTGGCATTGGTATTAACAAGCCGTCAGGAGCCTTATGAGAAGATTTATGTCTTGCACAAATTGGACAGGTAGTGACAAATTGCTTAATGTCCTTTCTTATAGTGTCCCACCAAAAGTGTTTTTGCACATTTTCCAGGGTTTTTACCCAACCAGGATGACCTGCCAACGGTGAGGCGTGATGCCAAATTATCACCTGTGTTTGTAATTCAGAGGTGGGCACTAACAGCATGTTGTCGTGATACAATAAACCTTGTTGTATTGTGTTATGGGAATCCTTTAACCAATCCTGAGGTGCTATTTGCATGTGTGCATTATATAGATCTGTGATGAAATCCTTCTGTTGTACTGGTGCCAACAACTTTTGGGGAGGAATAATGGGTTCTCCTATTTTATCTTGTTTCATGTCTGAGGTATGTCCGTATCTAGATAACACATCAGATTGAATTTGTTGTGCACCTGGTCTATAGGTTATAACAAAGTCAAATGTGCTAAAAAAATTTAACCAGCGCATCTGACGTGGTGTTAGTGCTTTAAGTGATCCAAAAAACTGTAGGTTCTTATGGTCAGAAAAGATTGTAACTGGGTACTTGGCTCCCATTAAATGGTGCCTCCATTCTGAAAAGGCTACTTTGATAGCTCGTAGTTCCCTTTCAGCCACAGTGTAATTTTGTTCAGCTGGTAATAACTTTTTGGAATAGAAGGCTATAGGATGTAACTGGCCATCTACTGCATCTCGTTGAGAGAGAACTCCTCCTAAAGGTACTTGTGAAGCATCCGCTTCAACAAAAAAGGGCAAGTCAGGATCAGGATGTTTCAGAATTGGGGCTGAAGTGAACTTTTGTTTTAGGAGTTGAAAGGCGTGTGCCGCCTCATCAGTCCAAAGAAATCGTTGCCCTTTCCGCAACAAGGTAGTTATTGGGGCTGCAATGTCTGCAAAATGTGCAATAAACCTCCTATAAAAATTGGCGAAACCTAGAAATTTCTGAATATCTTTTACAGAGGATGGTTCTGGCCAATCAGCAATAGCACTGATTTTCTTTACATCCATAGTTATTCCTTGAGGTGTCAGGCAGTATCCTAAAAAGTCCACCTTGTTGACATTAAAAGTACACTTTTCTAACTTAGCAAAAAGATGATTTTCTTTTAACTTTGACAATACTGCACAAACATGTTGGGTATGTTCTTCTGAGTTCTTAGAGTAAATGAGGATGTCGTCTATGTATACTATGACACAAACGTCCAGGAATTCGTGTAGGACATCATTTATAAAGAACTGAAAGGCCGCAGGGGCATTACATAACCCAAAGGGCATTACTGTGTACTCAAATAAACCAAACTTTGTCTTGAAAGCTGTCTTCCACTCATACCCCTCTTTTACTCGGACCAGGTGGTAAGCTCCCCGCAGATCTAGTTTAGTGTATACAGTAGAATGTCTTAATTGATCCAACAACACAGGTATTAGAGGAAGAGGATATTTATTCTTTATTGTAGCCTTATTTAGTCCTCTATAATCGATACACGCGCGCAGGGATTTATCCGGCTTCGGGATAAAAAAGAGTGGAGATGACACTGGAGATGTGGAATGACGGATGAACCCAGACTGTAGTAGGTCATCTAGGTAGGTTCTTAAGTATTTGGTTTCTTCGTCAGTCAAAGCATATACTCTGTTATTAGGTAAAGGGGCCCCTGGGATAAGATCTATACGGCAGTCATAAGACCGATGTGGGGGCAGCACACTAGCCTTTACTGGATCAAAGACGTCTTTAAAGTCAGAATATTCAGGAGGGAGACTTGGTTCATCTTGTGTAACACTAGCACAGTGTAATACTGTGCTCTGTTCTGTACCTGCTTCTTGATAGCAATTGGTTCTACAGAAAGAGGAATCCAAAGTAACAGTTCTATTCACCCAATCAATTTTTGGGTTATGAGTTGTTAACCAGGGTACCCCGAGAATCAAACCAAAATTAGGAGTATCTATCAGATCAAAGCTAATCACCTCTGTGTGCCCGTTCTGACAGACCATAACAAGTGGACTTGTTTGTTTTGTGATTAATCCAGAGGTCAATTCTGACCCATCCACTGCACATACTGCTTCTGGACAAGGCTTTAGGTACATAGGAAGTCCTAAGATTTCAGCTAACTTATTATCCACAAAATTTCCTGTCGCGCCTGAGTCCAGTAGGACAGGGAGAGAATGCCTCACTTGGGTAGTAACAATTAAAACGACCTGAATTATGAAATGTCTAGGTATGTGCGGTACCCTGAAGGCTGCAGCATTAGAGGTTTGATTAATATGTTTTCTCGAACAAGTAACCTCTCCCCTTGTCGAGCTTAATCGTTTCCCGATTCAGTTGAGGAGGTGGAGGAAACAGCACCCTTTCGTGGAGTTTTAGGCTTTACTGGACATTCTCTGGCAAAGTGACCTGCCCTGCCACAATATAAACATAATTGAAATGTTCTCCTTCTTTCTTTTTCCTCTGATGTGAGTGGACCTCTGAGTGTCCCTATTTGCATAGGCTCTGGTTCAGGGAGTTTATTATCTGTGTCTTTCTTCTCGTGTCTAATAAAAGTTAACCGTGATTCCAGTTTGTATTTATCTCTCTTTCTTTCTCCTAGTCTATGTTCTAATTTCACAACTAAATCTACAAAGTCTGAATAGTCTTTTGGCAAATCAACGATATGAGCCAGCGCGTCTTTTAACTCGTCTCTCAAACCTTTATAAAAAAGGGAGACACGCTTTTCTTCTGGCCACTGTGTCTCGGTGAGTAAACGATTAAAACTAGTGAGATAGGTCAATAAATCCTTGTTACCTTGTTTAAGATTTAAAAGCTCATTATCACTTGCCTGCATGAAAGTGTGTTTTGCAAAAAGGCTGGTCATGGTACGTTTAAATTGATTCCAATTATGGAAGATGGGATCATCTCTATCCACGAAAGGAATTGACCAATTGGCTGCTGTGCCACCCAAATAAGACAAGACGAATGCCACTTTCGTATCATCAGTAGGGAACTGTTGTGGCTTACAAATGAAGTGTAATTGACATTGATTGATAAAAACATGGAATTTGTTACTATCTCCATGAAAACGTTCAGGTGCTGCTAAGGGCACAACATTAGGAACATTAACAGTAACCTCAACTGGGGAAGGCAAAGTTGTATGTTTTGATGGCGCCCCTGTCTCTGAGGAGGTTTTAAACAAAGGCGTAGAAGCTGTGTTCCACTGAGATCCCCTAAATTTATACCTGCTTAAATCCTGTTTTAAAGAGGTATTCTCCATCTTTAATCTCTCTATTTCCTCTTGCATATGTTGCAAGATGCCAGACACTGATTCATTATGAGCCAAGTCCTCATTTAGGGCCTGCGCCATATCCGTGACGTCAATGCCCTCTATTTCTTCCCAGGTATTCATCGTCCACCAGAACTGAATTTTTTTTTTTTAAGGCTTGTGCTTCTGTCAAAGCCCAGCTCACCTGAGTTCTTGTTCAGTTCTGATGGAGGTTGAAGACAATCCGACCCCACCCTGAAACTGCTTGTTCCAGCACACTAGTTTTTAAAACAGTGCACTAAGAACAGAAGCTCAAGGGAAGGGGGGAAGTGGATAAAATAAAAAAAAGAGAGACAACACCGTTCTTGCGTTTCCACTGTTGAAGTGCTGCACAAATCTGCGGCCCTTTCTGACTTCTGTAGAAACTGGTGCCTAATGAAACATAAACAAAGAACAGATAAGTGCAACCTATTCCTAAATGGGTTCCTGACTATCCCTTTATTTATTGGAAATTCTCTTCTAAAAGTACCTCTTGGATCCTGGTCTCTAGTTTCCAGGTTTGGAATGTGTTACTGCTCTGGGATGTGTTTTCTATTACTGTTAAGCTTCTAAAAAATTAAACAAATACCGTTATCAGAATTACCAATATCAAACATTCATCATAATATAACTAAAGCCTAAATTCCCAATAGCAGACTCACTTTTCGCATATTTCCAGAATCTTTTATAAAACAAATACTGTACTTTTACATCAAAATACAGCATGTAATTTGTGCAAGTCCTTGATTTACTGTTTTCCTTGCTGTCAATGGTTTCCACTGTTCGATTCCCAAAAGTTCCATGAAAAAAAACAATGTCCGCTTCACAAAGTCCTGCAAAATAATCCTGCAACAAAGAGCCTTAATCACAATGCTCGTGGAAGGCACTTCGCCTCAAACTGTCTATACACGAATCCAGAAATTGCCGTCAAAGCTCCCTCAGGTAATAAAAAGTTTTGCACTTACTTGTTGCTGGCAAGAGATACTGATCAGTCTAACCTTGTCTTCTTTCTCTTTTGCAGGTTACTCGTAGGAGAGAGGCTGAGGCAAGGAGGAACCGGAAACCGGAAGAAGGAAGAGCCAGCAGCTGCGCCAATTGAAGTCAAAGAAAGTCTGTAAAGAGCAGGAGTGCCAGCGCCGAGGGATCTGTTCTCAGGTAAGCGGGAGGTAGACGAGCACAAGCACTGGGTGAGGCTCGGGGGATGCCTTTTATAGACAGGGCTGGGTGTGGTTCGAAGAGCTGGGTGTGGTTTGAAGGGCTGGGTGTGGTCCTCACATGCTGCACATGTTCTTGGAAGGTGTGCAGAGCTGGGTGTGGTTTGAAGAGCTGGGTGTGGTCCTCACATGCTGCACATGTTCTTGAAAGGTGTGCAGACTTTCAGTTATTATGCAAATGAGTTGGATTAACACATGGCCTAGGGAGGAGTGTTTTAAAGAAGCCTTGGTAAAAGCAAGGCCCAATGTGTAAACAAAACAGCACATTAAACAACATACACAGAAGCCTAGGGGGGGGGGAAGGTGAGATAACAAGAAAGGCTTTGAATAGTAAGTTTAAAAGGGAGCTATTACAGAAACCACTAGTGCAGTGAGAGGGGACATGCTCTTTGCTGTGTACAAACCCTAACACCAAGTCGCCAGATTGAGTGTGTTGGGATTCAGGTGCCCTTTGTTTTGTGTTAACAGGTCTGATCTGTTTGGGAGTTTGGAGTGTGGTACTACTGACAGGTCTAATAGTGTTGTGTACCATGGTTGACGTGCCCACGTTGGCAGTATGAGTATCAGATTGAGCGTGTTTTGACACAATCTGTTTACTAAAAACGGAATGAGTGGGAGAGGGGGAAAAGCGTAAGCAAATATCCCTGACCAATTGATCCATAGAGCATTGCCCTTGGATAGGGGATGTGGGTATCTGGATGCGAAGTTTTGGCATTTTGCGTTTTTGCTGGTGGCGAACAGATCTATGTCTGGTGTTCCCCATTGTTGAAAGTATTTTTGAAGTACTTGAAGGTGAATCTCCCACTTGTGTGTCTGTTGATGATTTCTGCTGAGAACATCCGCTAATTGGTTGTGTATCCCTGGAATGTATTGTGCTACCAGGTGAATTTGTCTGTGTATTGCCCATTTCCAAATCTTTTATTTAGGAGGGAGAGTTGGGACGAATGTGTCTGTAGGAAGTTGGCTCTGTATGTGCTATTTCAAAGTAAGGAATAGCATGCACAGAGTCCAAGGGTTCCCCTTAGAGGTAAGATAGTGGCAAAAAGAGATAATACTAATGCTCAATTTTGTGGTAGTGTGGTCGAGCAGTAGGCTTATCAAAGGAGTAGTGTTAAGCATTTGTTGTACATACACACAGGCAATAAATGAGGAACACACACTCAGAAACAATTCCAGGCCAATAGGTTTTTGTTATAGAAAAATATATTTTCTTAGTTCATTTTAAGAACCACAGGTTCAAATTCTACATGTAATATCTCATTTGAAAGGTATTGCAGGTAAGTACTTTAGGAACTTTGAATGATTACAATAGCATATATACTTTTTACATAAAACACATTTAGCTGTTTTAAAAGTAGACAGTGCAATTTTCACAGTTCCTGGGGGAGGTAAAGTAATGTTAGTTTTTGCAGGTAAGTAAACCACAAACGGGGTTCAGATTGGGGTCCAAGGTAGCCCACCGTTGGGGGTTCAGAGCAACCCCAAAGTCACCACACCAGCAGCTCAGGGCCGGTCAGGTGCAGAGTTCACAGTGGTGCCCAAAACGCCTGGGCTTCAATGGAGAGAAGTGGGTGCCCCGGTTCCGGTCTGCCAGCAGGTAAGTACCGCGTCTTCGGAGGGCAGACCAGGGGGGTTTTGTAGGGCACCGGGGGGGACACAAGTCCACACAAAAAGTACACCCTCAGCAGCGCGGGGGCGGCCGGGTGCAGTGTGCAAACAAGCGTCGGGTTTCCAATGGGAGTCAATGGGAAACCAAGGGGTCTCTTCAGCGGTGCAGGCAGGCAAGGGGGGGGGCTCCTCGGGGTAGCCACCACCTGGGCAAGGGAGAGGGCCTCCTAGGGGTCACTCCTGCACTGGAGTTCCGATCCTTCAGGTGCTGGGGGCTGCGGGTGCAGGGTCTTTTCCAGCCGTTGGGATTTTAGAGTCAGGCAGTCGCGGTCAGGGGGAGCCTCGGGATTCCCTCTGCAGGCGTCGCTGTGGGGGTCCAGGGGGGACAACTTTGGTTACTCACGGTCTCGGAGTCGCCGGAGGGTCCTCCCTGAAGTGTTGGTTCTCCACCAGTCGAGTCGGGGTCGCCGGGTGCAGTGTTGCAAGTCTCACGCTTCTTGCGGGGATTGCAGGGGTCTTTTCTGCTCCTCTGAAACAAAGTTGCAGTCTTTTTGGAACAGGGCCGCTGTCCTCGGGAGTTTCTTGTTCCTCTTGAAGCAGGGCAGTCCTCTGGGGATTCAGAGGTCGCTGGTCCTGGGGAAAGCGTCGCTGGAGCAGGTTTCTTTAGAAGGCAGGAGACAGGCCGGTAGGACTGGGGCCAAAGCAGTTGGTGTCTTCTTTCTTCTTCTGCAGGGGTCTTTTAGCTCAGCAGTCCTCTTCTTCTTGTAGTTGCAGGAATCTGATTTCCTAGGTTCTGGGGAGCCCCTAAATACTGAATTTAGGGGTGTGTTTAGGTCTGGGAGGGCAGTAGCCAATGGCTACTGTCCTTGAGGGTGGCTACACCCTCTTTGTGCCTCCTCCCTGAGGGGAGGGTGGCACATCCCTAATCCTATTGGGGGAATCCTCCATCTGCAAGATGGAGGATTTCTAAAAGTCAGAGTCACCTCAGCTCAGGACACCTTAGAGGCTGTCCTGACTGGCCAGTGACTCCTCCTTGTTTTTCTCATTATCTCTCCTGGACTTGCCGCCAAAAGTGGGGGCTGGGTCCAGGGGCCGGGCATCTCCACTAGCTGGAGTGCGCTGGGGCATTGTAACACGAAGCCTGAGCCTTTGAGGCTCACTGCTAGGTGTTACAGTTCCTGCAGGGGGGAGGTGTGAAGCACCTCCACCCAGAGCAGGCTTTTGTTTCTGTCCTCAGAGAGCACAAAGGCCCTCACCACATGGGGTCAAAAACTTGTCTCTCAGCAGCAGGCTGGCACAGACCAGTCAGTCCTGCACTGAACAATTGGGTAAAATACAGGGGGTATCTCTAAGATGCCCTCTGTGTGCATTTTTTTAATAAATCCAACACTGGCATCAGTGTGGGTTTATTATTCTGAGAAGTTTGATACTAAACTTCCCAGTATTCAGTGTAGCCATTATGGAGCTGTGGAGTTTGTTTTTGACAGACTCCCAGACCATAGACTCTTATGGCTACCCTGCACTTACAATGTTTAAGGTTTTGCTTAGACACTGTAGGGGCATAGTGCTCATGCACCTATGCCCTCACCTGTGGTATAGTGCACCCTGCCTTAGGGCTGTAAGGCCTGTTAGAGGGGTGACTTACCTATGCCATAGGCAGTGTGAGGTTGGCATGGCACCCTGAGGGGAGTGCCATGTCGACTTAGTCATTTTCTCCCCACCAGCACACACAAGCTGGAAAGCAGTGTGTCTGTGCTGAGTGAGGGGTCCCTAGGGTGGCCTAAGACATGCTGCAGCCCTTAGAGACCTTCCCTGGCATCAGGGCCCTTGGTACCAGGGGTACCAGTTACAAGGGACTTACCTAGGTGCCAGGGTTGTGCCAATTGTGGAAACAATGGTACATTTTAGGTGAAAGAACACTGGTGCTGGGGCCTGGTTAGCAGGGTCCCAGCACACTTCTCAGTCAAGTCAGCATTAGTATCAGGCAAAAAGTGGGGGTTAACTGCAACAGGGAGCCATTTCTTTACAGTGTCCCTCCCTGTTTGTTTAGGTAATACATGGTGGTTGTGTTGTCTGTTTTGATCAGGACATTTTTGTGATTGAGGAGAGGATGAAAAGCTTTGAGTGCTATAAAGACAGCTAACAGCTCTAAGTGATTTATATGTAGCTGTTTGTGTTGGGCATCCCATTGTCCTTGGATGCTGAGGTGAGCTCCCCCACCAATCATTGATGCATCTGTTGTAATTATGGTGTGAGGCACAGGGTCTTGAAATGGCCACTCTTTGTTTAGATTTGTGAAATTCCACCACTGAAGGGACATGTGTGTTTGGCAGTATATCACCACTAGACCCTGAAGTTGACCCTGTGTTTGTGACCATTGCTGTGCGAGGCACTGTTGCAAGGGCCGCATGTTTAGTCTTGCATGTGGAACAACTGCAATACATGATGCCATCATCCCTAATATTTTCATGACAAATTTGACAGTGTACTCTTAACCTGTTTGTATTTGTGCTATTATATTGTGGAATGCTTGTATTCTTTGCGTATTTGGACTTGCAATAGCTTTTTGAGTATTTAGTACTGCCCCTAAATACAGTTGTATTTGCTCAGGCTGTAGTAGTGACTTTTGGTAATTTATTGAGAACCCTAGCGTGTGCAGGGTCTGTATTACATAATGCGCATGGTTTTGACACTGCGTATGACTGTTTGATTTTATCAGCCAATCGTCTAGAAATGGAAAGACATGTATGTGTTGTTTTAGGTAGGCTGCGACTACCGCTAGGCACTTGGGGCCAGATGTAGCAAAACTTGGTTTAGCGACTCGGAAATTGCAACTCCGAGCGACTCGCAATTTCCGAGTCGCAAAACCATATGCAGAAAGGTGTCTCAGACACCTTCTGCGAGTCGCTATGGGGTCGCAAAGACCCACCTCATTAATATTAATGAGGTGGGTCGCAAATTGCGGCCCCATAGCGACTATGGGCACTCACTGATATGGAGGCCTGCTGTAGTCAGCAGACCTCCATGTCCGTGACTGCTTGTAAATAAAGCAGTTTTTTTTTTTTCAAGTGTAGCCCGTTTTACCTAAAGGAAAACGAGCTGCACTTAAAAAAAAATCCGAAACCTTTTGTTTCGGAATTTTGTCAGGGCAGGTAGTGGTCCCTTGGACCACTACCTGCCCTGAAAAAATAATATGGGGTCCAGTCACAAAGGGGAAGGGGTCCCATGGGGACCCCTTCCCGTTTGCGAGTGGTTTACCATCCACTTCAAGTGGATGGTAACTGTGACTCCATTTGCGACCGCGTACGCGGTCGCAAATGGAGTTGCATACCACTGTGACTCGCAAATAGGAAGGGAACACCCCTTCCTATTTGCGACTCTGAAATGCATTTTGCGAGTCGGTCCCGACTCGCAAAATGCATTTATGCATAGCAAACTCAGGTTTACGATTCGCAAACGCCGATTTTTGCCGTTTGCGAGTCGCAAACCGTTTGCTACATCTGGCCCTTGGTGAATACCCTTGGAGCTGTTGTTATTCCAAAGGGTAACACCTTGAACTGCTAGTGCTTTCCTTGAATGACAAACCTGAGATATTTTCTGTGTGCAGGATGGATGGGTATATGAAAATACGCATCTTTGAGGTCTAATGTTGCCATGAAATCGTGTTGCTGAAGTAGTGGGATAACATCCTGTAGGGTTACCATAGGAAAGTGTTCTGACAGGATGTAAAGATAGAGGGTTCTGAGATCTAATATTGGCCTTAGGGTGCCATCCTTTTTGGGAATGAGGAAATACAGTGAGCAAACTCCTGTCCCTACTTGATTTTGTGGCACGGTTTCTATTGCTTGTTTGAGTAATAGAGGTTTGACTGCTACCGGTAACAGAGTGATATGGTCTGTGGATAGCCCGCGAGGTTTTGGTGGAATGTTTGGTGGAGTTTGTATCAATTCTAGGCAATAGCCATTGCAGATAATTGATAATACCCAGTTGTCTGTGGTAATGTTTAGCCAATTGTTGTGGAACTTTTGCAGTCTCCCTCCCACAGGGGAGGTCTGGATTGGAAAGGAATAGCACAAGTCACTGTTTACTTTTTTGTGAGGCTTGTTTTGGTGTTTGATATTTTCCCCTGCCTCTGGGGTACTGGCATTTATAAGTGCTTTTGAAACCACCTCGTTGGTAATGAGGTTGGTAGGCCGGCTTTGGCTGTGATGTGGATACCTCCGCAGTTTGGGCTCTAAATCCACCTCTAAACTGGGGTTTGCGAAAGGATCCCCTGTATTCTGTGGTGTATAGTGCACCCATGGCTTTTGTGGTGTCTGAATCCTTCTGCATTTTTTCTATAGCAGTGTCGACCTCTGGGACGAAAAGCTGTTTCTTGTTGAATGGCATATTCAACACTGCCTGTTGGATTTCAGGTTTGAATCCTGAGGACCTAAGCCATGCTTGCCTCCTTATGGTTACAGTAGTGATGATGTTTCTGGCCGCTGTATCTGCTGAGTCCAGGGCAGACCTGATCTGATTGTTAGTGATGGCTTGGCCTTCCTCCACTACCTGCTGTGCCCTCTTTTGCTGTTCTTTGGGGAGATGCTGGATTGTATCTTTCATCTCGTCCTAATGGGCTGTCATATCTAGCCTACAACGCCTGTGAGTTGGCTATTCTCCATTGGTTGGCTGCCTGAGATGCCACCCTCTTCCCTTCAGCATCAAACTTCCTACTCTCTTTGGTGGGGGTGCATCATCTGACGAGTGCGAGTTTGCCCTCTTCCTGGCAGCGCTTACCACTACTGAGTCTGGAGGTAGATGCTGGGTAATATAGACAGGATCGGAAGGAGGTAGCTTACATTTCTTCTCTAGTCTAGGAGTAATTATTCTTGCCTTTATAGGCTCGCTAAATGTTTGGTCAGCATGTTTTAGTATGCCGGGAGTATAGGGAGCGACTGATATGTTGCATGCGTGGAGGAGAGTGTATTAAATAAGAAATCATCCTCTAGTGGCTCAGTGTGCATGGTGACTGTAGGAAGTTGGCTCTGTATGTACTATTTCAAAGTAAGAAACAGCATGCACAGAGTCCAAGGGTTCCCCTTAGAGGTAAGATAGTGGCAAAAAGAGATATTTCTAATGCTCTATTTTGTGGTAGTGTGGTTGAGCAGTAGGCTTATCAGAGGGTAGTGTTAAGCATTTGTTGTACACACACAGGCAATAAATGAGGAACACACACTCAAAGACAATTCCAGGCCAATAGGTTTTTATATAGAAAAATATATTTTCTTAGTTTATTTTAAGAACCATAGTTTCAAGATTTACAAACAATACTTTAAATGAAAGGTATTTCACTCAGGTATCTTAGGAACTTTGAATCATCACAATAGCATGTACAGTTTTGGCAAAAATGGCAATAAGCTATTTTAAAATTGGACACTGCAAAAATCATCAGTTCCTGGGGGAGGTAAGTATTTGTTAGTTTCACAGGTAAGTAAAGCACTTACAGGGATCAAAGTTGGGTCCAAGGTAGCCCACCGTTGGGGGTTCAGGGCAACCCCAAAGTTACCACACCAGCAGCTCGGGACCGGTCAGGTGCAGAGGTCAAAGTGGTGCCCAAAACGCATAGGCTTCAATGGAAATAGGGGTGCCCCGGTTCCAGTCTGCCAGCAGGAAAGTACCTGCGACTTCAGAGGGCAGACCAGGGGGGTTTTGTAGGGCAACGGGGGGGGGGACACAAATCAGCACAGAAAATACACCCTCAGCGGCACGGGGGCGGCCGGGTGCAATGTGCAAACAGGCGTTGGGTTCACAATAGGGTTCAATGGGAGACCCAGGGGTCTCTTCAGCAATGCAGGCAGCAAGGGGGGGCTCCTCGGGGTAGCCACCACCTGGGCTAGGGAGATGGCCTCCTGGGGGTCACTCCTGCACTGGAGTTCGGATCCTTCAGGTCCTGGGGGCTGAGTCTTTACCAGGCGTCTGGTTCCTTGAAGCAAGCAGTCGCGGTCAGGGGGAGCCTCTGGATTCCCTCTGCAGGCGTCGCTGTGGAGGCTCAGGGGGGTCAACTCTAGCTACTCACGGGCTAGCAGTCACCGGGGAGTCCTCCCTGTAGTGCTGGTTTTCCGCAAGTTGAGCCAGGGGCGTCGGGTGCAGAGTGGAAAGTCTCACGCTTCCGGCGAGAAACGTGTGGTCTTTAAAAGTTGCTGCTTTGTTGCAAAGTTGCAGTTTCTTTGGAACAGGGCCGCTGTCCTCTGGAGTTTCTTGGTCCTTTTAGATGCAGGGTAGTCCTCTCAGGCTTCAGAGGTCGCTGGACCCTGGGGAACGCATCGCTGTTGCAGTTTTTCTCGAAGTGGGGAGACAGGCCGGTAGGGCTGGGGCCAAAGCAGTTGGTGTCTCCGGCTCTCTGCAGGGCTTCAGGTCAGCAGTCCTTTTTTGTCTTCAGGTTGCAGGAAACTAGTTTCCTAGGTTCTGGGAAGCCCCTAAATACTGAATTTAGGGGTGTGTTTAGGTCTGGGAGGGCAGTAGCCAATGGCTACTGTCCTTGAGGGTGGATACACCCTCTTTGTGCCTCCTCCCTGAGGGGAGGGGGGCACATCCCTATTCCTATTGGGTGAATCCTCCAAAATCAAGATGGAGGATTTCTAAAGGCAGGGGTCACCTCAGCTCAGGACACCATAGGGGCTGTCCTGACTGGTGAATAACTCTTCCTTGTTTTTCTCATTATCTCCCCTGGACTTGCTGCCAAAAGTGGGGGCTGTGTCCTGGGGGCCTGCATCCCCACTAGCTGTAGTGCCCTGGGGCATTGTAACACGAAGCCTGGGCCTTTGAGGCTCACTGCTAGGTGTTACAGTTCCTGCAGGGGGGAGGTGAAGCACCTCCACCCACAGCAGGCTTTTGTTTCTGTCCTCAGAGAGCAGAAAGGCCCTCACCACATGGGGCCAGAAACACGTCTCTCAGCAGCAGCCTGGCATAGACCAGTCAGTCCTGCACAGAACAGTTGGGTAAAATACAGGGGGCATCTCTAAGATGTCCTCTGTGTGCATTTTTTAAAATAAATCCAACACTGGCATCAGTGTGGGTTTATTATTCTGAGAAGTTTGATACCAAACTTCCTAGTATTCAGTGTAGCCATTATGGAGCTGTGGATTTCGTTTTTGACAAACTCCCAGACCATATACTTAATATGGCCACAACTGTACTTACAATGTCTAAGAATAGACTTAGACACTGTAGGGGTATATTGCTCATGCAGCTATGCCCTCACCTGTGGTATAGTGCACCCTGCCTTAGGGCTGTAAGGCCTGCTAGAGGGGTGACTTACCTATGCCACAGGCAGTATTTTGTGTGCATGACATCCTGAGGGGGATGCCATGTCGACTTTGCCTTTTACTCCCCACCAACACACACAATCTGCAATTGCAGTGTGCATGTGTTAGGTGAGGGGTCCCTTAGGGTGGCACAACATATGCTGCAGCCCTTAGGGACCTTCCCTGGTCACAGGGCCCTTGGTACCACTGGTACCTTTTTACAAGGGACTCATCTGTGTGCCAGGGGTGTGCCAATTGTGGAAACAATGGTACATTTTAGGTGAAAGAACACTGGTGCTGGGGCCTGGTTAGCAGGGTCCGAGCACACTTAGTCAAGTCAGCATCAGTATCAGGCAAAAAGTGGGGGGTAACTGCAACAGGGAGCCATTTCCTTACAGTGACATTATGATATGTTGCCGCCCCAGCTATTACTTGAGTGTAGCCTGTACTATCCTCTGGTGGTGAAGGCTTAGAGGGATAGCAATCTGGGTTATTGTCCGCAATGAGGTCTGGATCATAAAGATCCCATGGATCCCCAGTGTCCTGCTGCGAATCAAATGTGTGATGGTGACTGCATAGGTATAGGACTGGTAGGAGGAGAGATATGTAGATGTAGAGAGTGAGGAGGAGACTGAGGAGGAGAAAATTGAGGAGGTGGAGGTCTCTCTTTTGTTTTTGGCACTTTAGCTGGCGGCTGTGTAGTGTTCAATTCCTCCGGAAAGGCTAATTTCCTCTTTGGTTTTGGAGGAGGTGAAGTTAAAATTCTGCCAGTTTCTTTATGGACATGAATCCTGGCTTGCATTTCATCCATTACTTCCATGATTGGTTGCATTTGTGAGTCCTCCTCAGTAGATTTATGGCTTTCTCTAAATGTTTTTGAAAGTCCATGCTCCTCAGTATAACTAGGTCTTTTCGGCTCCAAAACTGGCTTCTTCGGTATCGAAAAAGATGGGGTTGAGGATGGTCTCGGCTCCGAAAATGATTTTCGAGATTTAGACATGGAAGAGCGGTGTTTGCTCGGTTCTGAGACAGAGCTTCGGCTCGAGTCCGATGGCTTCAGAGGGGTGGCTTTCGGTGTCGAGCTGGTGGGTTGGTCACTGAGCGTCTTCTTTCGGGTCGAGCCATGGTTTTCCAGCAGTGGCGAATCCAAAGCCTAATGTTTAGACTTAGATGGTACAGGGGCAGGCGTACTCACATGCTGTCCTGCTGTGACCAGTCTGCCTTCCTCAGAATCCTGATCAGAGTCAGATCCTCGAACGGAGACTGCAGTCTGCATGATCTCTTCCTCTTCGATGTCGAGATGTTCAGAGCTTTTTGACGACATCTCAAGCCTCCGTGCTCTTTTGTCCCGGAGTGTCTTTTTGACCGGAAGGACCTGTAGGCCTTGCAATTTTCTTCCCGAACGTCGGGGGAAAGGCAGAGATTACAGACGAGGTGTTGGTCTGTATTGGGGAATTTAGCGTGGCACAGAGGACAGAATCGGAATCCGATCCATGAGGCTTCCACGCGGTCAGCCCAACCAGGCCCGAGTTGGGCTCACGCGCGGCCCCGAAGGGCAAGTAAAGATGTTTGTTCCGTCGGTACCGAAGTGTGGATCGAAGGTGTAACGCGATCGAAACAATACCGAAGAGAAATTAAGCGTTTTCAAGGTTTTCCCGAATTGAACTATCGGAGCAAAAGGAAACACGTCCGAACCCGATGGCAGAAAGAAAACCACCTGACATGGAGTCGATGCCCATGCGCAATGGAGCCGAAAAGGAGGAGTCACTCGATCCCGTGACTCGAATGTCACTTACCCAGTGTACATCTGTTCGTAGCATGTTCCGCTGCAGATTCACATGCTATGCACAGTTCCTGCCATCTGGTGTTGGGCTCGGAGTGTTACAAGTTGTTTTTCTTTAAAGAAGTCTTTTCGAGTCACAGGACCAAGTGACTCCTCCTTTCGGCTCCATTGCGCATGGGCATCGACTCCATCTTAGACTGTTTTCCCGCAGAGGGCAAGGTAGGAGTGATAGAGTGAGAATAGAAAGATGTCCATGCAATGGGATAGAGATGTATGTACAAAGTTTGAGTAAAGGAATGTTTATATACATATGTACAATTTAAATTTTAACTTAAACGGCTACAGGCTCCCGGAGAGGAGGGAGGGCGCATGTGAATCTGCAGCGGAACATGCCACGAACAGATGTACACTGGGTAAGTGACATTTTCCGTTCGGTGGCATGTGTAGCTGCAGATACACAAGCTATGCATAGACTACAAAGCAGTAATCCTTCCCTAAGCGGTGGTCAGCCTGTAGGAGTTGAAGGTTTTTCAAACAGTGTTCTTAGTACAGCCTGTCCTACTGTGGCTTGTTGTGTTGCTAACACATCTACACAGTAATGCTAGGTAAAGGTATGAGTGTGGACCAAGTGGATGCCTTACAGATCTCTGTCATTGGTATGTTTCCCAGAAAGGCCATTGTTGCTCCTTTCTTTCTAGTGGAGTGTGCCTTTGGTGTAATGAGTAGTTGTCTTTTAGCTTTCAGGTAACCAGTTTGTATACACTTCACTATCCATCTGGCTATGCCTTGTTTGAATATAGGGTCACTGTATGAGGTTTTTGGAATGCGACGAACAACTGTTTGGTTTTACAGAATGCTTTTGTTCGGTCAATGTAATATATTAGAGCTCTTTTTATATCTAATGTATGCAGTGCTTTTTCTGCCACTGAGTCTGGCTGGGGGAAGAAGACTGGGAGTTCCACTGTTTGGTTTAAATGAAACGGTGAGATGACTTTTGGTAGAAATTTTGGATTTGTGCGTAGTACAACTTTATGTTTGTGTACTTGTATAAATGATTCTTGAATCGTGAAAGATTGTATTTCACTAACTTTTCGTAATGAAGTGATTGCCATTAGAAATGCTACTTTCCAAGTTAAGATTTGGATCTGACAAGAGTGCATGGGTTCAAATGGTGGGCCCATAAGTCATGTAAGTACAATATTAAGATACCACGAGGGTACTGGTGGAGTTCTTGGAGGTATGATCCGTCTTAGACCTTCCATAAATGCTTTACTGACTGGTATCCTAAATAGGGATTTTGTCTGTTTATTTTGCAAATAAGCAGAAATTGCAGTGAGATGTATTTTGATGGATGAAAAAGCTAGATTTGCTTTTTGTAGGTGGTGTAAATATCCTACAATGTTTTGTATGGACGCATCCAACGGAGTTATGTGTTTTGCTTGGCAATAGAAAACAAATCTTTTCCATTTGTTTGCATAACATTGCCTAGGGGTAGGTTTTCTTGCTTGTTTAATGACTTCCATACACTCATTTGACAGGTTTAGATAGCCAAATTCTAAGATTTCAGGAGACAGATTGCTAAATTGAGTATCGCTGGATTGGGGTGTCTGATCTGCTGTTTGTGTTGTGTTAACAGATCTGGCCTGTTTGGGAGCTTGACATGAGGTACTATTGAGAGGTCCAACAATGTGGTGTACCATGGTTGGCGTGCCGACGTTGGTGCTATAAGTATTAGTTTGAGTTTGTTTTGAAGCAGTTTGTTGACTCGAAATGGAATGAGTGGGAGAGGGGGAAAAGCGTAAGCAAATATCCCTCACCAGTTGATCCATAGAGCATTGCCCCTGGACTGAGGCTGTGGGAACCTGGACGCAAAGTTTTGGCATTTTGCGTTTTGGTTTGTGGCGAACAGATCTATGTCTGGTGTGCCCCACTGACAAAAGTGTTTTGTAGTACCTGTGGATGTATTTTCCACTTGTGAGTTTGCTGGTGATCCCGACTGAGGTTGTCTGTTAATTGATTGTGAATCCTGGAATGTATTGAGCTATTAGGTGAATGTTGTTGTGAATTGCCCAATGCCAAATTGTTTGTGCTAGGAGGCAAAGATGCGATGAGTGTGTTCCCCCCTGTTTGTTTAAGTAGTACATTGTTGTCATATTGTCTGTTTTGACAAGAATGTGTTTGTGAGCCAGAAGAGGTTGAAAGGCTCTTAGTGCTAGAAAGACTGCCAGCAGTTCTAAGTGATTTCTGTGTAGCTGCTTTTGCTTGCTGTCCCACTGTCTCTGTATACTGTGATTGTTGAGGTGTGCTCCCCACCCAATCATTGATGTATCTTTTGTGAGAATGGCGTGAGGCACAGGGTCTTGAAAAGGCCGCCCTTTGTTTAAATTTGTGGGATTCCACCACTGAAGCGAATAGTGTTTAGCGGTCTATCAACACTAGATCGTGGAGATGACCCTGTGCATGTGACCATTGTTTTGCAAGGCACTGTTGTAAGGGGCGCATGTGTAACCATGCGTTTGGGACAACTGCGATGCATGATGCCATCATGCCCAGGAGTTTCATCACAAATCGGACTGTGTAGTGATGATTTGGCTGTATTTTTGGCAACATGGTGTGGAATGATTGCACCCTTTGTGGGCTTGGACTTGCAAGCACCTTTTGAGTGTTGAGTGTAGCTCCCAAGTACTGATGAATTTGGGATGGCTGCAAGTGTATTTTTTTTTTTATAATTTATCGAAAACCCTAGTGTGTGTAGGGTATCTATTACATAAAGTGTGTGACGTTGACACTGTTTTTGAGTGTTGGCCTTTATTAGCCAATCGTCGAGATATGGGAATGCATGCATGTGTTGTCTCCCTATGTATAATGCTACTACGCAAAGGCATTTTGTAAATACTCGGGGGCTGTTGTTATCCCGAAGGGTAATACTTTGAATTGGTAATGTTTCCCTTGTATAACAAACCTGAGGTATTTTCTGTGAGCTGGATGGATGGGTAAGTGAAAATACACATCTTTTAAATCCAGTGTTCTCCCTGTTTCAGTAATGGGTCTACATCTTGTAGTGTCACCATGTGGAAGTGTTCTGATTGAATGTAGAGGTTGAGAGTCCTGAGATCTAATATTGGCCTTAGTGTTTTGTCCTTTTTGGGAATGAGGAAGTACAGGGAATAGACCCCAGTTCCTTTTTGATGATGAGGCACTAGTTCTATGGCTTGTTTGGTTAATAGTGCCTGCACCTTTGTTTGTAAAATTGCTAGATGTTGCGACGAGAGTTTGTGCGCTTTTGGGGGAATATATGGAGGATAATGTGTGAATTCTATGCAGTAACCATGTTTGATAATTAAAAGTACCCATGTGTCTGTTGTGATGTTTGACCATTGATTGTGTAACATTTTCAGTCTTCCTCACACAGGGGATGTGTATTGGGGGAAGGTGATGGCAAAGTCACTGCTTGTTGTTAGTGGCTCGCTTTGTAGACTGAAATTTTCCCCTTGATTTGGGAAATTCCCCTCTTTGATACTGTGTTTGGTATGAGGGCTTTGTTTGTGAGGTGGATGGTTCTGAGCACTGTGGCCTGAAACCCCTTCTATACTGCGGCTTCTGAAATGTCCCTCTGTATTGGGATGAATAAAGCGCTCCCATCGCTTTGGCTGTGTCGGTATCCTTTTTCATTTTTTCTATGGCTTTGTCCACCTGTGTGCCGAATAACTGCTGTTGGTTGAAGGGCATGTTGAGGACAACCTGTTGGATCTCAGGTTTAAAACCTGATCTGAGCCATGCATGGCGTCTAATGGTAACTGCCGTATTTATGGTTCTTGCGGCTGTATCAGCTGAGTCTAACGCTGACCTTATCTGGTTATTTGTTATTGCCTGTCCCTCCTCTACTACCTGCTGAGCTCTCTTTTGGTGTTCTTTGGGGAGATGTTGAATAATGTCCTTCATCTCATACCAATGAGCCCTGTCGTATCTTGCGAGGAGGGCCTGTGAGTTTGCTATGCGCCACTGTTTGGCTGCTTGTGACGCTACCCTCTTTCCTGCTGCATCAAACTTTTTATTTTCCTTATCGGGAGGGGGTGCATCTCCAGAGGACTGCAAGTTAGCTCTTTTCCTCGCCGCGCTGACAACTACCGAATCTGGGGGCAGCTGTTGTTTGATAAATACTGGGTCAGAAGGTGGTGGTTTATACTTCTTTTCTACCCTTGGGGTTATGGCCTTTCCTTTAACTGACTCCTGGAAAATCTGTTGGGCATGTTTGAGCATACCCGGGAGCATGGGTAGACTTTGGTATGTTGCGTGTGTTGAGGACAATGTATTAAAAAGAAAGTCATCCTCTAGTGGGTCAGTGTGCATGCTTACATTGTGGAAAGCTGCAGCCCTAGCCAAAACCTGTGTGTAGGAGGTGCTATCTTCAGGTGGAGAGGGCTAAAGATCCCACGGATCTGTGTCCTGATGTAACTGCATAGTGTGTGTGGGTGACTGTGCAGTAGGTGTAGCAGGTGGAGAGACAGTTTGTTGAGGAGAATGAGGAGGAGACTGGGCTGGAGAAAACTGGTGTGGCGGAGATTGCTCTCTTGGCACTTTAGCCTTTGGCTGATCAGTGTTCATAAGTCCATGGAAAGACAGCTTTCTTTTAAATTTGAGGGGAGGAGCTGTGAGGATCTTGCCAGTATCCTAGTGGATCTGTATCCTGGCTTGTCTGTCATCAAATTCCTCCATTTGTTGAAGCTCTTCCTCAAATCTATGGCTTTCTTTAAGCTGTTTAGAAAGTCCATGTTCCTCAGTATATCATTGTCTTTTCAGCTCCAAAGCTGTTTTTTTCGGTACCGAAATGCCCAGGGTGATGGGAGGCCTCGGTTCGGAAAGAGACTTTCGGGGTCTCGACTCGACCGGTCGGTGACTTATTTTTTCGGAGACTGTGTCTCGACTCAAGTCAGAAGACTTTCATGCGGGTGTGGCCTTTTTCGGTACCGAAGGTGTTACTTGGTCACCACTTGATTTCTTCCGGGTGGAGCTATGGCCTTCCGGCAGTAGCGTCCCAGAGGCCTTTTGTTTGGTCTTGGTGTGGGTCAGGGCAGGCGAACTCACATGCTGGCCCGCTGTCGGTGGTCGGCATGAACGGAGATGGCAGTGTGGATCATCTGCTCTTCTTCCACGTCGAGGTGTTCGGTGCTCTTGGACACCATTTGTAGCCTTCTCGCCCTTCGGTCTCTCAAGGTCTTCATGGAACAGAAGGACCTGCAGGCCTCCAAGTATCCTCTCGGTGATCTGGTGACAAACTCAGATTACAGACCCGATGTTGATGTGTGTAGGGATACTTTGTGTGGCACCGAGGGCAGAATCGGAACGAGGCCCGGTCCATGAGGCTTCAACACTTCTTGCGGTCGGGCCGACCAGGCCCATGTTGGGCACGGGTGCCCCAAAGGGCAACCGAAGGTGTGTGTCCGCTGGTACCGAGGTGTCGATGAAAGATGGGGCGCAATCGAGAACAATACCGACAAATTTCGGTGATTTTATAAGTTTTCCGAATCGAACAGCCAGAGTGAAGAGGAACACATCCAAACCCGATGGCGGAAAGAAAACGATCTAAGATGGAGTCGACGCCCATGCACAATGGAGCCGAAAAGGAGGAGTCACTCGGTCCCGTGACTCGAAAAGACTTATTCGAAGAAAAACAACTTGTAACACTCCGAGCCCAACACTAGATGGCAGGAATTGTGCATAGCATGTGTATCTGCAGCTACACATGCCACCGAACATATATGTATATAAATCTATACATATATATATATTTATATATATATAGAGGGAGAGAGAGAGAGAAAAAAATTTCACTTACCCAGTGGACATCTGTTTGTGGCATGTAGTGCTGCAGATTCACATGCTTTGCGTAAGTCCGCCATCTAGTGTTGAGCTCGGAATCTTACAAGTTCAAAGAAGCTTTTTCGAGTCACAAGATTGAGTGACTCCTCCTCTTGGTGATTGTGCGAATGGGCACGGAGTCCTTTGTTAGATTGTTTTCTCACAGGAGGGTGAAGTTTGCTTGTTGGTGAGATAACACATCCACAGAGTAGTGCTTAGTAAATGTGTGTGGTGTGGACCATGTGGCTGCTTTGCATATGTCTGCCTTTGGTATGTTTCCTAAGAATGCCATGGAAGCTCCTTTCTTTCTAGTAGAATGTGCTTTAGAAGTTACTAAAAGCTGTCTTTTAGCTTTAAGACAGCAAGTTTGAATTCATTTTAATATCCATCTAGCTAACTCTTGTTTTAAAATGGGATTACCCTTATGAGGTTGCTCAAAAGCCAGAAAAAGTTGTTTAGATTTTCTGAAATCTTTTGTTCTATTTAATACATGAGAGCTCTTTTGACATCAAGAGTGTGGTGAGCTCGTTCAGCAACTGAATCTGTCTGTGAAAAGAAGACTGGCAATTCCACTGACTGATGTGAAATGGTGAAAGCACTTTGGGTGGAATTTTGGATTTGTTGTAAGTACTCATTTATGTTTGTGAATTTGGAAAAAATGTTCTTCTAAAGTGAATGCTTGAATTTCACTAACTCTTCTTAAGGAAGTAATTGCTACTAGGAAAGCAATATTCCATGAGAGAAATTGAAGAGTGCAAGAATGCATGGGTCCAAATGGTGGACCCATAAGCCATGTGGGCAGGATGGTAAGATTCCAGGCAGGAGCTGGTAGTACTCTAGGAGGAATAACTCTTTTAAGGCCTTCCATAAAAGCTGTTATGACAGGAATTCTAAACAGAAGCATGCTGTCTGTTTTGGAGGTAAGCAGCCATTGCTGTTAAATGAATTTTAATAGAGGAGTATGCAAGATTTGGATTTTGTAAGTAAAGCAAATACCAGACAATAATCTGTACTGATGCTTTAAGTGGATTAATGTTTTTGGGTTGACAGTAATATACAAAATGTTTCCATTTAGCTGCATAGCACTGTCTGGTTGTAGGTTTACGTGCTTCCTTTAGAATGTCCATATATTCTGATGGAAGCTGTAGATATCCAAACTTTATGGCCTCAAGAGCCAATTTGCTAGGTTGAGCATACTGGGATTGGGATGCCTGATTCGACCATTGTTTTGAGTCAATAGGTCTGGTGTGTTTGGGAGCTTATGATGTGGTACTACAGATAGATCCAATAGAGTTGTGTACCAGTGTTGATGTGCCCATGTGGGAGCTACGAGTATCATAGGGAGAGAGGTGTGACAGATCTGGAAGTGTAAGGAAATATCCCTGACCAATAGAGCCATAGAGCATTGCCCTTGCATCGAGGGTGTTGGTACCTGGATGCGTAGTTTGGGCATTTCGCGTTTTCGCTTGTTCCGAAAAGATCTGTATCTGGTGTTCCCCACATGTGAAAGTACTGTTGAATTACTTGCGGGTGAATTGCTCATTCGTGTACTTGTTGCTGCATCCTGCTTAAGAGGTCTGCCAGTTGGTTGTGTATCCCTAGGATTTACTCCGCTAGTAGTTGAATGCAATTGTGAATTGCCCATTTCCAAATTGTGCTAGAAAGGACCACCGAGATGTGTTGCCACCCCCCTCCCCCCAATGTTTGCAGAAAATACATTGTTATGATGTTGTGTGTCCTTATTAACACTGTGTTGTGTGTGATCTGTGACTGGATTGCTTTGAGTGCTAAGAACACTGCTACCAATTCCAAGTGGTTTATGTGGTAAGTTTGCTGGACTGAGTCCTATTCTCCCTGTATTGTAAGATTGTTGAGATGGGTTCCCCCAACTGGTCAATGATGCATCTGTCGTGATTATGGTCTGTGGCACAGGGTCCTAGAATGGCCGCCCTTTTGCTAAGTTGGTGTGATTCCACCACTGCAGAGAATTGTAAGTCTGGCAGTCCAACAACACTAGATTGTGAAGTTGACCCTTGTGCCTGAAACCATTGTTGAGAAAGACAATGTTGTAGGGGTCTCATGTTTAGACATGCATTTGATGCTATTGCTATGCATGATGCCGTCATTCCCAAGAGTTTCATAATAAACTTCACTGTGTAAGTTTGATTGTATTGTAGCTGAGATAGGAGACTGTTAAACACTTGAATTATCTGTGGGTTTGGCTAAGCTAATGATGACTGTTCAGAATTGCTCCCAGATAAGATTGTATTTGCACTGGGTGAAGGTGAGATTTCTGGTAATTGTGAACCCTAAACTGTGTAGGGTACTGATTGTGTATTTTGTGTGTTAACAGGTCTGAATGGTGCCGGCTTTTATGAGCCAGTCGTTTAGATAGGAAAAGACATGTATATGTTGTCTTCTGAGGTATGCTGAAACCACTGCTAGGCATTTGGTAAATAACCTTGGTGCTGTTGTTACTCCAAAGGGTCGCACTTTGAATTGGTAGTGCTAGCCTGCTATCACAAACCTTAAGTATTTGCGGTGTGCTGGATGTATGTGAATGTGGAAGTAAACATCTTTTAGATCTAATGCTGTCATGGAGTCTTGTTTTGGTAGTAAGGGAATGTCATCCTGAAGAGTGACCATGTGGATATGCTCTGAGAGAATATATTGAGGGGCCAGAGATCGAGGATTGGTCTATAGGTGCTATCTTCCTTTGGCTTAGGAAGTATAGAGAATATACTCCTGTCCTTTGTTGAGTTATAGGTACCGTCTCTATTGCACCTTTGAGTAGAAGTGATTGTACCTCTTGTTTTAGAAAAACGAGGGGTTCAGGAGAAAGCCTTTGTGAGCGAGGAGGAATGTTTGGTGGAGTGGAGAGAAGTTCTAGGCAATAACAATTGTGGATAATTGATAGTACCCACTGATCTGATGTAATGTGCCATTGATGGTAGAAATGTTGCAGTCTTCCTCCCACAGGAGATTTGTACTGTGTGGGAATGCTGAGAAAGTCACTGCTTTGACAATGTGGAGGCACCTCTTGTGGCATTGGATCTCCCCTACCTCTAAACTTGTTTCCTCTACAGGATCCTTTGAAAGACTCCCTAGAGTAATATTGTCCCTGCTTTAGTTGGGACATAGAGGCCTCTGATGTTGAGGGTTTATAACCCCTCTGAAGTGGGGCCTGCGAAAAGTACCCCAAACAGGTGTTGCGTAAAGGGCACCCATGGCCTTAGCTATGTCAGTCTTTTAAAACTTTTTCTATGGTAGTATCCACCTCTGGTCCAAATAACTGCTGTGTGTTAAACAGCATATTAAGGACCGCTTGCTGTATCTCAGGTTTGAATCCTGAAGATCACAATAAAGCATGCCTCCGGATTATTACGCTAGTGTTTATACTCCTAGCTGCAGTGTCTGCTGCATCTAGAGCAGATCTAATCTGGTAGTTGGAGATAGCCTATCCTTCTGCAACTACATGCTGTGCCCTTTTTTTTGGTGTTCCAGTGGGATAATATTTCAGGAACTCCTGCATAGCGTCCCAATGGGCCCTATCGTACCTGGCTAAAAGAGAATGGGAGTGGTCTATTCTCTACTGATTTGCTACTCTCTTGCCTGCTGCATTAAATTTGCAGCTTTCCTTATCTGGGGAGGAGCATCCTCGGTGGACTGACTATTCGCCCTCTTCCTTGCTGCACTAACAACAACAGAATCAGGTGGCAATTGTTCAGTGATGGAGTGGATCTAATGGGGCAGCTTTGTACATTTTGTCCACCCTTGGTGTCAGTACCCTAGCCTCTACTGGTTCTTTAAAGATGTCATCAGCATGTTTAAACATGCCTGGAAGCATTGGTATTCTATGTGTAGAGGATAGAGTGTTAAAAAAAAAACATCCTCTATCGGATCTGAGTGCAGATGCACATTGTGGTATGCAGCTGCTCTAGCAATAACCTAATAATAGGCCATGGTGTCTTCAGGTGGAGATGGCCTAGTGGGATACACATCCGGCTCGTTAGATGGGATAGGGTCTGGGTCATACAAATCCCATGGATCTACACTAGAAGTATTGTCACCCAGGTCATCCCCATGTGAGGAAACAGGGTATTGCAGAGAAAATTGTGTAGGTGAAGATAGTGTTGGTGGAATATCAGATAGTGAAGTGGGTAGCAAAGGAGAATGCAGTGGTGAAGGCTGATGTTCTGCCTTTGGTTTCTCCTTGTGTTTGAAGATTTTGGCAGGTGAAGGCCCAGCTTCCAAAGTGTATTGGGAACATAGTTTCCTCTTGGTTATAAAAGGAGGAGACGCAATAATCTTTCTAGTATGGATTTGTATTTTTCACTGTCTATGGTACAACACCCGGTCTATGGTCCATCATAGCTGTTTTTATGGCTCCAAAAAGGACTTTGGGTGTTTCGGCTCCAAGGTGGAAGACTAATGCTTCAGTTCCAAAATGGAAGCCTCCACTTTTCGAGTTGACCCTGAAACAGACGTAGTAGTCTGTCCAGTGGAAATCAGATGCATTTTGGACACCGAATCCGAGGGACAGTCGTCAGGATGTAATTATCAGGTCCGACCATAACTGGCAAGCAGTGATGGACCCAAGACATTTCTGTGATGGAAAGTTTTGGAATCTGAGGGGAGCCACAAATTTCCTACCACTCAGCGTTCCCCTTGGTCTCCCGATAAAAATGATATTCCACTTCTGTGGATGGGCCAAGTGCCTGAGACATGGAAGGGTCCAAAAACATGTACAGTTGTGTTGGGGGGGGGGGGGGGGGGGGGGGGGGGGGAACCAGTTTGAAGATTTCTTTTGATTTAGGCTGACACTGCTTTGGTCTCCCACATAAGTGAGGTATTTTTTTTTATTGGGAGACTGAGGGGAAATGCTGGGTGGTAGGAAATCTGTGGTTTATTTCTGTTTCCAGAACAATAAAGCACAGAAATGGAAAGAAAATGTGATATTTCAGGCACATTTTGAGGTTTGCCGGGCATTGTAAGAGAATGGTGTGGGATGGCTATGGAGAACACCACCCTAGACACCCCCCCCCCACCCCCCCAAGAAGTCTAGTTTTTCAGAATTGTCTGGGTCTGGTAGGTTTTTCCAGGTGGCAGCCCATACAAGCCCAGAAAGTACAGCTGTTGACAACTGCAAGTGGGATGATACTGAGAGTTAGCTAAACTATTCTGACCTAATTTGTAAGACCAACACCCAACAATACTATGGAAGTGCTGGACATGTCTTTACCTTTGCTCTAGAACAGTGGTTCCCAACCTGTGGTCCGGGCACTAACGAATTAATGAAGTGTATATACATAAAGTGGCTAAATGGGCAACTAAAAATGTTCAAACTTACTGTCAAGTTCAAGGAATTTAAAACTGGAGGCTAAAAATTCAATTAGGATCCTCATATTGATTTGTGGGAGCAATGCAGGCATATCAAACAATATAGGGGCATAGTTACAAGAAACGTACGCATCAGTGCTACGAGCTAGTTTTCTTGCATCGCCACTGCCCCACCTAACGACACCATGGGTACGCCGTATTTGCAATAAGTCAACCATGGCGCTAGGCCAATAGCATCAAAATATTTGACGCTATTGTGGCTGTCTGCTGCACTAGTGTCAAAAATTTACACTACTGCAGCAAAGTGCATGGAGGCCCATTGATTAAAATGGGTGTGTCAATTTAACACCTGCTTTGAGCAGGCATTAACAATTACACCAAAAATGGCACAGTGAAAAGTTGTAGAAGTCACTGTGCCTTTTTTGCGGTCCTCAGATCACCGTAATGTTACCTCTTGCATACATTAAGCCTGATGGAGGCATAATCTAGCACAAGGGGTTACAAAGTAGTGCAGTGCATGCATTGCGCCACTTTGTAGACATGGTGCAGCGAAAATGACCTCCTTGAGCCACATCAGCGTAAACTTTTTTTAAAAAAAAATTTCAGACGCTAATGTGGCACAAAGGCCTTGTAAATCTGGCCCATAGAAAGAATGATGTGTGGCATCAATTGAATCTAGAAAAGCTCCAGCTTTCCTATTTAAATTGTTTTTTATATTTGTTTGCAAATTAAATAAAATGTGATATTTGTGTATGACGAATGATTGGTTTCTGTATTTTTTATGTGTATTTTGTTTAAAATGATGTTTAGACTAGGGTCCGTGGCTTCCAGTAATGATTCTGCGGGGGGAATTCCCATTATGATTCAGTGGGGGGTCCCCAAGTTCCAGTAATGATCAAGTGGGGGTCCACAGAAGTCAAAGGGTTGGAAACCAGAAAGGGTAGCACATCCCAATGTCCAGCAGTGGTAAGCAGTTGGTGCACACTGGAGCCTCAGCAGGCGAGGAAATGCTCCTGCTCACTCCATCTGAGGCTCAAGTTTATTGACATGCTGAGCACAAAGTAGACATCATTGACTATGTACCCTGAAGTCTCAGAAGCTGTTCTGCACTGGTGGCAAAAAAGAGCATGCTTGTTCTGGGGAATGTGTCAGCCAAAGCAAATATAGTTTGGAAAGAGCGGGGGAGAAGTATAGTTGGGAACAGGATGTTTTCCCCTTTTCCATCATTCTCTGTAGTGGATTCCAGTTATTTTAAGACAATCCACAGGAAGGAATGCCACCTCACTGGAAATGCAGGGATTTTGAAAGCAATTCCTCTCCCCACCTAGAGGTCACACATTATTTCAGTGCTCGTGGAGGATACAATTGGGAAAGGGGACTTGGGAAGGGAGAGAAGTCCTACCCCACACTAGTTGTAACTGAGGAGTACCGCCATCCTGGAACTGCGCCACATCCCTCTGCTCAAAGGAGCAAACAATATTTCTCTCCTTAGCGTGTTTATATTGGAAAATGTGCTCCTAATCTCAAAACCCCAAGTTGTGATGCCAATCTTAATCCTCTGATTGACCAGTAGTATTTAAGATCTACAGGATGAATGGTCAAACAAGGGGTCAGCTGAAATCTATGGAGTGTAGTTCAATCGCAATGGGGAGTATTTAAGCCTCATTTGAATTTGAAGGATTTCTATTCTCAATGGTTGAGTAGGGTCATTCAAGAGCCAACAGCACTGTTAATATAGAGCTCAATCTTTATTTACGTGAGGGTTAGGAGCCTAAGTGGCCATTAGGTTTGCAGAGGATGATCTCAAAAGGATCTTGGAAGGGTGACAGGGCTGCAAGTATGGTAAGAAAAGCCAATGCAGTCATGAACAGATTGACATACAATGCAAACTGCCCTTTGAAGTGGAAGCCCTCCTTAACAGGAAGCCCCTGAAGTGATGAGTGAAAATAGAATCAATTCAAGGTTTGAATGTACTCTGTTTGCAGCATGATTTCAAATCAAACCTACTCATATGGTTTCTGTAGGAAAGACCCTTTTGACATGGTCACACCCCAGTTTTGCCGGGTATTCGATGCAATTTTAACAGAAAGTGCACTGGGTTCCTGCTCACCAGGTTCCCACTGCCAAATCGCCTTCCCTAGAACTACAATTGGCAATAACTTTGGCACCCCTCTAAGGCACAGATACCCAAGAGGGCCCCCAAGGTCAGCAGCATTGATTGTGCCACCCTCAGGGACCCCTTACCTAGCTCATGCAGACTGCATGTCTTGGTGCATCTAAAAATGAAAACATAACATGGCATACAGCCTGTGCCCCATGCCCACCGACTACATGCAATATATACAAGTCACCCCTAAAGCAGGCCTTCAAGCCCTAAGGCAAGGTGCATCATGTTACATGTGTGGGCATGTCTGCAAGAGCATATATACCTGCTATTCTTAGTCGATTCTTAGACAGTGATCAGGGAAGCCATTTTAAGTACATGTGCTGGAAACTGTTCAATACGAGTTCCCCAGCTACATAAAGGAGTCACTGAAACTAGGGATGTTTAGTATCAAACATCTTGTATTAATAAACCCTCACTGAGTCCAGTGATGTATTAATACATGCACCCACAGGGCATCTTAGAGGTGCCCACTGAAAAGCCTACCAACCGCTGGTGTTAGCCTGCCACCAACAGACGTTTCCGACCCCAAGGGAAACGGCCTTTGCTTCGGGTGGTCAGGAACAAAGCCTGCTCTGGCAGGGATGCTAATACACCCCTGCCACAAGGATGACCTGCAAATCTGCATTCCAAGGCAGGGGGGCTTCAAGGAGCCCACCACCCCTGGTATGCAAATCAGGCTTTCCTCAGAGGAGATTACAACCCCCCCCCCCCCAGGGCCCATTTGGCACCTGGACCAACAGAAAAATTAGTAGACACAAAAGGTGTGTCCACCCACCAGCTAGTTTCTACCCCTAAAGTAAGCTGCTTGATGTGGACACACACATTTAAAATCTGCCATTCTGGTGATTGCAGAACTAGGAACTCTGGCACAGAGTATAGTGACCCCAGGAGTAAGTAGCCCATTGGCTACTACCTTACATTCTCCTAACACCCCTACATTTAGTATTTGGGGGAGCCCCTGGCACCAGGATATCAGATCCTGCAGACTAGAAAGAAGACAGATGTTAAAGAGTCACAAAAGCAGAAGACCAGCACCTGACTTGGTCCTAGCTCCTCTGTCCTGCCTCCTGTCCTCGGGCACCTGCACCAAAAAAGTCTTGCCCTTAACTGCCTGTGCATACAAAAGCCTGGGAGGACTGCCAGCCTTCAACCAAGACCCAGAAACTCCCATGGACTGCAAGGACTCTGATCGCCAAAAACAGACGCCGGAAAGCACCACTGCACCCATGCCCCCTAGCCCAAGTTGAAGTGGACCAACAGAGTCAGCATGGTTCCTCAGCCCTACATAGAGGAATCCCACCTTGGGTTTGCCAAATGTGGACTTACCGATGCTGCCTGCAGTCTCTGTGCAGGCCCCCCACCCCAATGATCCAGTGACAAATACCAGATGCCTCAGGACACCTCTGCACTCAGCCACACTGTCCCAAGGAGAAGAGGACCAAAGGTGTCTCTACGTCCCTGAGCAACGTAAGACCTGAGCCCCCTGGTTGGTTCAGCCAGACCGGTCCCCCAGTAGCAACTAGCAACATCTTTCTAAACAGGACCCTTCCCCATAGAATAACATTGGGGTACCCAATGCTGAAAAGCACCTTTGCACCCAGGCGACCGTGACCCCCCTGAAGTGAACTTGGTGCTGCCTTGGACCTTACCCTATACTCAACTTAAGCCTGAAGATTGGTCCTGTAAGTTTCTTTAAAGTACCTGTACGCAGTATATACCTTTCCTCCATAGTGCAATTTCTGAAGTAAAGTTATCCTAAGTGTTGATTTTTCAAACCTGTAAAAATTCATAACTCCAAAATGTACTTACCTAATCATGGTGGTCTTGGTGCCTAAAATGATTAAAGATCAGTATTTTCATAAATTGGTGCAGATCTCCTTATTGAGTTGTGTATATTTAACCATGTGCATGAAGCAAATGTCCAACACTCCTCTCTGATAAGCTTAAGGCTGCTCGACCACACTACCCTCTAAAAGAGCAACTGGGGAGTACTAGAGCAAGCACCTGTCCACTAGTAAGGATCCCCTGTACAGTATGGAAAATGTTACTTACCAATAGACATCTGTTTGTGGCATGTAGTGCTGTAGATTCACATGCTGTACATAATCTCACCATATAGAGTAGTACAACTTGTTTTTGTTCGAAGGAAGTTTGAGTCACAGGATTGAGTGACTCCTCTCGGTGATACTGCGCATGGGCATCAAGTGTCCTTTGCTAGATTTTGTCCACAGGCGGAGGAGTGAAGTAGTAAAAAAAAGTATAGTAGTATATACATATCCATGCAATATCAATATATTGAAAATGTCACTTACCCAGTGTACATCTGTTCGTGGCATGAGACACTGCAGATTCACATGCTTTGCACATCCCGCCATCTAGTGTTGGGCTCGGAGTGTTACAAGTTGTTTTTCTTTGAAGAAGTCTTTCAAGTCACGAGATCGAGGGACTCCTCCCCTTTCGGCTCCATTGCGCATGGGCGTCGACTCCATCTTAGATTGTTTTCCCCGCAGAGGGTGAGGTAGGAGTTGTGTATCATAGTAATAGTGCCCATGCAATGGATTAACCATGTATGTACATAATGTAGTTTAAAGTGATATATTTACAAATTTACAAATGTTCAAGATCAACTTCGAAATGGCTACAGGCTCCAGGGGAGGCGGGTGGGCGCATGTGAATCTGCAGCGTCTCATGCCACGAACAGGTGACATTTTCCGTTCAATGGCATGTGTAGCTGCAGATACACATGCTTTGCATAGACTAGTAAGCAGTTATCTCCCCAAAAGTGGTGGTTCAACCTGTAGGAGTTGAAGTTGTTTGAAACAAAGTTCGTAGTACTGCTTGTCCTACTGTGGCTTGTTGTGCTGTTAACACATCCACGCAGTAGTGCTTGGTAAACGTATGAGGCGTAGACCATGTGGCTACCTTACATATTTCAGTCATTGGAATGTTTCCTAGAAAGGCCATGGTAGCGCCTTTCTTTCTAGTTGAGTGTGCCCTTGGTGTAATAGGCAGTTCTCTTTTTGCTTTGAGATAACAGGTTTGAATGCATTTAACTATCCATCTAGCAATGCCTTGTTTGGAAATTGGATTTCGTGTATGAGGTTTTTGGAAAGCAACAAATAATTGTTTTGTTTTCCGAATTTGTTTTGTTCTGTCAATGTAGTACATTAACGCTGTTTTGATGTCTAATGTATGTAGTGCTCTCTCAGCTACAGAATCTGGCTGTGGGAAGAACACTGGTAGTTCTACTGTTTGATTCAAGTGGAACAGTGATATGAATTTTGGTAAAAAATGTGGATTTGTCCGTAGAACTACTTTATGCTTGTGTTTTTGAATAAATGGTTCTTGTATGGTAAATGCTTGGATTTCACTGACTCTTCTTAGAGATGTGATGGCAATTAGAACTGCAACTTTCCATGTTAAATATTGCATTTCACATGAGTGCATGGGCTTAAAAGGTGGCCCCATGAGTCGTGTTAAGACAATGTTGAGGTTCCATGAAGGAACTGGTGGTGTTCTTGGTGGTATAATTCTTTTTAGGCCTTCCATAAAGGCTTTTGTGACTGGTATCCTAAACAGTGAAGTTGAGTGGGTAATTTGCAGGTAAGCTGAAATTGCGGTAAGATGTATCTTAATGGATGAAAAAGCTAGTTTTGACTTTTGCAAATGTAGCAAGTAGCTTACGATGTCTTTAGCAGATGCGTGTAAGGGTTGAATTTGATTATTATGGCAATAATAAACAAACCTTTTCCACTTATTTACATAGCAATGTCTAGTGGTTGTTTTTCAAGCTTGTTTTATGACTTCCATACATTCCTGTGTAAGGTCTAAGTGTCCGAACTCTAAGACTTCAGGAGCCAAATTGGTAGATTCAGCGATGCTGGATTGGGGTGTCTGATCTGTTGATTGTGTTGAGTTAACAGATCTGGTCTGTTTGGTAGTTTGATATGAGGCACTGCTGAGAGGTCTAGTAGTGTTGTGTACCAAGGTTGTCTTGCCCAAGTTGGTGCTATGAGTATGAGTTTGTTTTGACTCAACTTGTTTACTAGATATGGAAGGAGAGGGGGAAAAGCGTATGCAAATATCCCCGACCAACTCATCCATAACGCGTTGCCCAGAGACTGATCTTGTGGGTACCTGGATGCGAAGTTTCGTCATTTTGTGTTTTCTTTTGTTGCAAACAGGTCTGGGTGGTGTTCCCCAATTTTGGAAGTAAGTGTGTAGTACTTGGGGGTGAATCTCCCATTTGTGGATCTGTTGGTGATCCCGAGAGAGATTGTCTGCTAATTGATTCTGAATCCCTGGAATGAACTGTGCTATTAGGCGAATGTGGTTGTGTATCGCCCAATGCCATATTTTCTGTGTCAGGAGCCACAACTGTGTTGAGTGTGTTCCTCCCTGTTTGTTTAGGTAATACATTGTTGTCATATTGTCTGTTTTGACAAGAATGTGTTTGTGGCTTATTATTGGTTGAAATGCTTTTAACGCTAGAAATACTGCCAATAGTTCTAAGTGATTTATGTGAAACTGTTTTTGCCGAGAGTCCCATTGTCCCTGAATGCTGTGTTGATTGAGGTGTGCTCCCCACCCTATCATGAGGCATCTGTAGTTATTACGTATTGAGGCACTGGGTCTTGAAAAGGCCGCCCTTGGTTTAAATTTATATTGTTCCACCATTGAAGCGAGGTGTATGTTTGGCGGTCTATCAACACTAGATCTAGAAGTTGACCCTGTGCCTGTGACCATTGTGATGCTAGGCACTGTTGTAAGAGCCGCATGTGCAATTTTGCATTTGGGACGATGGCTATGCATGAGGACATCATGCCTAGGAGTTTCATTACTATTTTGACTTGTATTCTTTGGTTTGGATACATGACCTGTATTACATTGTGAAATGCTTGTACTCTTTGTGGACTTGGAGTGGCAATCGCTTTTGCTGTGTCGATTGTTGCCCCCAAGTATTGCTGTGTCTGACACGGCTGAAGGTGTGACTTTGTGTAGTTTATTGAGAAACCTAGCTTGTGTAGGGTTTCTATGACGTACTTTGTGTGTTGTAAACACCGTTCTAGTGTGTTGGTTTTGATTAACCAATCGTCTAGGTACGGGAACACATGTATTTGCTGCCTTCTGATATGCGCAGCTACTACTGCCAGGCATTTTGTAAAAACTCTTGGCGCAGTTGTTATTCCGAATGGCAACACCTTGAATTGGTAATGTACCCCTTGGAATACAAATCTTAGGTACTTTCTGTGTGAAGGATGTATTGGTATTAGAAATATGCATCCTTTAGGTCTAGTGTTGTCATGTAGCCTTGTTGTTTGAGCAGTGGGATTACGTCTTGTAATGTCACCATGTGAAAGTGGTCTGATTTGATGTATGTATTTAATGTTCTGAGATCTAATATAGGTCTCAGTGTTTTGTCCTTTTTGGGTATGAGAAAGTAAACTCATGTTCCTCTCTGTTGAATTGGTACTAATTCTATTGCTCTTTTTTGTAAGGTTGTGGGATCTGTAGCTTGTCCTCAAAACCCCCCTCTAAACTGTGTTTTGCGAAATGTGCTTCTGCTCTGTGGGGAGTAGAGTGCGCCCATGGCTTTGGCCATATCAGTGTCTTTTTTAAGATTTTCTATAGCAGTGTCCACCTCCGGCCCAAACAACTGCTGTCCCTTAAAAGGCATATTCAGCACGGCTTGTTGTATTTCCGGCTTGAATCCTGACGTACGCAACCATGCGTGTCTCCTTATTGTTACTGCAGTATTTACTGTCCTTGCAGCTGTATCTGCTGCATCCATTGCTGACCATATCTGATTATTTGAGATACTTTGTCCTTCCTCCACCACTTGTTGTGCCCTTTTCTGGAACTCTTTGGGTAAGTGTTCTATGAAATGCTGCAATTCGTCCCAATGAGCCCTATCATATCTTGCCAGAAGTGCTTGTGAGTTGGCAATGCGACATTGGTTTGCTGCTTGTGCTGCAACCCTTTTCCCTGCAGCGTCAAATTTGCAACTCTCCTTGTCTAGAGGTGGTGCGTCTCCCGAGGTGTGAGAGTTTGCTCTCTTGCGAGCTGCCCCTACTACAACAGAGTCTGGTGTTAATTGCTGCGTGATATACACAGGGTCTGTAGGCGGTGGCTTGTACTTTTTCTCCACCCTTGGAGTTATGGCCCTGCCCTTCACAGGCTCCTGAAACACCTGTTTGGAGTGTTTTAGCATTCCAGGTAGCATAGGTAAACTCTGGTATTGGCTATGAGTGGAGGATAGTGTATTAAACAAAAAGTCATCCTCAATCGGTTCTGCATGCAAGGTGACATTATGAAAAGCCGCTGCCCTTGAGACCACCTGCGTGTAGGATTTACTGTCCTCAGGTGGGGACGGTCTCGCTGGGTAACAGTCTGGGCTGTTATCCGATACTGGCGCATCATAAAGGTCCCATGCGTCGGGATCGTCCTGACTCATTGCAGTATGTGTTGGGGATTGCATCAGTGGTTGAGTGACTACCGGTGATGTGTGCATTGATGGTGGCGGAGTTGTCTGTCTTGCCACCTTTGCCTGTGGCTGCTTGTCCTTTTCTTGAAAGGCAAGTCTTCTTTTAATTTTAATTGGGGGAAGAGTGCTTATCTTCCCTGTGTCCTTTTCAATGTGGAGACTCCTTTGAGTGTAGTCTGGCTCCATTGATTCTAGTTCTTGTTAGTTCTTGTCCGAACTTATGTCCTTGCATTTGGGAGGACAATCCCTGTTCCTCTGTGTAGGAACCTGATTTCGGGTCCGAGGCTGGATGTTTCGGAATGGAAACCTTTTCGGTAGCCTTTTTCGGCTCCAACGACACTTTCTTTATTTTCGGCGTTGTGGTCTCTCGGTGCCGACCCACTTCGGTGCCGCTGTCTTGGTGCCGAACTTGCTCGGAGCCGCTGTCTCGGGCTCGAGATTGCTGTGTGCCGGTATCTCGACCGGAGTCGGATGACTTCGACACAAGTGTGCCCTTTTTCGGTGCCGATGATCGGTCACCTATTTTACGGGTTAAGCCATGGCCTGTTGGCGGTGGCTCCCCTGGGCTTTTGTGGTCTTCTCGTGAGTTTTATGTTTCGATGTCTTACTCACGGTTTTAAGCGTTTCTTCGGGATCGAGCTCGTCCGAGTCATACTCGTGGAGGGAGAAGGTTTCCTCTTTCTCCTCCAAATGCCTTTGTCCTGTCGGCGCCGACGCCATTTGCAGTCTTCTCGCTCTTCGGTCTCTTAATGTCTTCCTCGACCGAAACGCTCGACAGGCTTCACAAGTATCTTCTTTGTGTTCTGGAGACAAACACAAGTTACAGACCAGGTGCTGATCTGTATACGGATATTTGTTGTGACATTTTGGGCAGAAGCGGAATGGGGTCCGTTCCATCAGCCTTGAAGAGACACGTGGCCGGGCCGACCAGGCCCCGACAGGGGAATCGAAAAAAACCCAAAGGGCCACCGGAGCTCTTCAAAAGTCGATGTCGATCTGTAGTAACTAACCCGATACCGAACGCAAACAATACCGTCGAATTTTCCGAGATTCTAACTAACTTTCCGAACCGAAACACGGAGCGAAAAGGAACACGTCCGAACCAGATGGCGGAAAAAAAACAATCTAAGATTGAGTCGACGCCCATGCGCAATGGAGCCGAAAGGGGAGGAGTCCCTCGATCTCGTGACTCAAAAGATTTCTTTGAAGAAAAACAACTTGTAACACTCCGAGCCCAACACTAGATGGCGGGATGTGCAAAGCATGTGTATCTGCAGCTACACATGCCATCGAACATATATATATATATATATATATATATATATATATATATATATATATATATATATATGGAAAATGTCACTTACCCAGTGTACGTCTGTTCGTGGCATGTTCCGCTGCAGATTCACATACTATGCACAGGTCCTGCCATCTAGTGTTGGGCTCGGAGTGTTACAAGTTGTTTTTCTTTGAAGAAGTCTTCAAGTCACGGGATCGAGTGACTCCTCCTTTTCGGCTCCGTTGCGCATGGGCATCGACTCCATCTTAGATTATTTTCCCGCAGAGGGTAAGGTAGGAGTGATAGAGTGTAAAGAAATATGTCCATGCAATGGAACAGAGAGATATATATATATATATATATATATATACACATATGTACAAATTGAAGTGTAACAAATGGCTACATGCTCCCGGGGAGGAAGGAGGGCGCATGTGAATATGCAGCAGAACATGCCACGAACAGATGTACACTGGGTAAGTGACATTTTCCATTCGATGGCATGTGTAGCTGCAGATACACATGCTATGCATAGACTACAAAGCAGTTCTCCTCCCATAACTGGTGGTCAGCCTGTAGGAGTTGAAGTTGTTTGAAATAGTGTTCTTAGTACAGCCTGTCCAACCGTGGCTTGTTGTGTTGCTAACATCTACACAGTAATGCTTGGTAAATGTTTTACAGATTTCTGTTATTGGTATATTCCCTAGAAATGCCATAGTTGCTCCTTTTTTCCTGGTGGAGTGTGCCTTTGGTGTTACTAATATCTGTCTTTTTGCTTTTAGGTAACAGGTTTGGATGCACTTTACTATCCATCTGGCTATTTCTTGTTTTGAGATAGGATTACCAGTATGGGGGTTTTGGAATGCCACAAATAACTGTTTAGTTTTCCTAAATGATTTTGTCCTGTCAATGTAATACATTAAAGCCCTTTTAATGTCCAATGTATGTAGCGCTCCTTCTGCTACTGAGTCTGGCTGTGGGGAGAAGACTGGAAGTCCCACTGTTTGGATTATATGAAACGATGAGACGACTTTAGGTAGGGATTTTGGGTTTGTGCAAAGTACGACTTTATGGTTGCGTACTTGTATAAAGGATTGTTCAATGGTGAATTCTTGTATTTCACTAACTCTTCGTAATCAAGCGATTGCAACGAGGAATGCTACTTTTCATGTTAGATATTGAAGCTGACACAAGTGCATGGGTTCAAACTGTGGAACCCATGAGCCGTGTGAGTACAATATTGAGGTTCCATGAAGGCACTTGTGGTGTTCTTGGAGGTATGATACGTTTTAGTCCTTCCATGAAGGCTTTGATGACAGGGACTCTAAATAGAGACTTGTTCTGTATATTATGTAAATAGGCTGAAATAGCTGTGAGATGGATCTTAATGGATGAAAAAGCTAAATTTGCTTTTTGTAGATGAATTAAGTTGCCTACAATGTCTTGTATGGATGCGGAAAGAGGAGTTATGTGTTTGGATTGGGAGTAAAAGACAAACCTTTTCCATTTGTTTGCCTAGCACTGCCTGGTAGTGGGATTATTTTGCTTGTTTAATTACTTCCATACATTCTGGTGGAAGATGTAGATATCAAAATTCTAAGACTTCAGGAGCCAGATTGTTAGATTGAGTATTGCTGGATTGGGGTGCCTGATGAGTTGTTTGTTTTGTGTCAACAGATCGGGCCTGTTAGGTAGCTTGATGTGTGGTACTAGTGATAGGTCCAACAATATCGTGTACCATGGTTGATGTGCCCACGTTGGTGCTATAAGTAGGAGTTTGTTTTGACGCAGTTTGTTGACCAGAAATTGAATGAGCGGGAGAGGGGGAAAAGCATAAGCAAATATCCCTGACCAGTTGATCCATAGAGCATTGCCTTTAGATAGAGGGTGTGGGAACCTGGATGCGAAGTTTTGGCATTTTGCGTTCTGGCTGGTGGCGAATAGATCTATGTCTGGTGTTTCCCATTGGTGAAAGTACTTGTGAAGTACCTGGGGGTGAATTTCCCACTCGTTTGTTTGCTGGTGATCCCGGCTGAGACCATCTGCTAATTGATTGTGAATCCCTGGAATGTACTGTGCTACAGGGTGAATGTTGTGAATTGCCCAATGCAAATTTTTTTGTGCAAGACAAAGTTGTGAGGAGTGGGTCCCGCCTTGTTTGTTTAGGTAGTACATTGTAGTCATATTGTCTGTTTTGATGAGAATGTGTTTGTGAACGAGAAGAGGTTGAAAGGCTTTTAGTGCTAGGAATACAGCTAGCAATTCTAAGTGATTTATGTGAAGCTGTTTGTTTGTTCTACTGTCCCTGAATGTTGTGATTGTTGAGGTGTGCTTCCCATCCAATTATTGATGCATCTGTTGTAAGTATGGTTCCTGAAATGGCCGCCCCTTTGTTTAAATTTGTGGAATTCCACCACTGAAGCGAGATGCGTGTTTGCTGGTCTATCAACACTAGATCTTGAAGTTGACCATGTGCCTGTGACCATTGTCTTACAAGGCAATGTTGTAAGCATGTTTAGTCTTGCATTGGGGACAATGGCGATGCATGATGTCATCATGCCCAATAGTTTCATTACAAATTTGACTGTGTACTACCAGTTTGGCTGGATTTGTGGTAATATGTTGTGGAATGATTGTACCCTTTGTGGATTTGGGATAGCAAGTGCTGTTAGGGTGTTTAATGTGGCTCCTAAATACTGTTGAACCTGCGCTGGTTGTGAGATTTCTGGTAGTTTATTGAGAACCCTTGTGTGTGTAGGGTCTTTATTACATAACGTGTATGGTATTGGCACTGTGTTTGACTGTTGGCTTTTATTAGCCAATCGTCGAGATAAGGAAAGACACATGGATATGTTGTCTTATGTAGGCTGCGACTACGGCAAGGCATTTTGTAAATACCCTGGGAGCCGTTATCCCGAAAGGTGACACTTTGAACTGGTAATGTTTTCCTTGTATTACAAACCTGAGATATTTTCTGTGCGCTGGATGGGTATGTGAAAATACGCATCTTTTAGATCCAGTGTCGCCATAAAATCTTGTTGTAAAAATGGGACTACATCCTGTAGTGTTACCATGTGAACGTGTTCTGATAGGATGTAAAGATTGAGAGTTCTGAGATCTAGTATTGGTCTCAATGTCCCGTCTTCTTTGGGAATGAGGAAATATAGGGAGTAAACCCCTGTTCCTTTTTGATGATATGGTACAAGCTCTATAGCTTGTTTGAGTAATGACGACTGTACCTCTGTTTGCAACATTGAAATGTGTTGGGAGGAGAGTGTGTGGTTTTGGAGGTATATCTGGAGGAGGCTGTGCGAACTGTATGCAGTAACCATGTTGGATAATGGATAAGACCCAATTGTCTGTTGTGATGGGTAACCAGTGTGTGTGGTTTGCTTTGAGGGCTGATATTTTCCCCTAGTTCAGGGAAATTGTCCTCTGTAGGTTCCTCAAACCCCCCTCTTTGGTATTGTGTCTGGTAAGAAGGTTTAGATTGTGAGGTAGATGCCTCAGATTTTTGGGGCCTAAAGCCTCCCCTATAGTGAGGCTTTCGAAATGAGCCTCTATTGTGTTGAGTCAAGAGCCCCCATAGCTTTGGCAGTGTCGGCGTCCTTTTTTAATTTTCTCAATGGCTGTATCAACCTGTGTGCCAAACAGTTGGTGTTCATTAAAAGGAATGTTCAGAACAGCTTGCTGGATTTCAGGTTTAAAGCCTGACGACCAAAGCCACGCGTGTCGTCTAATGGTGACAGCTGTTTTAATAGTTCTTGCGGCTGTGTCTGCTGAGTCTAACGCTGACCTGATTTGATTATTGGTAATTGCCTGCCCCTCGTCGACTATTTGCTGGGCTCTTTTCTGTTGACCTTTGGGGAGATTCTGGATGTCTTTCATCTCATCCCAGTGGGCCCCGTCGTATCTAGCCATTAGCGCTTGGGAATTGGCTATACGCCATTGATGAGGCGCTTGTGATGAGGCGCTTGTGATGATACTCTTACCAGCAGCATCAAATGGTTTACTTTTTTTATCTGGTGACGATGTGTCCCCAGACGACTGGGAGTAAACCCTCTTCCTTGCTAAGCTGACCACTACAGAATCTGGGGGTAGCTGTTGGGTAATAAAAGCTGGGTCTGAAGGAGGCGGATTATACTTCTTTTCTACCCTAGGAGTGATTGCTCTTCCCTTAACTGGTTCCTGAAAGATTTGATGTGCATGTTTTACCATGCCAAGAAGCATGGGTAGACTCTGGTAGGTGGCATGAGTTGAGGACAACGTATTAAATAAAAAATCATCCTCAAGAGGTTGTGTGCATGGCTACGTTTTGGTATGACGCTGCCCTAGCTAGAACCTGCGTGTATGAGGTGCTATCCTCTGGGGGTGATGGCTTTAACGGATAGCACTCTGGACTATTGTCAGAAATGGGATCATCATAAAGGTCCCATGGGTCGGTCTCATCCTGGTGTGACTGTAGAGTGTACTGGAGACTGTGCAGTGGGGGTAATAGGTGGAGAGACAGTTGAGGAGAATGAGGAGGAGACTGGTGAGGTGAGAACTGAGGAGGTGGAGATTTTTGTCTCTGTTTTGGCACTTTAGCCAGTGGCTGGTCAGTGTCCAAATGTCCTTGAAAGGCCAGCTTCCTCTTTGTTTTTTAGAGGAGGTGCAGTGAGGATCTTGCCAGTGTCTTTATGAATTTGGAATCTGGCCTGTTTTTTGTCAAATTCCTCCATTTGCGCAAGTTCTTCCGCAAATCTATGGCTTTCTTTCAATTGCTTGGAAAGTCCATGCTCCTCTGTATATGTGTGTCTTTTCGGCTCAGTAGCCGGTTTCCTCGGGATCGAAAGGCCTGGAGTACACGTTGGCCTCTGCTCCAAAAGGGATTTTCGTGGCTTCGACTCAATGGGTCGGTGCTTGAGCATTTCAGAGCCTGTGCTGCAGCTCGAGTCCGAAGGCTTCGGTGGCATGGCCTCTCAGTGCCAAAGATGTTGCTTGGTCACTGTAGTTTTTTTTACGGGTGGAGCCATGGCCTTCCGACAGTGGCGTCCGAGGCCTTGTGTTTGGGCTTGGACTGGGTAGGGGCAGGTGCACTCACGTGCTGGCCCGCTGTTATCGGTCTGTCGTCAGACTCCTGCTCTGAGTCGGACACCCAAACGGAGACTGCAGTGTGGATCATCTCCTTCTCTTCTGCGTCGAGGCGTTCAGTGCTTCTCGACGCCATTTCCAACCTTTGCACTCTTTGGTCTCGTAGTCTTTCGAGCGGAAGGATCTGCAGGCCTCGCAAGTATCCTCTTGGTGGTCTGGAGATAGAAAGGTTACAGACTAGGTGTTGGTCCGTGTATGGGAACTTGGCGTGGCACCAAGGGCGGGTCTAAACCAGGTCCGGTCCATGAGGCTTCGGCGAGACTTTGGTCGGGCCGACCAGGCCAGAGTTGGGTGTGGGTGTCCTGAAGGGCAAGTAGAGAGCTTTATCCACCGGTACCGAAGTGTCGATGATAGATGGTACGCGATCGAAAACAATACCGAAGAATTTAGAGAGTTTGTAGTACTTTTCCGACTCAAACTACCAGAGTGAAAAGAAACACATCTGAATCCGATGGCGGAAAGAAAACAATCTAAGATGGAGTTGATGCCCATGCGCAATGGAGCCGAAAAGGAGGAGTCACTCGATTCCATGACTCGAAAAGACTTCTTCAAAGAAAAACAACTTGTAACACTCTGAGCCCAACACTAGATGGTAGGACCTGTGATTTATATACACACATATATAAATAGCAATCTATATACACTCCCATGGAGGGAGGGTGCATGTGAATCTTCAGCACAACATGCCACAGATGTCTACTGGTAAGTAACATTTTCCATTTGGTGGCATGTGTAGCTGTAGATACACATGCTGTTCATAAACTGTAAAGCAGTCCCTCCATAAAGCGGTGGCTAGTGTGTAGGGGTTGCAATTGTTTGAAAAAGTGTTTTAAGTACAGCTTGTCCAACATTTGGCAGTTGTCTGGAAAAGACATCTACACAATGTTTAGTAAAGGTGTGTGGTGAGTGTGTGGCGTAGACCAGGTTGCTGCTTTACAAATATCTCATCCATAGAGCATTGCCTTTGGATTGAGGGTGTGGGCACCTGGAGGCGAAGTTTTGGCATTTTTTGTTTTGTGGTGAACAGATTTATGAGGTGTTCCCCACTTTGTGAAATACTGTTGAAGGACTTGCAGGTGGAGTTCCCACTTGTGTGTTTGTTGATGCATCCTGCTTAGCAGGTCTGCTAACTGGTTGCTTCTGCCCGGTAGGTATTGTGTGTGAATATGCTGATAAACTGCCCATTTCCACAGTGATTGTGCTAACTGGGACAGTTGTTGAGATTGTGTGCCCCTCAGTTTTTGAAGGTAGTACATGGCAGTCATATTGTCTGTACTTATCAATGCTGTCTTGTGTTGCAATTGTGGTAGGAATGCTTTCATTGCTAAGACTATTGGTTGCAGTTCTAGGTAATTGATATGAAGAGACCAGTGAGTGTCATCAGATATTCCCTTAACTGTTAGGTTGAGGAGATGCGCTCCCCACCCGTTGTTTGAAGCATCTGTTGACATCATCTGAGGCACAGGGTCTACACAATGGGCCACCCTTTTAAGAGGTTTGTGGTATTCCACCAATGTAGAGAGAGAAGTCTGGTGGTCCAACAACACTAGATCTTCCATTTGACCCTGTGCCTGGGACCACTGACGATAGACACGCTGTTGAAGAGAAAGAATATGAAGTCTGGCATGAGGCACTATGGCAATACAAGATGCCATCATACCCAACAGTTTCTTCACAGTTGGTATTGTGTATGTCTGGTTCTGTTTTGATGTTGCAATTAATATTTGAAGAGCTTGGATCCTGTTTGTTTGGGAAATGCTACTCCTAATTGTGTATTTGGGATAGCTCCTAGGTATGGTTGCTTTGTCAGAGGTTGAAGGTAGGACTTGAGGTAGTTTATGGTGAATCCTAGAGAATGTATGAGGTGTATTGTAGTTTGAGTATTTTTTTGACACTGATGGAATTAATTTGTTTTCTTCTGAGATGTGCTGCCACTACTGCAAGGCATTTTGTGAACACTCTGGGAGCAGTTGTGACTCCGAAGGGTAACACTTTGAATTAGTAATGTTTTCCTGCTACCACAAATCTTAGGTATTTTCTGTGTGCAGGATGAATGGGAGTGTGAAAATTAGCGTCCTTTAGATCTAGGGCTGTCAAAGTCTATTTGTAAAAGAGAAATAACAGCATGAAGAGTGATCATGTGTAAATTTTCTGATAGAATGTAGTGATTTAAGGGTCTGAGATCTAATATTGGTCTGAAACCCATCTTTTTGGGGAATTAGAAAATACAGGGAGTAAACTCCTGTCCCTTGGTATTGTAATGGTACTGGTTCTATAGTCCCTTTTAGAAGAAGGGAATTTACTTCTTTGAGAAGGGTTGGATTATCTTGTGTGTGTGTACAAGGGGGTATATTTGGTGGGCTGGAAATGATCTCCAGACAATAACTATTTTGGATAATTTAAATAACCATTGATCTGTGGTGATTTGAGTCCATTGGGGGTAAAAGAGTTGTAACCTTCCCTCTACAGGACTGATGTGGTTTAATTGTAATAGTATTTATATAGCGCTTACTAACCCTGAGGCGTTGAATCGCTTTTCGTCGAGTAGCACTCTACTCAGGAACCCAAGAGGAATTAAGTGGTGGATTAGTATAGAACTATGAGACCAGTTTTAGTATTATGAGTTAATTTGAGCAGAGGATATGTGAGCTTGTTAGTTGGATTGACTAGAGTAATGGAGGGATAGGGGAGGGAAGAATCCAGAAGTGTTAATTAGGAGTTTATAGTAATAGGATGAGGTTTGGGATGAGTAAAGGAGAGATGAGGAGGGAAGCGTCTGTAGAATTGGTTAGGGAGATCAGAGTAGCAGGAGGGGTTAAGGTTGAGTCAAAGGTGAGATAAATGAGGGAGAATTGAGTAGGGTTGTTGGGGAGAATCATGGTAGTAAACGGAGGTTTGGGTGAGCTAGATGTGGAAGAGGAGGGAAGAGCTTAAGCAGGCTTATTTTGGAGATGAAAGTAGAATGGGTTTGGGATGAGTCAGAGTGGGGATGGAGGATAGATTGATAAAGACATGACATGGTGATGGGTAGACAAAGTAAAGCTTACAAGAGTAAATTTATATTTTTATATATACACATTTAATCATTTTTATTTAATTTATGTATACATTTATATTTTTTACTTTAATATACTTATTTAGAATTTGAACTTTATAGCTTTTATTTTTGTTTAATTTTCCTCTATTACAGTAGCACTAAAGTAATAGATATGTAAATACATAGTAAGGGAATATATGTTCAAGGAATATAATGGGTATAATGAGAGAAGAAAAACAGTACTGTATAAACAGACTTTCAAGATTTGTAATATTTGAAGTTAAGTGTACTTTTCTAACATTTATCTATATTTCCTCAATTTGAGTCATTGTTTAGAGACGGACGAGGAACCTCTAGAGGAAGATTGTTTCCCTCTTTTTTTTTTTTTTATTGTTTCTTCTATATGACCCTCAGAAATAACTTCTGGTATATTTCGAGGTGTGTTTAGTTTGACTTGTGGTTGGGTCTTGGAATGATGATCTGAATCCTCTACTTAACTCTGCACAAAGAAAATTACTTGTAAGTGTGCTGGTTTGCAAAACTTCCATGGCTCTGGCAGTCTGATTGTCCTGGTTTAACTTGTGTGGTATCCACTTGTGGACCAAACAAATGCTACTTATCGAAGGGCATATTTAGAACGGTCTGTTGTACCTCTTGTTTAAAGCATGAACATTTAAGCCATGTATGACGTCTTATGATGACACTTGTATTGATAGTACGTGCTGCGGTATCAGCAGCATCAAGTGCACAACTAATAGAGTTGTTGGATATCGTTTGTCCCTCATTTACAATCTCTACCCCTCTTTTTCAATGTTCCTCTAGTAGGTATTGTAAAGGTTCCTCCATAGTATCCCAGTGAGCTCTGTCATATCTAGAGACTAGAGCTTGAGTCCTGGCAATTCGCAAATGATTAGCCGCTTCAGCGGCTACTCTATTCCCTGCAGCATCTACTTTTTGTTAGGAGTTCTCTCCTGTTGATTGGCTATTTGTTCTTTTCCTTGCAGTAGATGCCACAGTAGTCTGGAGGAATTTGTGCCTTTATGTATAGTGGATGCAGCTTTATACTTTATCAACTCTAGGTGTTATTATCCATGCTTTAACAGGCTCTTTACATATTTCATCTGCGGGTCTAATCATTCCCGGTGACATTGGCTTTGTGTGTTGCACCAAGAGTGTCAAATAAAAAGTTTTCCTCTTATGGGGTCAGTATACATATGCTGCTGCCTTTGCCATCACTTGTTGATATGATGAAGAATCCTCAGGGGGAGGGTACGGCTGGGTAAAGAAGATCCGAACAAGTCTTTTCTTTAGAAGTCTTCTTCAGAGGTGCAGAGGAATCAAGACTCTGTTCAAAAGTTAATTTCCTCTTTAGAGGTGACTGAGATGATGCTATAACCCGCCCTGTTCCTTGCTGAATCTGATGTCGGAGCTGTCTAGCGTCCATAATTTCCAAAATTGGTTCCACCTGTGGAGAAGGGGATGTTAGACTGTCCAGTCAGTTTCAGTCTTGATTTTATTTCTGTTCCAAAGCTTTTTTCATACATACAGTTATTATTGTTATCTAAGTAGAGCTACTGGAGGTCGATGCCGAAGAATTGTCTTTGGGTTTTTCAGTACCGAGCTGGTATGCAGGGCATCCGAATAACTTTCTTGGCTCTGACCACAGCTGGGAGGCAGTGGCGGACCGGTGACCTCTTGTTTTATCGGAAAGGGAGTTTTTTTTAATTTTTTTTACATAGTTTGTGCTGGCTGTATAGGTTGACTCTCTCTGTTAGATTGCACATCAGAGTCCGAATCTTGGACGGAGAAGACCCCCTCTTGTTCTACATTATCTTGCACATGCTCTTCTTCTAAGATATCCGGTGTATCTTCTGTCTGTCGAGACACCATTTCCATCTGATGGGCCCCTCAGTCTCTAAGTGTTTTTGTTTGATCGAAAAGAACAGCACGCTTCGCCGGTCTGATCTGGTGAAAGACAAATTACACACCTGGTGTTAGTCGGTGTGTGGAAATTTGGAATGGCATTGAGGGCAGAACCGAAATGGAGTACGTTCCATCAGGGCTGCATTGTTCGATAGCTTGACACCACGTAGAAGAGGTAAGCCTGATGAGGGCCCGACTGGGCCTTTCTTTCCAGAAAGGTCCAATAAATTTGATTCAGAGTGTAGAAAAAGAAACTGAGAATTGAATATTAAATAATACGTGTTCGGAAACAATACCGACGTACGACAGAAAGAATCCTGCTATAGGCTGTTTGGAGCAGAGAACTGAGCGAGAGGCACACATCCGAACCAGACAGTGGAGAAAAACAAACAAAGGACTCAATGCCCATGTGCAGTAACACTGAGAGGAGCCACAACTCAATCCTGTGACTCGAAAACTTCCTTTGAACAAAAACTACTTGTACTACTCCGAACCCAACACTAGATGGGGAGATTATGCATAGCATGTGTATCTACAGCTACACATGCCATCGAACACCTTATTTTGGTATACTTTCTGAAGAGCCAACCTCTTACAGTGCCTATCCACATGTTTGCAATGACTGTTGCACCCTTGGAACTACCCCCCATCTTGTCTAACTTCAAACACAAACAATTTGATATGAAATGTCAGGCCAGCGATCAAATAGACAAGGAAAGAATAGCAAAGACAGACGGTTGTTCCACAAAACAGTGACATAGCCCTAGAGTCAATATTGTGGGATTGTACTTGCTTGTGATTTGTGCCAGAAACTCACTCACAGTGTTCTCCATCTTAAGTGCACCTCCAGCATCAGAGATATATGTGGTGTGTTAATAGCTTTTCTTGTGTGAAAGGATTTGAAAGATATAAAATAAAAACCGCCAAGGGGGAATAAGTATTTTACAACTGCAGCAGCACCAGATGATCAAAGGCACTCTATCACTCAGGCCAGTTAAGTAATGCTACTTTATGGCACATGAAAACCTCTGCAAACATGTGATGCTCATTTTTAAGGATGTAGGGATCCGAGGAGCAGTTAAGCATCGTAGCACCTTACAAATGAAGCGATAGTGAAATTAGTTACAGACACCACTGCACTCAGAGTTCGTACACAAAAAACAGTCCTTCAATAGAATTCAAAGGTAGTAGGTTCTTTTATTCTGAGACATCAGCATAAAGTCCATGAAGAGATCATCAGGTCAAAGCACAGCCATCATGTATAAGATAGGAGAACATCCTTGTAGAGGCACGCCAGCACATGTTTCGTTACAAGTTGACTTTCTCAAGGCTTTCTTGTAAGTAAGCAGAAGCTGAAAAGTAACTGGCGTATATCCAAAGTAGACAGGTGTGTCAAAAAGATGCCAAAGGAATCTTGTTGGTAGTAAAGTCTTAGGAGACCATATTAAGTCTCCTATCTCAGAAGTATGTGCCGAGGGAACTTCAAGTGTCTGAGTGTATGACATACTACTCTATTGAAGGACTGTTTTTGTGTACAAACTCTGACTGCAGCAGTTTTTGTAACTACTTCTACATGGTGTTGCCTTGCACACCGTTATACAATCTAGGGTAGTGGAGCTATCAACCGCCTGGCACCTCAGCGCCCTGTAGACTTAATATCAACATACTACTGTAACATTTGGGAAGTGCACCTCTGTATCCACCACTACCCATCCTTCTTTCTGTGTATCAGATTGTGAAATTAGTACAGAAGCAAATCAGTACAAAGCCTTCTTCTGTTCAGGAACTTGAAAATTAGTAAGCAATAATATTACTAGGATTCTGAAATCAAGATTGTGAAAGGCCTTCAAAAATAACACAAACACACAGTTTGAAACAGCTTTATTTCTCCAATTCTGTGTTTTATTTCCATATCCCATAGCACCTTGGCAAAGTCAGAAAAGGATACAATTGTGTATGCATTTCATTTGAACAATTAAAGCATGAACCTACTTCACAAATTTAAGGACAGACTGACACAGGAATTAACTAGAACAGTGGACGAAACAGAAGACAGTTATTTGTTTCACCAAAGCTTTGTCACGTAGGGCGAAAAGAAAAATGCAATGCCAACAAAAACAAAAATCACTATGAAGAGAGAAGCAGTTTTGACAATGGAAGTCCTTTTGTAACTAAATAGAGAACTCCAAATGTTACCAATTGTAACCACTCTGCAACTTTAACACAAGTTTCACGCTATGGATTCATATTCCCCAATTGTAGTTGCATATGGAAAATGTTTAGACAAGAACATACATGTAGAAAATGCCTGCCGAATGTAATCCTCCAAACTGTAAAGGAAAAGAGTAAACAAAATATCCACAAAGTGACTACACCTCTCCAAATGGCTTCTTGAAGTTTCTGCCATTTGGACACTTTCGAAAGAAAATTACCAAGCCAAAGTTACCATGACAGCACTTTACAAAAAGCTTGGAACATATGTAATTTACACATTTTAGGATTTAGAGACCAGTCAGAATTGTCAATGTTAGATATGATGAGAAATGATCAAACATTAGAAACAAAAACTCTATTGCATACCTAAAGCAATGGCAATTGTATAAAAACATACTCTGCTACTATTTCGCTCCCCTGCCTTTAAGTGCATTGTTCTTGCATCAGTCTGTTACACAAAAGGGTTGGAAAAAATGTGTCTCTGCGCATGTATTTGGAGACTAGATTCTTGAGATCAATTTCCATCAATAAAAAAGTAAATGTTGTGGGTAACAGAGGAAAGACAAAGCCAGCTGGATACAGTTAAGCCCAAATTGGGAAAAACGAAAACTACCTCAATAAATGCCAGGGAGCTTTACTAGAATACATTGTTTCCCTTGCAGTTTGCTTCTTTAGTCTTCCACCGCACAAACTAAAACTGGACTGTTACATTTTATATTATGGGATTTAAAAAAGAAAAAGAAAACATCGGAATGTAATACACCACATTATACATCACATAAAACTTAGGGATTTGAATAAGCTGTCTTTGAATTCTTGCCACATCCTCTCTCATAAGTGGTAGTAACTATGTTTTATAGAAAGGAAAGAATCTCAAATTAATCAACTTTTCTAATTTCTCCATAGACATACAAAGGCTTTTTCATGGAACTTTTGCTGCAGATGTAAAATCGAGGTTAAACAAAACAGGGCCTGGAACTATTGCACCATTAAAGTAAGCTATACTTACATATTTTGTCAACAGGATAGAAATCGATCACCCACATGCACAATTAACAAGCATTAGCAAGGCTTTGCTGTTTATTAAACGGTCACAATCCTTGGAAAGAATGGACTTCAGAAACCTGACAAAATAAGTGTGAAAATATTAAAAACGCAGTGACTAAGGATACCTGCATTTGCCTGAGAGTATATCTGAAGAATACGACTGAGCTAGCAGCTAGCCAAACGAGGCTATGTGCTTGTCATGCAATATACTAAGTACTGCTGAAAAAAGGGATCTTTATACACAAAGCAACTTTCACAGCCTTTATATTTACTTTATCAACTCCAAGGAAAGAAAATCCACATGGGAGGGTGGGGAATGCAACGTTAAATTCTAGTTAACATGAATCAAATAAATATTTTATTTATGGGGAGAGTCACAACCCTCCGTTCATTTGAGTATGCTGGAAAAGCCAAAACAGTCACGTTTAACGGCATACACTGTACATAAGCCATAATCTGCTGCAGCAAAATTAACTATACACAACTGTAAAACGCTTAGCTCCCTAAAGTCAAGTTTTTCATCACCTTACACTCTGTAAGTTACAACAAATGAAACATTGCTTTACATCTATTAAAAAGAAAATGAAATTACTCTGTACACGTTAGAAAATACTCAAGTACAAACCTTGCAACTTAAGGAGGTTATTAAATTCACTGCATCATAAGACACAGCTACCTTACTTGGGTCAGAATTAACATGCCAGTTCTGCCTATTTGAGCCAGCATTACTTACACACCTTGAAGGCAACTGTTTGTGAAGAACACTTAACAGTCCTTTTTTATCTGCACGCAGAAATAGCTCTCAGCTAGTGGCAGGTCTGAAGACATCCTTATCATAGACATGGTCAATGACATTCATTAAAATCTTTTACAAACTGAGCCAAAGTTCACAAAATTAAGTAGCTTTCTTCCCAAAAATCGGGTTTGTGAAGTGAATATGGTAAGCAAAATAACCTACAAACAAATGCAAAAACAAATTGGTTAGAAGATTCAAGCAATCGTTTCTGGGTTAATGTTTAAGAAAAAGCTGCTATGAACGAAAAAAGTTAGGTAAAGATAGCTTCTGGTGAAGCTGCCTACAAATTATAAATACTAATATGATAACTGAAAAAAGACTGGATAGGTCACAGTGATGTCATTTAACCGTCTATTTGATTTTTTTTAGGTTAACATTTGCATATAACCACTCAGTAAATCAATGTACTTACAACTGAATTGTGTACAATTGGTGTTACAATCTACATTGCTTTGCTTTCTAAAACCTTTGCACTTGGTTAGCTCTTTTGGCAGATTAATGCAACATGGTTTTATATTATATTTATTAGTCGATTGTAAACCTCTTTGCTTAGTGCACAACTGTGTTGCAATTTAGCCATTATAAACAATATAAAATTACTTTCAAGTATCTAACTTATTCCGTAATAAAATAATCATAAAAAAACTAACTGGCACACAATTTCTCTTTAAATCGTTATTTTAAGCTGTTAGGGCAAAATAAGTCAAGCATTGCTAGCTGAAAGCCCATTTCAGTATTCCCAAACAACTGTGTGCCACATCAGAACATACACAGAAGGCAAGTAACCACACGCTTACTGATCTCGGATTTAACCCTTATTTTACAACAAATACACCTGCCTTGCAAAAATAATTCCTGCATTCAAATATTTTCAGACTAGAATTAGACATTTTTAATACTCAAAAATGTGCCCATGGTGAGATGCAAGGACAAAAGAAAAAAGTGGGCAAAAACATAACATAGGCCTACTACATATCCTTTGACCTTGCCTTGAATGAGCTTTAAACATACACGATTTAATAGTCTGATGAATAATCCAGTAAAATCAAATTTAAAACCTTTCCAAATTAATAAAGATCAAAAGGAAGAAAAGTTTTCAAACTACAAACACCATTCTACTATATTAGTACATTCATTTTCATCAATCAGTGACTATGTGGTAACATTAACAGTGTCTGGCTGCAATCACACAAGAAACACACTGCCCAGGCAACTCAAGGTTTGCTTTGCAATGCAAAGCCATAATGGCAATAACAGATCCTACGAGCAAAACCTTAAATAGATTTTAAAAATTTCTAATTTTACATAACTGCTTATTTCGCAAAAATATTTTCTTTCTCTATCATGAGAGATTTGTAATCTTCATTTTTAAACCCAGCCATCCCCACCCACCACTACTTATCCCAAAACAGATTTTTTTTCTGCAGTTTCTTCTGCAACTTAACATTCAAACTAAAAAAAAAAAAAAAAAAAAAAAAAGAAAGAAAAAATATATATATGTATTTATATTTCAACTAGGATCCTCCAGGATTTTAAATCACTTCTTAGAGATGAACTTTGCGGTCCCGTTTGTCCTCATTTGTGGCAGATTTAGTGGTTGCCGTTACTGAATATTTCTTTTCAATTTGTCCGTTGCTGTTAATCAGTCCATAGTTCAAGATCAAATAAGAGTTTAAACTTTTACTTTGGTGATCTGGGTGGTACAAATTGTTCCTTGCCATTACGTCGATTGGCTCCCTGAGGCGATTGTCTGCGTCCAAATGGGCGCCTCTGTTCCCTGATTTTGCCAGCACCCCCCCTTGGAGTTAAACTGCTTCGTAGTCCAGAGGATTCCCTAACCCTTCCTTCAAACTTCTCGTGAAATCTTTCTGGGTGAGTCTCAGGAGTACCATTTTCCTCATTTTTGGCAGGTGGTGAAACATTTGAACGAATTTCCCTCAGTGGTTGGGCTGGAACTGGAGATGGTTCCTTTGGTGGTTTCTGGCACACTTCAGCGTAGCTTAGTTTTCTTGGTTCCTTAGCGATAATACAAAAATATATTGCAAGGTTTAAATGTAAGCTTTCCAACATCAGAGGTCAGCAGAAACAGAACCTTATGAAATTAATTTAAGAAATGACAATCACATTGTGATTAGGTATCAAACAAATGTCCCCACTTCAAAGTTTTGCTACACCACTGCTCACCTTGCAATATATATATATATACATTGGTGAGATTTTAATTCTTTGCATATGTTAATAAATGCATTGGCAGAAGTTGTAAAATCAACTAGAATAAAATGTGCATACATATGCAGTCCTTAAGACTAAGGCTTGCCAACGACCTATCCTTCAAACAACTATTTCCTGAAAGAAGTATGAATATGAGTGGAAGAGGAATGAAATCATGTGTTTAAGATTGGTTTCCGCACAATTGGCGTGTTCTATATCCTGATGCACCCCACCTGCACCATTACATTGCTGGGGTACTCTGACGGAAACCTGTGTCTCCATGTGTACACCACATTGTTTCTCTTGGGGGCTCTTTGTGGGAACGGGTGGATCGGGGAAAGGGGGTGGGGGATTTGTGTTGCTGTGCTGGCTGTTGGGTGGCATGACGTGGGGGTGGTATGGATTGTGCAGGTATGCCCGACTGACTGCAAAGCACAGATGAGTGCTGATACAGATGTTCTACACTGCAACTACAGTAAATTCATAGCATGGAATGGATATGTCTGATGATGTGGTTATCACTATGGCTAGTGAAGGGCACCCATTGCAGCTGAACTATCTCAAATCAAATGTCGGGGGCTGAACGATAGGAACATTTGTAATGTGGTACTGTATTTGCAGCGTCACAAGATAAACATTGCCATACTGCAGGAAATGTATCCTATATTTAGCATTATAGCAGCAGTTCCATAGTCTGGTGGATGTGTGGCACCAATGCTCTTCACAGTTTATGGAGTTTACCCATTACTCCACAGACATTGACATACATTCACACATTGACTACTGGCCTATGTTGCACAGCTTGCTACCTAGGGTCCAACGGAGTGACCATCTACCTTGATCATTCAGACCATTCCCTGTTACAGCTGGTTCTAGAGCTTGGGAGTATGTGCCCTTGTGCATTCTCCTGGCACTTCCCGCAGTATTAGTTGATAGATGCAGTATTCTGTGAGGAGTCAGCCCAGACGATTGATGATTACGTCTGTACCAATTTAGGTTTGGTAGAGAAATACACCACTTTAGGCGTTTATGGGTCATACCTGTGGAGTTACCATCTCAAAACATGCCTACATGCGTCACTTGAATCAGGGCCGACTGAAGTGGTTGGGGGCAGATTTGGCTGAGTTCGAGCACACACACAGGGAAACTGAAGAGCAGAAACTACTGGGTGATATCAGAGCCAAGCTAAATGAATACAACAAGCTGGCCTAGAGCGAAGTCATGCATCTGGGCAGATATGGAATGGCTAGAATCTGTGGCAAGGGCAAGCATCAAGGCAACAACCTAGCTGCTCTTATTTGTCCTAGCCGCAGAGGCAGCAAAATACTATTATAGATGAGCAGGGTGTGCCTCTCCATGGGGCCAAGCAGATGGAGGAACGGTTCTCCTGTTGCTATTCCAAACTCTATACCTCCCAAATTGCGCATGAACAGATCATGTAAAGAAATGGCTCCCTGTTGCAGTTACCCCCACTTTTTGCCTGATACTGATGCTGACTTGACTGAGAAGTGTGCTGGGACCCTGCTAACCAGGCCGCAGCACCAGTGTTCTTTCACCTAAAATGTACTTTTGATTCCACAATTGGCACACCCTGGCATCCAGGTAAGTCCCTTGTAACTGGTACCCCTGGTACCAAGGGCCCTGATGCCAGGGAAGGTCTCTAAGGGCTGCAGCATATCTTATGCCACCCTGGGGACCCCTCACTCAGCACAGAGACACTGCTTGCCAGCTTGTGTGTGCTGATAAGAACAAAACGAGTAAGTCGACATGGCACTCCCCTCAGGGTGCCATGCCAACCTCACACTGCCTATGCAGTATAGATAAGTCACCCCTCTAGTAGGCCTTACAGCCCTAAGGCAGGGTGCACTATACCATAGGTGAGGGCACCAGTGCATGAGCACTATGCCCCTACAGTGTCTAAGCAAAACCTTAGACATTGTAAGTGCAGGGTAGCCATAAGAGTATATGGTCTGGGAGTCTGTCAAAAACGAACTCCACAGCTCCATAATGGCTACACTGAATACTGGGAAGTTTAGTATCAAACTTCTCAGAATAATAAACCCACACTGATGCCAGTGTTGGATTTATTAAAAAATGCCCACAGAAAGCATCTTAGAGATGCCCCCTGTATTTTACCCAATTGTTCAGTGCAGGACTGACTGGTCTGTGCCAGCCTGCTGCTGAGAGACGAGTTTCTGACCTCATGCGGTGAGAGCCTTTGTGCTCTCGGAGGACAGAAACAAAGCCTGCTCTGGGTGGAGGTGCTTCACACCTTCCCCCTGCAGGAACTGTAACACCTAGCAGTGAGCTTCAAAGGCTCAAGCTTCATGTTACAATGCCCCAGGGCACTCCAGCTAGTGGAGATGCCCGCCCCCTGGACACAGCCCCCACTTTTGGCGGCAAGTCCAGGAGAGATAATGAGAAAAACAAGGAGTCACTGGCCAGTCAGGACAGCCCCTAAGGTGTCCTGAGCTGAGGTGACTGACTTTTAGAAATCCTCCATCTTGTAGAAGGAGGATTCCCCCAATAGGGATAGGAATGTGTCCCCCTCCCCTTGGGAGGAGGCACAAAGAGGGTGTACCCACCCTCAGGGCTAGTAGCCATTGGCTACTAACCCCCCGGACCTAAACACGCCCTTAAATTTAGTATTTAAGGGCTTCCCTGAACCTAAGAATTTAGATTCCTGCAACTTACAAGAAGAAGAGGACTGCTGAGCTGAAAGACCCCTGCAGAGGAAGAAAAGACACCACCAACTGCTTTGGCCCCAGACCTACCAGCCTGTCTCCTGCCTTCCAAAGAAACCTGCTCCAGCGACGCTTTCCCAAGAACCAGCGACCTCTGAATCCTCAGAGGACTGCCCTGCTTCAAGAAAGACAAGAAACTCCCGAGGACAGCGGCACTGCTCCAAAAGAACTGCAACTTTGTTACAGAGGAGCAGATTTAAAGATCCCTGCAAATCCCCGCAAGAAGCGTGAGACTTGCAACACTGCACCCGGCGAGCCAGACTCGACTGGTGGAGAACCAACACCTCAGGGAGGACCCTCCGGCGACTCCGAGACCGTGAGTAACCAAAGTCGCCCCCCCGAGCCCCCACAGCGACGCCTGCAGAGGGAATCCCGAGGATCCCCCTGACCGCGACTGCCTGAACCTAAAGTCCAGACGGCTGGAAAAGACCCTGCACCCGCAGCCCCCAGCACCTGAAGGAACGGAACTTCTGTGCAGGAGTGACCCCCCAGGAGGCCCTCTCCCTTGCCCAGGTGGTGGCTACCCCGAGGAGCCCCCCCCTTGCCTGCCTGCACCGCTGAAGAGACCCCTTGGTCTCCCATTGATTTACATTGCGAAACCGACGCTTGTTTGCACACTGCACCCGGCCGCCCCCGCGCTGCTGAGGGTGTACTTTCTGTGTGGACTTGTGTCCCCCCCCGGTGCCCTACAAAACCCCCCTGGTCTGCCCTCCGAAGACGCGGGTACTTACCTGCTGGCAGACTGGAACCGGGGCACCCCCTTCTATCCATTGAAGCCTATGTGTTTTGGGCACCTCTTTGACCTCTGCACCTGACCGGCCCTGAGCTGCTGGTGTGGTAACTTTGGGGTTGCTCTGAACCCCCAACGGTGGGCTACCTTGGACCCAAAACTGAACCCTGTAGGTAATTTACTTACCTGCTAAAACTAACAATACTTTACCTCCCCCAGGAAGTGTGAAAATTGCACTGTGTCCACTTTTAAAACAGCTATTTGTGTTTTATGTGAAAAGTATATATGCTACTGTAATTATTCAAAGTTCCTAAAGTACTTACCTGCAATACCTTTCAAATGAGATATTACATGTAGAATTTGAACCTGTGGTTCTTAAAATAAACTAAGAAAAGATATTTTTCTATAACAAAACCTATTGGCTGGATTTGTCTCTGAGTGTGTGTTCCTCATTTATTGCCTGTGTGTATGTACAACAAATGCTTAACACTACTCCTTTGATAAGCCTACTGCTCGACCACACTACCACAAAATAGAGCATTAGTATTCTCTTTTTGCCACTATCTTACCTCTAAGGGGAACCCTTGGAGTCTGTGCATACTATTCCTTACTTTGAAATAGTGCATACAGAGCCAACTTCCTACAGATCATAAATGATTATCTAACTAAAATTACGATGAAGTGGCTGCCCGATGCGCATAGGGAGTGGCACCACTCCATCCCTCCGAAATTGTGGCCGAGCTGTAAGATATGTCAAGTGGGAAGGCACCGGGCACAGAGTCATATGGTGGCCTTTTACATGGCCTACTAAGTAACTAGTGCCTCACTTGGTCAGCTTGTTTGAGGAGATGGGTGTATGCCCCCAGCCATACGTGAAGCCCTACCAGTTACTCTACTTAAACTGGGTAAGCCAGCTGATCAATGCTCATCCTACTGGCCACTGTCACTCAAACACAAATACAAAGATCTCTGCTAACATTTTGGCTAACCATCTGGCACCGCTGCTCTCAAACATTGTGGGACTTGAGCAGTCTTTATGCATGAGAAATCGTCCAGGTAAAGATAATCTCCAAACCCTCTTAGGTGTGATCTCCTGTATTGATCCCAATGTGCGAGCTACGGCGATCTTTCCAGAAGCAGAGAAACTGATCAACTCAGTTGAGGTGGGGGTTTATGCTCTGTGCTGCACCATGTGGGAGTGGGTGATGTTTTCCTTGAACCAGTCCAGGTCCTCTACACAGAGCTGAAGGCGCAACTGGGTGTTAACAGTTGTGTCGGTGTGGAAAATTGGGCCCTTGTTACAGTACCCCACACTTTTTGCCTTATATCGGATGCTAACTTGACTGAGTGTGTGTTGGGATCCTGTTAACCAGGCCCTGGCACCTGTGTTCTTTCCCTAAAACTGTACTATTGTTTCCACAAATGGCACACCTCTGGCACACAGATAAGTCACTTGTAAAAGGTACCAGTGGTACCAAGGGCCCTGTGGCCAGAGAAGGTCCCCAAGGACTACAGCATCAATTATATCACCCCAAGGGACCCCTAAAAAAGACATGCACACTGCAGATTGTGTGTTGGAGCAGAGAAAAAGGCAAAGTTGACATGGCATCCCTCCCTGAATGCCATGGCCACAAACCACTGCCTGTGGCATGGGTAAGCCAACCCTCTTATCAGGCCTTACAGCCCAAGACATGCTGCACTACACCACTGGTGGGGGCACAGCTGCATGAGCAATATGCCCCTACAGTGTCTAAGTCCATTCTTAGCCCCTGAAAGTGCAGGGTAGCCATACCGAGTAGATGGGCTGGGAGTTTGTCATTATGAAATCCACAGCTCCATGATGGTTTCAGCGAATGCTGGAAAGCTTGGTATCAAACTTCTCAGCTCAATACACCCACACCGATGCTGGATTTATTGTAAAGTGCACACAGAGGACATCTTAGAGACGCCCCACGAAATTCACCACCAGACAAGTTTCTGACCCCATGGGGTGAGGGCTTTTGCACGCTCAGGGGTCGGGGACAAAGCCTGGTCTGAGTGGAGGTGCTTCACACCTCCCCCTACAGGAACAGCAACATTTGACAGTGAGCCTCAAAGGCTTCTGCCTTTTGTTCTGCTGCCTCAGGGCACTACAGCTAGTGGAGCTAGTTACAGCCCCCCTCACACTTTTTGTCTAGTGTTGATGTCAACTTTGAAAGTGTGCTGGAATCCTGCTAACCAGGCCCCAGCACCAGTGTTCTTTCCCAAAAACTGTACTTTTGATTCTGCAATTGGCACAACCCTGTCACACAGTTAAGTCCCTTGTAAAAGGTACCCATGGTATCAAGAGCTCTGGCCAGGGACAGTCCCTAGCGCTGCAGCATGTAATAATGCCACCCTAAGGGACCCCTCACCAATCAAATGCACACTGCCTTGCAGCTTGTGTGCGCTGGTGGGGTGAAAAAGAAAGTCAACATGGCACCCCTCTCAGGGTGCCATACCCACAAACCACTGCCTGTGGCATAGATAAGTCAACCCTCTAGCAGGCCTTACAGCCCTAAGGCAGGGTGCACTATACCACAGGTGAGGAAAAGCTGCATAAGCAATATGCCCCTACAGTGTTTAAGGCCATTCTTAGACATTTTAAGTGCAGTGTAGTCATATTAAGTATTGGTCTGGGAGTTTGTCATTACAAACTACACAGTTCCAAAATGGCTTTACTGAATACTGGGAAGTTTGGTATCAAACCTCTTAGCACAATAAACCCACACTAATGCCAGTGTGGGATTTATTGAAAAATGCACACAGAGGGCATCTTAACAATGCCCCCTGCATGTTAGCTAAACTGCTAGTGTAGGACTGTAAAGAAATGGCTCCCTGTTGCAGTTACCCCCCACTTTTTGCCTGATACTGATGCTGACTTGACTGAGAAGAGTGCTGGGACCCTGCTAACCAGGCCCCAGCACCAGTGTTCCTTCACCTAAAATGTACCATTGTATCCACAATTGGCACACCCTGGCATTCAGATAAGTCCCTTGTAACTGGTACTTCTAGTACCAAGGGCCCTGATGCCAAGAAAGGTCTCTAAGGGCTGCAGCATGTCTTATGCCACCCTAGAGACCCCTCACTCAGCACAGACACACTGCTTACAAGCCTGTGTGTGCTAGTGAGAACAAAAATGAGTAAGTCGACATGGCACTCCCCTCAGGGTGCCATGCCAGCCTCTCACTGCCTCTGCAGTATAGGTAAGACACCCCTCTAGCAGGCCTTACAGCCCTAAGGCAGGGTGCACTATACCATAGGTGAGGGTACCAGTGCATGAGCATGGTACCCCTACAGTGTCTAAACAAAACCTTAGACATTGTAAGTGCAGGGTAGCCATAAGAGTATATGGTCTGGGAGTCTGTCAAACACGAACTCCACAGCACCATAATGGCTACACTGAAAACTGGGAAGTTTGGTATCAAACTTCTCAGCACAATAAATGCACACTGATGCCAGTGTACATTTTATTGTAAAATACACCACAGAGGGCACCTTAGAGGTGCCCCCTGAAACTTAACCGACTGTCTGTGTAGGCTGACTAGTTCCAGCAGCCTGCCACACCAGAGACATGTTGCTGGCCCCATGGGGAGGGTGCCTTTGTCACTCTGAGGCCAGTAACAAAGCCTGCACTGGGTGGAGATGCTAACACCTCCCCCAGGCAGGAGCTGTAACACCTGGCGGTGAGCCTCAAAGGCTCACCCCTTTGTCACAGCCCAGCAGGGCACTCCAGCTTAGTGGAGTTGCCCGCCCCCTCCGGCCACGGCCCCCACTTTTGGCGGCAAGGCTGGAGGGAACAAAGAAAGCAACAAGGAGGAGTCACTGGCCAGTCAGGACAGCCCCTAAGGTGTCCTGAGCTGAGGTGACTCTGACTTTTAGAAATCCTCCATCTCGCAGATGGAGGATTCCCCCAATAGGGTTAGGATTGTGACCCCCTCCCCTTGGGAGGAGGCACAAAGAGGGTGTACCCACCCTCAGGGCTAGTAGCCATTGGCTACTAACCCCCCAGACCTAAACACGCCCTTAAATTTAGTATTTAAGGGCTACCCTGAACCCTAGAAAATTAGATTCCTGCAACAAGAAGAAGGACTGCCCAGCTGAAAACCCCTGCAGCGGAAGACCAGAAGACGACAACTGCCTTGGCTCCAGAAACTCACCGGCCTGTCTCCTGCCTTCCAAAGATCCTGCTCCAGCGACGCCTTCCGAAGGGACCAGCGACCTCGACATCCTCTGAGGACTGCCCCTGCTTCGAAAAGACAAGAAACTCCCGAGGACAGCGGACCTGCTCCAAGAAAAGCTGCAACTTTGTTTCCAGCAGCTTTAAAGAACCCTGCAAGCTCCCCGCAAGAAGCGTGAGACTTGCAACACTGCACCCGGCGACCCCGACTCGGCTGGTGGCGATCCAACACCTCAGGAGGGACCCCAGGACTACTCTGATACTGTGAGTACCAAAACCTGTCCCCCCTGAGCCCCCACAGCGCCGCCTGCAGAGGGAATCCCGAGGCTTCCCCTGACCGCGACTCTTTGAACCTAAAGTCCCGACGCCTGGGAGAGACCCTGCACCCGCAGCCCCCAGGACCTGAAGGACCGGACTTTCACTGGAGAAGTGACCCCCAGGAGTCCCTCTCCCTTGCCCAAGTGGAGGTTTCCCCGAGGAACCCCCCCCTTGCCTGCCTGCAGCGCTGAAGAGATCCCGAGATCTCTCATAGACTAACATTGCGAACCCGACGCTTGTTTCTACACTGCACCCGGCCGCCCCCGCGCCGCTGAGGGTGAAATTTCTGTGTGGACTCGTGTTCCCCCCGGTGCCCTACAAAACCCCCCTGGTCTGCCCTCCGAAGACGCGGGTACTTACCTGCAAGCAGACCGGAACCGGGGCACCCCCTTCTCTCCATTCTAGCCTATGTGTTTTGGGCACCGCTTTGAACTCTGCACCTGACCGGCCCTGAGCTGCTGGTGTGGTGACTTTGGGGTTGCTCTGAACCCCCAACGGTGGGCTACCTTGGACCAAGAACTGAACCCTGTAAGTGTCTTACTTACCTGGAAACTAATCAAAACTTACCTCCCCTAGGAACTGTGAAAATTGCACTAAGTGTCCACTTTTAAAACAGCTATTTGTCAATAACTTGAAAAGTATACATGCGATTTTGATGATTTGAAGTTCCTAAAGTACTTACCTGCAATACCTTTCGAATGAGGTATTACATGTAGAATTTGAACCTGTGGTTCTTAAAATAAACTAAGAAAAGATATTTTTCTATATAAAAACCTATTGGCTGGATTTGTCTCTGAGTGTGTGTACCTCATTTATTGTCTATGTGTATGTACAACAAATGCTTAACACTACTCCTTGGATAAGCCTACTGCTCGACCACACTACCACAAAATAGAGCATTAGTATTATCTATTTTTACCACTATTTTACCTCTAAGGGGAACCCTTGGACTCTGTGCATGCTATTCCTCACTTTGAAATAGCACATACAGAGCCAACTTCCTACATTGGTGGATCAGCGGTGGGGTACAAGACTTTGCATTTGCTGGACTACTCAGCCAATACCTGATCACACGACAAATTCCAAAATTGTCATTAGAAATTGATTTTTGCAATTTGAAAAGTTTTCTAAATTCTTAAAAGACCTGCTAGGGCCTTGTGTTAGATCCTGTTTAGCATTTCTTTTAGAGTTTAAAAGTTTGTAAAAGTTTGAATTAGATTCTAGAACCAGTTTTAGTTTCTTAAAAAGTATTCCAACTTTTAGAAGCATAATGTCTAGCACAGATGTGAATGTGGTGGAACTCGACACCACACCTTACCTCCATCTTAAGATGAGGGAGCTAAGGTCACTCTGTAAAATAAAGAAAATAACAATGGGCCCCAAACCTACCAAAATACAGCTCCAGGAGCTTTTGGCAGAGTTTGAAAAGGCCAACCCCTCTGAGGGTGGCAACTCAGAGGAAGAGGATAGTGACTTGGAGGACAATTCCCCCCTACCAGTCCTATCTAGGGAGAACAGGGTCCCTCAAACCCTGACTCCAAAAATAATAGTCAGAGATGCTGGTTCCCTCACAGGAGAGACCAACACCTCTGAAATCACTGAGGATAACCCCAGTGAAGAGGACATCCAGTTAGCCAGGATGGCCAAAAGATTGGCTTTGGAAAAGCAGCTCCTAGCCATAGAAAGGGAAAGAAAAGAGATGGGCCTAGGTCCCATCAATGGTGGCAGCAACTTAAATAGGGTCAGAGATTCTCCTGACATCCTAAAAATCCCCAAAGGGATTGTAACAAAATATGAAGATGGTGATGACATCACCAAATGGTTCACAGCTTTTGAGAGGGCTTGTGTAACCAGAAAAGTAAACAGATCTCACTGGGGTGCTCTCCTTTGGGAAATGTTCACTGGAAAGTGTAGGGATAGACTCCTCACACTCTCTGGAAAAGATGCAGAATCTTATGACCTCATGAAGGGTACCCTGATTGAGGGCTTTGGATTCTCCACTGAGGAGTATAGAATTAGATTCAGGGGGGCTCAAAAATCCTCGAGCCAGACCTGGGTTGATTTTGTAGACTACTCAGTAAAAACACTGGATGGTTGGTTAACTGGAAATGAAGTGTGTGACTATGTTGGGCTTTATAATTTGTTTATGAAAGAACACATTTTAAGTAACTGCTTCAATGAAAAGTTGCATCAGTATCTGGTAGACCTAGGTCCAATTTCTCCCCAAGAATTGGGAAAGAAGGCAGACCACTGGGTCAAGACTAGGGTAACCAAAACTTCCACTGGGGGTGACCAAAAGAAAGGGGTTACAAAAACTCCCCAGGAGAAAGTGGGTGACACTAGAAACAAAGAAAAAGAGTCCTCAGTAGGCCCCCAAAAACCAGAACAGGTGGGTGGGCCCCAAGACACAACCCAAAACAAAGGTGGGTACCAGGGTAAGAACTGGGATGCCACTAAGGCATGGTGCCACAACTGTAAACAGTCTGGGCACCACACCAAGGACACTTCTTGTCCCAAAAACAAACCCCAGAACAAAATTCCAGGGGTAACCAGTGTAGCCATGGGAGATGACTCCTCAGATGAGGAGGTCTTCCTAGCCTTCAACTGGAAACAGGGCCCAACAGGTGAGTTGGAGATTCCAGAGGGAAGTAGACACTTCCACCACCTACTGGTGAATGGAATCCCAACCACTGCCCTGAGAGACACTTGTGCCAGTCACACTATTGTGCATGACAGGCTGGTGCTCTCAAACCAGTACATCCCAGGTGAGACTGCCAGGGTAAGAGTTAGCCTAGACAGGGTCACTAAGAGGCCTGTGGCTTTAGTGCCCATAGAAGTGGGTGGCACTCTTAGCTGGAGAAGGGTAGTAGTCAGTACAGACCTCCCCCTTGATTGTCTCCTTGGAAATGACTACCCAGAGGTTAGTCAGAGCCCAAGAGAGAAACTGGTCCAGTGCCAGTCCTCTCCCAAGGATTCTGGAAGTCCTGCCTCTGCAGTAAATGCAAGCAGGCCCCAGAAGAAGAAGAAAAGAAAACAGAGTAGGAAGGGTGGACAACCTTTAGCCAAGGTTACAGCAAGCCAAGGAGATTCTGCTCCAGTAGGGGAGAACTCCAAAAATGGCCCTGATAAAGTCCAACCTGACCCACAAGAAGTCCTGGCTAGTCAGGCAACTGTTAAACCTGAGTGGGTGGCTCCTCAGCTAACAGAAGAAAGAGTGGAAGAAGGGTGTTTACTACAAGATGTGGTAACCCCCCACTCCAATACAGCAGACAGGCAACCTGAACCCAAAGAAGCCTGTAACTTAGCCCCTTCCCTTTTAGGTGAAGAGCTAAAGGTGTGGTTCTGGGCACTGACAGCTGTCAGTGGCCTCTGCTGGGTGTTAGCCTTTTTGGCTGCACTATCCTTAGCATGGTGGTCTGACCCCATGCCAAATAGCAAGTTAGGCCCCCTGACCCTATTGGTCATGGTGGGGTTACTCCAGCTCTGGGTAACCTCTCTGGGTAAGCTAGGGGTAACCCTGGCCAAGATAAGATTAGCAGAGGTGGATACCTCTAAACCCAAAATAAAAAGAATGGGTGGAGACATTGAAGAGGCAGACAAGAGGCAATTCAGACTAGGTCCTATCACTGTGGAAGTGGGTCAGTTCCCCAAAGGGAATGACCTGAACAGAAGGATGTAAGGCAGAGTAGGCCCTGCAACTAACCAGCCTATTTCTCCTACTCTTCCTCGCCTGACAGACTAGGAAGACTCTCCCAGCTTGGGCTGAGTCTCCTGGCCTGTGGGCTGGGGGGGGCTTGTGTAAAGAAATGGCTCCCTGTTGCAGTTACCCCCCACTTTTTGCCTGATACTGATGCTGACTTGACTGAGAAGAGTGCTGGGACCCTGCTAACCAGGCCCCAGCACCAGTGTTCCTTCACCTAAAATGTACCATTGTATCCACAATTGGCAGACCCTGGCATCCAGATAAGTCCCTTGTAACTGGTACTTCTAGTACCAAGGGCCCTGATGCCAAGAAAGGTCTCTAAGGGCTGCAGCATGTCTTATGCCACCCTAGAGACCCCTCACTCAGCACAGACACACTGCTTACAAGCCTGTGTGTGCTAGTGAGAACAAAAATGAGTAAGTCGACATGGCACTCCCCTCAGGGTGCCATGCCAGCCTCTCACTGCCTCTGCAGTATAGGTAAGACACCCCTCTAGCAGGCCTTACAGCCCTAAGGCAGGGTGCACTATACCATAGGTGAGGGTACCAGTGCATGAGCATGGTACCCCTACAGTGTCTAAACAAAACCTTAGACATTGTAAGTGCAGGGTAGCCATAAGAGTATATGGTCTGGGAGTCTGTCAAACACGAACTCCACAGCACCATAATGGCTACACTGAAAACTGGGAAGTTTGGTATCAAACTTCTCAGCACAATAAATGCACACTGATGCCAGTGTACATTTTATTGTAAAATACACCACAGAGGGCACCTTAGAGGTGCCCCCTGAAACTTAACCGACTGTCTGTGTAGGCTGACTAGTTCCAGCAGCCTGCCACACCAGAGACATGTTGCTGGCCCCATGGGGAGGGTGCCTTTGTCACTCTGAGGCCAGTAACAAAGCCTGCACTGGGTGGAGATGCTAACACCTCCCCCAGGCAGGAGCTGTAACACCTGGCGGTGAGCCTCAAAGGCTCACCCCTTTGTCACAGCCCAGCAGGGCACTCCAGCTTAGTGGAGTTGCCCGCCCCCTCCGGCCACGGCCCCCACTTTTGGCGGCAAGGCTGGAGGGAACAAAGAAAGCAACAAGGAGGAGTCACTGGCCAGTCAGGACAGCCCCTAAGGTGTCCTGAGCTGAGGTGACTCTGACTTTTAGAAATCCTCCATCTCGCAGATGGAGGATTCCCCCAATAGGGTTAGGATTGTGACCCCCTCCCCTTGGGAGGAGGCACAAAGAGGGTGTACCCACCCTCAGGGCTAGTAGCCATTGGCTACTAACCCCCCAGACCTAAACACGCCCTTAAATTTAGTATTTAAGGGCTACCCTGAACCCTAGAAAATTAGATTCCTGCAACAAGAAGAAGGACTGCCCAGCTGAAAACCCCTGCAGCGGAAGACCAGAAGACGACAACTGCCTTGGCTCCAGAAACTCACCGGCCTGTCTCCTGCCTTCCAAAGATCCTGCTCCAGCGACGCCTTCCGAAGGGACCAGCGACCTCGACATCCTCTGAGGACTGCCCCTGCTTCGAAAAGACAAGAAACTCCCGAGGACAGCGGACCTGCTCCAAGAAAAGCTGCAACTTTGTTTCCAGCAGCTTTAAAGAACCCTGCAAGCTCCCCGCAAGAAGCGTGAGACTTGCAACACTGCACCCGGCGACCCCGACTCGGCTGGTGGCGATCCAACACCTCAGGAGGGACCCCAGGACTACTCTGATACTGTGAGTACCAAAACCTGTCCCCCCTGAGCCCCCACAGCGCCGCCTGCAGAGGGAATCCCGAGGCTTCCCCTGACCGCGACTCTTTGAACCTAAAGTCCCGACGCCTGGGAGAGACCCTGCACCCGCAGCCCCCAGGACCTGAAGGACCGGACTTTCACTGGAGAAGTGACCCCCAGGAGTCCCTCTCCCTTGCCCAAGTGGAGGTTTCCCCGAGGAACCCCCCCCTTGCCTGCCTGCAGCGCTGAAGAGATCCCGAGATCTCTCATAGACTAACATTGCGAACCCGACGCTTGTTTCTACACTGCACCCGGCCGCCCCCGCGCCGCTGAGGGTGAAATTTCTGTGTGGACTCGTGTTCCCCCCGGTGCCCTACAAAACCCCCCTGGTCTGCCCTCCGAAGACGCGGGTACTTACCTGCAAGCAGACCGGAACCGGGGCACCCCCTTCTCTCCATTCTAGCCTATGTGTTTTGGGCACCGCTTTGAACTCTGCACCTGACCGGCCCTGAGCTGCTGGTGTGGTGACTTTGGGGTTGCTCTGAACCCCCAACGGTGGGCTACCTTGGACCAAGAACTGAACCCTGTAAGTGTCTTACTTACCTGGTAAAACTAATCAAAACTTACCTCCCCTAGGAACTGTGAAAATTGCACTAAGTGTCCACTTTTAAAACAGCTATTTGTCAATAACTTGAAAAGTATACATGCGATTTTGATGATTTGAAGTTCCTAAAGTACTTACCTGCAATACCTTTCGAATGAGGTATTACATGTAGAATTTGAACCTGTGGTTCTTAAAATAAACTAAGAAAAGATATTTTTCTATATAAAAACCTATTGGCTGGATTTGTCTCTGAGTGTGTGTACCTCATTTATTGTCTATGTGTATGTACAACAAATGCTTAACACTACTCCTTGGATAAGCCTACTGCTCGACCACACTACCACAAAATAGAGCATTAGTATTATCTATTTTTACCACTATTTTACCTCTAAGGGGAACCCTTGGACTCTGTGCATGCTATTCCTCACTTTGAAATAGCACATACAGAGCCAACTTCCTACAAGGACTGACTGGTTTGTACCAGCCTGCCACTTTCAGACAAGTTTGACCACATGGGGTGAGAGCCTTTATGCTCTCGGTCAGAAACAAAGCCTGTCCAGGGTGAAGGTGCTTCACACCTCCCCGTGCAGGAACTGTTACACCTGGAGGTGAGCCTCAAAGGCTCAAGCCTCGGATTAGCATCCCAGGACACTCCAGCTAGTGGAGTTGTCTGCCCCCCTGCTCTGCTCTCCCCCAAACAAAGCCTCAGTTTTGGCAGGAAGTCCAGCAGGAAAATTAGGGAAAACAGGGTGTCCAGAGCTGAGGTTAGCCGCTTCCTGCAGAATCCTCCATGTTGGTTTGGAGGACAGGGACCAACAGGATTAGGTTTGTGCCCCCCCTCCCCCCCCCCCCCCCCAAAAGGGGGTGGGCACAAGGAGGGTGTAGCCAGCCTCAGGGACAGTAGCCATTGGCTACTGCCCTCTAAAAATAAAAAGGATTTAAGTGCCCCCCCTGAACCCAAGTCGTCAGATTCCTGGTGAACAGACACGAAGGACTGCTTAGCTGAAACCCCCAGTAGAGAAGGAAGATGACAACTCATTTGTCCCCAGCCCTACCAGCCTGTTTCCTGCTTCAAAGAACCTGCAAAAGAACAGCGATGCATCCAGTGGGACCAGCGACCTCTGACAAGCTCCAGAGGACTGCCCTGCATCCAAAAGGACCAAGAACTCTTGGACAGCGGTCCTGTCCAGGAAGAAACCAATGACCAGGGACTCCCACCTCACTCTGAATGCGCGAGTCCCAACCACTCTGCACCAGACGCTCAGGGCCTGTGTCCAGGTGCCCAGCCAGCTAGAGAGGATCCCCAAGCGATTCCGAGCAAGTGCCCACCCTGGGTTGACCTCTCCATCCCTCCACGACGACGCCTGCAGAAGGAATCCCCGAGGCTCCCCACCCGTCCCCCATCCCCCCTTAACCGCAAAAGCTCTGGAGCAAAGATATCCGATGCCAAAGGACTCACTGTACCCACAGCCCCCAGGCCTTGGAGAAACAGACACCTGGTGCTGCAGTCAGTCAGCAGGCGGCCCTCCTCGCTGTCCAACTGGTGGCGTGCCCAAGCCCCTTCCCCCCACGGACCTTGCCTGCAGCCTCCGAGTGACCCCCAAGGTTCCCTCAGAGATTCATTGGAACCTGACATCTTGTTTGCACCACGCTCCTGGACACCCCAGTGCCGCTGAGGGTGCAGGTTTGATGCCTAGGTTTGATGCCAGGTTTGTGGAACCGCGACCCCCCCCCCCCCCCCCCCCCCAGTGCTCCGCTAAATCCTCAGGTCTGCCTTCCGAAGTCGTGGCTACTTGCCTGCCTTCAGATCTGAAACAGAGTGCCCTTGGTTTCCACAGCAGTCCAGGTTAAATATCCCTACACTTTGACATCTGCACCCGGCCAGACCAATGATGCTGGTGGTGGGGGTTTGGGGTTAACCTGAACCCCCACTGCGTACTTCCTAACCTCCGAGACCGGAACTGCAAGTGTTGTACTTACCTCTAAAAACATGTAACTTTTCTTCCCTCCAGGAACTGTTTGAGAATTGCAGGGTCCATTTTTAAAAACATATTATTGCCAATATTTCAAGAACTGTATAACTTAGATTTCAAACAATGTACTGTTGATACATATGTGAAACAAATCTATTGAAGTACTTACCTGCAACTCGAATCTTGTGGTACTAAAAAACTAAGACAAGATTTGTGATATATAAAACTATCGGTCTGGAGTTAAGTAATGGAGTGTGTGCTTCTTCTATTGTCAGTGTACACAACAAATGCTTTGCACTACCCTCTGATAAGCCTAACTGCTCGACTACACTTCCACAAAAGAGAGCATTAGTATTACCTACTTTAGCCTCTAAGGAACCCCTGAACTCTGGACACTATCATTTTGATATAGTATATACCGAGTCAGTTTCCTACATTGGTGGATCAGCAGTGGGGTCTATGATTTTGCATTTGCTGGACTACTCAGCCAAATCCTGGATCACACAACTACATTTCCAAAATTGTCTATAGAAAGCTGATTTTTGAATTTGGCATATTTTTCTACATTATTTAAAGTCCTGTTAGGGCCTTGGTTAAGTCCCCTTAGCATCTCTTTAGATTTAAGAGAGATTTTTAAGTTAGGATTTAGTTACTAGAAATAGTTTTTAGTTTCTAAAAAATAATCCCATCTTTTAATAACTCAGAGGAAATTGTTGTGGAACTCCACCTCCCCCATAACTCCATCTAGGGATGGCAGAGTTAAGGTCCCTCTGTAAGCTGAAAGAAAAAACAGGTTCTAACCCTACCAAGGTCAAACTCCAGGAGCTCTTGGCAGAGTACACCAGGGACCATCCTACTAAGGTGGACGAACTCCACTCAGACAGGGAAGAGGTTAGTAATGAGGAGGATAACCTCCCCCCTCACCTAATTAGGAACACTAGGGTCCCAAGATCCCCAACTCCAAGGATAAAACTCACTGGATCTTCCACAGGGAAGTCCAGCTCCTCTGGGAACATTGGGGACAGCCTCAATGAAGAGGACATCCTTTTAGCGAGGATGGCCAAAAGGTTAGCTTTGGAGCAGCAACCCCTGGCTATAGAGAGGGAGAGAGCAGAAATGGGCAAACACCCATTAATGGCAGCAACAATATAGAGAGGGTCAGAGAAAATGGACATCCTAAAAATCCCCAAAGGGATTGTCTCAAAACATGAAGAGGGTGATGAGCTCACCAAGTGGTTCACAGCTTTTGAGAGGGCTTGTGCAACTGGAAAGTTAAACAGATCTCACTGGGGAGCTCTCCTTTGGGACAGTTCACTTTAAGTGTAGGGACAGACATTTCTCACGCTCTGGTAAAGATGCAGCATCCTAGGACCACATGAGGATTGAGGCTTGGGATTCGCCACTGAGTACAGAATTAGGTTCATGGGGCTCAGAAAACCCCAAGCCAGTCCTGGATTGATTTTGTTGACTACTCAGTGAAAACACTAGATGGTTGTATAACTGGCAGTTGAGTGCATGACTATGATGGGATTTATAATTTGTTTATGAAGGAACACCTGTTAAGTAACTGCTTCAATGGCAAGTTGTATCAACATCTGGTAGACCTAGGTCTAATTTCTCCTCAAGAATTGGGACAGACCAAGACCATTGGGTCAAGCCTAGGGTGACCAAGACTTCCACAGGGGGTGACCAAAAGAAAGGGGTCACAAAGTCTCCCCAGGGGAAGGATGGTGAGACACCTAAGACAAAAACAAAGTCTTCACAAGGGCCCCAAAAGCCTGCTCGGGAGGTGGGCCCCAGGCCTTTTCACAGTCCACAAATGGGTACAAGGGTAAAAACTTAGATCCCAAGAAGGCCTGGTGTCACAACTGTAAACAGCATGGACACCAAACTGGAGACATGGCCTGTCCCAAGAAAGATTCCACTAGCACCACTCCAGTTAGTACTGGAATAGTCAGTCTCCAGCTGGGATCAACAGTGTGCCTAGAGCAAATAAGGGTTCACACTGAAGCTACTCTAGTCTGAGGGTGGGGTGTATATAGCCACACTGGCTGCCTAACATGCAAAAGTACAGGCAGCAGCTCTTGATAAATAGGACAAAGGAAGAAGGCCTGAGGGATCAAGGTGCCAGTGTCAACATGGTGACAGAGAAACTAGTTTCCCCAGGACAGTATTTGTCTAGACAAACATATCCAGTTGCCAATGCTGACAATGTGACTAAAGTCCATCCCATGGCTATGGTGACTTTAGAATGGAGGGGGGTAACTGGCCTGAAACAGGTAGTGGTCTCTTCTGCAATTCCAGTGAAATGCTTGCTAGGGAATTATCTGGAGTCCTCAGCTTGTGCTGAGGTACAGCTCAAAACCCATGCAGCCATGCTGGGAATCCCTAAACTGGGGTGTGTGAAAACCAGAGCACAGGGTGAACAAGTAGCCTGGAATAATGGCCCAACCTTCCAAGAGAAAAGGTAAGAGGACTAGGGGACCAGCCTCTGAATGGCAAAAGAAACCAGACCTCTCTTCCCAGGAAGATGTCTTATACCCGGAGGGAACTGATTCCATGGAGCTGGAGCCTTGAGCACAGGGGGACCCTCAAGGGAACAGCTCTGCCAGGGACAAAAGACTTGCCCCACTTGTGAAGGCCTGAGGCAGCAAGCTGCTGAACAGGAGAAGGGAGAGGTCAGTGACTCCCACAGGGTCTATTGGGAGGATGGACTCCTTAACACTGAGGCAGAGACACCTAATCTGGTGCCACTATGAGTGGTAGTGCCTCAGGAGTGTAGAGAGTTTATCCTCACAATGGCTAATGACATCCCCCTAGCTGGGCATTTGGGACAGACCAAAACATGGAGCAGACTTGTAAGCCACTTTTATTGGCCTACTATGTCCCAGAAAGTGAAGGAGTTTTGTATTCTTGTGTTGCCTGTCAAGACAGTGGCAAGACAGGTGGCCATCCAAAGGCCACCCTCATTCCCCTTCCAGGGGTGGGGGTCACCTTTAAAAAGGGTTGGTGTGGGCATTGTGGGCCCACTTGAACCCCCCACAGCGTCAGGGAACCATTACATACTGGTAGTAGTGGATGATGCTACCAGATACCCTGAAGCAATTCCCCTTAGGTCGACTACTGCCCCTGCAGTAGCCATGGCCCTAATTGGTATTGTTGGACAAAGTCAACATGCCACTCACCTCATACTGCTATGCCCACAAACCACTGCCTGTGGCATAGGTAAGTCACCTTTCTAGTAGGCCTTACAGCCCTAAGGCAGGGTGCACTATACCACGAGTGAGGGCATAGCTGCATTAGCACTATACCCCTACAGTGTCTAAGTCAATTCTTAGACATTGTAAGTGCAGGGTAGCCATAAAGAGTATATGGTCTGGGAGTTTGTCAAACAAGAACTCCAGAGTTCCATAATGGCTACACTGAATACTGGGAAGTTTGTTATCAGACTTCTCAGCACAATAAATGCACACTGATGCCAGTGTACAATTTATTGTAAAATACACCCAGAGGGCATCTTAGAGATACCCCTGAAAACATACCCGACTTCCAGTGTGGGCTGACTAGTTTTTGCCAGCCTGCCACACACCAGACATGTTGCTGGCCACATGGGGAGAGTGCCTTTGTCACACTGTGGCCAGGAACAAAGCCTGCACTGGGTGGAGGTGCTTCTCACCTCCACCTGCAGGAACTAACACCCCAGAACCTAGCAAGATAGATTCCTGAAGATGACCTGAAAGCCCTGCAGAGAAGACGGATACACCAACTGCTTTGGCCGCAGCCCTACCGGCCTGTCTCCCCACTTCAAAAGAACTGCTCCAGCGACGCGTTCCACAGGGTCCAGAGACCTCTGAAGCCTCAGGGGACTACCCTGCATCTAAAAGGATGAAGAACTCACGAGGACAGCGGCTCTGCTCCAAAGAAGAAACATCTTTGCAACAAAGAAGCAACTTTGAAAGAACACACGTTTCCCGCCGGAAGCGTGAGACTTTGCACTCTGCACCCGACGCCCCAGGCTCGACTTGTGGAGAACAAACACTACAGGGAGGACTCCCCTGCGACTGCGAGCCCGTGAGTAGCCAGAGTTGACCCCCCCCTGAGCCCGCACAGAGACGCCTGCAGAGGGAATCCAGAGGCTCCCCCTGACCGCGACTGCCTGCTTCAAAGACCCGAAGCCTGGTAAGGACACTGCACCCGCAGCCCCCAGGACCTGAAGGATCCGACCTCCAGTGCAGGAGCGACCCCCAGGTGGCCCTCTCCCTTGCCCAGGTGGTGGCTACCCCGAGGAGCCCCCCCTTTGCTTGCATCGCTGAAGAGACCCCTTGGTCTCCCATTGAACTCCATTGCAAACCAGACGCCTGTTTGCACACTGCACCCGGCCGCCCCCATGCCGCTGAGGGTGTACTTTTTGTGCTGACTTGTGTCCCCCCCCCCCTGGTGCCCTACAAAACCCCCCTTGGTCTGCCCTCCGAAGACGCGGGTACTTTCCTGCTGGCAGACTGGAACTGGGGCACCCCTTCTCCATTGAAGCCTATGCGTTTTGGGCACCACTTTGACCTCTGCACCCGACTGGCCCTGAGCTGCTGGTGTGGTAACTTTGGGGTTGCCCTGAACCCCCAACGGTAGGCTACCTTGCACCCAACTTTGAACCCTGTAGGTGGTTTACTTACCTGCAAAACTAACAAACACTTACCTCCCCCAGGAACTGTTGAAAATTGCACCGTGTCCAGTTTTAAAATAGCTTATTGCCATTTGTGTGAACACTGTATATGCTATTTTGCTAATTCAAAGTTCCTAAAGTTCCTAAGTGAAGTACCTTTCATTTAAAGTATTGTTTGTAAATCTTGAACCTGTGGTTCTTAAAATAAACTAAGAAAATATATTTTTCTATATAAAAACTTATTGGCCTGGAATTGTCTTTGAGTGTGTGTTCCTAATTTATTGCCTGTGTGTGTACAACAAATGCTTAACACTACCCTCTGATAAGCCTACTGCTCGACCACACTACCACAAAATAGAGCATTAGAATATCTCTTTTTGCCACTATCTTACCTCTAAGGGAAACCCTTGGACTCTGTGCATGCTATTTCTTACTTTGAAATAGTACATACAGAGCCAACTTCCTACAAGAGTATTCCATAGTTTTACAGCCACTACGGAAAGGGGCCAGGCCTGGCGACCACCCACTCACTCCGCCCCCCCCACCCCCCCACCCCCAAATGGAACCTGGTGGCAGCAGGGTACAGAGATCAGCTGCAAATTAGCCGATCTAAGCTGACGGCACATGCAGCAAAGGGTTTAAGTACCTACAGCAACTCGATTACTTGCTTTGTGTATATACTTTGATATGCATCCCCCAATGATTAGTACAGGCAGCCCTTTTCTGGCTATAACTTACCAGTGAGTCTTATTGGACCTGTGCCCTGATTTCAATGGAACCTTCTAAGGAAGTTTTAGATTTTTTTCCTCGCGGTGTGACTACCCCGGACCTGACAGGAACATGAACATTTTCAGGGGCTTACTTCTTCATACCCTTTAACAATAGAATGAATTTAGCGCTGTGCTTTAATTCTTGAGGGTCTCAATTAGAAAATCAACTTCCACAACATGAATTGCAACATTGTGATACTGAGTCGCACTGAGATGCTATTTTATCTTTGGGAGGGGGAGAGGATGCTTGGGGGTTCAAGGTCCTGTTTTTTGAGGAATCCGCACTGTAGTCCTCCCATGGACCATCTATTGTGTGGGGCTGTTCCGTTTCTGGTATTGAAACGAGAGGTTTATCTCCCTTTAAGCGTGTCAGTGCCATGAGCATTCAAGGCTTGTCTTCAGCTCCCAACTGTCGGCCCTGGTCAGAGGAGACAGGGGGCAGCAATGTGCATAGAAGCCTTTTTGGCTGTTTTGGGGTTGGATGCAAAACGATCACGAGAGGTGGTCTTCAACACCACAAACTCTTTAGGTGTATTTCCAAATGCCCCATCTCTCTACTCAGTGACTTTGTAGTCTTCTTCATTGGTGGTACTACCGGTCTACTCCAAAATGTCCCTTTCTTTGTCAGAACACTGTTGGAGTTGCCCAAAATGTCCAAGTGACAGACATTACCATACTCAAATGTGCCCAGTGTGCCTCTCATTTTTAAGTATCTTTTTAAACCTAAAGGTTTGACAACATTTTCACTTTGATTCATGGCGATATAAAGAGCGGCAGGGGTGACTAGCCTTGTGCTGCTATGATCAAAATACTTGAAATCGCAGTGTGATCAGAATCTGAAGTGATTTCTTTCCATCTGCCTACAAGATCCAAGACAAAGGACTCAATGTTTAGCTGATGTTGTTAGATCTGTTTCAGTCTATGGTGTTGACAGGAGGGATCTAAATGCAAGGGTAGATTATCGCCAGAATAAACATATCTAGGCAGTGGACAAAATGCATGCACAAAACTACAATGTTATTGGAGATGTTGCTTTTCATGTACAAAACAATGGCAACACATGCTACAAACCTTGTTGGAGGTGGCGATATCCTGCAGGGCTGACTTGCAAAAATGTTCCCACAGGGTGAAGTGGTTGAGAGGCCAGCAGTCGAGGATAAGCTAGAGGGAGCTCCAGGATACCTTTTCTCTGGAGAGCAAGCACTTTTTCAAGAAGTAGGGAGATAAATTTGTTGTGGTGGGCATGTGAATGGGGTGGGATGATGAAAAATAGCCATGTTGAACCACTGTTTGGGCAGGATTTCCCCCGTACCATAGAGTAACTTGTGTATCCTCACACCCGACGTGACGTGATCAGATTTGAGGGCAATGGATATTGAGTCCTTTGGTGGATTCACCTTTGCCCTTTCCCCACTGTGGAAGCCTTTGTTCTACCCTTCCCTCTCAGCATTTTGGTGAAGACTGCTGCTGATCAGTTGAGGCTGTTTTTACTTAACCTCAAGTTTCCAAAAGGAGACACCCCCCCCCCCCCCAAGCCCACCCTGTGTGGTTTGGCGTGCCCCCCCCGTATGGTGTGGTTTGGAGTTCCCCCATTCGGCTATATCCATATCTTTAGTTTCTCCAGTATCTAATTGACCTATGGCTCTGAGAGGGTTGAGGAAATGCTCCCGGACCTTGGGCTAGAACCCAGAGATATGGAGCCGGTGTGGCGACTGAGGAAGATGCTGGTACTGATGACTCTAGAAGAGGCGTCCACTTGATTTAATGCAGAGTGAACATTAATATTGCACGCAGAACCAATTTTCTCATTCCTTTTTTAAATTCCCCTGGAAGATGTACGAGTTCATGCATTCTCTCGCACTGAGCCCTAGAATATTTTGACAGTCTCCTTGAAGTTATCACAGACTTTAGCATGTCCTTTTGCAGTTGCAAAAGCTGAACAGCGTGCTCAGATTTTGAGAGCACCTTCATGTTTAAGCTATGCTCCTCTAAGTAGCTTTAAAAACTCAACACATGCATGCACAGCACGTGCATTATGGAACTGGAATATGGCGTGTTTTAAACTTGTAAAATAAAAAGTTAAGGTCTAAGCAAAACATGTTAATAAAAACTAATCAAAAGGTTAGGTAACACTTAAGAGCTTTCTGAATAAGTACAATCCAAATTAAATTTATTTATGAGGTACTTTTCACAATAGTAACTGCTAACAGCTGCTTTTGAACATATGTACCGCTTAGACAAAATCAGCACAATGCTATGCTGACTTGCTCAGCACAATGCACTGTGACGTTTATTCAACATAAGTAATTATCAAAGTAAAGTAGCAAGCCATGTTGTTTATGACAGTGTTACCATTTTTTTAACACAATGTTAAGACATCACTAATAGTCGCATATCCAAAAACAAATATTACAATGCAACACATTGTTAACAACTCAGACAATTTTGCCACAACAAATACAGGTTTCTTTAACATAAAAAGGTCCCTTTATAGATTAAAAATGTAGATTTCCATTACCTGAACCATCACAACTGGCAATACACTGGCTGACGGTAAAGTGGTATTTGTCCTTGGTGGCCTGGGAGCATCTATAGAAGATGCAGGCAAAGTTATAGGAGTCTGAATTGCCACATCTTTCTGGATTGAGATTTCTGTTGGTTTCTTGTCCAGTTGAGGTGCAGTGCTAAATCACAGAAGGAATTTAATTCTTCACATAAACCTTGTAGTAATTTACCAGCTAATGATGTGCAATATATGGAAAATGTCACTTACCCAGTGTACATCTGTTTGTGGCATGAGACGCCGCAGATTCACATGCTGTGCATTATCCTGCCATCTAGTGTTGGGCTCGGAGTGTTGCAAGTTGTTTTTCTTCGAAGAAGTCTTTTCGGGTCACGAGATCGAGGGACTCCTCCCCTTTCGGCTCCATTGCGCATGGGCGTTGACTCCATCTTAGATTGTTTTCCCCGCAGAGGGTGAGGTAGGAGTTGTGTATATAGTAATAGTGCCCATGCAATGGAGTAAGTATGTATGTACATAATGTGTTTAAAAGTGATATATTTACAAATTTACAAATGTATAAGTTTATTTTTATCAACTTATAACGGCTACAGGCTCCCGGGGAGGTGGGAGGGCGCATGTGAATCTGCAGCGTCTCATGCCACGAACAGATGTACACTGGGTAAGTGACATTTTCCGTTCGATGGCATGTGTAGCTGCAGATACACATGCTGTGCATAGACTAGTAAGCAGTTATCTCCCCAAAAGCGGTGGTTTAGCCTGTAGGAGTTGAAGTTGTTTGAAATAATGTCCGTAATACTGCCTGTCCTACTGTGGCCTGTTGTGTTGTTAACACATCCACACAGTAATGTTTCGTGAATGTATGAGGCGTAGACCATGTGGCTGCCTTACAGATTTTTGTCATGGGTATATTTCCTAGAAGGGCCATTGTGGCACCTTTCTTTCTAGTGGAGTATGCCTTTGGTGTAGTAGGCAGGTCTCTCTTAGCTTTTACATAGCAGGTTTGAATACACTTAACTATCCATCTGGCAATGCCTTTTTTGGATATTGGATTTCCTGCATGAGGTTTTTGGAAAGCTACAAACAATTGTTTTGCGAAATTGCTTGGTTCTATCAATGTAATACATTAGTGACCTTTTGATGTCTAATGTATGTAATGCTCTTTCAGCTACAGAGTCTGGTTGTGGAAAAAATACTGAGAGTTCCACAGTTTGGTTTAAGTGGAACGGTGATATAACTTAGTAAAAAATTTGGATTTGTGCGTAGAACCACTTTATGTTTGTGTATTTGTATAAAGGGTTCCTGTATGGTAAATGCTTGTATTTCACTTACTCTAAGAGATGTGATAGCTATTAGGAAGGCCACTTTCCATGTTAAGTATTGCATCCCACAAGAGTGCATGAGTTCAAATGGTGGACCCATGAGTCGTGTTAATACAATATTGAGATTCCATGAAGGAACTGGTGGTGTTCTTGGGGGAATGATTCTTTTTAGACCCTCCATAAATGCTTTTATGGCTCTGATTCTAAAGAGTGATGTTGAATGTGTAATTTGCAGATAGGCAGAAATTGCTGTGAGATGTATTTTAATGGATGAAAAAGCTAGCTTAGAGTTTTGCAAGTGTAATAAGTAGCTTACAATGTTTTTTGTTGACGCATGCAGTGGTTGAATTTGATTGACAGTAATAAACAAATCTTTTCCATTTATTTGCATAGCAATGTCTTGTAGTAGGTTTCCTAGCTTGTTTAATGACCTCCATACATTCTTGTGTAAGGTCTAGATGTCCAAATTCTAAGACTTCAGGAGCCAGATTGCTAGATTGAGCGATGCTGGATTCGGGTGTCTGATCTGTGTGTGTTGAGTTAACAGATCTGGTCTGTTTGGTAGCTTGATATGAGGTACTACTGACAGGTCTAGTAGTGTTGTGTACCATGGTTGGCGAGCCCAAGTTGGTGTTACTAGTATTAGTTTGAGTTTGTTTTGACTCAATTTGTTTACTAGATATGGAAGGAGTGGGAGAGGGGGAAAAGCGTAAGCAAATATCCCAGACCAACTCATCCATAACGCATTGCCCTTGGAGTGAGGGTGTGGGTACCTGGATGCGAAGTTTTGGCGTTTTGCGTTTTCTATTGTTGTGAATAGGTCTATTTGCGGTGTTCCCCAGTTTTGAAAGTAGGTTTGCAGTATCTGGGGATGAAGTTCCCATTCGTGTATCTGTTGGTGATCTCGACTGAGATTGTCGGCCAACTGGTTTTGAATTCCTGGGATGTATTGTGCTATTAGGCGAATGTGATTTTGAGTCGCCCAATGCCAAATCTTCTGTGCTAAGAGACACAGCTGTGATGAGTGTGTCCCTGTAAGGAAATGCCTCCTTGGCATGGTTGCCCCCTGACTTTTTGCCTTTGCTGATGCTATGTTTACAATTGAAAGTGTGCTGAGGCCTGCTAACCAGGCCCCAGCACCAGTGTTCTTTCCCTAACCTGTACTTTTGTATCCACAATTGGCAGACCCTGGCATCCAGATAAGTCCCTTGTAACTGGTACTTCTAGTACCAAGGGCCCTGATGCCAAGGAAGGTCTCTAAGGGATGCAGCATGTCTTATGCCACCCTGGAGACCTCTCACTCAGCACAGACACACTGCTTGCCAGCTTGTGTGTGCTAGTGAGGACAAAACGAGTAAGTCGACATGGCACTCCCCTCAGGGTGCCATGCCAGCCTCTCACTGCCTATGCAGTATAGGTAAGACACCCCTCTAGCAGGCCTTACAGCCCTAAGGCAGGGTGCACTATACCATAGGTGAGGGTACCAGTGCATGAGCACGGTACCCCTACAGTGTCTAAACAAAACCTTAGACATTGTAAGTGCAGGGTAGCCATAAGAGTATATGGTCTGGGAGTCTGTCAAACACGAACTCCACAGCACCATAATGGCTACACTGAAAACTGGGAAGTTTGGTATCAAACTTCTCAGCACAATAAATGCACACTGATGCCAGTGTACATTTTATTGTAAAATACACCACAGAGGGCACCTTAGAGGTGCCCCCTGAAACTTAACCGACTATCTGTGTAGGCTGACTAGTTTTAGCAGCCTGCCACAAACTGAGACATGTTGCTGGCCCCATGGGGAGAGTGCCTTTGTCACTCTGAGGCCAGTAACAAAGCCTGCACTGGGTGGAGATGCTAACACCTCTCCCAGGCAGGAATTGTCACACCTGGCGGTGAGCCTCAAAGGCTCACCTCCTTTGTGCCAACCCAGCAGGACACTCCAGCTAGTGGAGTTGCCCGCCCCCTCCGGCCAGGCCCCACTTTTGGCGGCAAGGCCGGAGAAAATAATGAGAATAACAAGGAGGAGTCACTGGCCAGTCAGGACAGCCCCTAAGGTGTCCTGAGCTGAAGTGACTCTAACTTTTAGAAATCCTCCATCTTGCAGATGGAGGATTCCCCCAATAGGGTTAGGATTGTGACCCCCTCCCCTTGGGAGGAGGCACAAAGAGGGTGTACCCACCCTCAGGGCTAGTAGCCATTGGCTACTAACCCCCCAGACCTAAACACGCCCTTAAATTTAGTATTTAAGGGCTACCCTGAACCCTAGAAAATTAGATTCCTGCAACAAGAAGAAGGACTGCCCAGCTGAAAACCCCTGCAGCGGAAGACCAGAAGACGACAACTGCCTTGGCTCCAGAAACTCACCGGCCTGTCTCCTGCCTTCCAAAGATCCTGCTCCAGCGACGCTTCCGAAGGGACCAGCGACCTCGACATCCTCTGAGGACTGCCCCTGCTTCGAAAAGACAAGAAACTCCCGAGGACAGCGGACCTGCTCCAAGAAAAGCTGCAACTTTGTTTCCAGCAACTTTAAAGATCCCTGCAAGCTCCCCGCAAGAAGCGTGAGACTTGCAACACTGCACCCGGCGACCCCGACTCGGCTGGTGGAGATCCGACGCCTCAGGAGGGACCCCAGGACTACTCTGATACTGTGAGTACCAAAACCTGTCCCCCCTGAGCCCCCACAGCGCCGCCTGCAGAGGGAATCCCGAGGCTTCCCCTGACCGCGACTCCTTGAATCCAAAGTCCCGACACCTGGGAGAGACCCTGCACCCGCAGCCCCCAGGACCTGAAGGACCGGACTTTCACTGGAGGAGTGACCCCCAGGAGTCCCTCTCCCTTGACCAAGTGGAGGTTTCCCCGAGGAACCCCCCCCTTGCCTGCCTGCAGCGCTGAAGAGATCCCTAGATCTCCCATTGACTTCCATTACAAACCCGACGCTTGTTTCTACACTGCACCCGGCCGCCCCCGCGCCGCTGAGGGTGAAATTTCTGTGTGGACTTGTGTCCCCCCCGGTGCCCTACAAAACCCCCCTGGTCTGCCCTCCGAAGACGCGGGTACTTACCTGCAAGCAGACCGGAACCGGGGCACCCCCTTCTCTCCATTCTAGCCTATGTGTTTTGGGCACCACTTTGAACTCTGCACCTGACCGGCCCTGAGCTGCTGGGGTGGTGACTTTGGGGTTGCTCTGAACCCCCAACGGTGGGCTACCTTGGACCAAGAACTGAACCCTGTAAGTGTCTTACTTACCTGGAAAAACTAATCAAAACTTACCTCCCCTAGGAACTGTGAAAATTGCACTAAGTGTCCACTTTTAAAACAGCTATTTGTCAATAACTTGAAAAGTATACATGCAATTTTGATGATTTGAAGTTCCTAAAGTACTTACCTGCAATACCTTTCGAATGAGCTATTACATGTAGAATTTGAACCTGTGGTTCTTAAAATAAACTAAGAAAAGATATTTTTCTATATAAAAACCTATTGGCTGGATTTGTCTCTGAGTGTGTGTACCTCATTTATTGTCTATGTGTATGTACAACAAATGCTTAACACTACTCCTTGGATAAGCCTACTGCTCGACCACACTACCACAAAATAGAGCATTAGTATTATCTATTTTTACCACTATTTTACCTCTAAGGGGAACCCTTGGACTCTGTGCATGCTATTCCTTACTTTGAAATAGCACATACAGAGCCAACTTCCTACAGTCCCTCCCTGTTTGTTTAGGTAATACATTGTTGTCATGTTGTCTGTTTTGACAAGAATGTGTTTGTGGGCTATTAATGGTTGAAATGCTTTCAATGCTAGAAACACTGCTAGTAGTTCTAGTTGATTTATATGAAGTTGTCTTTCTTGAGTGTCCCATTGTCCCTGGATGCTGTGTTGGTTGAGGTGTTCTCCCCACCCTACCATGGAAGCATCTGTTGTGATCACGTATTGAGGCACTGGGTCCTGGAAAGGCCGCCCTTGGTTTAAATTTATAGGATTCCACCATTGAAGCGAGGAGTGTGTTCGGCGGTCTTTCAACACTAGATCTTGAAGTTGACCCTGTGCTTGTGTCCATTGTGTCGCTAGACACTGTTGTAAGGGCGCATGTGTAACCTTGCGTTTGGGACAATGGCTATGCATGAAGACATCATGCCTAGAAGTTTCATCACAAACCTTACTTGATACTGTTGATTTGGGTGCATGCTTTGTACTACGTTTTGGAATGCTTTTACCCTTTGTGGACTTTGGAGTGGCAATCCCTTTTTCTGTGTTGATTGTTGCTCCTAAGTATTGTTGTATTTGACACGGTTGTAAGTATGATTTTAGGTAGTTTATGGAGAACCCTAGCTTGTGAAGGGTTTCTGTAGGAAGTTGGCTCTGTATGTGCTATTTCAAAGTAAGGAATAGTATGCACAGAGTCCAAGGGTTCCCCTTAGAGGTAAGATAGTGGTAAAAACAGATACTAATGCTCTATTTTGTGGTAGTGTGGTCGAGCAGTAGGCTTATCAAAGGAGTAGTGTTAAGCATTTGTTGTACATACACATAGACAATAAATGAGGTACACACACTCAGAGACAAATCCAGCCAATAGGTTTTTGTATAGAAAAATATCTTTTCTTAGTTTATTTTAAGAACCACAGGTTCAAATTCCACATGTAATATCTCATTCGAAAGGTATTGCAGGTAAGTACTTTAGGAACTTCAAATCATCAAAATTGCAGGTATACTTTTCAAGTTATTCACAAATAGCTGTTTTAAAAGTGGACACTTAGTGCAATTTTCACAGTTCCTAGGGGAGGTAAGTATTTGTTAGTTTTACCAGGTAAGTAAGACACTTACAGGGTTCAGTTCTTGGTCCAAGGTAGCCCACCGTTGGGGGTTCAGAGCAACCCCAAAGTCACCACACCAGCAGCTCAGGGCCGGTCAGGTGCAGAGTTCAAAGTGGTGCCCAAAACACATAGGCTAGAATGGAGAGAAGGGGGTGCCCCGGTTCCGGTCTGCTTGCAGGTAAGTACCCGCGTCTTCGGAGGGCAGACCAGGGGGGTTTTGTAGGGCACCGGGGGGGACACAAGTCCACACAGAAATTTCACCCTCAGCGGCGCGGGGGCGGCCGGGTGCAGTGTAGAAACAAGCGTCGGGTTTTCAATGTTAGTCTATGAGAGATCTCGGGATCTCTTCAGCGCTGCAGGCAGGCAAGGGGGGGATTCCTCGGGGAAACCTCCACTTGGGCAAGGGAGAGGGACTCCTGGGGGTCACTTCTCCAGTGAAAGTCCGGTCCTTCAGGTCCTGGGGGCTGCGGGTGCAGGGTCTCTCCCAGGCGTCGGGACTTGGGATTCCAAGAGTCGCGGTCAGGGGAAGCCTCGGGATTCCCTCTGCAGGCGGCGCTGTGGGGGCTCAGGGGGGACAGGTTTTGGTACTCACAGTATCAGAGTAGTCCTGGGGTCCCTCCTGAGGTGTTGGATCGCCACCAGCCGAGTCGGGGTCGCCGGGTGCAGTGTTGCAAGTCTCACGCTTCTTGCGGGGAGCTTGCAGGGTTCTTTAAAGCTGCTGGAAACAAAGTTGCAGCTTTTCTTGGAGCAGGTCCGCTGTCCTCGGGAGTTTCTTGTCTTTTCGAAGCAGGGGCAGTCCTCAGAGGATGTCGAGGTCGCTGGGCCCTTCGGAAGGCGTCGCTGGAGCAGGATCTTTGGAAGGCAGGAGACAGGCCGGTGAGTTTCTGGAGCCAAGGCAGTTGTCGTCTTCTGGTCTTCCGCTGCAGGGGTTTTCAGCTGGGCAGTCCTTCTTCTTGTTGCAGGAATCTAATTTTCTAGGGTTCAGGGTAGCCCTTAAATACTAAATTTAAGGGCGTGTTTAGGTCTGGGGGGGTTAGTAGCCAATGGCTACTAGCCCTGAGGGTGGGTACACCCTCTTTGTGCCTCCTCCCAAGGGGAGGGGGTCACAATCCTAACCCTATTGGGGGAATCCTCCATCTGCAAGATGGAGGATTTCTAAAAGTTAGAGTCACCTCAGCTCAGGACACCTTAGGGGCTGTCCTGACTGGCCAGTGACTCCTCCTTGTTATTCTCATTATTTTCTCCGGCCTTGCCGCCAAAAGTGGGGCCTGGCCGGAGGGGGCGGGCAACTCCACTAGCTGGAGTGTCCTGCTGGGTTGGCACAAAGGAGGTGAGCCTTTGAGGCTCACCGCCAGGTGTGACAATTCCTGCCTGGGAGAGGTGTTAGCATCTCCACCCAGTGCAGGCTTTGTTACTGGCCTCAGAGTGACAAAGGCACTCTCCCCATGGGGCCAGCAACATGTCTCGGTTTGTGGCAGGCTGCTAAAACTAGTCAGCCTACACAGATAGTCGGTTAAGTTTCAGGGGGCACCTCTAAGGTGCCCTCTGGGGTGTATTTTACAATAAAATGTACACTGGCATCAGTGTGCATTTATTGTGCTGAGAAGTTTGATACCAAACTTCCCAGTTTTCAGTGTAGCCATTATGGTGCTGTGGAGTTCGTGTTTGACAGACTCCCAGACCATATACTCTTATGGCTACCCTGCACTTACAATGCCTAAGGTTTTGTTTAGACACTGTAGGGGTACCATGCTCATGCACTGGTACCCTCACCTATGGTATAGTGCACCCTGCCTTAGGGCTGTAAGGCCTGCTAGAGGGGTGTCTTATCTATACTGCATAGGCAGTGAGAGGCTGGCATGGCACCCTGAGGGGAGTGCCATGTCGACTTACTCGTTTTGTCCTCACTAGCACACACAAGCTGGTAGGCAGTGTGTCTGTGCTGAGTGAGAGGTCTCCAGGGTGGCATAAGACATGCTGCAGCCCTTAGAGACCTTCCTTGGCATCAGGGCCCTTGGTACTAGAAGTACCAGTTACAAGGGACTTATCTGGATGCCAGGGTCTGCCAATTGTGGATACAAAAGTACAGGTTAGGGAAAGAACACTGGTGCTGGGGCCTGGTTAGCAGGCCTCAGCACACTTTCAATTGTAAACATAGCATCAGCAAAGGCAAAAAGTCAGGGGGCAACCATGCCAAGGAGGCATTTCCTTACACAACCCCCCCCCCAAACGAAAGAGGATGAGACTAACCTTTCCCAAGAGAGTCTTCATTTTCTAAGTGGAAGAACCTGGAAAGGCCATCTGCATTGGCATGGGCAGTCCCAGGTCTGTGTTCCACTATAAAGTCCATTCCCTGTAGGGAGATGGACCACCTCAACAGTTTAGGATTTTCACCTTTCATTTGCATCAGCCATTTGAGAGGTCTGTGGTCAGTTTGAACTAGGAAGTGAGTCCCAAAGAGGTATGGTCTCAGCTTCTTCAGGGACCAAACCACAGCAAAGGCCTCCCTCTCAATGGCACTCCAACGCTGCTCCCTGGGGAGTAACCTCCTGCTAATGAAAGCAACAGGCTGGTCAAGGCCATCATCATTTGTTTGGGACAAAACTGCCCCTATCCCATGTTCAGAGGCATCAGTCTGCACAATGAACTGCTTAGAATAATCTGGAGCTTTGAGAACTGGTGCTGAGCACATTGCCTGTTTCAGGGTGTCAAAGGCCTGTTGGCAGTCCACAGTCCAGTTCACTTTCTTGGGCATTTTCTTGGAGGTGAGCTCAGTGAGGGCTGTCACAATGGATCCATATCCCTTCACAAACCTCCTGTAGTACCCAGTCAAGCCAAGGAATGCCCTGACTTGAGTCTGGGTTTTTGGAGCTACCCAGTCCAGAATAGTCTGGATCTTGGGTTGGAGTGGCTGAACTTGGCCTCCACCTACAAGGTGTCCCAAGTAAACCACAGTTCCCTGCCCTATCTGGCATTTGGATGCCTTGATAGAGAGGCCTGCAGATTGCAGAGCCTTCAAAACCTTCCTCAGGTGGACCAGGTGATCCTGCCAGGTGGAGCTAAAGACAGCAATATCATCAAGATAAGCTGTGCTAAAGGACTCCAAGCCAGCAAGGACTTGATTCACCAACCTTTGGAAGGTGGCAGGGGCATTCTTTAAACCAAAGGGCATAACAGTAAACTGATAATGCCCATCAGGTGTGGAGAATGCTGTCTTTTCTTTTGCTCCAGGTGCCATTTTTATTTGCCAGTACCCTGCTGTCAAGTCAAAGGTACTTAGAAATTTGGCAGCACCTAATTTATCAATGAGCTCATCAGCTCTTGGAATTGGATGAGCATCTGTCTTGGTGACAGAATTGAGCCCTCTGTAGTCCACACAAAACCTCATCTCTTTCTTTCCATCTGTGGTGTGAGGTTTGGGGACTAAGACCACTGGGCTAGCCCAGGGGCTGTCAGAGCGCTCAATGACTCCCAATTCCAGCATCTTGTGGACTTCCACCTTGATGCTTTCCTTAACATGGTCAGACTGTCTAAAGATTTTGTTCTTGACAGGCATGCTGTCTCCTGTGTCCACATCATGGGTACACAGGTGTGTCTGACCAGGGGTTAAGGAGAAGAGTTCAGGAAACTGTTGTAGGACTCTCCTACAATCAGCTTGCTGTTGGCCAGAGAGGGTGTCTGAGTAGATCACTCCATCTACTGTACCATCTTTTGGGTCTGATGACAGAAGATCAGGGAGAGGTTCACTCTCTGCCTCCTGATCCTCATCTGTTACCATCAACAGATTGACATCAGCCCTGTCGTGGAAGAGCTTAAGGCGGTTTACGTGGATCACCCTTTTGGGGCTCCTGCTTGTGCCCAGGTCCACCAAGTAGGTGACCTGACTCTTCCTCTCTAGTACTGGGTAAGGGCCACTCCATTTGTCCTGGAGTGCCCTGGGAGCCACAGGCTCCAGAACCCAGACTTTCTGCCCTGGTTGGAACTCAACCAGTGCAGCCTTTTGGTCATACCAAAACTTCTGGAGCTGTTGGCTGGCCTCAAGGTTTTTGGTTGCCTTTTCCATGTACTCTGCCATTCTAGAGCGAAGGCCAAGTACATAGTCCACTATGTCCTGTTTAGGCTCATGGAGAGGTCTCTCCCAGCCTTCTTTAACAAGGGCAAGTGGTCCCCTTACAGGATGACCAAACAGAAGTTCAAAGGGTGAGAACCCTACTCCCTTCTGTGGTACCTCCCTGTAAGCGAAAAGCAGACATGGCAGGAGGACATCCCATCTCCTTTTGAGTTTTTCTGGGAGCCCCATGATCATGCCTTTTAATGTCTTGTTGAATCTCTCAACTAAGCCATTAGTTTGTGGATGGTAAGGTGTAGTGAATTTATAAGTCACTCCACACTCATTCCACATGTGCTTTAGGTATGCTGACATGAAGTTGGTACCTCTGTCAGACACCACCTCCTTAGGGAAACCCACTCTGGTAAAGATACCAATGAGGGCCTTGGCTACTGCAGGGGCAGTAGTTGACCTAAGGGGAATAGCTTCAGGATATCTGGTAGCATGATCCACTACTACCAGGATATACATATTTCCTGAGGCTGTGGGAGGTTCCAGTGGACCAACTATGTCCACACCCACTCTTTCAAAGGGAACCCCCACCACTGGAAGTGGAATGAGGGGGGCCTTTGGATGCCCACCTGTCTTACCACTGGCTTGACAGGTGGGGCAGGAGAGGCAAAACTCCTTAACCATGTTGGACATATTGGGCCAGTAGAAGTGGTTGACTAACCTCTCCCACGTCTTGGTTTGTCACAAATGTCCAGCAAGGGGAATGTCATGGGCCAATGTTAGGATGAACTCTCTGAACAGCTGAGGCACTACCACTCTCCTAGTGGCACCAGGTTTGGGGTCTCTGGCCTCAGTGTACAGGAGTCCATCTTCCCAATAGACCCTATGTGTTCCATTTTTCTTGCCCTTGGACTCTTCAGCAGCTTGCTGCCTAAGGCCTTCAAGAGAGGGACAGGTTTCTTGTCCCTTACACAGCTCCTCCCTTGAGGGTCCCCCTGGGCCTAAGAGCTCAACCTGATAAGGTTCAAGCCCCAAAGGCTCAGTTCCCTCAGAGGGCAGAACTTCTTCCTGAGAAGAGAGGTTCCCTTTCTTTTGCTGTGTTGCAGTTGGTTTCCCAACTGACTTTCCTGTTCTCTTGGTAGGCTGGGCCATTTTTCCAGACTCCAGCTCTACTTTTTCACCCTGTGCCTTGCATTGTGCTCTTGTTTTCACACACACCAGTTCAGGGATACCCAGCATTGCTGCATGGGTTTTTAGCTCTACCTCAGCCCATGCTGAGGACTCCAGGTCATTTCCAAGCAGACAGTCCACTGGGATATTTGAGGAGACCACCACCTGTTTCAGGCCATTGACCCCTCCCCATTCTAAAGTAACCATTGCCATGGGATGTACTTTTCTCTGATTGTCAGCGTTGGTGACTGTGTAAGTTTTTCCAGTCAGGTATTGGCCAGGGGAAACCAGTTTCTCTGTCACCATGGTGACACTGGCACCTGTATCCCTCAGGCCCTCTATTCTAGTCCCATTAATTAAGAGTTGCTGTCTGTATTTTTGCATGTTAGGCGGCCAGACAGCTAGTGTGGCTAAATCCACCCCACCCTCAGAAACTAGAGTAGCTTCAGTGTGGACCCTGATTTGCTCTGGGCACACTGTTGATCCCACTTGGAGACTAGCCATACCAGTGTTACCTGGATGGGAGTTTGGAGTGGAACCTTTCTTGGGACAGGCCTTGTCTCCAGTTTGGTGTCCATGCTGTTTACAGCTATGACACCAGGCCTTTTTGGGATCAAAGTTTTTACCCTTGTACCCATTGTTTTGTGAAGAGGCTCTGGGCCCACCCTCCTGTGCAGGTTTTTGGGGGCCTGTAGAAGACTCTTTACTATTTTTAGTTTTGGTTGTCTCATCACCCTTCTGCTGGGGAGTCTTTGTGACCCCTTTCTTTTGGTCACCCCCTGTTGAAGTCTTGGACACCCTTGTCTTGACCCAATGGTCCGCCTTCTTTCCCAATTCTTGGGGAGAAATTGGTCCTAGGTCTACCAGATGCTGATGCAGTTTATCATTGAAACAATTACTTAACAGGTGTTCTTTCACAAATAAATTGTACAGCCCATCATAATTACTTACGCCACTGCCTTGAATCCAACCATCTAGTGTTTTCACTGAGTAGTCAACAAAGTCAACCCAGGTCTGGCTCGAGGATTTTTGAGCCCCCCTGAACCTAATCCTGTACTCCTCAGTGGAGAATCCAAAGCCCTCAATCAGGGTACCCTTCATGAGGTCATAAGATTCTGCATCTTGTCCAGAGAGTGTGAGGAGTCTATCCCTACACTTTCCTGTGAACATTTCCCAAAGGAGAGCACCCCAGTGAGATCTGTTCACTTTTCTGGTTACACAAGCCCTCTCAAAAGCTGTGAACCATTTGGTGATGTCATCACCATCTTCATATTTAGTTACAATCCCTTTGGGGATTTTCAACATGTCAGGAGAATCTCTGACCCTATTTATGTTGCTGCCACCATTGATGGGTCCTAGGCCCATCTCTTGTCTTTCCCTCTCTATGGCTAGGATCTGTCTTTCCAAAGCCAACCTTTTGGCCATCCTGGCTAACTGGATGTCCTCTTCACTGGAGTTATCCTCAGTGATTTCAGAGTTGTTGGTCCCTCCTGTGAGGGAACCAGCATCCCTGACTATTATTTGTGGAGTCAGGGCTTGAGAAGCCCTGCTCTCCCTAAGTAGGACTGGAGGGGGGGAATTTCCCTCCAAGTCACTATCTTCATCCTCTGAGTTGCCATCCTCAGAGGGGTTGGCCTTTTCAAACTCTGCCAAAAGCTCCTGGAGCTGTACTTTGGTAGGTTTGGGGCCCATTGCTATTTTCTTTAGTTTACAGAGTGACCTTAGCTCTCTCATCTGTAGATGGAGGTAAGGTGTGGTGTCGAGTTCCACCACATTCACATCTGTGCTAGACATTATGCTTCTAAAAGTTGGAATACTTTTTAAGAAACTAAAACTGGTTCTAGAATCTAATTCAAAATTTTACAAACTTTTAAACTCTAAAAGAAATGCTAAACAGGATCTAACACAAGGCCCTAGCAGGTCTTTTAAGAATTTAGAAAACTTTTCAAATTGCAAAAATCAATTTCTAATGACAATTTTGGAATTTGTCGTGTGATCAGGTATTGGCTGAGTAGTCCAGCAAATGCAAAGTCTTGTACCCCACCGCTGATCCACCAATGTAGGAAGTTGGCTCTGTATGTGCTATTTCAAAGTAAGGAATAGCATGCACAGAGTCCAAGGGTTCCCCTTAGAGGTAAAATAGTGGTAAAAAGAGATAATACTAATGCTCTATTTTGTGGTAGTGTGGTCGAGCAGTAGGCTTATCCAAGGAGTAGTGTTAAGCATTTGTTGTACATACACATAGACAATAAATGAGGTACACACACTCAGAGACAAATCCAGCCAATAGGTTTTTGTATAGAAAAATATCTTTTCTTAGTTTATTTTAAGAACCACAGGTTCAAATTCCACATGTAATATCTCATTCGAAAGGTATTGCAGGTAAGTACTTTAGGAACTTCAAATCATCAAAATTGCAGGTATACTTTTCAAGTTATTCACAAATAGCTGTTTTAAAAGTGGACACTTAGTGCAATTTTCACAGTTCCTAGGGGAGGTAAGTATTTGTTAGTTTTACCAGGTAAGTAAGACACTTACAGGGTTCAGTTCTTGGTCCAAGGTAGCCCACCGTTGGGGGTTCAGAGCAACCCCAAAGTCACCACACCAGCAGCTCAGGGCCGGTCAGGTGCAGAGTTCAAAGTGGTGCCCAAAACACATAGGCTAGAATGGAGAGAAGGGGGTGCCCCGGTTCCGGTCTGCTTGCAGGTAAGTACCCGCGTCTTCGGAGGGCAGACCAGGGGGGTTTTGTAGGGCACCGGGGGGGACACAAGTCCACACAGAAATTTCACCCTCAGCGGCGCGGGGGCGGCCGGGTGCAGTGTAGAAACAAGCGTCGGGTTTTCAATGTTAGTCTATGAGAGATCTCGGGATCTCTTCAGCGCTGCAGGCAGGCAAGGGGGGGATTCCTCGGGGAAACCTCCACTTGGGCAAGGGAGAGGGACTCCTGGGGGTCACTTCTCCAGTGAAAGTCCGGTCCTTCAGGTCCTGGGGGCTGCGGGTGCAGGGTCTCTCCCAGGCGTCGGGACTTGGGATTCCAAGAGTCGCGGTCAGGGGAAGCCTCGGGATTCCCTCTGCAGGCGGCGCTGTGGGGGCTCAGGGGGGACAGGTTTTGGTACTCACAGTATCAGAGTAGTCCTGGGGTCCCTCCTGAGGTGTTGGATCGCCACCAGCCGAGTCGGGGTCGCCGGGTGCAGTGTTGCAAGTCTCACGCTTCTTGCGGGGAGCTTGCAGGGTTCTTTAAAGCTGCTGGAAACAAAGTTGCAGCTTTTCTTGGAGCAGGTCCGCTGTCCTCGGGAGTTTCTTGTCTTTTCGAAGCAGGGGCAGTCCTCAGAGGATGTCGAGGTCGCTGGGCCCTTCGGAAGGCGTCGCTGGAGCAGGATCTTTGGAAGGCAGGAGACAGGCCGGTGAGTTTCTGGAGCCAAGGCAGTTGTCGTCTTCTGGTCTTCCGCTGCAGGGGTTTTCAGCTGGGCAGTCCTTCTTGTTGCAGGAATCTAATTTTCTAGGGTTCAGGGTAGCCCTTAAATACTAAATTTAAGGGCGTGTTTAGGTCTGGGGGGTTAGTAGCCAATGGCTACTAGCCCTGAGGGTGGGTACACCCTCTTTGTGCCTCCTCCCAAGGGGAGGGGGTCACAATCCTAACCCTATTGGGGGAATCCTCCATCTGCAAGATGGAGGATTTCTAAAAGTTAGAGTCACCTCAGCTCAGGACACCTTAGGGGCTGTCCTGACTGGCCAGTGACTCCTCCTTGTTATTCTCATTATTTTCTCCGGCCTTGCCGCCAAAAGTGGGGCCTGGCCGGAGGGGGCGGGCAACTCCACTAGCTGGAGTGTCCTGCTGGGTTGGCACAAAGGAGGTGAGCCTTTGAGGCTCACCGCCAGGTGTGACAATTCCTGCCTGGGAGAGGTGTTAGCATCTCCACCCAGTGCAGGCTTTGTTACTGGCCTCAGAGTGACAAAGGCACTCTCCCCATGGGGCCAGCAACATGTCTCGGTTTGTGGCAGGCTGCTAAAACTAGTCAGCCTACACAGATAGTCGGTTAAGTTTCAGGGGGCACCTCTAAGGTGCCCTCTGGGGTGTATTTTACAATAAAATGTACACTGGCATCAGTGTGCATTTATTGTGCTGAGAAGTTTGATACCAAACTTCCCAGTTTTCAGTGTAGCCATTATGGTGCTGTGGAGTTCGTGTTTGACAGACTCCCAGACCATATACTCTTATGGCTACCCTGCACTTACAATGCCTAAGGTTTTGTTTAGACACTGTAGGGGTACCATGCTCATGCACTGGTACCCTCACCTATGGTATAGTGCACCCTGCCTTAGGGCTGTAAGGCCTGCTAGAGGGGTGTCTTATCTATACTGCATAGGCAGTGAGAGGCTGGCATGGCACCCTGAGGGGAGTGCCATGTCGACTTACTCGTTTTGTCCTCACTAGCACACACAAGCTGGTAGGCAGTGTGTCTGTGCTGAGTGAGAGGTCTCCAGGGTGGCATAAGACATGCTGCAGCCCTTAGAGACCTTCCTTGGCATCAGGGCCCTTGGTACTAGAAGTACCAGTTACAAGGGACTTATCTGGATGCCAGGGTCTGCCAATTGTGGATACAAAAGTACAGGTTAGGGAAAGAACACTGGTGCTGGGGCCTGGTTAGCAGGCCTCAGCACACTTTCAATTGTAAACATAGCATCAGCAAAGGCAAAAAGTCAGGGGGCAACCATGCCAAGGAGGCATTTCCTTACAGTTTCTATGACGTATTTTGTGTGTTGAAGACACTGAGTGCTGGTTTTTATTAACCAATCGTCTAGGTACGGGAATACGTGCATGTACTGTCTTCTGATATGTGCAGCTACTCCTGCAAGGCATTTTGTAAATACCCTTGGTGCTGTTATCCCGAATGGTAACACTGAATTGGTAGTGTACTCCTTGGATTACAAACCTTAAATATTTTCTGTGGGAAGGATGTATGGGTATATGGAAGTAAGCATCCTTGAGGTCTAATGTTGACATGTAGTCTTGTTTGAGCAAGGGAATCACGTCTTGAAGTGTAACCATGTGAAAGTGATCTGATTTGATGTAAAGGTTTAGTGTTCTGAGATCTAAGATGGGTCTCAGTGTTTTGTCCTTTTTTGGTATTAGAAAATACAGGGAATAAACACCTGTTCCTTTCTGATGGTTGGGCACTAGTTCTATTGCCTCTTTTTGTAATAACGCTTGGACTTCTAGTTGTAATAGATCCAAGTGCTGTTTGGACATGTTTGCTTTTGGAGGCACATTTGGTGGTAATTGTAGGAATTCTATGCAATAACCATGTTGGATAATGGCTAGGACCCACGAGTCCGTAGTTATGTCTTCCCAATTTTTATAATAATTTGTGAGTCTCCCCCCCACTGGTGTTGTGTTGGGGATTTGTGACATTGGAGTCACTGTTTAGTTTGTGGGGTTTTTGGGCTTTGGAATTTCCCTCTTGTTTTAGTAAACTGTCCACTCCTATATTGACCCCGAAAAACCTCCTCTTTGGTACTGGCCCTGGTATGTGGGTCTGGTCTGGGAGGTTGAAGGTTCTGTGCTTTGGGCTCGAAACCCTCCTCTAAAGTGTGGCTTCCTAAAGGTGCCTCTGCTCTGTGGGGAGTAAAGCGCGCCCATGGCTTTGTCCGTGTCCGTGTCTTTCTTTAGCTTTTCTATAGCTGTATCCACCTCCGGCCCAAACAACTGTTGTCCATTAAAAGGCATATTAAGCACAGCCTGCTGGATCTCTGGCTTAAATCCGGAGGTGCGTAGCCATGCGTGCCTCCGAATAGTGACCGCCGTGTTCACTGTTCTGGCAGCTGTGTCCGCTGCGTCCATAGCTGATCGTATCTGGTTGTTGGAGATACTTTGGCCCTCCTCCACCACTTGTTGTGCACGCTTTTGAAACTCTTTGGGAAGATGTTCAATGAAATGCTGCATTTCGTCCCAATGAGCCCGGTCATATCTTGCCAATAAAGCTTGGGAATTGGCAATACGCCATTGATTGGCTGCTTGTGCTGCAACCCTTTTCCTGCTGCATCAAACTTTCGACTTTCTTTGTCGGGTGGTGGTGGTGCATCCCTAGAAGTCGGAGTTTGCCCTTTTCCGGGCTGCCCCTACTACCACCGAGTTAGGTGTTAGTTGTTGCGTGATGTACACAGGGTCCGTAGGGGGAGGTTTGTATTTCTTCTCCACCCTAGGTGTGATGGCTCTGCCTTTGACGGGGTCTTGAAACACCTGTTTCGCGTGTTTTAACAAGCCTGGTAACCTAGGCAGACTCTGGTATTGGCTATGTGTTGATGACAGGGTATTGAATAAAAAGTCATCCTCTATAGGTTCTGCATGCAGTGCTACATTGTGAAAAGTAGCTGCTCTGGACACCACCTGCATGTAAGCAGTACTGTCTTCTGGTGGTGATGGTCTTGCCGGGTAGCAATCCGGACTATTGTCAGATACTGGTGCATCATATAGATCCCATGCATCTGGGTCATCCTGGATCATCCCTGTGTGCGTTGGTAATTGCATCATTGGGGGTGTTGCAATTGGTGACAGTTGTGGTGAGTGCTGTGGCGAAAAACGTGGTGGAGTTTTTTCTTTAGCCACTTTTGCTTTTGGCTGTTTTTCTGTTTCTTGGAAAGAGAGTTTCCGTTTCATTTTAATTGGGGGAAGAGTTCTTATTTTCCCTGTGTCCTATTTTTGTCCAAATTTATGGCCTTGTAGTTGTGATGAAAGGCCTTGTTCTTCTGAATAGGAGCTCTGTTTCGGCTCCGAGGCTGGGTGTTTCGGCACCGGAACCTTTTCCGCAGTCTTTTTTGGCTCCGAAGCCACCTTTTTCGGTTTCGGGGTGCTGATATCTCTGTGCCGAGTTTGGTTGGAGCCAGTATCTCGGTGCCGAGTATACTCTGTGCCGGTATCTCGACCGGAGTCGGATGTCTTCGACACGCGTGTGCCCTTTTTCGGTGCCGATGGTTGGTCACCGTGCTTATGGGTTAAGCCATGGCCTGCCGGCGGTGGCGTCCCCTGGGCTTTCATTATCTTTTTGTGAGTTTTGGCCAGGGCAGTTTTACTCACGGTTTGTTGCCTCGCCGGCTGCTCACTTTCGGCCTCGTCGGAGTCCGAATCAGGAATTGAGAAAGTCTCCTCTTCTTCGACGTCGTGGTGTCCTGCCGGCGTCAACGCCATTTGAAGCCTTCGAGCTCTCTGGTCCCGTAAGAGTCTTCTTCGACCGAAATGCCCGACAGGCCTCGCGGGTATCCCCTTTGTGTTCGGGGGACAAACAAATTACAGACCAAATGCTGGTCTGTATAAGGATACTTATTGTGGCATTCGGGGCAGAAGCGGAATGGGGTCCGTTCCATGAGCCTTGAAGACGCACGCGGTCGGGCCGACCAGGCCCCGCCGGAGAGTGGAAGCCCCGAAGGGCTACCGGAGCTCTTCCTTTCTTTGGTGTTGATCTGCTATTACTAACCCGATACCGAACGCAAACAATACCGTTGAATTTGCCGAGATATAACTAACTTTCCGAACCGAAACACGGAGCGAAGAGGAACACGTCCGAACCCGATGGCGGAAAGAAAACAATCTAAGATGGAATCGACGCCCATGCGCAATGGAGCCGAAAGGGGAGGAGTCCCTCGATCTCGTGACTCGAAAAGACTTCTTCGAAGAAAAACAACTTGTAACACTCCGAGCCCAACACTAGATGGCAGGATAATGCACAGCATGTGTATCTGCAGCTACACATGCCATCGAACATATATATGGAAAATGTCACTTACCCAGTGTACATCTGTTCGTGGCATTAGTCGCTGCAGATTCACATGCTGTGCACATCCCGCCATCTGGTGTTGGGCTCGGAGTGTTACAAGTTGTTTTTCTTCAAAGAAGTCTTTTCGAGTCACGAGACCGAGGGACTCCTCCCATTTCGGCTCCATTGCGCATGGGCGTCGACTCCATCTTAGATTGTTTTACCCCGCAGAGGGTGAGGTAGGAGTTGTGTGAGGTAGGAGTTGTATATGCTAGTAATAGTGCCCATGCAATGGAGTAATGTACATAATGTAGTTTAAAGTAATATATTTACAAATATACAGATGTTCAAGATCAACTTCTAAACGGCTACAGGCTCCCGGGGAGGCGGGTGGGCGCATGTGAATCTGCAGCGACTAATGCCACGAACAGATGTACACTGGGTAAGGACATTTTCCGTTCAATGGCATGTGTAGCTGCAGATACACATGCTGTGCATAGACTAGTAAGCAGTTATCTCCCCAAAAGCGGTGTTTCAGCCTGTAGGAGTTGAAGTTGTTTGAAACAATGTTCGTAGTACTGCTTGGCCTACTGTGGCTTGTTGTGCTGTTAGCACATCTACACAGTAGTGTTTGGTAAATGTATGAGGCGTAGACCATGTAGCTGCCTTACATATTTCGGTCATTGGAATATTTCCTAGAAAGGCCATGGTAGCACCTTTCTTTCTAGTCGAGTGTGCCTTTGGTGTAATAGGCAGATCTCTTTTTGCTTTAAGATAGCAGGTTTGAATGCACTTAACTATCCATCTAGCAATGCCTTGTTTAGAAATTGGATTTCCTGTATGAGGTTTTTGGAAAGCGATAAATAATGGTTTTGTTTTTCGAATTAGTTTTGTTCTGTCAATGTAGTACATTAACGCTCTTTTGATGTCTAATGTATGTAGTGCTCTTTCAGCTACAGAGTCTGGCTGTGGGAAGAACACTGGTAATTCTGTTTGATTTAAGTGGAACGGTGATATGACTTTTGATAAAAATTTAGGATTTGTCTGTAGAACTACTTTATGCTTGTGTATTTGAATAAATGGTTCTTGTATGGTAAATGCTTGAATCTCACTTACTCTTCTTAAAGATGTGATGGCAATTAAAAATGCAACTTTCCATGTTAAGTATTGCATTTCACAAGAGTGCATGGGCTCAAAAGGTGGACCCATGAGTCGTGTTAAGACAATATTGAGGTTCCATGAAGGAACTGGTGGTGTTCTTGGTGGTATAATTCTCTTTAGACCTTCCATAAATGCTTTTATGGCTGGTATCCTAAATAGAGAAGTTGAGTGCGTAATTTGCAGGTAAGCTGAAATTGCTGTAAGATGTATCTTAATGGAAGAAAAAGCTAGCTCTGACTTTTGCAAATGTAGTAAGTATCCTACGATGTCTTTGGCAGATGCGTGTAAGGGTTGAATTTGATTATTATGGCAGTAATAAACAAATCTTTTCCACTTATTTGCATAGCAATGTCTAGTGGTAGGTTTCCTAGCTTGTTTTATGACCTCCATACATTCATGTGTAAGGTCTAAGTGTCCGAACTCTAGGACTTCAGGAGCCAGATTGCTAGATTCAGCGATGCTGGATTTGGGTGTCTGATCTGTTTGTGTTGCGTTAACAGATCTGGTATGTTTGGTAGTTTGACATGGGGCACTACTGAAAGGCCTAGTAGTGTTGTGTACAAAGGTTGTCTTGCCCATGTTGGTGCTATTAGTATGAGTTTGAGTTTGATTTGACTCAATTTGTTTACTAGATATGGAAGGAGTGGGAGAGGGGGAAAAGCGTAAGCAAATATCCCTGACCAACTCATCCATAACGCATTGCCCGGAGACTGATCTTGTGGGTACCTGGATGCGAAGTTTTGGCATTTTGCGTTTTCCTTTGTTGCAAATAGATCTATTTGTGGTGTTCCCCAACTCTGGAAGTAAGTATTTAGTATTTGGGGGTGAATCTCCCATTCGTGGATCTGTTGGTGATCCCGAGAGAGATTGTCTGCTAACTGATTCTGAATTCCTGGAATAAATTGTGCTATTAGGCGAATGTGGTTGTGAATCGTCCAATGCCATATTCTTTGTGCCAGGAGACAACTGTGTTGAGTGTGTCCCTCCCTGTTTGTTTAGGTAATACATCGTTGTCATGTTGTCTGTCTTGACAAGAATGTGTTTGTGGCTTATTATGGGTTGAAATGCTTTCAGCGCTAGAAATACTGCCAATAGTTCTAAGTGATTTATGTGAAACTGTTTTTGGTGAGTGTCCCATTGTCCTTGGATGCTGTATTGATTGAGGTGTGCTCCCCACCCTATCATGGAGGCATCTGTCGTTATTACATATTGTGGCACTGGGTCTTGGAAAGGCCGCCCTTTGTTTAAATTTATAATGTTCCACCATTGAAGCGAGGTGTATGTTTGGCGGTCTACCAACACCAGATCTAGAAGTTGACCCTGTGCCTGTGACCACTGTGATGCTAGGCACTGTTGTAAGGGCCGCATGTGCAACCTTGCGTTTGGGACAATGGCTATGCATGAGGACATCATGCCTAGGAGTTTCATCACCATTTGGACTTGTATTTTTTGTTTTGGATACATGGCCTGTATTACATTGTGAAATGCCTGAACCCTTTGTGGACTTGGAGTGGCAATCCCTTTTGCTGTGTTGATTGTCGCCCCTAAGTATTGCTGTGTTTGACACGGTATAAGGTGTGACTTTGTGTAGTTGATTGAGAAACCTAGTTTGTGGAGGGTTTCTATGACATACTTTGTGTGTTGTGAACATTTTTCTAGCGTGTTGGTTTTGATTAACCAATCGTCTAGGTACGGGAACACATGTATTTGCTGCCTTCTGATTTGTGCAGCTACGACTGCCAGGCACTTTGTAAAAACTCTTGGCGCAGTTGTTATTCCGAATGGCAACCCCTTGAATTGGTAATGTATCCCCTGGAATACAAACCTTAAGTACTTTCTGTGTGAAGGATGTAGCGGTATATGGAAATATGCATCCTTTAGGTCTAGTGTTGTCATGTAGTCTTGTTGTTTGAGTAGTGGAATTACGTCTTGTAATGTCACCATGTGAAAGTGATCTGATTTGATGTAGGTATTTAATGTTCGGAGATCTAATATAGGTCTCAGAGTTGTCTTTTTTGGGTATGAGGAAGTACAGAGAGTAAACTCCTGTTCCTTTCTGGTGTTTTGGTACTAATTCTATTGCTTCTTTTAGTAGCAATGCCTGAACCTCTAGTCCTAGAAGATCTATATGTTGTTTTGACATAGTGTGTTTTCGGTGGTACGTTTGGAGGGAATTTGAGAAATTCTATGCAATAACCATGCTGGATAATTGCTAGGACCCAAGTGTCTGTTGTTATTTCCTCCCAATGTTTGTAAAATTTGGTTAGTCTCCCCCCTACAGATGTTATGTGTTGGGGATGTGTGACTTGGAAGTCACTGTTTGTTTTGAGGAGTTTTGGAACTTTCCTCTATTCTTTTGGAATTGTCCCCCTCTATATTGTCCCCGAAAACTTCGCCGCTGATACTGGCTCTGGTAAGTGGGTCTTGTCTGTGAGGTTGTGGGTTCTGTGCTTTGTCCTCGAAACCCCCCTCTAAACTGTGTTTTTCGAAATGTGCCTCTGCCCTGTGGGGAGTAGAGTGCGCCCATGGCTTTGGCTGTGTCAGTGTCTAAGTTTTCGATCGCAGTGTCCACCTCCGGCCCAAACAACTGCTGTCCGTTGAATGGCATATTCAGCACAGCTTGCTGTATTTCTGGTTTAAATCCTGATGTACGCAGCCATGCATGTCTCCTTATTGTTACTGCTGTGTTGACAGTTCTAGCAGCTGTGTCTGCAGCATCCATTGCTGACCGTATCTGATTGTTTGGAGACACTGTCCTTCCACTACTTGCTGCGCTCTCTTTTGGAACTCCTTGGGCAAATGTTCTATAAAGTGTTGCATTTCGTCCCAATGGGCCCTATCGTATCTGGGCAACAAAGCCTGTGAATTGGCAATACGCCACTGGTTTGCTGCCTGTGCCGCCACCCTTTTGCCTGCTGCGTCGAATTTTCTACTTTCTTTATCTGGAGGTGGTGCATCTCCTGAAGTATGTGAGTTTGCTCTTTTGCGTGCAGCCCCTACAACTGAGTCCGGTGTTAGCTGTTGTGTGATGTACACGGGGTCTGTTGGTGGCGGTTTATATTTTTTCTCCACCCTTGGAGTAATGGCCCTTCCTTTTACAGGCTCTTCAAACACTTGTTTGGAGTGTTTTAGCATTCCGGGTAGCATATGAAGACTTTGATACTGGCTGTGTGTGGACGACAGTGTGTTAAAAAGAAAGTCGTCTTCAATGGGCTCAGCATGCAGGCTGACATTATGAAATGCCGCTGCTCTCGACACCACCTGTGCGTAGGCTGTACTATCCTCTGGTGGCGACGGTCTAGCTGGATAACATCCAGGACTATTATCTGACACTGGTGCGTCATAAAGGTCCCATGCGTCAGGGTCATCTTGACTCATTCCTGTATGAGTTGGGGATTGCATCATTGGTGGAGTGGCTACCGGTGATGGTTGCGGAGAGCATTGTGGAGATGGTGGCGGGGTTACTTGTTTAGCCACCTTTGCCTGTGGCAGCTTGTCTTTTTCCTGAAAGGCAAGTTTGCGTTTCATTTTAATCGGAGGGAGAGTACTGATCTTCCCTGTTTCTTTTTGGATAGGGAGCCTTCTTTGTGTATAGTCTGGCTCTATTATTTCCAATTCCTGTCCAAATCTATGTGTCTTCATTTGTGTGGACAGTCCTTGTTCCTCAGTGTAGGAACTCGTTTTCGGTTCTGAGACCGGATGTTTCGGTATCGAAACCTTATCGGCTGCTTTTTTCGGTTCCGACGAAACCTTCCTTACTTTCGGCGTCGTGGTCTCTCGGTGCCGACCCATTTCGGTGCTTTTATCTCGGTGCCGAACCTGCTCGGAGCCACTATCTCGAGCCAGAGATTGCTGTGTGGCGGTATCTCGACCGGAGTCGGATGACTTCGCCCCCAGCGTGCCCTTTTTCGGTGCCGATGATCGGTCACCTATTTTTCGGGTTAAGCCATGGCCTGTTGGCGGTGGCGTCCCCTAGGCTTTAGTAGTTTTTTCGTGAGTTTTGTGTTTCAACGTCTTACTAACGGTTTTCGGCGTTTCTTCGGGATCGATCTCATCCGAGTCCGATTCATGGATGGAGAATGTTTCTTCCTCCTCCTCGAAACGCTCTTGTCCTGTCGGCGCCGACGCCATTTGCAGTCTCCTTGCTCTTCAGTCTTAGTGTCTTCCTGGACTGAAACGCTCGACAGGCTTCACAAGTATCTTCCTTGTGTTCCGGCGACAAACACAAGTCACAGACCAGATGCTGATCTGTATATGGATACTTGTTATGGCATTTTGGGCAGAAGCGGAATGGGATCTGTTCCATCAGCCTTGAAGAGACACGTGGCCGGGCCGACCAGGCCCCGACGGGGGAATCGAAAAAACCCCGAAGGGCCACCGGAGCTCTTCAAAAGTCGGTGTCTATCTGTTGTAACTAACCCGATACCGAACGCAAACAATACCGACGATTTTTCAGAGATTCTAACTAACTTTCCGACCTGTAACACTGAGCGAAAAGGAACACGTCCAAACCAGATGGCGGAAAAAAAAAATCTAAGATGGAGTCGACGCCCATGCGCAATGGAGCCGAAATGGGAGGAGTCCCTCGGTCTCGTGACTCGAAAAAAGACTTCTTCGAAGAAAAACAACTTGTAACACTCCGAGCCCAACACCAGATGGCGGGATGTGCACAGCATGTGTATCTGCAGCTACACATGCCATCGAACATATATATATACACATACATACACACACAAGTTGTCACAAAATGAATCTTCAAAAGGACCGTAAATGTCCAACAAAACTCGTTTCACTCAACCCTATTTCCTATTTACCACTAAAATATACAGCTAAAGCAATGCTTAAGCTGTAATGGGACAATGTTAGTTTTTCCCAACTCTGCCTGCAGCAATAGGCATTTGACATGCTAGAAATGAAGAGGTGGATTACAAATTAAAATTTGTAATCAAAATATCAACATATTACTTACTACATGTTGAGAGCAGATACCACCACTACATTCCAAATGTCCATTGGTTATTAACAAAAAGTTACTTATCTGTAGGTGTATTTTTACAGCTTGAGGAGTTTCTGGATTCACATGCTGGTCATTCTGCCATCTAGGTGTTTGGTCTGGATTTTCTACTATTTTCCCAAAAACTTTTAGTAGTTCTTTCTCTACTTGTTTTTTGTGGAGCATCGATGAAACCTCAATATGGAGTCTCCTTGTGACGTTGTCCCACTTCCTACGGATATTTCTACCCCCAATTTGCCATCTTCAGATTATTTTTTTCTTTCTTTTTTATTTTTATTTTCCCATCTTCTTGGTGTAGGTGGGTGGGTCGCTTATGAATCCAGAAGATCTTCAAGCTGCAAAACTACACCTCCAGGTAAGAAACTATTTTGCAGGGTGAATCTTTTGTGGATGCACAAGCTGTGCATTTATTTTAAAGCAGTTTCTTCTATTGTGGTTGAAGATGGATATTGATTTGAAAATAATAGTTTTAACACCCCTTATTCCACCTGAGCATCTTTGTTCATTTCTATATCAATACCATAATGTTTTGTAATGCCCAAGTTGCTGCCATACAACTTTCTTTAAAGGAGTGTTCGACATAAGTATCGATGTGGCTCCTTTCTTCTGTGTTGAGTGCGCTCCCGGCGCTCTAGGTAAGGCTTCTCCTATGTTGGAGCTGCATAATTGAATCAGCTGCACAATCCATCTTGCGATGGTGCTCTTTGATACGGCTTTCCCCCGAACGTTTGAGAACTCTACAAACTATTGCTGGGATTTCCTAAAAGGTTTATTTCTTTTAATGTAATACATGATGCAATGCCTTGCATTCAGTGTATGCAAACTCCTTTCTGCATGGGTCTTTAGATTTTGAAAGAAACTATGTATCTGAATAAATTAATATGAAACTGAGAAACCACTTTTGGTAAGAACTGAGGATCTGTCCACAAGGCAATCCGGTCTGTGAATTTCAAAGTAGGGTTCTTCAATAGTGAGTGCTTGTAACTCACTGTGTAAGTAATGGCCACTAAGAAAGCAGTCTAACATTAATATCTGCAAAGTAGCTTTGTGTAACAGCTCAAACTGTTTCCTTATGAGTTGTGTCAGAACTAGATTTAAGTTCTACGTAGGTGACAGAACCCTCCCAGGAGGTGCTAATCTCTTTACCCCTCTAGGAACCTTTTCAGTCCTGGTAATGTGAAAAAACGTCTTCCAATTTGACCTCTTGCATAAGCTACTATAGCAGCCAGATGAAATCTTAAAGAAGCGTAAGTAAGCACTTTGTAAAAGATGGTTTAAGTATTTTAAAAACTGTTTTCTGTTGTAAAACTTTTGATTTCTTTCTCACACACTAAAGTGTACATCTTTTCCATTTTTTCATATAACATTTCCTTGTTATGGGCTTTCTGGCTTCTTAGTATAGCCATTGTGTTTTCTGGAAATTTCAAGTGCACGAATACTATGTGTTCAGGAGCTACACTTAATTTGAAATATTCCTGTTCTGGGTGCAGCACCTTTCCTTCCATGGACAGCAAATTCAGTCTTGTTGGTAGACTTTGAAAATTTCCTTGAGCTAACTATCAATTCTGATTAATATGTCTCACCCACTGTGGCGCTATTAGAATCAGCATCATGTGGCTCCTGTTGCATTTGCTGATCACCTTGTGTAAAAGGGGTATTGGTGGAAAAACGTATGGGAGAATTCCTGACCATCCTATTGAAAAGGCATTCCTACCAGATACCATCAATGCTATCTATGCTACACATCACTTGATGCAGACCCAGCCTTTGTGTCCCCCATGAAGTCTGATCTAGAGACCTCATTCCAAGGTAATGAGGGTTGGGGGCTCTTCTCATGGACATGGTACTGTCAGATTAGATTTAACACACCTAGCTCTCTTTAGGTTAGAGATTAAGTTCTCCATGCTAGGGTATTAGGGCCTATTTCACATTTCATGTTGCAAGATGGTGGGGGTCTTTATATTCACAATTCTCGTTTTTACAATTCTGTTTCTTGTATTGTTCATTATCCTAATCATTGCAGCTTATACATTTTACAGTAGATTGTAGTCTTGTTACCAAAACTGGGGGGGCGCAATTGAGTCTCTCCCTCTTTGATCTAGAACATTGCATTATTGCCTGTCTGAATTAATGCATTCTTTCAGTGAATGTGTTTCTGGACCGCTTTCATGGCAAGCCAAACAGTCTTCAATTCCAGCCAACTTATGTGCTGAACTGCATCCTGATTGCTGCATATCACTTTTATCTCCTCTCCAATGAGCCCATATGATCTCCTCAACCCATATGTGAGTTATCTGTGGTTATGGTTACTGATTGAGTTGGTTGCAGAAACAGTCTTCCCCGACTTTTCTCCCTGTTGAACCACGCCATTTCTTCCAGAAGCTTCTGTGACAACCACTAGATCTTACCAACTCACCATCGTTGGAGACCATTGATTCTGAAGAGATTCCTGGATTGGCCTCATGTAGTCACACACATGGGATTAAAGGAATGCATGAGCCGTCTTTCTTAATTTCCCCAGTGTCTCACTGTCGGAGCTTGCCTATCTGGTAACAGAGTGTTTTCTCCAACAGAGTGAGTGCTCTTCTCACTGGGAAGTGCTTTTGCGTGAATAATTTTGCTCCAAAAAACACCTTCTCTTGTTCTGGTGATGACTTCTCTATGTTTCACGAGAAACCTAGAGTGTCTAGAGTCTCCATCACGTTTGAAATATTCAGTTTGCATTTTTGTTGAGTGTGCTCTCACTAGCCAGTCATCCAGGTATGAACACATGCATCCTGTAAGGAAATGCCTCCTTGGCATGGTTACCCCCTGACTTTTTGCCTTTGCTGATGCCAAGTTATGATTTGAAAGTGTGCTGAGGCCTGCTAACCAGGCCCCAGCGTTCTTTCCCTAACCTGTACCTTTGTTTCCACAATTGGCACACCCTGGCATCCAGGTAAGTCCCTTGTAACTGGTACCCCTGGTACCAAGGGCCCTGATGCCAGGGAAGGTCTCTAAGGGCTGCAGCATGTCTTATGCCACCCTGGGGACCCCTCACTCAGCACAGACACACTGCTTGCCAGCTTGTGTGTGCTGGTGGGGAGAAAATGACTAAGTCGACATGGCACTCCCCTCAGGGTGCCATGCCAACCTCACACTGCTTATGGCATAGGTAAGTCACCCCTCTAGCAGGCCTTACAGCCCTAAGGCAGGGTGCACTATACCACAGGTGAGGGCATAGGTGCATGAGCACTATGCCCCTACAGTGTCTAAACAAAACCTTAGACATTGCAAGTGCAGGGTAGCCATAAGAGTATATGGTCTGGGAGTCTGTCATACACGAACCCCACAGCACCATAATGGCTACACTGAAAACTGGGAAGTTTGGTATCAAACTTCTCAGCACAATAAATGCACACTGATGCCAGTGTACATTTTATTGTGGAATACACCCCAGAGGGCATCTTAGAGATGCCCCCTGAAAACATACCCGACTTCCAGTGTGGGCTGACTAGTTTTACCAGCCTGCCACACACCAGAAATGTTGCTGGCCACATGGGGAGAGTGCCTTTGTCATTCTGTGGCTAGTAACAAAGCCTGTACTGGGTGGAAGTGCTACACACCTCCCCCTACAGAAACTAACACCTGGCGGTGAGCCTCAAAGGCTCACCCCCTTTGTTACAGTACCCCAGGGCACTCCAGCTAGTGGAGATGCCCACCCCCTCCGGCCACGGCCCCACTTTTGGCGGCAAGGCCAGAGGAGATAATGAGAAAAACAAGGAGGAGTCACTGGCCAGTCAGGACAGCCCCTAAGGTGTCCTGAGCTGAGGTGACTGACTTTTAGAAATCCTCCATCTTGCAGATGGAGGATTCCCCCAATAGGGGATTAGGGATGTGCCACCCTCCCCTCAGGGAGGAGGCACAAAGAGGAAGTAGCCACCCTCAGGGCTAGTAGCCATTGGCTACTAACCCCCCCAAACCTAAACACACCCCTAAATTGAGTATTTAGGGGCTCCCAGAACCTAGCAAGATAGATTCCTGCAACCTGAAGACGAAGGACTGCTGATCTGAAAGCCCTGCAGAGAAGACGGAGACACCAACTGCTTTGGCCCCAGCCCTACCGGCCTGTCTCCCCACTTCAAGAAAAACTGCAACAGCAACGCGTTCCACAGGGTCCAGCGACCTCTGAAGACTCAGAGGACTACCCTGCATCTAAAAGGACCAAGAACTCTCGAGGACAGCGGCTCTGCTCCAAAGAAGAAATATCTTTGCAACAAAGAAGCAACTTTTAAAGACAACACGTTTCCCGCTGGAAGCGTGAGACTTTGCACTCTGCACCAGACGCCCCCGGCTCGACCTGCGGAGAAACAACACGACAGGGAGGACTCCCCGGCGACTGCAACCCTGTGAGTAGCCAGAGTTGACCTCCCTGAGGTATCCCCCCCCCCCCCCCCCCAGCGACGCCTGCAGAGGGAATCCAGAGGCTCCCCCTGACCACGACTGCCTGCTTCTAAGAACCCAACGCCTGGTAAAGACACTGCACCCGCAGCCCCCAGGACCTGAAGGATACGACCTCCAGTGCAGGAGCGACCCCCAGGTGGCCCTCTCCCTTGCCCAGGTGGTGGCTACCACGAGGAGCCCCGCCCCCTTGCCTGCCTGCTTTGCTGAAGAGACCCCTGGGTCTCCCATTGAACTCCATTGCAAACCCGACACCTGTTTGCACTCTGCACCCAGCCGCCCCGTGCCGCTGAGGGTGTACTTTTTGTGCTAACTTGTGCCCCCCCGTGCCCTACAAAACCCCCCTGGTCTGCCCTCCGAAGACACAGGTACTTACCTGCTGGCAGACTGGAACCGGGGCATCCCCTTCTCCATTGAAGCCTATGTGTTTTGGGCACCACTTTGACCTCTGCACCTGACCGGCCCTGAGCTGCTAGTGTGGTAACTTTGGGGTTGCCCTGAACCCCCAACGGTGGGCTACCTTGGACCCAACTTTGAACCCTGTAGGTGGTTTACTTACCTGCAAAACTAAAACACTTACCTCCCCCAGGAACTGTTGAAAATTGCACTGTCTAGTTTTAAAATAGCTTATTTCCATTTTTGTGAAAACTGTACATGCTATTTTGCGGATTCAAAGTTCCTAAGTTACCTAAGTGAAATACCTTTCATTTGAAGTATTACTTGTAAATCTTGAACCTGTGGTTCTTAAAATAAACTAAGAAAATATATTTTTCTATAAAAAACCTATTGGCCTGGAATTGTCTTTGTGTGTGTTCCTCATTTATTGCCTGTGTGTGTACAACAAATGCTTAACATTACCCTCTGATAAGCCTACTGCTCGACCACACTACCACAAAATAGAGCATTAGAATGATCTCTTTTTGCCACTATCTTACCTCTAAGGGGAACCCTTGGACTCTGCATGCTATTTCTTACTTTGAAATAGTGCATACAGAGCCAACTTCCAACACATCACTCATTCTGAAGTGTGCTGCAGCCAATGCTAAACACTTTAACTCTTGGTGCGGATTTAATCCTGAAAGCCAAGACTCAATTGGAAATGACTTCTGTCGACTACAAACCTTAGATATTTTTTGTGCTTTGCTTTCATCAGGATGTGCAAGTAAGCATCTTATGATTCTATAGGCGCCATGTAATCCCCCTTTTGAAGTTGAGAATTAACTCCCTGTAAAGGTCTAATTTCGAATTGGAGTTTATGAATTGTTAGTGTATCGGAGGTCCAGAATTGGATGGAGTACCTCCACTTTTGGGAGTAGGAAATATGTTGAGCAATTTCCCTTACTGATAATCTCCTTTTGGTACTCTTCCTATTGTTTGCTTGTTTAGCAACTAAGACTTCCTTTATAAGGAGATTTGTTTCTTCATTCAAATTATTCTTTGGTCCCCTTGCTGGTGGAAACTATTAATTCTATGCAATAGCCCTGTCCTATTAAGTACCCATTTGCTTGAAGTTATTTTCCTCCAACCCTTGAGGGGAAAAAAATAAATAAATATATATAGTCTTCCACCTACTGGTGAATTGTGATGTAATTTTGTGTTGTTGATATTTAGGTTTGTTGCAGTCTTGTTTGGTGCTGCAGTGCTGGCACTGAGCTCCCCTCTTGATGTTTGAACACTGGCTCTTCTTCTGTCCCTAAAGGGATTCCTCCCTTGTTGGTGGTACCGTCAGTTTTGCTGTGAAGATGCAGATTGTGTCCTCCCCGGGAAGCTTTGATGGATGCTACCATCCAAGGTGGAAAAGTACCCCTGGAGGCTGGTCACCTTGATGGGAAGGTGCCCCATCAAAATTCCCCTCGAAACTGCAATGCTCCCATTGATTTTTCCATTTCATCGTCTTTTTAATTGGTTCAAGCAAACAACCACTTGGTTCCCAAATAATTGCTGACCATTGAAAAGGGTGTGTATATTTGCCTAGACCTCTGGTTTGAACCTAGAGGTTCTTGACCAGGAGTGTTGTCAATGTGACCCCCCCCCCCCCCCCCCAATCATTAACTGGTGGCTTGAGGTGTCTGGTACATCTAGGACAGATTTTAAACAAGTATTTGCTATGTTCTTTCCACTATTCACCAGATGTGCAGCTTTTATTTTGTTTAGGAAGGTGTTTCAGTAGCTCCTCTTTTTCCTCCCCAAAGTTGGCGAGTATGCCTCTTTAAAAGAGTGTAGGAAGTTGGCTCTGTATGCACTATTTCAAAGTAAGGAATAGTATGCACAGAGTCCAAGGGTTCCCCTTAGAGGTAAGATAGTGGCAAAAAGAGATAACACTAATGCTCTATTTTGTGGTAGTGTGGTCGAGCAGTAGGCTTATCCAAGGATTAGTGTTAAGCATTTGTTGTACATACACACAGGCAATAAATGAGGAACACACACTCAGAAACAATTCCAGGCCAATAGGTTTTTGTTATAGAAAAATATATTTTCTTAGTTTATTTTAAGAACCACAGGTTCAAATTCTACATGTAATATCTCATTTGAAAGGTATTGCAGGTAAGTACTTTAGGAACTTTGAATAATTACAGTAGCATATATACTTTTCACATAAAACACAAATAGCTGTTTTAAAAGTGTACACTTAGTGCAATTTTCACAGTTCCTGGGGGAGGGAAGGTATTGTTAGTTTTAGCAGGTAAGTAAACCACCTACGGGGTTAAGATTGGGGTCCAAGGTAGCCCACCGTTGGGGGTTCAGAGCAACCCCAAAGTCACCACACCAGCAGCTCAGGGCCGGTCAGGTGCAGAGTTCAAAGTGTTGCCCAAAACACACAGGCTTCAATGGAGAGAAGGGGGTTCCCCGGTTTCAGTCTGCCAGCAGGTAAGTACCCGCGTCTTCGGAGGGCAGACCAGGGGGGTTTTGTAGGGCACCGGGGGGGGACACAAGTCCACACAAAAAGTACACCCTCAGCAGCTCAAGGGCGGCCGGGTGCAGTGTGCAAACAAGCGTCGGGTTCGCAATGTAAATCAATGGGAGACCAAGGGGTCTCTTCAGCGGTGCAGGCAGGCAAGGGGGGGGGGGGCTCCTCGGGGTAGCCACCAACTGGGCAAGGGAGAGGGCCTCCTGGGGGTCACTCCTGCACTGAAGTTCCGATCTTTCAGGTGCTGGGGGCTGCGGGTGCAGGGTCTTTTCCAGCCGTCGGGATTTTAGAGTCAGGCAGTCGCGGTCAGGGGGAGCCTCGGGATTCCCTCTGCAGGCGTCGCTGTGGGGGCTCAGGGTGGACAACTTTGGTTACTCACGGTCTTGGAGTCGCCGGAGGGTCCTCCCTGAGGTGTTGGTTCTCCACAAGTCGAGTCGGGGTCGCCGGGTGCAGTGTTGCAAGTCTCACGCTTCTTGCGGGGAGTTGCAGGGGTCTTTAAATCTGCTCCCTTGAAACAAAGTTGCAGTCTTTTTGGAGCAGGGCCGCTGTCCTCGGCAGTTTCTGGTCTTTCTTGAAGCAGGGCAGTCCTCTGAGGATTCAGAGGTCGCTGGTCCTTTGGAAAGCATCGCTGGAGCAGGTTTCTTTGGAAGGCAGGAGACAGGCCGGTAGGACTGGGGCCAAAGCAGTTGGTGTCTTCTGTTCTTCTGCAGGGGTTTTTCAGCTCAGCAGTCCTCTTCTTGTAGTTTCAGGAATCTAAATTCTTAGGTTCAGGGGAGCCCTTAAATACTAAATTTAAGGGCATGTTTAGGTCTGGGGGGTTAGTAGCCAATGGCTACTAGCCCTGAGGGTGGGTACACCCTCTTTGTGCCTCCTCCCAAGGGGAGGGGGTCACATTACTATCCCTATTGGGGGAATCCTCCATCTGCAAGATGGAGGATTTCTAAAAGTCAGAGTCACCTCAGCTCAGGACACCTTAGGGGCTGTCCTGACTGGCCAGTGACTCCTCCTTGTTTTTCTCATTCTCTCTCCTGGACTTGCCGCCAAAAGTGGGGGCTGTGTCCAGGGGGCGGGCATCTCCACTAGCTGGAGTGCCCTGGGGCATTGTAACACGAAGCTTGAGCCTTTGAAGCTCACTGCTAGGTGTTACAGTTCCTGCAGGGGGGAGGTGTGAAGCACCTCCACCCAGAGCAGGCTTTGTTTCTGTCCTCAGAGGGCACAAAGGCTCTCACCGCATGAGGTCAGAAACTCGTCTCTCAGCAGCAGGCTGGCACAGACCAGTCAGTCCTGCACTGAACAATTGGGTAAAATACAGGGGGTATCTCTAAGATGCTCTTTGTGTGCATTTTTTAATAAATCCAACACTGGCATCAGTGTGGGTTTATTATTCTGAGAAGTTTGATACTAAACTTCCCAGTATTCAGTGTAGCCATTATGGAGCTGTGGAATTCGTTTTTGACAGACTCCCAGACCATATACTCTTATGGCTACCCTGCACTTACAATGTCTAAGGTTTTGCTTAGACACTGTAGGGGCATAGTGCTCATGCACCTATGCCCTCACCTGTGGTATAGTGCACCCTGCCTTAGGGCTGTAAGGCCTGCTAGAGGGGTGACTTACCTATGCCACAGGCAGTGTGAGGTTGGCATGGCACCCTGAGGGGAGTGCCATGTCGACTTAGTCATTTTTTTTCCCCACCAGCACACACAAGCTGGCAAGCAGGGTGTCTGTGATGAGTGAGGGGTCCCTAGGGTGGCATAAGTCATGCTGCAGCCCTTAGAGACCTTCCCTGGCATCAGGGCCCTTGGTACCAGGGGTACCAGTTACAAGGGACTTACCTGGGTGCCAGGGTTGTGCCAATTGTGGAGACAATGGTACCTTTTAGGTGAAAGAACACTGGTGCTGGGGCCTGGTTAGCAGGGTCACAGCACACTTCTCAGTCAAGTCAGCATCAGTATCAGGCAAAAAGTGGGGGGTAACTGCAACAGGGAGCCATTTATTTACAAAGAGCATTTGAATTATCAATGCAACAGTGGTTCGCTGCACTGCATTCAATCCTTCGTCCCATGAGCACCATCTTCTTGCTTCAACTGGGGGAGGTCCTCATGTTGAGGGAACATTTGCTCTCTTCCTAGCTGCTGCTGTAATTAGTCTGTTGGGACTGTTTCTATTAGGTGAGGTGGATCTTTTGAGGAGAACTTATTTCTTCTCTGTTCTCAGATTTACCAAGCGTGGGCAGAAACTGATTTTTAGGGTCTAGCACGCAAGCGCTCTGGCCTGTTGTAATCTCTCTTTGGGCTTTTAACCAAACACACTACTGCTACTCATTCTTTGTTGTGCTGGTCTTAAAAGCTTCATTTTTATTGGTGCATTTTGTGAAATGTACCTCGTTTGTATGCAGAGTTCTCTCCCAGGAGTTTTCACTAGGTGAACTTTTTTGTTGGCCATCACACTATGTCACGCTTTCTCCTGTTACAGAGTGTGATGGCCCCTCTTCCGGGTTCGATTTGCCTTTTATCCCAGTAATGATCCTTTCTAGACAATCACTCAGGGAGCCAATAACTCTTGCGCTCACGGCAGCCGAGACGCTTTGAAAATAAAAAGTAAAACAGTTGACATAGGCAAATCAATCAATTTATGTGGCAAGAAATGTCCAGTTAGGAATTCACAAGGCTAAAAGCTCCAACTTGAGCAAACGTGATACACATTGCAAATGCTTGTTTTGTTTGTGCTGGTAACTGTCTAAGAGGAAACAAAGTTGGGGGCTTGTTCTTTTCTAATTACATGTTGAATCGATCTGCTGCAATTTTTATTACAAAATTGTACATTCCTAGGTCATCAGGGGGTGATGGTTTTGATGGATAGGACTACATCTTCAGGAGAGTTCACTTCCAGATCTTCCTAATGACTCCCCATGCTCTACTCCTCCTGAAGGTTGAAAGTAATATTGGTCTTCCTCCTCCTCATAATACATCTCTTCTTGAGGCTCAGGTATCATGGGGGGGGGTCAGATTACCTCTTCCTCTAAATCGGGGATTTCTTTCGACGTTGAGGATTTTTGTGGTACTCTGAAGGCCTTTAGACTTTCGACTCCTTCCTCTTAGATAAGCGTGGCCATCTCAGCCTCAAGCATTTTCCTTTTATTCTCCATTTCGACTGCTCTTCAGGGTTAGTCGCAGTTGGTTCTCTTTTTTGACGGTGAAGGCTCTTTTGCAGCCTGCTCTGACAGCTTTGATGGCTTGTGTGCACACTGAGGGATTTGAATTGGAATCCGGAGTCTGACCTTCCCATCTTTCGACAACTTGGGCTTTTTCGAGCCCTTTTCTCCACTGGAAATCCCTCCGGGGGCTCCATGGGGTTCTTTCTCGTGGGTTCTGCCTGCAGGCGGTGAGCGTTTTGACTCAGAGGCCTCCTTTTAGTATTGCAAGTGGTATTTTTCAACTCGAGATTCAGAGGTCCGAGGCTCTCTTATCTCCTTGCGGATCTTTTATGGCACTTCCTTTCTGATCTCTACGATGTCTCAATCACCCTCTGAAATTTCTCCATCAGTGCCCTGGACAATATTTTCTTCATTTGCGCTGGAAAGACCGAGATCTCTCAATGACGTCAACCATTTATGACCCTGAAGTGTGTGGTGTTTCATTCTCTGTTTTTGTCTCACCCTCACTGTTTTCAGTGGAAAGAACGAGCAGGCGAGACTCATTCTGATAGTCGGCAGGAAGATAGATTGCACACTGGATGTTTGTCTTTCTGGGTGAATTTATTGAGAGAAAATTGAAAAGTTGTTTTCCATCATGCAGGGAGCTCAAAGTTCAGGCATTCTCGACAATCCAGTAAAAGAAAATAAACTCACTGGCGCCTCACTCCATCTACTCCGCAATTGTGTTTTTTGCCGGAATTATTCTCCTCTGCCGACTTTCATCACAGTTTCTTGTAATCCTTCAAAGTTTCACGTTAAGTTGAAGACATCTCCACAAAAACATCAAGACCCAGCAGTGGGGGGAAAAAAAAAATCTGAAGATGTCAAATTGGGGCGGAGACATCCAGAGGAAGTAGGACGATGTTGCAAAGAGACACCAAATGGAGGTTCAGTCAACACCCATCAACAAACAAAAGTAGAGGAAGAGACTAAGAAATTTAGGAAAACAGTAGAAAATCCAAACCCAACCACTAGACGGCTGAATAATGCACAGTATGTGAACCCAGAAAAAATGACCTCAACAAAAATAGTTTTTATTGTTCAAATACTCTTATGATACTCAATATAGTGGGGCCAATATAAGGTCTGTAGGTAAGGCAAACGAGGTTAAAAGAGCTACAAATAAAACTTCATCTGACTCAATTGGCTTGCAGATTACCAGTCAAGATCTTTGACACAAGATATAACTACACAAAACGACAACCAAATAGCGCACTGAAGGTCAGAACTTTATGAAATGGTAAGAGATTATATTAAGTGAAATATTAGCAATTTTACACACTTCTGCCAGGCACGGATGCCTAAAAGCTACATAATCTTTTAAATGAAGATAAATCAAGACCCCAGTGGACCAAAACATTATGTTGTACTTTAAATGTTTACAATCTCTGAAGTGCACAGGAAATTAAGGTCATACAAACCTGAGTGGAATAAGCTCTACTGTATTTGGGGGACTTGTACTTAAAATTGACAGCTGAGCAGATTCTGTTTGTTCATCAAGAACTGTACTACTTTCACATACTTCTTTGTTTTCCTAAAATACAAATATATAATAAAAACATTTGTGATATGAGAGTACATATTTTAAACATTATAGAATTTTAAGCAATGTGGTGCCAGTATTTACGAATTTATGGCTAATCTCAACAACACAGCGTCATAATTAGCCACTGCCCTCAAAAAAGCATTCAGAGCACTTCAGTAATGCAAAGAGCTTTTGACAACCTACATTTTCATATGTAAACACCTTTAACTAACCACACTGAATTGTAACAAAAATGACTAATTGAGAAATGTGGATTATAGAATTTTTAAAAAGTTAACCATTTGCAGTGAGCCATGACATCCAACAGGAATCTCCTGCTACAGAGTAGAACACAGTCAAAATGTTAGTTAAAAAAATGAAAAATGAATGCTACATAAATGTTGACCCATTAGTAACACTACAGATGAAAGCTGACAATCAAAAATAACAGAAGGAAAACGGACATCCAAAACAATTTCAAGAGTTAATACAGTGGGAAAAGGCTTAAACAGTTCGTGGATGTTCTAGAAACAAGAACTATCAATCACAGGGATACACACTTATGACTTTGATAAAATGTTTAATACAAAATGTCTGGTATACAATCCATTGTCTTTAATCACACGCTTTCACATAAATGAACCTACTAATAAAATAGTTATAAAACACAGAACTCTCCTGCTTAACTTGTATTATTTCTAAACTGCCAAATGAGCTATCAATGACAAGTTCCCTAACCATGAAGAACAAGTTACTTACCTTTGGTAACACTATGCTCTAACAGCAGATTCCTCACTGTAAGGGAATGCCTCCTTGGCATGGTTAGCCCCTGGCTTTTTGCCTTTGCCAAGTTATGATTTGAAAGTGTACTGAGGCCTGCTAACCAGGCCCCAGCACCAGTGTTCTTTCCCTAACCTGTACCTTTGTTTCCACAATTGGCACACCCTGGCATCCAGGTAAGTCCCTTGTAACTGGTACCCCTGGTACCAAGGGCCCTGATGCCAGGGAAGGTCTCTAAGGGCTGCAGCATGTCTTATGCCACCCTGGGGACCCCTCACTCAGCACAGACACACTGCTTGCCAGCTTGTGTGTGCTGGTGGGGAGAAAATGACTAAATCGACATGGCACTCCCCTCAGGGTGCCATGCCAACCTCACACTTCCTATGGCCTAGATAAGTCACCCCTCTAGCAGGCCTTACAGCCCTAAGGCAGAGTGCACTATTCCATAGGTGAGGGCATAGGTGCATGAGCACTATGCCCCTACAGTGTCTAGGCAAAACCTTAGACATTGTAAGTGCAGGGTAGCTGTAAGGAAATGCCTCCTTGGCATGGTTACCCCCTGACTTTTTGCCTTTGCTGATGCTAAGTTTTGATTTGAAAGTGTGCTGAGGCCTGCTAACCAGGCCCCAGCACCAGTGTTCTTTCCCTAACCTGTACTTTTGTTTCCACAATTGGCACACCCTGGCATCCAGGTAAGTCCCTTGTAATTGGTACCCCTGGTACCAACGGCCCTGATGCCAGGGAAGGTCTCTAAGGGCTGCAGCATGTCTTATGCCACCCTGGGGACCCCTCACTCAGTACAGACACACTGCTTGCCAGCTTGTGTGTGCTAGTGGGGAGAAAAAGACTAAGTCGACATGGCACTCCCCTCAGGGTGCCATGCCAACCTCACACTGCCTATGCAGTATAGATAAGTCACCCCTCTAGCAGGCCTTACAGCCCTAAGGCAGGGTGCACTATACCATAGGTGAGGGCACCAGTGCATGAGCACTGTGCCCCTACAGTGTCTAAGCAAAACCTTAGACATTGTAAGTGCAGGGTAGCCATAAGAGTATATGGTCTGGGAGTCTGTCATGCACGAACTCCACATCACCATAATGGCTACACTGAAAACTGGGAAGTTTGGTATCAAACTTCTCAGCACAATAAATGCACACTGATGCCAGTGTACATTTTATTGTGACATACACCCCAGAGGGCACCTTAGAGGTGCCCCCTGAAACCTTAACCGACTATCGGTGTGGGCTGACTGGTTTTAGCAGCCTGCCACACACCAGACATGTTGCTGGCCACATGGGGAGAGTGCCTTTGTCACTCTGTGGCTAGTAAAGCCTGTACTGGGTGGAGGTGCTTCACACCTCCCCCTGCAGGAACTGTAACACCTGGCGGTGAGCCTCAAAGGCTCACCCCCTTTGTTACAGCACCACAGGGCACTCCAGCTAGTGGAGTTACCCGCCCCCTCCGGCCACGGCCCCACTTTTGGCGGCAAGGCCGGAGGAGATAATGAGAAAAACAAGGAGGAGTCACTGGCCAGTCAGGACAACCCCTAAGGTGTCCTGAGCTGAGATGACTGACTTTTAGGAATCCTGCAGATGGAGGATTCCCCCAGTAGGATTAGGGATGTGCCCCCCCTCCCCTCAGGGAGGAGGCACAAAGAGGGTGTAGCCACCCTCCGGGCTAGTAGCCATTGGCTACTAACCCCCCCAGACCTAAACACACCCCTAATAAGAGTATTTAGAGGCCCCCAGAACCTAGGAAAACAGATACCTGCAAACAGAAGACGAAGGACTGCTGACCTGAAAGCCCTGCAGATAAGACGGAGACACCAACTGCTTTGGCCCCAGCCCTACTGGCCTGTCTCCCCACTTCAAGAAAAACTGCAACAGCAACGTGTTCCCCAGGGTCCAGCGACCTCTGAAGCCTCAGAGGACTACCCTGCATCTAAAAGGACCAAGAACTCCCGAGGACAGCGGCTCTGCTCCAACGAAGAAACAACTTTGCAACAAAAACAACTTTTAAAGGACTGCACGTCTCCCGCTGGAAGCGTGAGACTTTCCACTCTGCACCAGACGCCCCCGGCTTGACCTGTGGAGAAACAACACTACAGGGAGGACTCCCCGGCGACTGCGACCCTGTGAGTAGCCAGAGTTGACCCCCTGAGCCCCCCCTCCAGCGACGCCTGCAGAGGGAATCCAGAGGCTCCCCCTGACCGCGACTGCGTGCTTCTAAGAACCCGACGCCTGGTAAAGACACTGCATCCGCAGCCCCCAGGACCTGAAGGATCCGACCTCCAGTGCAGGAGCGACCTCCAGGTGGCCCTCTCCCTTGCACAGGTGGTGGCTACCCCGAGGAGCCCCCCCCGCCCCCTTGCCTGCCTGCTTTGCTGAAGAGATCCCTAGGTCTCCCATTGAACTCCATTGCAAACCTGATGCCTGTTTGCACTGTGCACCCGGCCGCCCCCGTGCCGCTGAGGGTGTACTTTTTGTACTGACTTGTGCCCCCCCCCCATCCCCCCCCTCCCCCGGAGCCCTACAAAACCCCCCCCCTGGTCTGCCCACCGAAGTCGCCGGTACCTACCTGCTGGCAGACTGGAACCCGGCACCGCCTTCTCCATTGAAGCCTATGCGTTTTGTGCACCACTTTGACCTCTGCACCTGACCGGCCCTGAGCTGCTGGTGTGGTAACTTTGGGGTTGCTCTGAACCCCCAACGGTGGGCTACCTTGGACCCAACTTTGAACCCTGTAGGTGGTTTACTTACCTGCAAAACTAAAATACTTACCTCCCCCAGGAACTGTTGAAATTTGCACTGTCTAGTTTTAAAATAGCTTAGCCATTATTGCCAAAACTGTACATGCTATTTTGCTGATTCAAAGTTCCTATGATACCTAAGTGAAATACCTTTCATTTGAAGTATTGATTGTAAATCTTGAACCTATGGTTCTTAAAATAAACTAAGAAAATATATTTTTCCGTACAAAAAACCTATTGGCCTGGAATTGTCCGAGTATGTGTTCCTCATTTATTGCCTGTGTGGGCACAACAAATGCTTAACACTACCATCTGAAAAGCCTACTGCTCGACCACACTTCCACAAAATAGAGCATTAGAATTCTCTTTTTGCCACTATCTTACCTCTAAGGGGAACCCTAGGACTCTGTGCATGCTATTTCTTACTTTGAAATAGTACATTGTAGGAAGTTGGCTCTGTATGTGCTATTTCAAAGTAAGGAATAGCATGCACAGAGTCCAAGGGTTCCCCTTAGAGGTAAAATAGTGGTAAAAAGAGATAATACTAATGCTCTATTTTTTGGTAGTGTGGTCGAGCAGTAGGCTTATCCAAGGAGTAGTGTTAAGCATTTGTTGTACATACACATAGACAATAAATGAGGTACACACACTCAGAGACAAATCCAGCCAATAGGTTTTGTTATAGAAAAATATCTTTTCTTAGTTTATTTTAAGAACCACAGGTTCAAATTCTACATGTAATATCTCATTTGAAAGGTATTGCAGGTAAGTACTTTAGGAACTTCAAATCATCAAAATTGCATGTATACTTTTCAAGTTATTCACAAATAGCTGTTTTAAAAGTGGACACAGTGCAATTTTCACAGTTCCTGGGGGAGGTAAGTTTTTGTTAGTTTTACCAGGTAAGTAAGACACTTACAGGGTTCAAGTCTTGGTCCAAGATAGCCCACCGTTGGGGGTTCAGAGCAACCCCAAAGTTACCACACCAGCAGCTCAGGGCCGGTCAGGTGCAGAGTTCAAAGTGGTGCCCAAAACACATAGGCTAGAATGGAGAGAAGGGGGTGCCCCGGTTCCGGTCTGCTTGCAGGTAAGTACCCACGTCTTCGGAGGGCAGACCAGGGGGGTTTTGTAGGGCACCGGGGGGGACACAAGCCCACACAGAAATTTCACCCTCAGCAGCGCGGGGGCGGCCGGGTGCAGTGTAGAAACAGGCGTCGGGTTCGCAATGTTAGTCTATGAGAGATCTCGGGATCTCTTCAGCGCTGCAGGCAGGCAAGGGGGGGATTCCTCGGGGAAACCTCCACTTGGGCAAGGGAGAGGGACTCCTGGGGGTCACTTCTCCAGTGAAAGTCCGGTCCTTCAGGTCCTGGGGGCTGCAGGTGCAGGGTCTCTCCCAGGCGTCGGGACTTTGAATTCAAAGAGTCGCGGTCAGGGGAAGCCTCGGGATTCCCTCTGCAGGCGGCGCTGTGGGGGCTCAGGGGGGACAGGTTTTTGTACTCACAGTATCAGAGTAGTCCTGGGGTCCCTCCTGAGGTGTTGGATCTCCACCAGCCGAGTCGGGGTCGCCGGGTGCAGTGTTGCAAGTCTCACGCTTCTTGCGGGGAGCTTGCAGGGTTCTTTCAAGGCTGCTGGAAACAAAGTTGCAGCCTTTCTTGGAGCAGGTCCGCTGTCCTCTGGAGTTTCTTGTCTTTTCGAAGCAGGGGCAGTCCTCAGAGGATGTCGAGGTCGCTGGTCCCTTTGGAAGGCGTCGCTGGAGCAGGATCTTTGGAAGGCAGGAGACAGGCCGGTGAGTTTCTGGAGCCAAGGCAGTTGTCGTCTTCTGGTCTTCCTCTGCAGGGGTTTTTCAGCTAGGCAGTCCTTCTTCTTGTAGTTTGCAGGAATCTAATTTTCTAGGGTTCAGGGTAGCCCTTAAATACTAAATTTAAGGGCGTGTTTAGGTCTGGGGGGTTAGTAGCCAATGGCTACTAGCCCTGAGGGTGGGTACACCCTCTTTGTGCCTCCTCCCAAGGGGAGGGGGGTCACAATCCTAACCCTATTGGGGGAATCCTCCATCTGCAAGATGGAGGATTTCTAAAAGTTAGAGTCACCTCAGCTCAGGACACCTTAGGGGCTGTCCTGACTGGCCAGTGACTCCTCCTTGTTGCTTTTTGTTCCCTCCAGCCTTGCCGCCAAAAGTGGGGGCCGTGGCCGGAGGGGGCGGGCAACTCCACTAAGCTGGAGTGCCCTGTTGGGCTGTGACAAAGGGGTGAGCCTTTGAGGCTCACCGCCAGGTGTCATAGCTCCTGCCTGGGGGAGGTGTTAGCATCTCCACCCAGTACAGGCTTTGTTACTGGCCTCAGAGTGACAAAGGCACTCTCCCCATGGGGCCAGCAACATGTCTCTGGTGTGGCAGGCTGCTGGAACTAGTCAGCCTACACAGACAGTCGGTTAAGTTTCAGGGGGCACCTCTAAGGTGCCCTCTGTGGTGTATTTTACAATAAAATGTACACTGGCATCAGTGTGCATTTATTGTGCTGAGCAGTTTGATACCAAACTTCCCAGTTTTCAGTGTAGCCATTATGGTGCTGTGGAGTTCGTGTTTGACAACCTCCCAGACCATATACTCTTATGGCTACCCTGCACTTACAATGTCTAAGGTTTTGTTTAGACACTGTAGGGGTACCATGCTCATGCACTGGTACCCTCACCTATGGTATAGTGCACCCTGCCTTAGGGCTGTAAGGCCTGCTAGAGGGGTGACTGACCTATACTTGCATAGGCAGTGAGAGGCTGGCATGGCACCCTGAGGGGAGTGCCATGTCGACTTACTCGTTTTGTTCTCACTAGCACACACAAGCTGGCAAGCAGTGTGTCTGTGCTGAGTGAGAGGTCTCCAGGGTGGCATAAGACATGCTGCAGCCCTTAGAGACCTTCCTTGGCATCAGGGCCCTTGGTACTAGAAGTACCAGTTACAAGGGACTTATCTGGATGCCAGGGTCTGCCAATTGTGGATACAAAAGTACAGGTTAGGGAAAGAACACTGGTGCTGGGGCCTGGTTAGCAGGCCTCAGCACACTTTCAATTGTAAACATAGCATCAGTGTAGGAAGTTGGCTCTGTATGCACTATTTCAAAGTAAGGAATAGTATGCACAGAGTCCAAGGGTTCCCCTTAGAGGTAAGATAGTGGCAAAAAGAGATAATACTAATGCTCTATTTTGTGGTAGTGTGGTCGAGCAGTAGGCTTATCCAAGGAGTAGTGTTAAGCATTTGTTGTACATACACATAGACAATAAATGAGGTACACACACTCAGAGACAAATCCAGCCAATAGGTTTTTGTATAGAAAAATATCTTTTCTTAGTTTATTTTAAGAACCACAGGTTCAAATTCTACATGTAATATCTCATTCGAAAGGTATTGCAGGTAAGTACTTTAGGAACTTCAAATCATCAAAATTGCATGTATACTTTTCAAGTTATTCACAAATAGCTGTTTTAAAAGTGGACACTTAGTGCAATTTTCACAGTTCCTAGGGGAGGTAAGTATTTGTTAGGTTAACCAGGTAAGTAAGACACTTACAGGGCTTAGTTCTTGGTCCAAGGTAGCCCACCGTTGGGGGTTCAGAGCAACCCCAAAGTCACCACACCAGCAACTCAGGGCCGGTCAGGTGCAGAGTTCAAAGTGGTGCCCAAAACACATAGGCTAGAATGGAGAGAAGGGGGTGCTCCGGTTCCGGTCTGCTTGCAGGTAAGTACCCGCGTCTTCGGAGGGCAGACCAGGGGGGTTTTGTAGGGCACCGGGGGGGACACAAGCCCACACAGAAATTTCACCCTCAGCAGCGCGGGGGCGGCCGGGTGCAGGGTAGAAACAAGCGTCGGGTTTGTAATGTTAGTCTATGAGAGATCTCGGGATCTCTTCAGCGCTGCAGGCAGGCAAGGGGGGGATTCCTCGGGGAAACCTCCACTTGGGCAAGGGAGAGGGACTCCTGGGGGTCACTTCTCCAGTGAAAGTCCGGTCCTTCAGGTCCTGGGGGCTGCGGGTGCAGGGTCTCTCCCAGGCGTCGGGACTTTAGGTTCAAAGAGTCGCGGTCAGGGGAAGCCTCGGGATTCCCTCTGCAGGCGGCGCTGTGGGGGCTCAGGGGGGACAGGTTTTGGTACTCACAGTATCAGAGTAGTCCTGGGGTCCCTCCTGAGGTGTCGGTTCTCCACCAGCCGAGTCGGGGTCGCCGGGTGCAGTGTGGCAAGTCTCACGCTTCTTGCGGGGAGCTTGCAGGGTTCTTTAAAGCTGCTGGAAACAAAGTTGCAGCTTTTCTTGGAGCAGGTCCGCTGTCCTCGGGAGTTTCTTGTCTTTTCGAAGTAGGGGCAGTCCTCAGAGGATGTCGAGGTCGCTGGTCCCTTTGGAAGGCGTCGCTGGAGCAGGATCTTTGGAAGGCAGGAGACAGGCCGGTGAGTTTCTGGAGCCAAGGCAGTTGTCGTCTTCTGGTCTTCCTCTGCAGGGGTTTTTCAGCTAGGCAGTCCTTCTTGTAGTTGCAGGAATCTAATTTTCTAGGGTTCAGGGTAGCCCTTAAATACTAAATTTAAGGGCGTGTTTAGGTCTGGGGGGTTAGTAGCCAATGGCTACTAGCCCTGAGGGTGGGTACACCCTCTTTGTGCCTCCTCCCAAGGGGAGGGGGTCACAATCCTAACCCTATTGGGGGAATCCTCCATCTGCAAGATGGAGGATTTCTAAAAGTTAGAGTCACTTCAGCTCAGGACACCTTAGGGGCTGTCCTGACTGGCCAGTGACTCCTCCTTGTTTTTCTCATTATTTTCTCCGGCCTTGCCGCCAAAAGTGGGGCCTGGCCGGAGGGGGCGGGCAACTCCACTAGCTGGAGTGTCCTGCTGGGTTGGCACAAAGGAGGTGAGCCTTTGAGGCTCACCGCCAGGTGTGACAATTCCTGCCTGGGGGAGGTGTTAGCATCTCCACCCAGTGCAGGCTTTGTTACTGGCCTCAGAGTGACAAAGGCACTCTCCCCATGGGGCCAGCAACATGTCTCGGTTTGTGGCAGGCTGCTAAAACTAGTCCGCCTACACAGATAGTCGGTTAAGTTTCAGGGGGCACCTCTAAGGTGCCCTCTGTGGTGTATTTTACAATAAAATGTACACTGGCATCAGTGTGCATTTATTGTGCTGAGAAGTTTGATACCAAACTTCCCAGTTTTCAGTGTAGCCATTATGGTGCTGTGGAGTTCGTGTTTGACAGACTCCCAGACCATATACTCTTATGGCTACCCTGCACTTACAATGTCTAAGGTTTTGTTTAGACACTGTAGGGGTACCATGCTCATGCACTGGTACCCTCACCTATGGTATAGTGCACCCTGCCTTAGGGCTGTAAGGCCTGCTAGAGGGGTGGCTTACCTATACTGCATAGGCAGTGAGAGGCTGGCATGGCACCCTGAGGGGAGTGCCATGTCGACTTACTCGTTTTGTTCTCACTAGCACACACAAGCTGGCAAGCAGTGTGTCTGTGCTGAGTGAGAGGTCTCCAGGGTGGCATAAGACATGCTGCAGCCCTTAGAGACCTTCCTTGGCATCAGGGCCCTTGGTACTAGAAGTACCAGTTACAAGGGACTTATCTGGATGCCAGGGTCTGCCAATTGTGGATACAAAAGTACAGGTTAGGGAAAGAACACTGGTGCTGGGGCCTGGTTAGCAGGCCTCAGCACACTTTCAATTGTAAACATAGCATCAGCAAAGGCAAAAAGTCAGGGGGCAACCATGCCAAGGAGGCATTTCCTTACAATCAGCAAAGGCAAAAAGTCAGGGGGCAACCATGCCAAGGAGGCATTTCCTTACATACATACAGAGCCAACTTCCTACACTCACCTTGTGATATTATCAGTTGTCAGATAGGATCTGAAAATTTTAAGCAGCACCCCCCTCTACGCCAGTAGGTGGTGTCCATTTCACTCCGTGTCACATGAGGAACCACATATAGGTGCCCCTTGAGTACAGCAGTCAGCTGTTTTCTATGTCGTGTGTACACACACCCAGACAGAGCAAATTTGCATTGGCCATTGAGCAGAGATATATATAGCGGAACATGCCACAAACAGATGTACACTGGGTGAATGACATTTTCCATTCAATGGCATGTGTAGTTGCAGATACACATGCTATGCATAGACTACAAAGCAGTTTTACCTCCCATAAGCGGTGGTTAGGAGTTGAAGTTGTTTGGAACAGTGTTATTAGTACAGCCTGTCCTACTGTGGCATGTTGTGTTGCTAACACATCTACACAGTAATGCTTGGTAAATGTATGTGGTGTTGACCAAGCGGCTGCTTTACAGACTTCGGCCACTGGTATGTTTCCTAAGAAAGCCACTGTAGCTCCTTTTTTGCGGGTGGAGTGTGCCTTAGGTGTAACTAATAGCTGCCTTTTAGCTTTTAGCTAACCCGTTTGGATGCATTTTACTATCCATCTAGCTAGCCGTTGCTTTGAGATAGTGTTACCAGTATGTGGTTTTTGGAACACCACAAATAATTGCTTGGTTTTCCTAAATGGTTTAGTTCTATCTGTGTAATACATTAGTGCTATTTTAATGTCTAATGTATGCAGGGCTCTTTCTGCTACAGAGTCTGGCTGTGGGAAGAAGCCTGGTAGTTCCACTGTTTGATATGAAACGGTGATATAACCTTTGGGAGAAATTTTGGGTTTGTTCGACGTACAGCTTTATGTTTGTACTTGTATGAATGGTTCTTGAATAGTGAAAGCTTGTATTTCACCAACTCTTCTTAATGAAGTGATGGCAACTAGGAAGACAACTTTCCAAGTTAGGTATTGAATTTGACATGAATGCATAGGTTCAAACGGTGGACCCATGAGTCGTGTGAGTACTATGTTTAGATTCCACGAAGGCACTGGAGGTGTTCTAGGTGGAATAATGCGTTTTAATCCTTCCATGAAGGCTTTGATAACAGGGACTCCAAAGAGCTGTGCTATACATTTTGCAAATATGCAGAGATTGCAGTGAGATGTATTTTAATGGACAAAAAGGCTAGATTTGTTTTTTGTAAATGAAGCAAACAACTTACAATGTCTTGTACGGACGCTGAAAGAGGGGCAATTTGTTTAGATAGACAGTAATATACAAACCTTTTCCATTTGTTTGCATACCTCTGCCTGGTAGTGGGCTTACTTGCCTGTTTAATTACTTCCATTCATTCAGTTGGTATTTGTAGATGTCCAATCTCTATGACTTCAGGAGCCAAATCGCTAGAGTGAGCATTTTGGGATCCCTATGCCTGATCAGTTGTTTGTTTTGGGTTAACAGATCTCGTCTGTTGGGGAGGTTGATATGTGGTACTACTGAGAGATCTAACAGCATTGTGTACCAGGGTTGACGTGCCCACGTTGGTGCAAGAAGTATGAGTTTTGATGCAGTTTGTTGACTAGAAATGGAATGAGTGGGTGAATTGGTCAGCGATATTTGCTTATGCTTTGCCCCTCTCCTTAGAGCATTGCCCTTGGATAGAGGATGTGGGTACCTGGATGCGAAGTTTTGGCATTTTTTTTAGTTTTTTCTCTGGTGGCGAATAGGTCTATGTCTGGTGCTCCCCAGTGGTGAAAGTATGTCTTAAGCACTTGAGTATGAATTTCCCACTCGTGTGTTTGTTGATGATCTCGGCTGAGAACATCTGCCAATTGGTTGTGTATCCCTAGAATGCATTGTGCTACCAGGTGAATGTTGTTGTGGATCGCTCAATGCCAAATCTTTTGGGTTAGGAGGGACAGTGGAGATGAATAGGTCCCTCCTTGTTTGTTTAGGGAATACATTGTTGTCATATTGTCTGTTTTGATAAGGACGTTCTTGTGAGTGAGAAAAGGCTGAAAAGCTTGGAGTGCTAGGAATACGGCTAGCAATTCTAGGTGATTTATGTGAAACTGTGTGATTGGTGTCCCACTGTCCTTAACTGTTGATTGTTGAGGTGTGCCCCACATCCAATCATTGATGCATCTGTTGTAAGTATGGTGTGAGGCACAGGGTCTTGAAAAGGCCGCCCTTTGTTTAGATTTGTGGAATTCCACCACTGAAGTGATACGCATGTTTGGTGGTCTATCAACACTAGATCTTGGAGTTGACCCTGTGCCTGGGACCATTGCTGTGCAAGGCACTGTTGTAAAGGCCGCATGTGTAATTTTGCATTTGGGACAATGGCGATGCATGATGCCATCATGCCTAAGAGTTTCATTACAAATTTGACAGTGTAATGTTGGTCTGGCTGGATTTGTGCTAGTACATTGTGAAATGCTTGCACTCTTTGTGGACTTGGAAGTGCTGTTTGTGTATTTAGTGTGGCTCCTAAATACTGTTGAATTTGCGCCGGTTGAAGGTGGGATTTTTGGTAGTTTATGGAGAACCCTAGGGTGTGTAGGGTTTGTATTAAATAGTGTATGGTTTTGACACTGCGTATGACTGTTGGACTTTAACCAATCGTCGAGATATGGGAAGACATGAATGTGTTGTCATCTTAGGTAGGCAGCTACCACTGGCAAGCATTTTGTAAAAATCTGGAAGCTGTTATCCCGAAGGATAACACTTTGAACTGGTAATGTTTTCCTTGAATTACAAACCTGAGGCATTTTCTGTGCGCTGGATGGATGGGTGGGTATGTGAAAATATGCATCTTTGAGGTCTAATGTCATGAAATCTTGCTGCTGTAGCAGTGGGACCACATCCTGTAGTGTTACCATGTGAAAGTGCTCTGACAGGATGTAAAGATTGAGAGTTCTGAGATCTAATATTGGTCTTAAGGTTCTGTCTTTTTTGGGGATGAGGAAGTACAGTGAGTAAACCCCTGTTCCTATCTGATGTTGTGGTACAAGCTCTATGGCTTGTTTGAGTACTAGCGATTTCACTTCTTGCAACATTGATGTAAGTTGGGAGGAGAGATTGTGTGGTTTTGGAGGTATATTTGGGGGAATGTATGTTAATTCTATGCATTAACCATTGCAGATAATAGATAATACCCAGTTGTCTTAATGGGTAGCCAATTGTTGTGGAACCTTTGCAGTCTTCCCCCCCACAGGTGAGGTGTGAGATGGGAAGAGATGGAGCAAGTCACTGTTTTGGCTGTGAGGCTTGTTTTGTTGGCTGTTATTTTTCCCTGCCTTTGGGGAATTGGCCTCTGTAATTACCTTTAAACCCACCTCGTTGGTATTGAGGTTGGTAGGCTGGCTTTGATTGTGAAGTGGATGCCTCAGGTGCTTGTGCTCTAAAACCACCTCTGTATTGGGGTTTCCGAAAGGATCCCCTGTATTGTGTTGTATACAAGGCACCCATGGCTTTAGCGGTGTCTGAGTCTTTCTTCATTTTCTCAATAGCCGTATCTACTTCAGGGCCAAAAAGCTGTTTTTGATTGAATGGCATGTTAATGACTGCCTGTTGAATTTCAGGCTTAAACCCTGAAAAACGAAGCCATGCGTGTCTCCGTGTAGTAACAGAAGTAATAATTGTTCTAGCTGCTGTGTCTGCTTAATCTAGGGCTGATCTAATCTGGTTATTAGTAATAGCCTGCCCTTCCTCGACTATTTGTTGTGCCCTTTTTTGTTGTTCTTTGAGGAGATGTTGTATGATATCCTTCATCTCGTCCCAGTGGGCCCTATCATACTTAGCCAATAGTGCTTGGGAGTTGGCTATCCTCCATTGGTCGGCAGCCTGCGATGCTCCCGTTTTGCCAGTAGCATAACATTTTCTGCTCTCCTTGTCTGGTAGTGGTGCATCACCAGATGACTGGGAGTTGGCTCTCTTTCTGGCCGCGCTAACTACAGAATCAGGCGGCAGTTGTGTAATGAATGCTGGATCAGAGGGAGGTGGTTTGTACTTTTTCTCCACTCTGGGAGTAATTATCCTGGCTTTGACTGGCTCTTAAAATATCTGATGTGCATGCTTTAACATGCCTGGAAGCATGGGAAGGGACTGGTAGGTGGTGTGCGTAGAGGATTGTTGGACCTGGCTTTTTGACAGGGACATCCCCAAACTTTTTGCCTCCTTCCTCCTATTTTTTCTGACCTGTTGTTGTTGGCTTTTGACCTCTGAGCACTTTACCACTGCTAACCAGTGCTAAAGTGCATATGCTCTCTGTGTAAATTGTACATTAATTGGTTTATCCATGATTGACTATTTAATTTACCTGTAAGTCCCTAGTAGAGTGCACTACATGTGCCTAGGGCATGTAGATTAAATGCTACTAGTGGGCCTGCAGCACTGGTTGTGCCACCCACCTCAGTAGCCCCTTAACCTTGTCTCAGGCCTGCCATTGCAAGGCCTGTGTGTGCAGTTTCACTGCCACTTCGACTTGGCATTTAAAAGTACTTGCCAAACCTAGAACTCCCCTTTTTCTACATATAAGTCATCCCTAATGTGTGCCCTAGGTATCCCCTAGAGCAGGGTGCTGTGTAGGTAAAAGGCAGGACATGTACCTGTGTAGTTATATGTCCTGGTAGTGTAAAACTCCTAAATTCGTTTTTACACTACTGTGAGGCCTGCTCCCTTCATAGGCTAACATTGGGGCTGCCCTCATACACTGTTGAAGTGGCAGCTGCTGATCTGAAAGGAGCAGGAAGGTCATATTTAGTATGGCCAGAATGGTAATACAGAATCCTGCTGACTGGTGAAGTCGGATTTAATATTACTATTCTAGAAATGCCACTTTTAGAAAGTGAGCATTTCTTTGCACTAAAATCTTGTTGTGCCCTTCAATCCACGTCTGGCTAGGTTTAGTTGACAGCTCCTTGTGCATTCACTCAGACACACCCCAAACACAGGGTACTCAGCCTCACTTGCATACATCTGCATTTTGAATGGGTCTTCCTGGGCTGGGAGGGTGGAGGGCCTGCCCTCACACAAAGGACTGCCACACCCCCTACTGGGACTCTGGCAGACAGGATTGAGCTGAAAGGGAACTTGGTGCATTTCTTAGAGACTCTTTGAAGTCACCCCCACTTCAAAGGCACAACTTAGTATAAAACAGGGCCTCTGCCCTACCTCATCAGACACTTGCTGGAGAAGAAACCGGAACCAGAAACTACATCCTGCCAAGAAGAACTGCCTGGCTGCTCAAAGGACTCACCTGTCTGCTTTCTCCAAAGGACTGCTGTCTTGCTGTTGCCCTGCTGCCTTGCTGAACTCTTGTCTGGCTGTGAAAGTGCTCTCCAAGGGCTTGGATAGAGCTTGCCTCCTGTTCCTTGAAGTCTCAGGACCAAAAAGACTTCTGCCTTTCACGTGGACGCTCCGTGCGCCGAAAATTTCGACGCACAGCTTGTTTCGCGGCGAGAAAAACGCCGCACACCGACGCTGATCAACGCAACGCCCTCGGGACGATCGAGACTTCGACGCACAACCTCGCAAGGACAAAGCCGCCCGACTTCCAAGGAGAAATCGACGCGACGCCTACCGTGAGTGCGAAACTTTGACGCACGGCCTCGCAAGGACAACGCCGCCCGACTTCCAAGGAGAAATCGACGCGACGCCTGCCGTGAGACCAAAATTTCGACGCACGGCCTCGCAAGGACAACGCCGCCTGACTTCCAAGGAGAAATCGACGCGACGCCTACCGTGAGATCGAAACTTCGACGCGCAGCCCCGCAGAACGACGCGCAGCCGGAAAATAAGCAGGAGAATCCACGCACAGACCCGGGACATCTGGTAATCCCCGCGATCCACAAAAAGAGACTGTCTGCGCGCCGGAAAACGACGCCCGACTTCCCCGCGTGGAAAAGAACGACGCAAGTGTGTGTGCTGAGGAGAAATCGACGCGCACACACCCCTTTTTCCACGCATCTCGTCTCCTGTGGCCCTCTGAGGAGATTTCCCACCAGAAACCAGGTACTCTGTGCTTGAAAGACACTATTGCTTTTTAAAAGACTTAAAGACACTTAATATCACTTTTCAGTGATATCTTTACAAATTCGTATTGCAACTTTGATCGTTTTGACCTACAAGTACCCAGATAAATGTTCTATATTTTTCTAAACACTGTGTGGTGTATTTTTGTGGTGTTATACTATGGTGTTGTATGACTTATTGCACAAATGCTTTACACATTGCCTTCTAAGTTAAGCCTGACTGCTCGTGCCAAGCTACCGGAGGGTGAGCACAGGCTGATTTTGGATTGTGTGTGACTTACCCTGACTAGAGTGAGGGTTCTTGCTTGGACAGAGGGCAACCTAACTGCCAACCAAAAACCCCATTTCTAACAAGGATAATGTGTTGAAAGAGAAAACCATCCTCTAAGGGCTCTGTGTGCATGGCGACACTGTGGTAGGATGCCGCCCTAGCTAGAACCTGATTATATCCGGTGCTATCTTCCGGTGGTGAGGGTTTGGAAGGATAGCAGTCTGGGCTGTTATCAGGTATGGGATCTGGATCATAGAGATCCCATGGATCCACATTGTCTTGTGAATCGAAAGAATATGCAGGAGATTGTGCCGGTGTGGGAGTAGTAGGTGGGGAGACAAGCAGTTGAAGAGAATGAAGAGGAGACTGGAGGTGAAAATTGTGGAGGTGGAGTTTTTTGTTTAGGCCTTGGCACTTTAGATGGTGGCTGAGCAGTGTCCAATTGTTCGTGAAAGGTCAGCTTCCTCTTGGGCTTCAGAGGAGGCACAGTTATGATCTTGCCAGTGTCCTTGTGAATATGAATTCTGGCCTGCCTTTCATCAATGTCCTCCATTTGTATGTGTTCCTCCGAAATTTTATGGCTTACTTTAAGTACTTTGGAAAGTCCATGCTCCTCCATATAAACTGGCCTTTTCAGCTGCGAAGATGTTTTTTCGGGAATCGAAAGGCAGGCAGTGGATGTTGGTCTCTGCTCCGAAAGAGATTTTCGCAGTTTCGACTCAAGAGTTCGATGTCTGCTTTCTTCAGAGCCAGTGCTTCGGCTCGAGTCCGAAGGCTTCGGTGGCGTGGCCTTTTTCGGTGCCGAAGTTGTTGCTTGGTCACGGAGGGTCTTTTTGCGGGTCGAGCCATGGCCTTCCGGCAGTGGCCTTCCCAAGGCCTTATGTTTGGGTTGGATGGGACAGGGGCAGGCGTACTCACTAGCTGTCCTGCCGTGACCGGTCTTGTCCTCTTCGGACTCCTGCTCGGAGTCAGACCCTCAGATGGAGACCGCAGTTTGCGCGATCTTCTCTTCCTTGACGTCGAGACATTCTGTGCTCTTTGACGCCATCTCCAGTTTTCGTGCACTTCTGTCTCGGAGAGTTTTCTTCGACCGGAAGGATCTGCAGGCGTCACAATTTTGCTCTTGATGGTCTGGGGAGAGAGAGATTACAGACAAGATGTTGGTCTGTATATGGGAATTTGGTGTGGCACCAAGGACAAAAGCGGAATGGGGTCTGGTCCATGATGCTTCCACACGATCAGCCCGACCAGGCCTGAGCGCCCCGAAGGGCGAATAAGGATGTTTGATCCGACTGTACCGAAGTGTCGACGAGAGATGTTACACGATCGAAACAATACAGACGAGAATTAACGAGTTATAGAACTTTTCCGACTCGAACTATTGGAGTGAAAAGAAACGCGTCCGAACCCGATGGCGGAGAGAAAACAATCTAACATGGAGTCGATGCCCATGCGCAATGGAGCCGAAGAGGAGGAGTCACTCAATCCTGTGACTCGAAAATACTTCTTTGAAGAAAAACTTTTAACACTCCGAGCCCAACACTAGATGGCAGAAAATGCATAGCATGTGTATCTGCAGCTACACATGCCATCGAACATATAGAAAATGTCACTTACCCAGTGTACATCTGTTCGTGGCATTAGTCGCTGCAGATTCACATGCTGTGCACAGTCCGCCATCTGGTGTTGGGCTCGGAGTGTTACAAGTTGTTTTTCTTCGAAGAAGTCTTTTCGAGTCACGAGACCGAGGGACTCCTCCCATTTCGAGTCCATTGCGCATGGGCGTCGACTCCATCTTAGATTGTTTTGCCCGCAGAGGGTGAGGTAGGAGTTGTGTATGCTAGTAATAGTGCCCATGCAATGGAGTGAATGCGTATGTACATAATAAAGTTAAGTAATATATTTACAAATGTACAAATGTTTAAGATCTACTTCTAAACGGCTACAGGCTCCCGGGGAGGCGGGTGGGCGCATGTGAATCTGCAGTGACTAATGCCACGAACAGATGTACACTGGGTAAGTGACATTTTCTGTTCGATGGCATGTGTAGCTGCAGATACACATGCTGTGCATAGACTAGTAAGCAGTTATCTCCCCAAAAGCGGTGGTTCAGCCTGTAGGAGTTGAAGTAGTTTGAAATAATGTTAATACAGCTTGACCTACTGTTGCTTGTTGTGCAGTTAGCACATCTACACAGTAGTGCTTGGTAAATGTATGAGGGGGAGACCATGTTGCTGCCTTACATATTTCGTTCATTGGAATATTTCCTAGAAAGGCCGTGGTAGCACCTTTCGTTCTGGTTGAGTGTGCCTTTGGTGTAATAGGCAGTTCTCTTTTAGCTTTAAGATAGCAGGTTTGAATGCACTTAACTATCCATCTAGCAATGCCTCGTTTTGAAATTGGATTTCCTGTATGAGGTTTTTGAAAGGCGATAAATAATTGTTTTGTCTTTTGAATTAGTTTTGTTCTGTCAATGTAGTACATTAGTGCTCTTTTGATGTCTAATGTATGTAGTGCTCTTTCGGCTACCGAATCTGGTTGTGGGAAGAACACTGGTAATTCTACCGTTTGATTTAGGTGGAACGGTGAGATTACTTTTGGTCAAAATTTAGGATTGGTCCGTAGAACAACTTTATTTTTGTGTATTTGAATAAATGGTTCTTGAATGGTAATGAAAATGTCACTTACCCAGTGTACATCTGTTCGTGGCATCAGTCGCTGTAGATTCGCATGTTTTGCATAGCTCGCCATCTGGTGTTGGGCCGGAGTGTTACAAGTTGTTTTTCTTCGAAGAAGTCTTTCGAGTCATGGGACCGAGTGACTCCTTTTGTCTCCATTGCGCATGGGCGTCGACTCCATCTTCGATTGTTTTTCCCCGCAGAGGGCGAGGTAGGATTTGAATTGTAGTAATAGTGCCCATGCAATGGAGTGACTAAGTATGTACCTATTTAAGGTTGAGATGATACATATACAAATAGTTGAAGGTAACTTCCAAACTGCTACAGGCTCCCGGGGAGGCGGGTGGGCACATGCGAATCTACAGCGACTGATGCCACGAACAGATGTACACTGGGTAAGTGACATTTTCAGTTCTATGGCATCTGTCGCTGTAGATACGCATGTTTTTCATAGACTAGTAAGCAGTTATCTCCCCAAAAGCGGTGGCTCAGCCTGTAGGAGTGGAAGTAGTTTGAAATAATGTTCTTAATACAGCTTGACCTACTGTGGCTTGTTGTGCGGATAACACGTCTACACAGTAGTGCATGTGTGAGGCGTAGACCATGTGGCTGCCTTACATATTTCTTGCATTGGGATGTTTCCTAGAAAGGCCATGGTAGCACCTTTCTTTCTGGTTGAGTGTGCCCTTGGTGTAATGGGCAGCTGTCGTTTAGCTTTAAGGTAGCAGATTTGGATGCATTTAACTATCCATCTGGCTATACCTTGTTTTGATATTGGGTTTCCTGCATGAGGTTTTTGAAATGCAATAAATAGTTGTTTAGTCTTTCTGATGTTCTTTGTTCTGTCAATGTAAAACATTAATGCTCTTTTGACATCTAATGTATGTAGTGCCCTTTCAGCTACGGTATCTGGCTGTGGAAAGAACACTGGAAGTTCCACTGTTTGATTTAGATGGAACGGTGAAATAACCTTTGGCAAAAATTTAGGATTAGTCCTTAGGACGACCTTATTCTTGTGTAGTTGTATAAAAGGTTCTTGTATTGTAAACGCCTGAATCTCGCTTACTCTTCTTAGGGAAGTAATGGCGATGAGAAATGCAACCTTCCAGGTTAGGAACTGTATTTCGCAGGAGTGCATGGGTTCAAAAGGTGGACCCATAAGTCTAGTTAGGACAACATTTAGGTTCCATGAAGGAACAGGTGGTGTTCTTGGTGGTATAATTCTCCTAAGGCCCTCCATGAATGCTTTAATGACTGGTATCTTATATAGGGAAGTTGAATAGGTAGTCTGCAGGTATGCAGATATTGCTGCAAGGTGTATTTTAATGGAAGAGAAAGCCAGGTTAGATTTTTGTAAGTGAAGCAAGTAACCCACTACATGTTCTGGAGTTGTGTGTAATGGTTGTATTTGATTAATATGGCAGTAGCAAACACACCTCTTCCATTTACTTGCATAGCAGTGCCTGGTGGATGGCCTTCTGGCTTGCTTTATGACTTCCATACATTCTTGGGTAAGTTGTAAGTGCCCGAATTCTAGGATTTCAGGAGCCAGATTGCTAGATTCAGCGATGCTGGATCTGGGTGTCTGATCTTTTGGTTGTGTTGTGTCAACAGATCTGGCCTGTTGGGCAATTTGATGTAGGGTACTACTGATAGGTCTAGCAGCATTGTGTACCAGGGTTGCCTTGCCCAAGTTGGTGCTATTAATATGAGTTTGAGTTTGTTTTGACTGAGTTTGTTTACCAGGTAAGGAAGGAGAGGGAGAGGAGGAAAAGCGTAAGCAAATATCCCTGACCAGTTCATCCATAGGGCATTGCCTTGGGACTGTTTGTGTGGGTATCTGGATGCGAAGTTTTGGCATTTTGCGTTCTCCTTCGTCGCAAACAAGTCTATTTGAGGTGTTCCCCAGAGTTTGAAATAGGTGTTCAGAATTTGGGGGTGAATTTCCCATTCGTGGACCTGTTGGTGATCTCGAGAGAGGTTGTCTGCGAGTTGATTTTGGATCCCTGGTATAAATTGTGCTATTAGGGGAATTTGGTTGTGAATTGCCCAACGCCAATTTTTTTGTGCTAGCAGGCTTAACTGCGTGGAGTGCGTCCCCCCCTTGCTTGTTTAGATAATACATTGTTGTCATGTTGTCTGTCTTGACGAGAATGTATTTGTGAACTATTATTGGTTGGAAAGCTTTTAGTGCTTGAAAAACTGCTAGAAGTTCTAGGTGATTGATATGCAGTTTTGTTTGATGTACGTTCCATTGTCCTTGTATGCTGTGTTGATCGAGGTGTGCTCCCCACCCTGTCATGGAAGCATCTGTTGTTATTACGTATTGTGGCACTGGGTCTTGGAAAGGCCGCCCTTTGTTTAAATTTATGTTGTTCCACCACAGAAGCGAGAGGTAAGTTTGGCGGTCTATTAACACCAGATCTAGAAGATGACCCTGTGCTTGAGACCACTGTGATGCTAGGCACTGTTGTAAGGGCCTCATGTGCAGTCTTGCGTTTGGGACAATGGCTATGCATGAAGACATCATGCCTAGGAGTTGTAATATCATCTTTGCTTGTATCTTTTGTGTTGAATACATGCGTTGTATGATGGTGTTGAAATTTTGAATTCTTTGGGGACTTGGAGTGGCTACTCCTTTTGTTGTGTCTATTATGGCTCCTAGGTATTGTTGTACCTTGCACGGCAGAATGTTGGATTTCGTGAAGTTGACGGTGAACCCTAGTTTGAAGAGGGTTTGTATGATCTGATTTGTGTGATTTGAGCACTCTATTAACGAATGGGCCTTGATTAGCCAGTCGTCTAGATATGGGAACACATGTATTTGCTGCCTTCTGATGTGTGCAGCGACTACCGCTAGACATTTGGTAAAGACTCTTGGTGCGGTTGATAATCCGAAAGGCAGTACCTTGAATTGGTAATGTATTCCTTTGAATACAAACCTTAGGTATTTCCTGTGCGATGGGTGTATTGGTATATGGAAATACGCGTCCTTGAGGTCTAAAGTTGACATGTAGTCGTGTAGTTTTAGCAATGGTAATACTTCTTGTAGTGTGACCATGTGAAAGTGGTCTGATTTGATGAATGTGTTCACTATTCTGAGGTCTAGGATTGGTCTCAGCGTTTTGTCCTTCTTTGGTATCAGAAAGTACAGTGAGTAAACTCCTGTGTTTATTTGTGTGTTTGTCACTAATTCGATTGCATTCTTTTGCAATAGTGCCTGCACTTCTATCTCCAGGAGATTGGAATGATGTTTTGTCAAATTTTGTGCTTTTGGTGGTATGTTTGGAGGGAATAGTAGAAATTCTATGCAATAACCATGTTGGATAATTGCTAGAACCCAAGTGTCTGTAGTGATTTCCTACCATGCTTTGTAATAATGACTTATTCTTCCCCCCACTGGTGTTGTGTGGAGGGGATGAGTGACATGTGAGTCACTGCTTAGTAGTAGGGGTTTTGGGGCTTTGAAATTTTCCTCTTTTCCTAGGGAATTGCCCTCCTCTATATTGTCCCCGAAAACCTCCTCTGTACTGTCCCTGGTAACTGGACGGTGTTGCCTGTGAGGTGCTGGCTTGTGTGCTCTGACCCCGAAACCCCCCTCTAAAGGGTGTTTTACGGAATGTGCTGTAATTCCCTCTGCTCTGCGGGGAGTAGAGTGCGCCCATGGCTTTAGCAGTGTCCGTGTCTTTTTTGAGTTTCTAAATCGCTGTGTCCACTTCTGGACCGAACAGTTCTTTTTCGTTAAAAGGCATATTGAGAACTGCTTGCTGAATCTCTGGTTTAAATCCAGACGTTCGGAGCCATGCATGCCTTCTGATAGTTACAGATGTATTAATTGTCCGTGCAGCTGTATCTGCACCGTCCATGGAGGAGCGGATTTGGTTGTTGGAAATGGTCTGTCCCTCCTCAACCACTTGTTTTGCCCTATTTTGTAGGTCCTTGGGCAGAAGGTCAATGAGATGTTGCATCTCATCCCAATGGGCTCTGTCATAGCGCGCAAGTAGTGCCTGGGAGTTAGCGATGCGCCACTGGTTTGCAGCTTGTGCTGCGACTCTTACCAGCTGCATCGAACTTGCGGCTTTCTTTATCTGGGGGTGGTGCATCTCCAGATGTGTGGGAGTTGGCCCTTTTCCTAGCTGCTCCTACAACGACAGTGTCTGGTGGCAGCTGTGTAGTGATGAAAGCCGGGTCTGTAGGAGGCGCCTTATACTTTTTTTCCACTCTTGGTGTGATTGCCCTACTTTTGACCGGCTCCTTAAAGATTTCTTTTGCGTGCCGGAGCATACCAGGGAGCATAGGCAGGCTTTGGTAGGAGCTGTGGGTGGAGGAGAGTGTGTTGAATAAAAAGTCATCCTCGACCTGTTCTGAGTGGAGGCTTACATAGTGAAATTGTGCTGCACTAGCCACCACTTGAGAATACGCAGTGCTGTCCTCTGGTGGAGATGGCTTCGTAGGGTATGCCTCCGGACTGTTATCTGACACTGGGGCGTCGTATAAGTCCCATGCGTCTTGATCTTTGTCACCCTGGCTCATGGTGGTGTGAGCTGGGGAATGTGATGGAGTTTGTGCTGGTGAGACGTTAATCACAGGTGGAGGAGAGGGTGGTGGGGTAACTTTTTTCACCACTTTTGTTTGTGGTGTTTGTTCAGTTTGGAACTCCAATCTTCTCTTTCTTCTAATAGGGGGAAGGGTGCTTATTTTCCTGTCCCCTGCTGTATGAAAATACGCTTTTGCGTATGGTCTACATCAGTTGAGTGTAGCTCTTCCTCAAACCTATGCTTTTGCATTTGGGAGGTTAGCGAGTGCTCTTCTGTATAAGAGCCTGAAACTGGGTCGGTTGCAGTTTGTTTTGGCACCGAAACCCTGTCTGCATCTTTTTTCGGCTCCGAGGGGACTTTTTTCTTTTTCGGGGCCGAAACCTCTCGGCGTCGATCTTCTTCGGTGCCAGTGTCTCGGCGTCGAGCCGTGTGTACACCGGTATCTCAGTGTCGATGCTTGTCTCCAGCACTTTCTCGGTCCCGAGAAGGCTGCGTGCCGGTGTCTCGACCGGAGTCGGACGATCTCGGCACTGTTTGGGCCTTTTTCGGTGCCGATGGTCGGTCACCGAATTTATGGGTCGAGCCATGGCCTGGTGGCAGTGGCGTCCCCTGGGCCTTGTAAATCTTCTTCGGAGTGGTTTTCGACGTCTTACTCACGGTTTGTGTATCGTCGAATCCTTCGGAGTCCGATTCTTGGATCGAAAAGGTTCCCTCTTCTTGTTCCTCGAACTCCCGGTGGGCTGTCGGCACGGACGCCATCTGAAGGCTTCTGGCTCGACGGTCTCGGAGAGTTTTTCGGGACCGGAACGCACGACAGGCCTCGCAGGTGTCTTCACTGTGCTCAGGTGACAGGCACAGGTTGCAGACCAAGTGTTGGTCTGTATAGGGGTATTTATTGTGGCATTTGGGACAGAAACGGAACGGGGTCCGTTCCATCGGCGTTCTTCTGCACGCGGTCGGGCCGTCCAGGCCCCGACGGGGGATCGAAAAAATTACCCCGAAGGGCACCGGAGCTCTTCGATCTTAGACGCGGTGTTGAATCTAACTACACCGATCCCGAACGCAACAATACCGACGAAAATCTTCCGAAATTAGCTATCTTTCCGTTCCGAAACTCGGAGCGACAGGAACACGTCCGAACCCGATGGCGGAAAAAAAACAATCGAAGATGGAGTCGACGCCCATGCGCAATGGAGACAAAAGGAGGAGTCACTCGGTCCCGTGACTCGAAAGACTTCTTCGAAGAAAAACAACTTGTAACACTCCGGCCCAACACCAGATGGCGAGCTATGCAAAACATGCGTATCTACAGCGACAGATGCCATCTAACATGCTTGAATCTCACTCACTCTTCTTAGAGATGTGATGGCAATTAAAAATGCAACTTTCAACGTTAAGTATTGCATTTCACAAGAGTGCATGGGCTCAAAAGGTGTACCCATGAGTCGTGTTAGGACAATGTTGAGGTTCCATGAAGGAACTGGTGGTGTTCTTGGTGGTATAATTCTCTTTAGGCCTTCCATAAACGCCTTTATGACTGGTATCCTAAACAATGAAATTGAGTGCGTAATTTGTAGGTAAGCAGAAATTGACGTAAGATGTATTTTAATGGAAGAGAAAGCTAGGTTAGATTTTTGCAAATGTAGTAAGTATCCTACTATTTCTTTTGCAGATGCGTGTAAAGGTTGAATTTGATTATTATGGCAGTAATAAACAAATCTTTTCCACTTATTTGCATAGCAGTGTCTAGTGGTAGGTTTTCTAGCTTGTTTTATGACCTCCATACATTCCTGTGTGAGGTCTAAGTGCCCGAATTTCTAGGATTTCAGGAGCCAAATTGCTAGATTCAACGATGCTGGATTTGGATGTCGGATCTGTTGTTTGTGTTGTGTTAACAGATCTGGTCTGTTGGGTAGTTTGACATGAGGTACTACTGAAAGGTCTAGTAGTGTTGTGTACCAAGGTTGCCTTGCCCATGTTGGTGCTATTAGTATGAGTTTGAGTTTGTTTGACTCAACCTGTTTACTAGATATGGAAGGAGAGGGAGAGGCGGAAAAGCGTACGCAAATATCCCTGACCAGTTCATCCATAGAGCATTGCCTTGGGATTGATCTTGTGGGTACCTGGATGCGAAGTTTTGTCATTTTGAGTTTTCTTTTGTTGCAAATAGATCTATTTGAGGTGTTCCCCAAATTTGAAAGTAATTGTTTAGTATTTGGGGGTGAAGTTCCCATTCGTGGGTTTGTTGGTGATCTCGAGAGAGATTGTCTGCCAACTGATTCTGAATCCCTGGATTAAATTGTGCTATTAGGCGAATGTGGTTGTGAATCGCCCAATGCCATATTTTAGGAGGCACAACTGTGTCGAGTGTGTCCCTCCTTGTTTGTTTAGATAATACATTGTTGTCATGTTGTCTGTTTTGACAAGAATGTATTTTTGGGTTATTATGGGTTGAAATGCTTTCAGCGCTAGAAATACTGCTAACAGTTCTAAGTGATTTATGTGAAACTGCCTCTGATGTATGTCCCATTGTCCTTGGATGCTGTGTTGATTGAGGTGTGCTCCCCACCCTGTCATGGAAGCATCCGTCGTTATGACGTATTGTGGCACTGGGTCTTGGAAAGGCCACCCTCTGTTTAAATTTGTACTGTTCCACCATAGAAGCGAGATGTATGTTTGGCGGTCTATTAACACCAGATCTAGAAGTTGACCCTGTGCTTGTGACCATTGTGATGCTAGGCACTGTTGTAAGGGCCGCATGTACAATCTTGCGTTTGGGACAATGGCTATGCATGAAGACATCATGCCTAGGAGTTTCATTACCATTTTGACTTGTATCTTTTGTGTTGGATACATGGCCTGTATTACCTTGTGAAATGTTTGAACCCTTTGTGGACTTGGAGTGGCAATCCCTTTTGCTGTGTTGATTGTCGCTCCTAAGTATTGCTGTGTTTGACACGGCAAAAGGTGTGACTTCGCGTAGTTGATCGAGAAACCTAGCCTGTGAAGCGTCTGTATGACGTAGTTTGTGTGCTGTTAACATTGTCTTAGACGACTGGTTAATCAAAACCAACACGCTAAGTACGGGAACACATGTATTTGCTGCCTTCTGATATGTGCAGCTACTACTGCCAGGCATTTAGTAAAAACTCTTGGCGCAGTTGTTATTCCGAATGGCAACACTTTGAATTGGTAATGTATTCCTTGGAATACGAACTTTAGGTATTTCCTGTGTGAAGGATGTATTGGTATATGGAAATACGCATCTTTGATCTAATGTTGTCATGTAGTCTTGCTGTTTGAGCAGTGGGATTACGTCTTGTAACGTGACCATGTGAAAGTGGTCTGATTTGATGTAGGTATTTAGTGTTCTGAGATCTAGTATTGGTCTCAGAGTTTTGTCCTTTTTGGGTATTAGAAAGTACAGTGAGTAAACTCCTGTGTTTTTCTGTTGAATTGGTACTAATTCTATTGCGTCCTTTTGTAGCAATGCTTGAACTTCTAGTCCTAGAAGATCTATATGTTGTTTTGACATATTGTGTGTTTTCGGTGGGACGTTTGGAGGGAATTGGCGAAATTCTATGCAATAACCATGCTGGATAATTGCTAAGACCCAAGTGTCTGTTATTTCCTCCCAAAGTTTGTAAAATTGGCTTAGTCTTCCCCCCACAGGTGTTATGTGATGGGGGTGTGTGACTTGTGAGTCACTGCTTATTTGGAGGGGTTTTGGGGCCTTGGAATTTCTCTATTTTTTGGGAATTGGCCCCCTCTAAATTGCCCCCGAAAATCTCCCCTTTGATATTGACCCTGGTAGGTAGGCCTTGTTTGTGAGGTTGTGGTTTCTGTGGGTTGACCTCGAAACCCTCCCCTAAAAGGTGTCTTCCGAAATGTGCCTCTGCTTTGCGGGGAGTAGAGTGCGCCCATGGCTTTGGCTGTATCGGTGTCCTTTTTGAGTTTTTCGATGGCAGTGACTACCTCCGGCCCAAACAATTGCTGTTCATTAAACGGCATATTGAGCACAGCCTGCTGGATTTCCGGTTTGAACCCAGAAGTGCGCAGCCATGCGTGCCTTCGTATTGTGACTGCAGTGTTTATTGTCCTTGCAGCTGTATCTGCTGCATCCATGGAAGACCGTATCTGATTATTTGAGATACTTTGTCCCTCTTCCACCACCTGTTGCGCTCTTTTTTGGAACTCCTTGGGTAAGTGTTCGATGAAATGTTGCATTTCATCCCAGTGAGCCCTGTCGTATCTTGCCAAAAGTGCTTGTGAATTGGCAATACGCCACTGATTTGCTGCTTGTGCTGCAACCCTTTTTCCCGCAGCATCAAATTTGCGGCTCTCCTTGTCTGGAGGTGGTGCGTCGCCTGAGGTATGAGAGTTGGCTCTCTTACGAGCTGCCCCCACAACTACTGAGTCTGGTGTTAGTTGTGTTGTAATATATATTGGATCTCTGGGCGGTGGCTTATATTTTTTCTCCACCCTTGGAGTTATGGCTCTGCCTTTAACTGGATCCTGAAAAATTTGTTTTGAATGTCTTAGCATTCCTGGGAGCATGGGAAGGATAGGGTGTTAAAGAGAAAGTCATCCTCAATTGGTTCCGAATGTAAGGAGACATTGTGAAACTCGGCTGCCCTTGCGACCACCTGTGTATAGGATGTACTGTCCTCAGGTGGTGACGGTTTTGTAGGATAAGAGTCTGGGCTATTGTCAGACACTGGAGCATCGTAGATGTCCCATGCATCAGGATCATCCTGACTCATTGTGGTATGAGCTGGTGAGTGCATCAGTGGTTGAATTGTTGCTGGTGATGCATGTATTGATGGTGGTGGAGACGGTGGTGGGGTTGTTTTCCTTGCCACCTTTGCTTGTGGTTGCTTGTCCTTTTGTTGAAAGGCAAGTTTCCTTTTTATTTTGATTGGGGGACGAGTGGTTATCTTCCCTGTGTCCTCATGAATATGAAGCCTTCTTCGCGTGTAGTCAGGCTCTACAGCTTGAAGCTCCTCTCCAAATCTGTGTAATTGGGAGGTTAATCCTTGTTCCTCTGTATAGGAACTAGTTTTCGGCTCCGAGGCTGGCTGTTTCGGAACCGAAACTGTAAGGAAATGCCTCCTTGGCATGGTTACCCCTCAGCTATGTTTTGAATTGAAAGTGTGCTGAGGCCTGCTAACCAGGCCCCAGCACCAGTGTTCTTTCCCTAACCTGTACTTTTGTATCCACAATTGATACACCCTGGCATCCAGATAAGTCCCTTGTAAATGGTACCCCTGGTACCAAGGGCCCTGATGCCAAGGAAGGTCTCTAAGGGCTGCAGCATGTCTTATGCCACCCTGGAGACCCCTCACTCAGCACAGACACTGCTTGGCAGCTTGTGTGTGCTGGTGAGAACAAAACGAGTAAGTCGACATGGCACTCCCCTCAGGGTGCCATGCCAGCCTCTCACTGCCTAAGCAGGTATAGATAAGTCACCCCTCTAGCAGGCCTTACAGCCCTAAGGCAGGGTGCACTATACCATAGGTGAGGGCACCAGTGCATGAGCACTGTGCCCCTACAGTGTCTAAACAAAACCTTAGACATTGTAAGTGCAGGGTAGCCATAAGAGTATATGGTCCTGGGAGTCTGTTTTACACGAACTCCACAGCACCATAATGGCTACACTGAAAACTGGGAAGTTTGGTATCAAACTTCTCAGCACAATAAATGCACACTGATGCCAGTGTACATTTTATTGTAAAATACACCCCAGAGGGCACCTTAGAGGTGCCCCCTGAAACCTTAACCGACTATCTGTGTAGGCTGACTGGTTCCAGCAGCCTGCCACAACTGAGACATGTTGCTGGCCCCATGGGGAGAGTGCCTTTGTCACTCTGAGGCCAGTAACAAAGCCTGCACTGGGTGGAGATGCTAACACCTCCCCCAGGCAGGAACTGTCACACCTGGCGGTGAGCCTCAAAGGCTCACCCCTTTGTGCCAGCACCGCAGGACACTCCAGCTAGTGGAGTTGCCCGCCCCCTCCGGCCACGGCCCCCACTTTTGGCGGCAATGCCGGAGAAAATAATGAGAACAACAAGGAGGAGTCACTGGCCAGTCAGGACAGCCCCTAAGGTGTCCTGAGCTAAGTGACTAACTTTTAGAAATCCTCCATCTTGCAGATGGAGGATTCCCCAATAGGATTAGGATGCGACCCCCCTCCCCTTGGGAGGAGGCACAAAGAGGGTGTACCCACCCTCGATGTGACCCCCTCCCCTTGGGAGGAGGCACAAAGAGGGTGTACCCACCCTCAGGGCTAGTAGCCATTGGCTACTAACCCCCCAGACCTAAACACGCCCTTAAATTTAGTATTTAAGGGCTCCCCTGAACCTAAGAATTTAGATTCCTGCAACTTACCGAAGAAGAAGACTGCTGAGCTGAAAACCACTGCAGAAGAAGAAAGAAGACACCAACTGCTTTGGCCCCAGTCGTACCGGCCTGTCTCCTGCCTTCTAAAGAACCCTGCTCCAGCGACGCTTTCTCCAGGACCAGCGACCTCTGAATCCTCAGAGGACTGCCCTGCTTCCAAGAGACCAAGAAACTCCAGAGGACAGCGGCACTGCTCCAAAAAGAACTGCATCTTTGTTTCAAGGAGCAGATTTAAAGACCCCTGCAACTCCCCGCAAGAAGCGTGAGACTTGCAACACTGCACCCGGCGACCCCGACTCGACTGGTGGAGAACCAACACCTCAGGGAGGACCCTCCGGCGACTCAGACTGAGTAACCAAAGTTGTCCCCCCTGAGCCCCCACAGCGACGCCTGCAGAGGGAATCCCGAGGCTCCCCCTGACCGCGACTGCCTGAACTCCATTTCCCGACGGCTGGAAAAGACCCTGCACCCGCAGCCCCCAGCACCTAAAGGAACGGAACTCCTGTGCAGGAGTGACCCCCAGGAAGCCCTCTCCCTTGTCCAGGTGGTGGCTACCCCGAGGAGCCCCCCCTTGCCTGCCTGCAACGCTGAAGAGATCCCTTGGTCTCTCATTGATTTACATTGAAAACCCGACGCTTGTTTCTACACTGCACCCGGCCGCCCCAGTGCCGCTGAGGGTGTACTTTTTGTGTGAACTTGTGTCCCCCCCGGTGCCCTACAAAAACCCCCTGGTCTGCCCTCCGAAGACGCGGGTACTTACCTGCTGGCAGACCGGAACCGGGGCACCCCCTTCTCTCCATTGCATCCTATGTGTTTTGGGCACCTCTTTGACCTCTGCACCTGACCGGCCCTGAGCTGCTGGTGTGGTAACTTTGGGGTTGCTCTGAACCCCCAATGGTGGGCTACCTTGGACCCAAACCTGAGACTTGTAAGTGATTTACTTACCCGACAAAACTAACAAAAACTTACCTCCCCCAGGAACTGTGAAAATTGCACTGTGTCCACTTTTAAAACAGCTTGTGTTTTATGTAAAAAGTATACATGCTAATGTAATGATTCCAAGTTCCTAAAGTACTTACCTGCAATACCTTTCAAATGAGATATTACATGTAGAATTTGAACCTGTGGTTCTTAAAATAAACTAAGAAAAGATTTTACTATAACAAAACCTATTGGCTGGATTTGTCTCAGAGTGTGTGTTCCTCATTTATTGCCTGTGTGTATGTACAACAAATGCTTAACACTACTCCTTTGATAAGCCTACTGCTCGACCACACTACCACAAAATAGAGCATTAGTATCTGTTTTTACCACTATCTTACCTCTAAGGGGAACCCTTGGACTCTGTGCATACTATTCCTTACTTTGAAATAGTGCATACAGAGCCAACTTCCTACAGAAACCTTTTCGGAAGTCTTTTTAGGCTCCGAAGAAACCTTCTTTGTTTTCGGCGTGGTGTCTCGGTGCCGAAGTTTCTCGGAGCCGCTGTCTCGGCTCCGAGGTTGCTGTGTGGCAGTATCTCGACCGGAGTCGGATGACTTCGACACTAGCATGCCCTTTTTCGGTGCCTTGGATGGGTCACCTATTTTTCGGGTTAAGCCATGGCCTGTAGGCGGTGGCGTCCCCTGGGCTTTTGTAGACTTCTCGTGAGTCTTGATTTTTGACGTCTTACTCACGGTTTTGGTTGTTTCTTCGGCGTAGAGTTCTTCCGAACCCGACTCTTGGACGGAGAAAGCTTCTTCTTCCTCCTCGAAACGATCTTGACCTGTCGGCGTGGACGCCATTTGTAGTCTCCTGGCTCTTCGGTCTCTCAGCGTCTTCCTCGACCGAAACGCTCGACAGGCTTCACAAGTATCCTCCTTGTGCTCGGGGGAAAAGCACAAGTTACAGACCAGATGGTGATCCGTATACGGATACTTGTGATGGCATTTTGGGCAGAAGCGGAATGGGGTCCGTTCCATGAGCCTTGAAGTCGCACGTGGCCGGGCCGACCAGGCCCCGACGGGGGATCGAAAAAACCCCGAAGGGCCACCGGAGCTCTTCAGAATTCGGTGTCGATTTGTTCTAACTAACCCGATACCGAACGCTAACAATACCGACGTTTTTTTCCGAGATTCTAACTAACTTTCCGACCCGAAACACGGAGCGTAAAGGAACACGTCCGAGCCCGATGGCGGAAAAAAAACAATCTAAGATGGAGTCGACACCCATGCGCAATAGACTCGAAATGGGAGGAGTCCCTCGGTCTCGTGACTCGAAAAGACTTCTTCGAAGAAAAACAACTTGTAACACTCCGAGCCCAACACCAGATGGCGGACTGTGCACAGCATGTGTATCTGCAGCTACACATGCCATCAAACATATATATACACAAACACATACTTGGGATCTTTTTAGGTTGACAGGAGTCTAGTTTACAGAGAGGGGTGGATGTGAGGGTCAGTGAGCAATCTGTAGTGAACGTTTCTACCAGAAAGATTTGTTTGCTCAGATTCCTTGCATTTTAAATAGGCACCAAAGTAGTATCCCTAGGGTGGAGGGTCTGAATTGGCTAAAACCAAAAGTCCTGCACAGCAGAGGGGCAAAACGCCCATCTTGATGGACCTGGCTGTCCAGACTGTAGTGCCTTGTGAAAGGATGAAGTAACACCCATATAGCAGCCTGGCAAATGCCAACAACAGGCACTCTACGTGCCAACAGTGGTAGAAGCCTTGGCTCAAGTGGAATGAGCCCACATACTTTAACTGATTTTAATACAGTGCACTGTCTAAGAGATGACCCTCTTCTGCACTGCCATGCTGTGCTTCAGTGAATCACAAATAGCTATCAGTCATACGATGTTCCGTGCTATCAACTAAGAGCCCTCTTAAAATTCAGCTGCAAGAGCCTAGACTCCGCCTTAAAAGGGTGAGGTGGAAAGGAAAGTCCGGTAAGGTGATGTTTTGCCCAATGTGAATAAGTTACCACTTTCAGAAGAAAGAAGTTTGGCTTCTCAGGACAAGATTGCCTGCTCATTCACCTGAACTTCAATGTTATGGGTGTGAGTAATACGGTCTTGAGGGTGAGAAGACATAATAAGCAGCTGTTCAAAGGAAGATAAGGACCAAGTGAATGTCCCACTGAGGCATGATAAATGGAAAGGGTGGTAAATGCTGTAAACCCTTTAAAACACATCACAACAATGATTTTGAACAAAGAAAGCTGTTCCAGCAATCACAAAAAAGCCCAAAGAGCTGAAAGGTACTCGAACTCTGCTTGAAGCAACTCCTTACCAGGCCAGTGGCAACACAAAAAGCAGTACTTCAGATACCTAAGTTGAAGTAGGTCAATATGTGGATAACAGCACCAAACCACAGACTTGTCTAAACAGCAGGCATATACTGATTTTGATGGAGGGCAGCTGGCTGTCAGGATAACATTTACAACCATAGGAGGGAGACTGAAGGAAGTCAACTTTCACCACTCAATCTCTTAGCATGGAGATGGGGACTACAAAGGCCCAGGATCTTTTGTTGCTGAGGTACGATCCATTAAAAGCAGCAGCCTCATCGGAGGACAAATGCTCATGCCTAGGAGGTGCAAGTACAACAATCTCCTAAGCACAATCCAAGGCCACTAGGATGACTTGGGTTCAGTCATCCCTGATTTTCCTGAGAAATCAGTCTGAGAGGTATTTGCAAAGAGGCATACAGACGTCCAGAGTTCACTCTAGGCAGAATTCTAACCGAGGGAGAGATGCACTGGAAACTCAAACGTGTGATGTGCTGATGTAGGTTTACTCCATCAAGGAGCAACCACAGTGGGAGGTTCCTTGAAGGCTTCCTTGCCCGGGTCTAGAATGCTGGGGAGCATGAACAGATTTAAGTTCCGCTTCTGTGACAGAAACTGTTTAAAAAAGGAAGCAGGATTCCTCCCTCTCTTCCTCTAGTTTGACCCCATAGGTGTCTGTTGCCCTCTCGATCAGTCCATTGTACAAGGACAGGTATCTGGGTTAAATCACTGCTCTGGGGATTGGCACCTCGATATCTGGCAAATATTTTCCCCAGGTTGCTCAGCTCTTACAGTTTTGTGGGGGAATGTCTTGAGAGTCTAACTCCTCTTTACATTGCAGGAGCACTACCATTTCGGCCTCAGTCATCAAGGAAGGTTTCCTTTTTGGGGCAGTCTACTGTGACTCCTTTGCCTCAGTCGGAAGCAAAACACTATTCTGGATCCAGCCACTAAATCCAGAAAAAGATTCATGTTGCAAAAACGTAACCATTGCCAAGGTGTCTGTTAGTTCACACTACCCTGTTTATTCATAATAGTTTGCTGTTGTTGATGTAGCTACTTTGTTATACTATCTCCGGGGTGATATTAGCATAGACAGGGCAGATAGTGCCTTGGTGCTAAGGCAATATGCTGTCTGATAAATAAGTGCTCTGCTTTGCTGAGAAAGCAAAATTTACCATACCATGATTTTCTTTTGGTAATTTATTATGCGAAAATAGAATATATAAACCTTCAATTTTGCAGATATGCCAGAGCTTTCCTGAATTCTTTTAGGCATGCTGTCAGTTTGCCTATTGATTTTGCTGCTCACTTGGGACTTAAAATAAATTTTTATTTTGCACTACTCTAATATCTAATTTGCTGAAAGACTTCATGGCATTTATTCTGTACCACATCTTATGAAATTTGTAAAAACAAAAAAAATCCTTAAATGTATTCTGCTTATCTATAACTCAGCTACTGAGTGGTCCTTTTTATTTGCCTCAGAGGCACATTGCTTTATGAAACTGATAAAACATATGTTAAAGCTCAAACTGTGGGCGTTCTCTTGCAGTACATTTTTGGCGTGCATAAATTGTGAGGGACCAAAGTCCACAGTAGATGTAAAGCCACTGAATGGATACTTCGGAATTTTCATGATTAAAAAAAAATAAAAAAATTTAAAAAAAACACATGACGTATTTTTTCAATTGTTAAGTAAATTCTCTCAGATTAATCATCAGGTACATGATAAAGAAGCAATAAAGGTTTAGTGGGGGATTTGTGTTTTTATTCAAATACCCCGCTCACGTGAACCAAAAGCCTTTTGTGGTTACTGTTCAAGTGTACAATAAAATAGTTATAACTACACAAAACGTAGTTGTTTGCATCTTGTACATATTTAATATGGCATCAAATATACGTTCACGTTCAAACTAGCAACCAGCACCTATGATCCCCACTGGCTCCCCGGACACACCCCACCTCATGAGCCAACAGCTTGATTGTAAGGAAATGCCTCCTTGGCATGGTTGCCCCCTGACTTTTTGCCTTTGCTGATGCTATGTTTACAATTGAAAGTGTGCTGAGGCCTGCTAACCAGGCCCCAGCACCAGTGTTCTTTCCCTAACCTGTACTTTTGTATCCACAATTGGCAGACCCTGGCATCCAGATAAGTCCCTTGTAACTGGTACTTCTAGTACCAAGGGCCCTGATGCCAAGGAAGGTCTCTAAGGGCTGCAGCATGTCTTATGCCACCCTGGAGACCTCTCACTCAGCACAGACACACTGCTTGCCAGCTTGTGTGTGCTAGTGAGGACAAAACGAGTAAGTCGACATGGCACTCCCCTCAGGGTGCCATGCCAGCCTCTCACTGCCTATGCAGTATAGGTAAGACACCCCTCTAGCAGGCCTTACAGCCCTAAGGCAGGGTGCACTATACCACAGGTGAGGGTACCAGTGCATGAGCATGGTACCCCTACAGTGTCTAACCAAAACCTTAGACATTGTAAGTGCAGGGTAGCCATAAGAGTATATGGTCTGGGAGCCTGTCAAACACGAACTCCACAGCACCATAATGGCTACACTGAAAACTGGGAAGTTTGGTATCAAACTTCTCAGCACAATAAATGCACACTGATGCCAGTGTACATTTTATTGTAAAATACACCACAGAGGGCACCTTAGAGGTGCCCCCTGAAACTTAACCGACTATCTGTGTAGGCTGACTAGTTTTAGCAGCCTGCCACAAACCGAGACATGTTGCTGGCCCCATGGGGAGAGTGCCTTTGTCACTCTGAGGCCAGTAACAAAGCCTGCACTGGGTGGAGATGCTAACACCTCTCCCAGGCAGGAATTGTCACACCTGGCGGTGAGCCTCAAAGGCTCACCTCCTTTGTGCCAACCCAGCAGGACACTCCAGCTAGTGGAGTTGCCCGCCCCCTCCGGCCAGGCCCCACTTTTGGCGGCAAGGCCGGAGAAAATAATGAGAATAACAAGGAGGAGTCACTGGCCAGTCAGGACAGCCCCTAAGGTGTCCTGAGCTGAGGTGACTCTAACTTTTAGAAATCCTCCATCTTGCAGATGGAGGATTCCCCCAATAGGGTTAGGATTGTGACCCCCTCCCCTTGGGAGGAGGCACAAAGAGGGTGTACCCACCCTCAGGGCTAGTAGCCATTGGCTACTAACCCCCCAGACCTAAACACGCCCTTAAATTTAGTATTTAAGGGCTACCCTGAACCCTAGAAAATTAGATTCCTGCAACTACAAGAAGAAGGACTGCCCAGCTGAAAACCCCTGCAGCGGAAGACCAGAAGACGACAACTGCCTTGGCTCCAGAAACTCACCGGCCTGTCTCCTGCCTTCCAAAGATCCTGCTCCAGCGACGCCTTCCAAAGGGACCAGCGACCTCGACATCCTCTGAGGACGGCCCCTGCTTCGAAAAGACAAGAAACTCCCGAGGACAGCGGACCTGCTCCAAAAAGACTGCAACTTTGTTTCAAGAAGCAGCTTTAAAGAACCCTGCAATCTCCCCGCAAGAAGCGTGAGACTTGCAACACTGCACCCGGCGACCCCGACTCGACTGGTGGCGATCCAACACCTCAGGAGGGACCCCAGGACTACTCTGATACTGTGAGTACCAAACCCTGTCCCCCCTGAGCCCCCACAGCGCCGCCTGCAGAGGGAATCCCGAGGCTTCCCCTGACCGCGACTCTTTGAACCTAAAGTCCCGACGCCTGGGAGAGACCCTGCACCCGCAGCCCCCAGGACCTGAAGGACCGGACTTTCACCGGAGAAGTGACCCCCAGGAGTCCCTCTCCCTCGCCCAAGTGGAGGTTTCCCCGAGGAAGCCCCCCCTTGCCTGCCTGCAGCGCTGAAGAGATCCCGAGATCTCTCATAGACTAACATTGCGAACCCGACGCTTGTTTCTACACTGCACCCGGCCGCCCCCGCGCCGCTGAGGGTGAAATTTCTGTGTGGACTTGTGTCCCCCCCGGTGCCCTACAAAACCCCCCTGGTCTGCCCTCCGAAGACGCGGGTACTTACCTGCAAGCAGACCGGAACCGGGGCACCCCCTTCTCTCCATTCTAGCCTATGTGTTTTGGGCACCACTTTGAACTCTGCACCTGACCGGCCCTGAGCTGCTGGTGTGGTGACTTTGGGGTTGCTCTGAACCCCCAACGGTGGGCTACCTTGGACCAAGAACTGAACCCTGTAAGTGTCCTACTTACCTGGTAAAACTAACAAAAACTTACCTCCCCCAGGAACTGTGAAAGTTGCACTAAGTGTCCACTTTTAAAACAGCTATTTGTCAATAACTTGAAAAGTATACATGCAATTTTGATGATTTGAAGTTCCTAAAGTACTTACCTGCAATACCTTTCGAATGAGCTATTACATGTAGAATTTGAACCTGTGGTTCTTAAAATAAACTAAGAAAAGATATTTTTCTATATAAAAACCTATTGGCTGGATTTGTCTCTGAGTGTGTGTACCTCATTTATTGTCTTGTGTATGTACAACAAATGCTTAACACTACTCCTTGGATAAGCCTACTGCTCGACCACACTACCACAAAATAGAGCATTAGTATTATCTATTTTTACCACTATTTTACCTCTAAGGGGAACCCTTGGACTCTGTGCATGCTATTCCTTACTTTGAACTAGCACATACAGAGCCAACTTCCTACATTGGTGGATCAGCGGTGGGGTACAAGACTTTGCATTTGCTGGACTACTCAGCCAATACCTGATCACACGACAAATTCCAAAATTGTCATTAGAAATTGATTTTTGCAATTTGAAAAGTTTTCTAAATTCTTAAAAGACCTGCTAGGGCCTTGTGTTAGATCCTGTTTAGCATTTCTTTTAGAGTTTAAAAGTTTGTAAAAGTTTGAAATTAGATTCTAGAACCAGTTTTAGTTTCTTAAAAAGTATTCCAACTTTTAGAAGCATAATGTCTAGCACAGATGTGAATGTGGTGGAACTCGACACCACACCTTACCTCCATCTACAGATGAGAGCTAAGGTCACTCTGTAAACTAAAGAAAATAGCAATGGGCCCCAAACCTACCAAAGTACAGCTCCAGGAGCTTTTGGCAGAGTTTGAAAAGGCCAACCCCTCTGAGGATGGCAACTCAGAGGATGAAGATAGTGACTTGGAGGGAAATTCCCCCCCTCCAGTCCTACTTAGGGAGAGCAGGGCTTCTCAAGCCCTGACTCCACAAATAATAGTCAGAGATGCTGGTTCCCTCACAGGAGGGACCAACAACTCTGAAATCACTGAGGATAACTCCAGTGAAGAGGACATCCAGTTAGCCAGGATGGCCAAAAGATTGGCTTTGGAAAGACAGATCCTAGCCATAGAGAGGGAAAGACAAGAGATGGGCCTAGGACCCATCAATGGTGGCAGCAACATAAATAGGGTCAGAGATTCTCCTGACATGTTGAAAATCCCCAAAGGGATTGTAACTAAATATGAAGATGGTGATGACATCACCAAATGGTTCACAGCTTTTGAGAGGGCTTGTGTAACCAGAAAAGTGAACAGATCTCACTGGGGTGCTCTCCTTTGGGAAATGTTCACAGGAAAGTGTAGGGATAGACTCCTCACACTCTCTGGACAAGATGCAGAATCTTATGACCTCATGAAGGGTACCCTGATTGAGGGCTTTGGATTCTCCACTGAGGAGTACAGGATTAGGTTCAGGGGGGCTCAAAAATCCTCGAGCCAGACCTGGGTTGACTTTGTTGACTACTCAGTGAAAACACTAGATGGTTGGATTCAAGGCAGTGGTGCAAGTAATTATGATGGGCTGTACAATTTATTTGTGAAAGAACACCTGTTAAGTAATTGTTTCAATGATAAACTGCATCAGCATCTGGTAGACCTAGGACCAATTTCTCCCCAAGAATTGGGAAAGAAGGCGGACCATTGGGTCAAGACAAGGGTGTCCAAGACTTCAACAGGGGGTGACCAAAAGAAAGGGGTCACAAAGACTCCCCAGCAGAAGGGTGATGAGACAACCAAAACTAAAAATAGTAAAGAGTCTTCTACAGGCCCCCAAAAACCTGCACAGGAGGGTGGGCCCAGAGCCTCTTCACAAAACAATGGGTACAAGGGAAAAAACTTTGATCCCAAAAAGGCCTGGTGTCATAGCTGTAAACAGCATGGACACCAAACTGGAGACAAGGCCTGTCCCAAGAAAGGTTCCACTCCAAACTCCCATCCAGGTAACACTGGTATGGCTAGTCTCCAAGTGGGATCAACAGTGTGCCCAGAGCAAATCAGGGTCCACACTGAAGCTACTCTAGTTTCTGAGGGTGGGGTGGATTTAGCCACACTAGCTGTCTGGCCGCCTAACATGCAAAAATACAGACAGCAACTCTTAATTAATGGGACTAGAATAGAGGGCCTGAGGGATACAGGTGCCAGTGTCACCATGGTGACAGAGAAACTGGTTTCCCCTGGCCAATACCTGACTGGAAAAACTTACACAGTCACCAACGCTGACAATCAGAGAAAAGTACATCCCATGGCAATGGTTACTTTAGAATGGGGAGGGGTCAATGGCCTGAAACAGGTGGTGGTCTCCTCAAATATCCCAGTGGACTGTCTGCTTGGAAATGACCTGGAGTCCTCAGCATGGGCTGAGGTAGAGCTAAAAACCCATGCAGCAATGCTGGGTATCCCTGAACTGGTGTGTGTGAAAACAAGAGCACAATGCAAGGCACAGGGTGAAAAAGTAGAGCTGGAGTCTGGAAAAATGGCCCAGCCTACCAAGAGAACAGGAAAGTCAGTTGGGAAACCAACTGCAACACAGCCAAAGAAAGGGAACCTCTCTTCTCAGGAAGAAGTTCTGCCCTCTGAGGGAACTGAGCCTTTGGAGCTTGAACCTTATCAGGTTGAGCTCTTAGGCCCAGGGGGACCCTCAAGGGAAGAGCTGTGTAAGGGACAAGAAACCTGTCCCTCTCTTGAAGGCCTTAGGCAGCAAGCTGCTGAAGAGTCCAAAGGCAAGAAAAATGGAACACATAGGGTCTATTGGGAAGATGGGCTCCTGTACACTGAGGCCAGAGACCCCAAACCTGGTGCCACTAGGAGAGTGGTAGTGCCTCAGCTGTTCAGAGAGTTCATCCTAACATTGGCCCATGACATTCCCCTTGCTGGACATTTGGGACAAACCAAGACGTGGGAGAGGTTAGTCAACCACTTCTACTGGCCCAATATGTCCAACATGGTTAAGGAGTTTTGCCTCTCCTGCCCCACCTGTCAAGCCAGTGGTAAGACAGGTGGGCATCCAAAGGCCCCCCTCATTCCACTTCCAGTGGTGGGGGTGCCCTTTGAAAGAGTGGGTGTGGACATAGTTGGTCCACTGGAACCTCCCACAGCCTCAGGAAATATGTATATCCTGGTAGTAGTGGATCATGCTACCAGGTATCCTGAAGCTATTCCCCTTAGGTCGACTACTGCCCCTGCAGTAGCCAAGGCCCTCATTGGTATCTTTACCAGAGTGGGTTTCCCTAAGGAGGTGGTGTCTGACAGAGGTACCAACTTCATGTCAGCATACCTAAAGCACATGTGGAATGAGTGTGGAGTGACTTATAAATTCACTACACCATACCATCCACAAACTAATGGCTTGGTTGAGAGATTCAACAAGACATTAAAGGGCATGATCATGGGGCTCCCAGAAAAACTCAAAAGGAGATGGGATGTCCTCCTGCCATGTCTGCTTTTCGCTTACAGGGAGGTACCACAGAAGGGAGTAGGGTTCTCACCCTTTGAACTTCTGTTTGGTCATCCTGTAAGGGGACCACTTGCCCTTGTTAAAGAAGGCTGGGAGAGACCTCTCCATGAGCCTAAACAGGACATAGTGGACTATGTACTTGGCCTTCGCTCTAGAATGGCAGAGTACATGGAAAAGGCAACCAAAAACCTTGAGGCCAGCCAACAGCTCCAGAAGTTTTGGTATGACCAAAAGGCTGCACTGGTTGAGTTCCAACCAGGGCAGAAAGTCTGGGTTCTGGAGCCTGTGGCTCCCAGGGCACTCCAGGACAAATGGAGTGGCCCTTACCCAGTACTAGAGAGGAAGAGTCAGGTCACCTACTTGGTGGACCTGGGCACAAGCAGGAGCCCCAAAAGGGTGATCCATGTAAACCGCCTTAAGCTCTTCCACGACAGGGCTGATGTCAATCTGTTGATGGTAACAGATGAGGATCAGGAGGCAGAGAGTGAACCTCTCCCTGATCTTCTGTCATCAGACCCAAAAGATGGTACAGTAGATGGAGTGATCTACTCAGACACCCTCTCTGGCCAACAGCAAGCTGATTGTAGGAGAGTCCTACAACAGTTTCCTGAACTCTTCTCCTTAACCCCTGGTCAGACACACCTGTGTACCCATGATGTGGACACAGGAGACAGCATGCCTGTCAAGAACAAAATCTTTAGACAGTCTGACCATGTTAAGGAAAGCATCAAGGTGGAAGTCCACAAGATGCTGGAATTGGGAGTGATTGAGCGCTCTGACAGCCCCTGGGCTAGCCCAGTGGTCTTAGTCCCCAAACCTCACACCAAAGATGGAAAGAAAGAGATGAGGTTTTGTGTGGACTACAGAGGGCTCAATTCTGTCACCAAGACAGATGCCCATCCAATTCCAAGAGCTGATGAGCTCATTGATAAATTAGGTGCTGCCAAATTTCTAAGTACCTTTGACTTGACAGCAGGGTACTGGCAAATAAAAATGGCACCTGGAGCAAAAGAAAAGACAGCATTCTCCACACCTGATGGGCATTATCAGTTTACTGTTATGCCCTTTGGTTTAAAGAATGCCCCTGCCACCTTCCAAAGGTTGGTGAATCAAGTCCTTGCTGGCTTGGAGTCCTTTAGCACAGCTTATCTTGATGATATTGCTGTCTTTAGCTCCACCTGGCAGGATCACCTGGTCCACCTGAGGAAGGTTTTGAAGGCTCTGCAATCTGCAGGCCTCTCTATCAAGGCATCCAAATGCCAGATAGGGCAGGGAACTGTGGTTTACTTGGGACACCTTGTAGGTGGAGGCCAAGTTCAGCCACTCCAACCCAAGATCCAGACTATTCTGGACTGGGTAGCTCCAAAAACCCAGACTCAAGTCAGGGCATTCCTTGGCTTGACGGGGTACTACAGGAGGTTTGTGAAGGGATATGGATCCATTGTGACAGCCCTCACTGAGCTCACCTCCAAGAAAATGCCCAAGAAAGTGAACTGGACTGTGGACTGCCAACAGGCCTTTGACACCCTGAAACAGGCAATGTGCTCAGCACCAGTTCTCAAAGCTCCAGATTATTCTAAGCAGTTCATTGTGCAGACTGATGCCTCTGAACATGGGATAGGGGCAGTTTTGTCCCAAACAAATGATGATGGCCTTGACCAGCCTGTTGCTTTCATTAGCAGGAGGTTACTCCCCAGGGAGCAGCGTTGGAGTGCCATTGAGAGGGAGGCCTTTGCTGTGGTTTGGTCCCTGAAGAAGCTGAGACCATACCTCTTTGGGACTCACTTCCTAGTTCAAACTGACCACAGACCTCTCAAATGGCTGATGCAAATGAAAGGTGAAAATCCTAAACTGTTGAGGTGGTCCATCTCCCTACAGGGAATGGACTTTATAGTGGAACACAGACCTGGGACTGCCCATGCCAATGCAGATGGCCTTTCCAGGTTCTTCCACTTAGAAAATGAAGACTCTCTTGGGAAAGGTTAGTCTCATCCTCTTTCGTTTGGGGGGGGGTTGTGTAAGGAAATGCCTCCTTGGCATGGTTGCCCCCTGACTTTTTGCCTTTGCTGATGCTATGTTTACAATTGAAAGTGTGCTGAGGCCTGCTAACCAGGCCCCAGCACCAGTGTTCTTTCCCTAACCTGTACTTTTGTATCCACAATTGGCAGACCCTGGCATCCAGATAAGTCCCTTGTAACTGGTACTTCTAGTACCAAGGGCCCTGATGCCAAGGAAGGTCTCTAAGGGCTGCAGCATGTCTTATGCCACCCTGGAGACCTCTCACTCAGCACAGACACACTGCTTGCCAGCTTGTGTGTGCTAGTGAGGACAAAACGAGTAAGTCGACATGGCACTCCCCTCAGGGTGCCATGCCAGCCTCTCACTGCCTATGCAGTATAGGTAAGACACCCCTCTAGCAGGCCTTACAGCCCTAAGGCAGGGTGCACTATACCACAGGTGAGGGTACCAGTGCATGAGCATGGTACCCCTACAGTGTCTAACCAAAACCTTAGACATTGTAAGTGCAGGGTAGCCATAAGAGTATATGGTCTGGGAGCCTGTCAAACACGAACTCCACAGCACCATAATGGCTACACTGAAAACTGGGAAGTTTGGTATCAAACTTCTCAGCACAATAAATGCACACTGATGCCAGTGTACATTTTATTGTAAAATACACCCCAGAGGGCACCTTAGAGGTGCCCCCTGAAACTTAACCGACTATCTGTGTAGGCTGACTAGTTTTAGCAGCCTGCCACAAACCGAGACATGTTGCTGGCCCCATGGGGAGAGTGCCTTTGTCACTCTGAGGCCAGTAACAAAGCCTGCACTGGGTGGAGATGCTAACACCTCTCCCAGGCAGGAATTGTCACACCTGGCGGTGAGCCTCAAAGGCTCACCTCCTTTGTGCCAACCCAGCAGGACACTCCAGCTAGTGGAGTTGCCCGCCCCCTCCGGCCAGGCCCCACTTTTGGCGGCAAGGCCGGAGAAAATAATGAGAATAACAAGGAGGAGTCACTGGCCAGTCAGGACAGCCCCTAAGGTGTCCTGAGCTGAGGTGACTCTAACTTTTAGAAATCCTCCATCTTGCAGATGGAGGATTCCCCCAATAGGGTTAGGATTGTGACCCCCTCCCCTTGGGAGGAGGCACAAAGAGGGTGTACCCACCCTCAGGGCTAGTAGCCATTGGCTACTAACCCCCCAGACCTAAACACGCCCTTAAATTTAGTATTTAAGGGCTACCCTGAACCCTAGAAAATTAGATTCCTGCAACTACAAGAAGAAGGACTGCCCAGCTGAAAACCCCTGCAGCGGAAGACCAGAAGACGACAACTGCCTTGGCTCCAGAAACTCACCGGCCTGTCTCCTGCCTTCCAAAGATCCTGCTCCAGCGACGCCTTCCAAAGGGACCAGCGACCTCGACATCCTCTGAGGACGGCCCCTGCTTCGAAAAGACAAGAAACTCCCGAGGACAGCGGACCTGCTCCAAAAAGACTGCAACTTTGTTTCAAGAAGCAGCTTTAAAGAACCCTGCAATCTCCCCGCAAGAAGCGTGAGACTTGCAACACTGCACCCGGCGACCCCGACTCGACTGGTGGCGATCCAACACCTCAGGAGGGACCCCAGGACTACTCTGATACTGTGAGTACCAAACCCTGTCCCCCCTGAGCCCCCACAGCGCCGCCTGCAGAGGGAATCCCGAGGCTTCCCCTGACCGCGACTCTTTGAACCTAAAGTCCCGACGCCTGGGAGAGACCCTGCACCCGCAGCCCCCAGGACCTGAAGGACCGGACTTTCACCGGAGAAGTGACCCCCAGGAGTCCCTCTCCCTCGCCCAAGTGGAGGTTTCCCCGAGGAAGCCCCCCCTTGCCTGCCTGCAGCGCTGAAGAGATCCCGAGATCTCTCATAGACTAACATTGCGAACCCGACGCTTGTTTCTACACTGCACCCGGCCGCCCCCGCGCCGCTGAGGGTGAAATTTCTGTGTGGACTTGTGTCCCCCCCGGTGCCCTACAAAACCCCCCTGGTCTGCCCTCCGAAGACGCGGGTACTTACCTGCAAGCAGACCGGAACCGGGGCACCCCCTTCTCTCCATTCTAGCCTATGTGTTTTGGGCACCACTTTGAACTCTGCACCTGACCGGCCCTGAGCTGCTGGTGTGGTGACTTTGGGGTTGCTCTGAACCCCCAACGGTGGGCTACCTTGGACCAAGAACTGAACCCTGTAAGTGTCCTACTTACCTGGTAAAACTAACAAAAACTTACCTCCCCCAGGAACTGTGAAAGTTGCACTAAGTGTCCACTTTTAAAACAGCTATTTGTCAATAACTTGAAAAGTATACATGCAATTTTGATGATTTGAAGTTCCTAAAGTACTTACCTGCAATACCTTTCGAATGAGCTATTACATGTAGAATTTGAACCTGTGGTTCTTAAAATAAACTAAGAAAAGATATTTTTCTATATAAAAACCTATTGGCTGGATTTGTCTCTGAGTGTGTGTACCTCATTTATTGTCTTGTGTATGTACAACAAATGCTTAACACTACTCCTTGGATAAGCCTACTGCTCGACCACACTACCACAAAATAGAGCATTAGTATTATCTATTTTTACCACTATTTTACCTCTAAGGGGAACCCTTGGACTCTGTGCATGCTATTCCTTACTTTGAACTAGCACATACAGAGCCAACTTCCTACATTGATTGTCCAAGCCATCGCACCATTATTAAAAATTAAAAACCACCCTTGCACTGACCCCCAGGAACTGCCATAATCCAGGGGCTTCTGTGGTTCCACTTGCTCAAGCTGGGGTGTAGGAAGTTGGCTCTGTATATACTATTTCAAAGTAAGAAATAGTGTGCACAGAGTCCAAGGGTTTCCCTTAGAGGTAAGATAGTGGCAAAAAGAGATAATTCTAATGCTCTATTTTGTGGTAGTGTGGCCGAGCAGTAGGCTTATCAGAGGGTAGTGTTAAGCATTTGTTGTACACAAGCAATAAATGAGGAACACACACTCAAAGACAAATTCCAGGCCAATAGGTTTTTATATTGAAAAATATATTTTCTTAGTTTATTTTAAGAACCACAGGTTCAAGATTTACAAGTAATACTTCAAATGAAAGGTATTTCACTTAGGCCCTCTAGGAACTTTGAATAATCACATCATCATGTACAGACTTTGTAAAAATGGCAATAAGCTATTTTAAAAGTGGACAGTGCAAAAATCAACAGTTCCTGGGGGAGGTAAAGTATTGTTGGTTTTAGCAGGTAAGTAAATTACCTACAGGGTTCAGTTTTGGGTCCAAGGTAGCCCACCGTTGGGGGTTCGGAGCAACCCCAAAGTTACCACACCAGCAGCTCAGGGCCGGTCAGGTGCAGAGGTCAAAGAGGTGCCCAAAACACATAGGCGCCTATGGAGAACAGGGGTGCCCCGGTTCCAGTCTGCCAGCAGGTAAGTACCCACGTCCTCGGGGGGCAGACCAGGGGGTTTTTGTAGGGCAGGGGGGCACAGAAAGTACACCCCCAGCGGCCCAGGGGCAGCCGGGTGCAGAGTTCAAACAGGCGTCGGGTTTTAGATAGGAAGTAATGGGGAGACCCGGGGGTCTCTTCAACGATGCAGGCAGGGACAGGGGGGGCTCCTTTGGGTAGCCACCACCTGGGCTAGGCAGAGGGTCGCTCCTGCACTGGAGTTCGGTTCCTTCAGGTCCTGGGGGCTGCGGGTGCAGGGTTGGTTCCAGGTGTCAGGTCCCTTGTTACAGGCAGTCGCGGTCAGGGGGAGCCTCTGGGTGTCCTCTACAGGCGTCGCTGTGGGGGCCCAGAGGTGGTCGTCTCTGGCTACTTACGGGCTCGCAGTCGCCAGGGAGTCCTCCCTGAAGTGTTGGTTTTCCGCAGGTCGAGCCGGGGGCGTCGGGTGCAGAGTGGAAAGTCTCATGTTCCGGCGGGAAACGGGAAGCTTTTAAAGTTGTTTCTTTGTTGCAAGAAAGTTGCAGATTGTTGAACAGGGACGCTGTTCACGGGAGTTTCTTGGTCCTTGGTTGCAGGGCAGTCCTCTGAGGCTTCAGAGGTCGCTGGTCCATGTTGGATGTGTCGCTGTTGCAGTGTTCTTCGAAGTTGGGAGACAGGCCGGTAGGGCTGGGGCCAAAGCAGTTGTCTCCGTCTTCACTGCAGGGCTTCAGGTCAGCAGTCCTTGTTAAGGTTGCAGGAATCTGGTTTCCTGGGTTCTGGGGAGCCCCTAAATACTGAATTTAGGGGTATGTTTAGGTCTGGGTGGGCAGCAGCCAATGGCTACTGTCCTGGAGGATGGCAACACCCTCTTTGTGCCTCCTCCTTGTGGGGAGGGGGGCGCATCCCTAATTCTATTGGGGGAATCCTCCACTCACAAGATGGAGGATTTCTTAAAGTAAGGGTCACCTCAACTCAGGACACCTTCGGGGCTGTCCTGACAGGCGGGTGGCTCCTCCTTGTTTTTCTAATTAACTCCTCCAGCCTTGCCGCCAAAAGTGGGGGCAGTGGCCGGGGGGGCAGGCATCTCCACTAGCTGGGATGCCCTGTGGCGCTGTAACAAAAGGGGTGAGCCTTTGAGGCTCACCGCCAGGTGTAGGAAGTTGGCTCTGTATGCACTATTTCAAAGTAAGGAATAGTATGCACAGAGTCCAAGGGTTCCCCTTAGAGGTAAGATAGTGGCAAAAAGAGATAATTCTAAGGCTCTATTTTGTGGTAGTGTGGTCGAGCAGTAGGCTTATCAAAGGAGTAGTGTTAAGCATTTGTTGTACATACACACAGGCAATAAATGAGGAACACACACAAACAATTCCAGGCCAGTAGGTTTTTGTTATAGAAAAATATATTTTCTTAGTTTATTTTAAGAACCACAGGTTCAAATTCTACATGTAATATCTCATTTGAAAGGTATTGCAGGTAAGTACTTTAGGAACTTTGAATAATCACAATAGCATATATACTTTTTACATAAAAAACATATAGCTATTTCAAAAGTGGACACTTAGTGCAATTTTCAACAGTTCCTGGGGGAGGTAAGTTATTGTTAGTTCTTGCAGGTAAGTAAACCACCTACGGGGTTCAAATTGGGGTCCAAGGTAGCCCACCGTTGGGGGTTCAGAGCAACCCCAAAGTCACCACACCAGCAGCTCAGGGCCGGTCAGGTGCAGAGGTCAAAGTGGTGCCCAAAACACATAGGCTTCAATGGAGAAGGGGGTGCCCCGGTTCCAGTCTGCCAGCAGGTAAGTACCTGCATCTTCGGAGGGCAGACCAGGGGGTTTTTGTAGGGCACCGGGGGGGACACAAGTCAGCACAGAAAGTACACCCTCAGCGGCACTGGGGCGGCCGGGTGCAGTGTGCAAACAAGCGTCGGGTTCGTAATAGAAATCAATGGGAGACCAAGGGGTCTCTCTAGCGATGCAGGCAGGCAAGGGGGGCTCCTCTGGGTAGCCACCACCTGGGCAAGGGAAGAGGGCTTCCTGGGGGTCACTCCTGCACTGGAGTTCCGATCCTTCAGGTCCTGGGGGCTGCAGATGCAGGGTCTTTTCCAGGCGTCGGGATTTTGGATTCAGACAGTCGCGGTCAGGGGGAGCCTCGGGATTCCCTCTGCAGGCGTCGCTGTGGGGGGTCATGGGGGACAATGAAAATGTCACTTACCCAGTGTACATCTGTTCGTGGCATCAGTCGCAGTAGATTCGCATGTTCTGCAATAGCTCACCATCTGGTGTTGGGCCGGAGTGTTACAAGTTGTTTTTCTTCGAAGAAGTCTTTCGAGTCACGGGACCGAGTGACTCCTCCTTTTGTCTCCATTGCGCATGGGCGTCGACTCCATCTTCGATTGTTTTTCCCCGCAGAGGGTGAGGTAGGAGTTGAATTGTAGTAATAGTGCCCATGCAATGGAGTGACTAAGTATGCACTTATTTAAGGTTGAGATGATACATATAGAAATAATTGAAGGTAACTTCCAAACTGCTACAGGCTCCCGGGGAGGCGGGTGGGCACATGCGAATCTACTGCGACTGATGCCACGAACAGATGTACACTGGGTAAGTGACATTTTCAGTTCGATGGCATCTGTCGCTGTAGATACGCATGTTCTGCATAGACTAGTAAGCAGTTATTTCCCCAAAAGCGGTGGATCAGCCTGTAGGAGTGGAAGTAGTCTGAAATAATGTCCTTAATACGGCTTGACCTACTGTGGCTTGTTGTGCGGATAACACGTCTACACAGTAGTGCTTGGTGAATGTGTGAGGCGTAGACCATGTGGCTGCCTTACATATTTCTTGCATTGGGATGTTTCCTAGAAAGGCCATGGTAGCCCCTTTCTTTCTGGTTGAGTGTGCCCTTGGTGTAATGGGCAGCTGTCGTTTAGCTTTAAGGTAGCAGATTTGGATGCATTTAACTATCCATCTGGCTATACCTTGTTTTGAAATTGGGTTTCCTGCGTGAGGTTTTTGAAATGCAATAAAGAGTTGTTTAGTCTTTCTGATGTCTTTTGTTCTGTCAATGTAATACATTAATGCTCTTTTGACATCTAATGTATGTAGTGCCCTTTCAGCTACGGTATCTGGCTGTGGAAAGAACACTGGAAGTTCCACTGTTTGATTTAGATGGAACGGTGAAATAACCTTTGGCAAAAATTTAGGATTGGTCCTTAGGACGACTTTATTTTTGTGTAGTTGTATAAAAGGTTCCTGTATAGTAAACGCCTGAATCTCGCTTACTCTTCTCAGGGAAGTAATGGCGATGAGAAATGCCACCTTCCAGGTTAGGAACTGTATGTCGCAGGAGTGCATGGGTTCAAAAGGTGGACCCATAAGTCTAGTTAGGACAACATTTAGGTTCCATGAAGGAACAGGTGGTGTTCTTGGTGGTATAATTCTCCTAAGGCCCTCCATGAATGCTTTAATGACTGGTATTTTATATAGGGAAGTTGAATAGGTAGTCTGCAGGTATGCAGATATTGCTGCAAGGTGAATCTTAATGGAAGAGAAAGCTAGGTTAGATTTTTGTAAGTGAAGCAAGTAACCCACTACATGTTCTGGAGTTGTGTGTAATGGTTGTATTTGATTAATATGGCAGTAGCAAACAAACCTCTTCCATTTACTTGCATAGCAGTGCCTGGTGGATGGCCTTCTTGCTTGTTTTATGACTTCCATACATTCTTGGGTAAGTTGTAAGTGCCCGAATTCTAGGATTTCAGGAGCCAGATTGCTAGATTCAGCGATGCTGGATCTGGGTGTCTGATCTTTTGGTTGTGCTGTGTCAACAGATCTGGCCTGTTGGGCAATTTGATGCAGGGTACCACTGATAGGTCTAGCAGCGTTGTGTACCAGGGTTGCCTTGCCCAAGTTGGTGCTATCAATATGAGTTTGAGTTTGCTTTGACTGAGTTTGTTTACCAGGTAAGGAAGGAGAGGGAGAGGGGGAAAAGCGTAAGCAAATATCCCTGACCAGTTCATCCATAGGGCATTGCCTTGGGATTGTTTGTGTGGGTACCTGGATGCGAAGTTTTGGCATTTTGCGTTCTCCCTTGTCGCAAACAAGTCTATCTGAGGTGTTCCCCAGAGTTTGAAATAAGTGTTCAGAATTTGGGGGTGAATTTCCCATTCGTGGACCTGTTGGTGATCTCGAGAGAGATTGTCTGCGAGTTGATTTTGTATCCCTGGTATAAACTGTGCAATTAGGCGAATTTGGTTGTGAATTGCCCAATGCCAAATTTTTTGTGCTAGCAGGCTTAACTGCGTGGAGTGCGTCCCTCCCTGCTTGTTTAGATAATACATTGTTGTCATGTTGTCTGTTTTGACGAGAATGTATTTGTGAACTATTATTGGTTGGAAAGCTTTTAGTGCTTGAAAAACTGCTAGAAGTTCTAGGTGATTGATATGCAGTTTTGTTTGATGTACGTTCCATTGTCCTTGTATGCTGTGTTGATCGAGGTGTGCTCCCCACCCTGTCATGGAAGCATCTGTTATTACGTATTGTGGCACTGGGTCTTGGAAAGGCCGCCCCTTGTTTAAATTTATGTTGTTCCACCACAGAAGCGAGAGGTAAGTTTGGCGGTCTATTAACACCAGATCTAGAAGGTGACCCTGTGCTTGAGACCACTGTGATGCTAGGCATTGTTGTAAGGGCCTCATGTGCAGTCTTGCGTTTGGGACAATGGCTATGCATGATGACATCATGCCTAGGAGTTGTAATACCATCTTTGCCTGTATCTTTTGTGTTGGATACATGCGTTGTATGATGGTGTTGAAATTTTGAATTCTTTGTGGACTTGGAGTGGCTACTCCCTTTGATGTGTCTATTATGGCTCCCAGGTATTGTTGTACCTTGCGTGGCAGAATTTTGGATTTTGTGAAATTGACGGTGAACCCGAGTTTGAAGAGGGTTTGTATGATCTGATTTGTGTGATTTGAGCACTGTATGAACGAATGGGCCTTGATTAGCCAGTCGTCCAAATATGGGAACACATGTATTTGCTGCCTTCTTATGTGTGCAGCGACTACCGCTAGACATTTGGTAAAGACTCTTGGTGCGGTTGTTAATCCGAAAGGCAGTACCTTGAATTGGTAATGTATTCCTTTGAATACAAACCTTAGGTATTTCCTGTGAGATGGGTGTATTGGTATATGGAAATAAGCATCCTTGAGGTCTAAAGTTGCCATGTAGTCGTGTAGTTTTAGCAATGGCAATACTTATTGTAGTGTGACCATGTGGAAGTGGTCTGATTTGATGAAAGTGTTCACTACTCTGAGGTCTAGGATTGGTCTCAGCGTTTTGTCCTTCTTTGGTATCAGAAAGTACAGTGAGTAAACTCCTGTGTTTATTTGTGTGTTTGGCACTAATTCGATTGCATTCTTTTGCAATAGTGCCTGCACTTCTATCTCCAGGAGATTGGAATGGTGTGTTGTTAAATTTTGTGCTTTTGGTGGTATGTTTGGAGGGAATTGTAGAAATTCTATGCAATAACCATGTTGGATAATTGCTAGAACCCAAGTGTCTGTAGTGATTTCCTCCCATGCTTTGTAATAATGACCTATTCTTCCCCCCACTGGTGTTGTGTGGAGGGGGTGAGTGACATGTGAGTCATTGTTTAGTAGTAGGGGTTTTGGGGCTTTGAAATCTCCCTCTATTTCTAGGGAATTGCCCTCCTCTATATTGTCCCCGAAAACCTCCTCTATACTGTCCCTGGTAAGTGGACGGTGTTGCTTGTGAGGTGCTGGCTTGTGTGCTTTGACCCCGAAACCCCCCTCGAAAGGGCGTTTTACGGAATGTGCTGTAATTCCCTCTGCTCTGCGGGGAGTAGAGTGCGCCCATGGCTTTGGCAGTGTCCGTATCTTTTTTGAGTTTCTCAATCGCTGTGTCCACTTCTGGACCGAACAGTTCTTTTTCATTAAAAGGCATATTGAGAACTGCTTGTTGAATCTCTGGTTTAAATCCAGACGTTCGGAGCCATGCATGCCGTCTGATAGTTACAGATGTATTAATTGTCCGTGCAGCTGTATCTGCAGCGTCCATGGAGGAACGTATCTGGTTGTTGGAGATGGTCTGTCCCTCCTCAACCACTTGTTTCGCCCTATTTTGGAAGTCCTTGGGCAGATGTTCAATGAGATGTTGCATCTCGTCCCAGTGGGCTCTGTTATAGCGCGCAAGTAGTGCCTGGGAGTTCGCGATGCGCCACTGGTTTGCAGCTTGTGCTGCGACTCTTTTACCAGCTGCATCGAACTTGCGGCTTTGTTTATCTGGGGGTGGTGCATCTCCAGATGTGTGAGAGTTGGCCCTTTTCCTAGCTGCTCCTACAACAACAGAGTCTGGTGGCAGCTGTGTAGTGATGAAAACCGGGTCCGTAGGAGGCGGCTTATACTTCTTTTCCACCCTTGGTGTGATTGCCCTACTTTTGACCGGCTCCTTAAATATGTCTTTTGCGTGCCGGAGCATACCAGGGAGCATAGGCAGGCTTTGGTAGGAGCTGTGGGTGGAGGAGAGTGTGTTGAACAAGAAATCATCCTCGACCTGTTCTGAGTGGAGGCTTACGTTATGAAATTGTGCTGCTCTAGCCACCACCTGAGAGTACGCGGTGCTGTCTTCTGGTGGAGATGGCTTTGTAGGGTAGGCCTCCGGGCTGTTATCTGACACTGGGGCGTCGTATAGGTCCCATGCGTCCTGATCTTGGTCACCCTGGCTCATGGTGGTGTGAGCTGGGGAGTGAGATGGAGTTTGTGCTGGTGAAACGTTAATCACGGGCGGAGGAGAGGGTGGTGGTGTAATTCTTTTAACCACTTTTGGTTGTGGTGCTTGTTCCGTCTGGAACTCCAACCTTCTCTTTCTCCTAATGGGGGGAAGGGTGCTTATTTTTCCTGTCCCCTGCTGAATGAAGATACGCTTTTGCGTATGGTCCACATCAGTTGCTTGTAGCTCTTCCTCAAACCTATGCTTTTGCATTTGGGAGGTTAGCGAGTGCTCTTCTGTATAAGAGCCTGAAGCTGGGTCGCTTGCAGTTTGTTTCGGCGTTGAAACTTTGTCTGCGTGTTTTTTCGGCTCCGAGGTGACTTTTTTCCTTTTCGGGGCCGAAACCTCTCGGCGTCGATCTGTTTCGGTGCCGCTGTCTCGGCGTCGAGCCGTGTCCACACCGGCATCTCGGTGTCGAGGCTTGTCTCCAGCACTTTCTCGGTCCCGAGAAGGCTGCGTGCCGGTGTCTCGACCGGAGTCGGACGATCTCGGCACTGTTTTGGCCTTTTTCGGTGCCGACGGTCGGTCACCGAATTTATGGGTCGAGCCATGGCCTGGTGGCAGTGGCGTCCCCTGGGCCTTGTAAATGTTTCTCTGTGTGGTTTTCGACGTCTTACTCACGGTTTGTGTATCGTCGAATCCTTCGGAGTCTGAGTCTTGGATCGAGAAGGTACCTTCTTCTTCCTGTTCCTCGAACTCCCGTTGGGCTGTCGGTGCGGACGCCATTTGAAGTCTTCTGGCTCGACGGTCTCGGAGTGTTTTTCGGGACCGGAACGCACGACAGGCCTCGCAGGTGTCTTCGCTGTGCTCAGGTGACAGGCACAGGTTGCAGACCAAGTGTTGGTCTGTGTAGGGGTATTTATTGTGGCATTTGGGGCAGAAACGAAACGGGGTCCGTTCCATCGGCGTTCTTCAGCACGCGGTCGGGCCGACCAGGCCCCGACGGAGGATCGAAAAACTACCCCGAAGGGCACCGGAGCTCTTCGATCTTCGATGCGGTGTGGAATCTAAGTACGCCGATCCCGAACGCAACAATACCGACGAAAATCTTCCGAAATTAGCTAATTTTCCGTTCCGAAACTCGGAGCGACAGGAACACGTCCGAACCCGATGGCGGAAAAAAAACAATCGAAGATGGAGTCGACGCCCATGCGCAATGGAGACAAAAGGAGGAGTCACTCGGTCCCGTGACTCGAAAGACTTCTTCGAAGAAAAACAACTTGTAACACTCCGGCCCAACACCAGATGGCGAGCTATTGCAGAACATGCGTATCTACAGCGACAGATGCCATCGAACCTTTGGTTACTCACAGTCTCGGAGTCGCCGGGGGGTCCTCCCTGTAGCGTTGTTTCTCCATCAGTCGAGTCGGGGTCGCCGGGTGCAGTGTTGCAAGTCTCACGCTTCTTGCGGGGATTGCAGGGGTCTTTAAATCTGCTCCTCTGGAAACAAAGTTGCAGTCTTTGTTGAACAGGGCCGCTGTTCTCGGGAGTTTCTTGGTCTTTTGGAAGCAGGGCAGTCCTCTGAGGATTCAGAGGTCGCTGGTCCTGGGGAAAGCGTCGCTGGAGCAGTTTTCTTCTGGAGGAGGGAGACAGGCCGGTAGGGCTGGGGCCAAAGCAGTTGGTGTCTCCGTCTTCTCTGCAGGGGTTTTTCAGCTCAGCAGTCTTCTTCGTAAGTTGCAGGAATCTGATTTCCTAGGTTCATGGGAGCCCCTAAATACAGAATTTAGGGGTGTGTTTAGGTCAGGGAGGGCAGTAGCCAATGGCTACTAGCCCTGAGGGTGGCTACACCCTCTTTGTGCCTCCTCCCAAGGGGAGGGGGTCACATTCCTATCCCTATTGGGGGGATCCTCCATCTGCAAGATGGAGGATTCCTAAAAGTCAGAGTCACTTCAGCTCAGGCTGCCTTAGGGGCTGTCCTGACTGGCCAGTGACTCCTCCTTGTTTTTCTCATTATCTCCTCCGGCCTTGCCGCCAAACGTGGGGCCGTGGCCGGAGGGGGCGGGCAACTCCACTAGCTGGAATGCCCTGTGGTGCTGGAACAAAGGGGGTGAGCCTTTGAGGCTCACCGCCAGGTGTTCCAGCTCCTGCAAGGGGGAGGTGATAAGCATCTCCACCCAGTGCAGGCTTTGTTACTAGCCACAGAGTGACAAAGGCACTCTCCCCATGTGGCCAGCAACATGTCTCGAGTGTGGGAGGCTGCTAAAACCAGTCAGCCTACACAGGTAGTTGGTTAAGGTTTCAGGGGGGACCTCTAAGGTGCCCTCTGGGGTGTATTTCACAATAAAATGTACACTGGCATCAGTGTGCATTTATTGTGCTGGCAAGTTTGATACCAAACTTCCCAGTTTTCAGTGTAGCCATTATGGTGCTGTGGAGTTCGTGCTTGACAGACTCCCAGACCATATACTCTTATGGCTACCCTGCACTTACAATGTCTAAGGTTTGGCTTAGACACTGTAGGGGCACAGTACTCATGCACTGGTGCCCTCACCCCTGGTATAGTGCACCCTGCCTTAGGGCTGTAAGGCCTGCTAGAGGGGTGACTTATCCATGCCATAAGCAGTGTGAGGTTGGCATGGCACCCTGAGGGGAGTGCCATGTCGACTTACTCGTTTTGTCCTCACCAGGACACACAAGCTGGCAAGCAGTGTCTCTGTGCTGAGTGAGGGATCCCCAGGGTGGCATAAGATATGCTGCAGCCCTTAGAGATCTTCCCTGGCATCAGGGCCCTTGGTACCAGGGGTACCAGTTACAAGGGACTTACCTGGATGCCAGGGTGTGCCAATTGTGTAAACAAAAGTACAGGTTAGGGAAAACACTGGTGCTGGGGCTTGGTTAGCAGGCCTCAGCACACTTTCAAATCAAAACCTATCAGCAAAGGCAAAAAGTCAGGGGGTAACCATGCCAAGGAGGCATTTCCTTACACCAGGTGTTAGAGTTCCTGCAGGGGGAGGTGTAAAGCACCTCCACCCAGTACAGGCTTTGTTCCTGGCCACAGAGTGACAAAGGCACTCTCCCCATGTGGCCAGCAACATGTCTGGTGTGTGGCAGGCTGGCATAAACTAGTCAGCTTACACTGGAAGTACGGTATGTTTTCAGGGGGCATCTCTAAGATGCCCTCTGGGTGTATTTTACAATACATTGCACACTGGCATCAGTGTGCATTTGTTGTGCTGAGAAGTTTGATACCAAACTTCCCAGTACAGCCATTATGGAACTGTGGAGTTCGTGTTTGACAAACTCCCAGACCATATACTCTTACGGCTACCCTGCACTTACAATGTCTAAAGTTTTGCTTAGACACTGTAGGGGCATAGTGCTCATGCACATATGTGCTCACCTGTGGTATAGTGCACCCTGCCTTAGGGCTGTAAGGCCTGCTAGAGGGGTGACTTATCTATGCCACAGGCAGTGTGAGGTTGGCATGGCACTCTGAGGGGAGTGCCATGTGGACTTAGTCATTTTCTCCTCATCAGCACACAAGCTGTGAGGCAGTGTGCATGTGCTGAGTGAGGGGTCCCCAGGGTGGCATAAGATGCTGCAGCCCTTAGAGAACTTCCCTGGCATCAGGGCCCTTGGTACCAGTTACAAGGGACTTACCCGAGTGCCAGGGTTGCGCCAATTTGTGGAGACAAAGGTACAGTTTAGGGAAAGAACACTGGTGCTGGGGCCTGGTTAGCAGGGTCCCAGCACACTTTCAAATCATAACTTAGCATCAGCAAAGGAAAAACGTCAGGGGGTAACCATTCCAAGGAGGCATTTCCTTACATGGGGTCAAAGTTCAAAATCATTCCTAGTGCATATCTTGGGCCCTGTTGACCAATTATGACACTCTTGGCCTTATTTGGCTCCTGGGTTCAAGCCCTAGCCACCTAGAGCAGTTTCAGTTAGCATCAAAAAGGGCACAGAGTGGAAAGCTGTTTGCACTGGCTTCCAGCACCAGCTTTCCTCTTCCCCTGGCTAGTGGTGTTCCTCTCCTCCTGCCAAGAGCAAAGAAGTCCAGGTTTTCCCAAAGATGGTCCTCCATGAGTGTAAGGGGACAGCCTCACACGCCCTGTTAGACCCACTAGTCCTGGGGTTAGCTACGGTCAGAGTCCTTAGTCCATTAGTTGGCTTGCCCCTCCAGCTGTCCGTGGTGCAGCCACTGTCCAAGACGGAGGGTCTAGCTCTCCCTCCCTCCCTGTTCAGGAATTTTTAAACCCCTGACCAGTTCAAGTATGCCTCATCACACCAACACCCCTCCAACCCTCCTGCACACCAGTCTGGAATAATCCACTATGGTGCTGTTGAATTGTCTATGTGGACAGCTCCTCTGAGGGCCTCTGCTCCACCTCAGCTGACATCACTGCTAGGATTTTCCCACCAAAACTACAAAGGTGAGACCCTCCTGTGCTGGCTCCAATTATCTGGGCTTTCTCTTTTGTCAAGTGGGCCTGGACAGTCCCAAAACTGGTGCAGTTTGATTACCAAAAGCACATTTTTCTTCCCACCCCTTCCTCAGGGGCTGAATGACGCATTCATAATTGCCATTTTGTGCGGGGAAGCCTCTGTTCCCTCTGCTAGGAAGCATAGTAATTAACTTGGCCCAGCCGGTTGACAAGTCCTGGAACACGATTAAGCTGATCCAGGGAAACTGATAAATCTGAATGACCCATGAGATATACATCTGTTTTTGGGAACTGCATATTCAAACTTAGTATGCATGTTAAACCTCAGTTTGACACCTCATTGGACTGGGTAGGTATAAGTGGAGCCAAAACGTACTTTAAGGCAGATTTCACCTTTGTACAATATTTGGAGGCACTGCACATGATCCAGTAAACTCTGACCCATCTTTGAGTGCCCACTAATAGGACTACAATACTGCAACAGGTTATCCGTGTGCAATTACCAGTCTGCATACAGTAGTCTCACATAAGAACCACATGTGCACACATGTAACCAGCTCCATGACCCTTACTGTAGTTGCAAACCAAAAGCCTTCTCAAAGAAGTCATATTGCGGACTGGGTAAACAGTCCAATTAACATAGGTTTACCTTAGGTAAGACTCAAGATAAACAATAAAGGTGTACAAATCAGGCGATCAAAAAGCGAAAGATTTCAGGTGGACTAAATGGGCAGGACCCATTTGCTCCAATTGTAATACACCCTTTTCCCTTGAATAACCACATTTTCAGCCCAAGCAAAGTGTGGGTCAGTGAAAGGCACCTGTCTGTAGCATTCTCTTTGGGCCTTACAGCCCGTAAGAGCGCCTAATGTCAGGACTCCTCTCCCCCATAACTTTACAGGGGCCCAGTTGTAGTCTATTGCCTTCATTTCCCTTTTCGGTCAAATCAGTTGGCATGCTCAGCAAAACACTGAAGGACATCTGCTCCATTGCTTCTGGGCAGACTCCATGTAGCAATTTTCCTGAGGCTACACAACTCCACTGTGGTGTGTGAGAGAGAGAGATGGGGCTAAAACCTGTGTGGTTTCTATATGGTAATCAATTGAATTTAGATTAATAAAGACATGGGTGCTTTTCAAATGTTATAAGACCTTAAGAGTCAAAGATTGTACACTGCCTGAAAATATATCCCTAGAAATCCATCATAGTTTCACTGACTGCCACTTCTTTCACAGGGTGCTGCTGCAAGTTTTAAGCATGCTCTGGCCACCATGCACCAAATATCAAAAATAATTTGGAACCACAACCAATACGTTCGCTCATACAAGTACTGAAATAATTGGTACCTTCCTAATCCTTAACTTAAATACTACTTTGAAGCCTAGACAAGGTGAGAAAGCTTTAGAGAAAAAAAAAGTAATAGGCAAAACACCTACTGTGCTACCTATATCCCCTTACCTTACAGATTCCTTTGACAATGTCAGACATTCGGCTCTCAAGGACTGGCTCCCCTGGGGGACTTGCCACACTGCCAGGCAAAGGAGGAAAACTGGATGCCAGCAAGTCAAACTTTGGTGTCTGAACCTTCACTTCCACAGGAGGTGCCGGTCGCTGCAGTAAAAAGAACAAACATGAGTCAGAACTTCCTAACACCCTGTTTCGTTTCAGTTAGCACCAGACTAATGTGACCAACAGACATTTTTTTTAATAACTAAAAAAAGGCCAACATATCTACTTGTGTTACTACAAACACATGTATTTAAGTTTAGTAGACAAGAGCAAACAGTGCTGACTCATTTTCTGCTTGAAGTTGGTGAATGATGACCAGGTCAGCTTGATCCCATTAGCTAAGGAAATATATACATATGGAAAATGTTGCTTACACAGTAGACATCTGTTTGTGGTATGTAGTGCTGTGGATTCACATGCTTTGCATACGTCCACCAACTAGTGTTGGGCTTGGAGTGTTACAAATCGTTTTTCTTCAAAGAAGGTTTTCAAGTCACGGGATCAAGTGACTCCTCCCTCTTTGTAATACTACGCATGGGCATAGAGTCCTTTGTTAGACTGTTTTCCAGCGGGCAGATAAAGTAAATAGTGTATAAATGTATATGTAGATATATAGTAAAGAAATGAGATGTCCATGCAATGTATGGAAAATGTCACTTACCCAGTGTACATCTGTTCGTGGCATTAGTCGCTGCAGATTCACATGCTGTGCACATGCCGCCATCTGGTGTTGGGCTCGGAGTGTTACAAGTTGTTTTTCTTCGAAGAAGTCTTTTTTCGAGTCACGAGACCGAGGGACTCCTCCCATTTCGACTCCATTGCACATGGGTGTCGACTCCATCTTAGATTGTTTTCCCCACAGAGGGTGAGGTAGGAGTTGTGAATGCTAGTAATAGTGCCCATGCAATGGAGTGAATATGTATGTACATAATGAAGTTTAAAGTAATATATTTACAAATGTTCAAGATCAACTTCTAAACGGCTACAGGCTCCCAGGGAGGCGGGTGGGCGCATGTGAATCTTTTCCACTTATTTGCATAGCAGTGTTTAGTGGTAGGTTTCCTAGCTTGTCTTATGACCTCCGTACATTCTTGTGTGAGGTCTAAGTGTCCGAATTCTAGGATTTCAGGAGCCAAATTGCTATATTCAGCGATGCTGGATTTGGATGTCTGATCTGTTGTTTGTGTTGTGTTAACAGATCTGGTCTGTTTGGTAGTTTGACATGAGGAACTACTGAGAGGTCTAGTAGTGTTGTGTACCAAGGTTGTCTTGCCCATGTCGGTGCTATTAGTATGAGTTTGAGTTTGTTTTGACTCAATTTGTTTACTAGATATGGAAGGAGTGGGAGAGGGGGAAAAGCGTAAGCAAATATCCCTGACCAGCTCATCCATAACGCATTGCCCTGAGACTGATCTTGTGGGTACCTGGATGTGAAGTTTTGGCATTTTGAGTTTTCTTTTGTTGCAAATAGATCTATTTGTGGTGTTCCCCACATTTGGAAGTAAGTGTTTAGTATTTGGGGGTGAATCTCCCATTCGTGGATCTGTTGGTGATCCCGAGAGAGATTGTCTGCTAACTGGTTCTGAATTCCTGGAATAAATTGTGCTATTAGGCGAATGTGGTTGTGAATCACCCAATGCCATACTTTCCGTGTTAGGAGACAACTGTGTCAAGTGTGTGCCTCCCTGTTTGTTTAGGTAATACATTGTTGTCATGTTGTCTGTTTTGACAAGAATGTGTTTGTGTCTTATTATGTGTTGAAATGCTTTGAGCGCTAGAAATACCGCTAACAGTTCCAAGTGATTTATGTGAAACTGTTTTTGCTGTATGTCCCATTGTCCTTGGATGCTGTGTTGATTGAGGTGTGCTCCCCACCCTATCATGGAAGCATCTGTTATTACGTATTGTGGCACTGGGTCTTGGAAAGGCCGCCCTTGGTTTAAATTTATACTGTTCCACCATTGAAGCGAGATGTATGTTTGGCGGTCTATCATCACCAGATCTAGAAGCTGACCCTGGGCTTGTGACCATTGTGATGCTAGGCACTGTTGTAAGGGCCGCATGTGCAACCTTGCGTTTGGGACAATGGCTATGCATGAAGACATCATGCCTAGTAGTTTCATCACCAGTTTGACTTGTATCTTTTGATTTGGATTCATGGTCTGTATCACATTGTGAAATGTGTGAACTCTTTGTGGACTTGGAGTGGCAATCCCTTTTGCTGTGTTGATTGTTGCTCCTAAGTATTGCTGTGTTTGACACGGCAGAAGGTGTGACTGTAGTTGATTGAGAAACCTAGTTTGTGGAGGATTTCTATGACATTTTGTGTGTTGTGAACACCGTCTTAGCGTGTTGGTTTTGATTAACCAATCGTCTAGGTACGGGAACACATGTATTTGCTGCCTTCTGATATGTGCAGCTACTACTGCTAGGCATTTTGTAAAAACTCTTGGTGCAGTTGTTATTCCGAATGGCAACACTTTGAATTGGTAATGTATCCCTTGGAATACAAACCTTAGGTACTTTCTGTGTGAAGGATGTATTGGTATATGGAAATATGCATCCTTTAGGTCTAGTGTTGTCATGTAGTCTTGTTGTTTGAGCAGTGGGATTACGTCTTGTAATGTAACCATGTAAAAGTGATCTGATTTGATGTAGGTATTTAATGTTCTGAGATCTAGTATAGGTCTCAGACTCTTGTCTTTTTTGGGTATCAGAAAGTAAACTCCTGTGTTTATTTGTTGTTTTGGTACTATTGCTTCTTTTTGTAGCAATGCCTGAACTTCTAGTCCTAGAAGATTTATATGTTTTGACATTGTGTGTTTTCGGTGGGATGTTTGGAGGGAATTTGAGAAATTCTATGCAATAACCATGCTGGATAATTGCTAAGACCCAAGTGTCTGTTATTTCCTCCCAATGTTTGTAAAACTAGGTTAGTCTCTCCCCCCCCCCCCCCCCACAGGTGTTGTGTTGGGGATTTGTGACCTTGAAGTCACTACTTGTTTGGAGGAGTTTTGAGACTTTGGAACTTTCCTCTATTCCTTTGAAATTGTCCCCCTCTATATTGTCCCCGAAAACCTCCCCGCTGATACTGGCTCTGGTAAGTGGGCTTTGTTTGTGAGGTTGTGGCTTCTGTGGTTTGCCCTCGAAACCCCCCTCGAAATTGTGTCTTTCGAAATGTGCCTCTGCTCTGTGGGTAGTAGAGTGCGCCCATGGCTTTGGCCGTGTCAGTGTCTTTCTTAAGTTTTTCGATCGCAGTGTCCACCTCCGGCCCAAACAACTGCTGTCCATTGAATGGCATATTCAGCACAGCTTGCTGTATCTCTGGTTTAAATCCTGATGTACGCAGCCATGCATGTCTCATTGTTACTGCTGTGTTGACAGTTCTAGCAGCTGTGTCTGCAGCATCCATTGCTGACCGTATCTGATTATTCAAGATACCCGGTCCTCCTACTACTTGCTGCGCTCTTTTTTTGGAACTCCTTGGGTAAATGTTCAATAAGGTGTTGCATCTCATCCCAATGGGCCCTATCATATCTGGCTAGCAAAGCTTGCGAATTTGCAATACGCCACTGGTTTGCTGCCTGTGCCGCCACCCTTTTGCCTGCAGCATCGAATTTTCGACTTTCTTTCTCTGGAGGTGGTGCATCTCCTGAAGTATGAGAGTTGGCTCTTTTGCGCGCTGCTCCCACTACAACAGAGTCTGGTGTTAGCTGTTGTGTAATGTACACTGGGTCTGTTGGTGGCGGTTTATATTTATCTACTCTTGGAGTAACGGCTCTCCCTTTAACAGGCTCCTCAAACACTTGTTTGGAGTGTTTTAGCATTCCGGGTAGCATAGGAAGACTCCGATATTGGCTGTGTGTGGACGACAGTGTATTAAAAAGAATCGGTGCCGACCCGTTTCGGTGCCGCTGCTGTCTCAGTGCCGAATCTTCTGAGTCACTATCTCGGGCCCGAGATTGCTGTGTGCCGGTATCTCGACCGGAGTCGGATGACTTCGACACCAGCTCGCCTTTTTTCGGTGCCGATGAACGGTCACCTACTTTTCGGATTAAGCCATGGCCTGTTGGCAGTGGCGTGCCCTTTGCAGTCTTCTTGTTCTTCGGTCCCTGAGTGTTTTCCTGGACCGAAACGCTCGACAGGCCTCACAAGTATCCTCCTTGTGTTCTGGTGACAAACACAAGTTACAGACCAGATGTTGATCTGTATATGGATACTTGCTATGGCATTTTGGACAGAAGCGGAATGGGGTCCGTTCCATCAGCCTCGAAGAGACACGTGGCCGGGCCGACCAGGCCCGGACGGGGATGGAAGAAAACCCCGAAGGGCCACCGGAGCTCTTCTTAATTCAGTGTCGATCTGTTGTAACTAACCCGATACCGAACGCAAACAATACAGACGATTTTTCCGAGATTCTAACTAACTTTCCGACCCGAAACACGGAGCGAAAAGGAACACGTCCGAACCCGATGGCGGAAAAAAAACAATCTAAGATGGAGTCGACGCCCATGCGCAATGGAGTCGAAATGGGAGGAGTCCCTCGGTCTCGTGACTCGAAAAAAGACTTCTTCGAAGAAAAACAACTTGTAACACTCCGAGCCCAACACCAGATGGCGGGATGTGCACAGCATGTGTATCTGCAGCTACACATGCCATCGAACACACATATTTGCAATATATTGTACTACAACAGCTACAGGCTCCCAGAGAGGAGGGAGGGCATATGTGAATCTACAGCACAACATGCCACAAACAGATGTCTTCTGGGTGAGTAACATTTTGCATTTGATGGCTTGTGTAGCTGTAGCTGTAGATACACATGCTCTGCCTAGACTGTAAATCAGTCCCATTCAAAGTAAGCAGTGGTTAGCCTGTTGGAGTAGCTTAAAATAATGTTCCAAGTACTGCCTGATGGAGAGATAAAGCAACACAGTAGTGTTTAGTAAATGTGTGTGGGATAGACAATGTGGCAGCTTTACATACATCTGCCATTGGTATGTTCCCTAAGAATGCCATTGAAGCTCCTTTTTTCCTAGTGGAATGGGCTTTAGGAGTTACTGGAAACTGTCTTTTAGCTTTAAGATAGCAAGTTTGAATACACTTTATGATTCATCTGGCTAATCCATTTTTGGAAATAGGATTATCTTTGAGGTTCTGAAAATGCCACAGTTGTTTAGGTTTCCTAAAATCTTTTGTTCTGGTTAAATAGTACATGAGAGCTCTTTTAACATCAAGGGTGTGTAGAGCTCTTTTAGCAACTGAATCTGGCTGTGGAAAGTCTGGCAATTCCACTGACCGACTGATAAAAAGGTGAAACTACCTTTGGTAGGAATTTTGGATTTGTCTAAGAACTAATTTGTCTTTATGGTTTTGAAAGAAAGGATCTTCTAGATTGAACGCTTGAATTTCGCTAACTTCTTAAAGTAGTGATTGCTACTAAGAAAGCAACCTTCCATGATAGAAACTGCAGAGTACAAAAATGCATGGGTTCAGATGATTGCCCCAGAAGTCTTGCGAGTGTGATGTAAAGATTCCACACAGGAGCAGGAGGAATTCTAGGTGGAATGACTCTTAAGACCCTCCATAAAGGCTTTTAGAACAGGAATCCTATATAGGGAAATTATTTTGTCTGTTTTGTAGGTAAGCAGCTATAGCTGATAAATGAAGCCTAATAGATGAATATGCCAAATTTATGTTTTCTAAGTGCAACAGATAGCAGAAGATATCCTGTGCTGAAGCCTTAAGTGGATCAATATATTTGGGTTAAAAATAGACAAAACATGTCCCTTTAGCAGAGTAACATTGTCTAGTTTTGGGTTTGCGTGCTTCCGTTAGAAAATCCATACATCCAGATAGAAGTTGTAGAATATCAAACCGACTTCAGGAGCCAAATCGCCAGGTTGAATGTGCTGGGATTTGAGAACCTGATTTGGCCTCTCCTTTGAGTCAACAAATCTGGTCTGTTTGGCACCTTGTGATGTGGTACTGTAGACCGGTCCAATAGTGTTGTGCACCAATTTTGACGTGCCCATGTGGGAGCTATGAGTATTGTAAAGAAATGGCTCCCTGTTGCAGTTACCCCCCACTTTTTGCCTGATGCTGACTTGACTGAGAAGTGTGCTGGGACCCTGCTAACCAGGCCCCAGCACCAGTGTTCCTTCACCTAAAATGTACCATTGTATCCACAATTGGCACACCCTGGCATTCAGATAAGTCCCTTGTAACTGGTACTTCTAGTACCAAGGGCCCTGATGCCAAGGAAGGTCTCTAAGGGCTGCAGCATGTCTTATGCCACCCTGGAGACCTCTCACTCAGCACAGACACACTGCTTGCCAGCTTGTGTGTGCTAGTGAGGACAAAACGAGTAAGTCGACATGGCACTCCCCTCAGGGTGCCATTTCACTGGAGGAGTGACCCCCAGGAGTCCCTCTCCCTTGATCAAGTGGAGGTTTCCCCGAGGAACCCCCCCCTTGCCTGCCTGCAGCGCTGAAGAGATCCCGAGATCTCTCATAGACTAACATTGCGAACCCGACGCTTGTTTCTACACTGCACCCGGCCGCCCCCGCGCCTCTGAGGGTGAAATTTCTGTGTGGGCTTGTGTCCCCCCCGGTGCCCTACAAAACCCCCCTGGTCTGCCCTCCGAAGACGCGGGTACTTACCTGCAAGCAGACCGGAATTTAGTGGGACACAGAGGACAGAACCTAAACAGTTCGTTCCATCAGCCTGACACTGAAGTAGGCCCTAAAAGGGAGAAAATTCAACTCCCACAGTCTAAATCGGATCGACTATAGATGGAAAACACATTTGAAACAAAACAGACGGTATTCTAGAAAGGTAGAATAAGTTCAGAAGTACCAAACAGAGATCCACCGGAGTGAGTACACATGTACGAACTCAAGAGTGGAAAGAAAACAATCTAACAAAGGACTAGATGCCAATGCGCAGTATTACAGAGAGAAGTCGGCACTCGATCCTAGGAATCAAAACCTTCTTCGAAGAAAAACTTGTAAAACTCTGAGCCCAACACTAGGTGGGGGCCTTTTACAGAGCATGTCTATCTACACCACACACATCCACACATCCACACACACACCCCTCTCTCTCTCCACACACCCCCCCTCTCCACACCCCCCCCTCTCCACACGCACCCCCCCCTCCACCCACACCCCCACCCCTCTTCCACCCACACACACCCCCACCCCTCTTCCACCCACACCCACCCCCACCCCTACCCCTCTTCCACCCACACCCACCCACCCCCACCCACCCCTCTTCACCCCCACACACACACACACACCCACCCCTCTCCACCCCCACACACACACACACACACACCCACCCCTCTCCACCCCCACACACACACACACACACCCACCCCTCTCCACCCCACACCCACACACCACCCCTCTCCACCCCCACACCCACCCCTCTTCACCCACACACACACACACACACCCACCCACCCCTCTCCACCCCCCCCACACACACACACACACCCCCCACCCCCACCCCTCTCCACCCCCACACACACACCCCTCTCCACCCCCCCACACACACCCCCACCCACCCCTCTCCACCCCCACACACACACCCACCCCTCTCCACCCCCACACACAACCCCCACCCACCCCTCTCCACCCCCACACACACACCCACCCCTCTCCACCCCCACACACACACACACCCACCCCTCTCCACCCCCACACCCACACCCCTCTCCACCCCCACACCACACCCCTCTCCACCCCCACACACACACACACACCCCACCCCCACACCCACCCCACCCCCACACACAACCCACCCACCCCTCTCCACCCCCACACACACACACACCCCCACACACACACCCACCCCTCTCCACCCCCACACACACACACACACCCCTCTCCACCCCCACACACCCACCCCTCTCCACCCCCACACACACACCCACACCCACCCCTCTCCACCCCCACACACCCACCCACCCCTCTCCACCCCCACACCCCTCTCCACCCCCACACACCCACCCACCCCTCTCCACCCACCCACCCCTCTCCACCCCCACACCCCTCTCCACCCCCACACCCCTCTCCACCCCCACACCCTCTCCACCCCACACACCCCCACCCCTCTCCACCCCCACACACACCCACCCCTCTCCACCCCCACACACACACACACCCACCCCTCTCCACCCCCACACACACACACACCCACCCCTCTCCACCCCCACACACACACACACCCACCCCTCTCCACCCCCACACACACACACACCCACCCCTCTCCACCCCCACACACACACACACCCACCCCTCTCCACCCCCACACACACACACACCCACCCCTCTCCACCCCCACACACACACACACCCACCCCTCTCCACCCCCACACACACACACACCCACCCCTCTCCACCCCCACACACACACACACCCACCCCTCTCCACCCCCACACACACACACACCCACCCCTCTCCACCCCCACACACACACACACCCACCCCTCTCCACCCCCACACACACACACACCCACCCCTCTCCACCCCCACACACACACACACCCACCCCTCTCCACCCCCACACACACCCACCCCTCTCCACCCCCACACACACACACCCACCCCTCTCCACCCCCACACGACACACACCCACCCCTCTCCACCCCCACACACACACACCCACCCCTCTCCACCCCCACACACACACACCCACCCCTCTCCACCCCCACACACACACACCCACCCCTCTCCACCCCCACACACACACCCACCCCTCTCCACCCCCACACACACACACCCACCCCTCTCCACCCCCACACACACACACCCACCCCTCTCCACCCCCACACACACACACCCACCCCTCTCCACCCCCACACACACACACCCACCCCTCTCCACCCCCACACACACACACCCACCCCTCTCCACCCCCACACACACACACACCCACCCCTCTCCACCCCCACACACACACACCCACCCCTCTCCACCCCCACACACACACCCCTCTCCACCCCCACACACCCACCCACCCCTCTCCACCCCCACACACCCACCCCTCTCCACCCCCACACCCCTCTCCACCCCTCTCCACCCCCACACACACACCCCCCCCCTCCACACACACACCCCCCCTCCACACCCCCCTCTCCACATACCCCCCCTCTCCACTCCACACACACACACCCCCCCCTCCTCCACTCCACACACACCCCCCCCTCCTCCACTCCACACACACCCCCCCCTCCTCCACTCCACACACACCCCCCCCTCCTCCACTCCACACACACCCCCCCCCCCCTCCACTCCACACACACCCCCCCCTCCTCCACTCCACACACACCCCCCCTCCTCCACTCCACACACACCCCCCTCCTCCACTCCACACACACCCCCCCTCCTCCACTCCACACACACCCCCCCCTCCACTCCACACACACCCCCCCCTCCACTCCACACACACCCCCCCCTCCACTCCACACACACCCCCCCCTCCACTCCACACACACCCCCCCCTCCACTCCACACACACCCCCCCTCCTCCACTCCACACACCCCCCCCTCCACACACACACCCCCCTCCACACACACCCCCCCCTCCACACACACCCCCCCCTCCACACACACCCCCCTCTCCACACACACACACACACACCCCCCTCTCCACACACACACACCCCCCTCTCCACACACACACACCCCCCCCTCTCCACACACACACACACCCCCCCTCTCCACACACACACACACACACACCCCTCTCCACACACACACACACACACCCCCCTCTCCACACACACACCCCTCTCCACACACACCCCCCTCTCCACACACACCCCCCTCTCCACACACACCCCCCTCTCCACACACACCCCCCTCTCCACACACACCCCCCTCTCCACACACACACACACCCTCCCTCTCCACACACACACACCCCCCTCTCCACACACCCCCCTCTCCACACACACACACACACCCTCTCCACACACACACACCCACCCCCCCCTCTCCACACACACACCCCCCTCTCCACACACCCCCCCCTCTCCACACACCCCCCCCCTCTCCACACCCCCCCCCCTCTCCACACACCCCCCCTCTCCACACACCCCCCCCTCTCCACACACCCCCCCCTCTCCACACACCCCCCCCCTCTCCACACACCCCCCCCCTCTCCACACCCCCCCCTCTCCACACACCCATACCCATCTCCCCACACACACACACACCCCTCTCCACACACACACCCCTCTCCCCACACCCATACCCCTCTCCCCACACCCCTCCCCCTCTCCCCACACACCCCTCTCCCCACACACCCATACCCCTCTCCCCACACACAACCCCCCTCCCCACACACAACCCCCCTCCCCACACACAACCCCATACCCCTCTCCCCACACACACACCCATACCCCTCTCCCCACACACACCCATACCCCTCTCCCCACACACACACCCCTCCCCACACACACCCCTCTCCCCACACACACCCCTCTCCCCACACACACAAACACAGCCCTCTCCCCCCACACACACACACCCTCCCCACACAAACCCCCACACCCCTCTCCCCACACACACCCCTCTCCACACACACCCCCATACCCCTGTCCCCACACACACACCCCTCTCCACACACACACCCCTCCCCACACACCCCTCTCCCCACACACACACCCCTCTCCCCACACACACACACACACACCCCTCTCCCCACACACACACACACACCCCTATCCCCACACACACACACACCCCTCTCCCCACACACACACACACCCCTCTCCCCACACACACACACACACACACCCCTCTCCCCACACACACACACACCCCTCTCCCCCACACACACACACACACCCCTCTCCCCACACACACACACACCCCTCTCCCCACACACCCTAACCCTTCTCCACACACCCACCTATACCCCTTCTCCACACACCCACCTATACCCCTTCTCCACACACCCACCTATACCCCTTCTCCACACACACCCACCCATACCCCTTCTCCACACACACCCACCCATACCCCTTCTCCACACACACACACCCACCCATACCCCTTCTCCACACACCCACCCACACCCCTTCTCCACACACACACACACACCCCCACCCATACCCCTTCTCCACACACCCACACCCAACCATACCCCCTCTCCACACACACACACACACCCACCCATACCCCCTCTCCACACACACACACACCCACCCATACCCCTTCTCCACACACACACACCCATACCCCTTCTCCACACACACACACCCCTTCTCTCCACACACACACACCCATACCCCTTCTCTCCACACACACACCCACCCATACCCCCTCTCCACACACACCCACCCATACCCCCCTCTCCACACACACCCACCCCCCTCTCCACACACACACCCACACCCCCCTCTCCACACACACCCACCCATACCCCCCTCGCCACACACACCCACCCATACCCCCCTCTCCACACACACACACCCATACACCCCTCTCCACACACACACACCCATACCCCCCTCTCCACACACACCCACCCATATCCCCCCTCTCCACACACCCACCCATACCCCCCTCTCCACACACCCACACCCCCCTCTCCACACACACACCCACCCATACCCCCCTCTCCACACACACACCCACCCATACCCCCCTCTCCACACACACACCCACCCATACCCCCCTCTCCACACACACACCCACCCATACCCCCCTCTCCACACACACACCCACCCATACCCCCCTCTCCACACACACCCACCCATACCCCCCCTCTCCACACACACACCCACCCATACCCCCCCTCTCCACACACCCACACCCCTTCTCCACACACACCCACACACACCCACACCCCTTCTCCACACACACACACCCCCCCCACCCATACCCCTTCTCCACACACACACACACACACCCACCCATACCCCCTCTCCACACACACACACACCCACCCATACCCCTTCTCTCCACACACACACACCCACCCATACCCCTTCTCCACACACACACACACACCCCTTCTCTCCACACACACACCCCTTCTCTCCACACACACACACACCCACCCATACCCCTTCTCTCCACACACACACCCACCCATACCCCCTCTCCACACACACCCACCCATACCCCCCTCTCCACACACACCCACCCACCTCTCCACACACCCACACCCCCCTCTCCACACACACACCCACACCCCCCCTCTCCATACCCCCCCTCTCCACACACACCCACCCATACCCCCCTCTCCACACACACCCACCCATACCCCCCTCTCCACACACACCCACCCATACCCCCCTCTCCACACACACACCCACCCACCCATACCCCCCTCTCCACACACACCCACCCATACCCCCCTCTCCACACACACACCCACCCATACCCCCCCCTCTCCACACACACCCACACCCCTTCTCCACACACACCCACACACACCCACCCATACCCCTTCTCCACACACCCACCCATACCCCTTCTCCACACCCACCCACCCATACCCCTTCTCCACACCCACCCACCCATACCCCTTCTCCACACCCACCCACCCATACCCCTTCTCCACACCCACCCACCCATACCCCTTCTCCACACACACACACACCCACCCATACCCCTTCCACACACACACACCCACCCATACCCCTTCCACACACACACACCCCCACCCATACCCCTTCTCCACACACACACCCCCACCCATACCCCTTCTCCACACACACACACACCCACCCATACCCCTTCTCCACACACACACACACCCACACCCCTTCTCCACACACACACACACACACACACACACACCCCCATACACCCACCCCCCCATACCCCCCTCTCCACACCCACCCATACCCCCCTCTCCACACACACCCACCCATACCCCCCTCTCCACACCCACCCACCCATACCCCCCTCTCCACACACCCACCCACCCATACCCCCCTCTCCACACACCCACCCACCCATACCCCCCTCTCCACACACCCACCCACCCATACCCCCCTCTCCACACACCCACCCACCCATACCCCCCTCTCCACACACCCACCCATACCCCCCTCTCCACACACACCCACCCATACCCCTCTCCACACACACCCACCCATACCCCCCCTCTCTCCACACACACCCACACCCCCCCTCTCTCCACACACACCCACACCCCCCTCTCCACACACACCCACCCAAACCCCCCTCTCCACACACACCCACCCAAACCCCCCTCTCCACACACACCCACACAAACCCCCTCTCCACACACACACCCACCCATACCCCCCTCCACACCCACCCACCCATACCCCCCCTCTCCACACACCCACCCATACCCCCCCCTCTCCACACACCCACCATACCCCCCCCTCTCCACACACCCACCCATACCCCCCCCTCTCCACACACCCACCCATACCCCCCCCTCTCCACACACCCACCCATACCCCCCCTCTCCACACACCCACCCATACCCCCCCCTCTCCACACACCCACCCATACCCCCCCTCTCCACACACCCACCCATACCCCCCCTCTCCACACACCCACCCATACCCCCCCTCTCCACACACCCACCCATACCCCCCCTCCACACACACCCACCCATACCCCCCCTCCACACACACCCACCCATACCCCCCCTCTCCACACACACCCACCCATACCCCCCCTCTCCACACACCCACCCATACCCCCCCTCTCCACACACACCCACCCATACCCCCCCCTCTCCACACACACCCACCCATACCCCCCCCTCTCCACACACACCCACCCATACCCCCCCTCTCCACACACACCCACCCATACCCCCCTCCCCACACACACCTACACCCCCTCCCCACACACACCTACACCCCCCTCTCCACACACACCCACACCCCCCTCTCCACACACACCCACCCACACCCCTTCTCCACACACCCACCTATACCCCTTCTCCACACAAACCCACCCATACCCCTTCTCCACACACACACACACCCACCCATACCCCTTCTCCACACACCCACCCACACCCCTTCTCCACACACACACCCACACCCATACCCCTTCTCCACACACACACCCACCCACCCATACCCCCTCTCCACACACACACACCCACCCACCCACCCATACCCCCTCTCCACACACACACACCCATACCCCTTCTCCACACACACACACCCACCCATACCCCTTCTCCACACACACACACCCCTTCTCTCCACACACACACACACCCACCCATACCCCTTCTCTCCACACACACACCCACCCATACCCCCTCTCCACACACACCCACCCATACCCCCCTCTCCACACACCCACCCACCCCCCCCTCTCCACACACCCACCCCCCTCTCCACACACACACACACCCACACCCCCCTCTCCACACACACACACCCATACCCCCCCTCTCCACACACACCCACCCATATCCCCCCTCTCCACACACACCCACCCATACCCCCTCTCCACACACACACACCCACCCATACCCCCCTCTCCACACACACACACCCACACCCACCCATACCCCCCTCTCCACACACACACACCCACACCCACCCATACCCCCCTCTCCACACACACACCCACACCCATACCCCCCTCTCCACACACACACACACACCCACCCATACCCCCCTCTCCACACACACACCCACACCCATACCCCCCTCTCCACACACACACACACACACACCCACCCATACCCCCCTCTCCACACACACACCCACCCATACCCCCCCTCTCCACACACACCCACACCCCTTCTCCACACACACCCACACACACCCACCCATACCCCTTCTCCACACACCCACCCATACCCCTTCTCCACACACACCCACCCATACCCCTTCTCCACACACACCCACCCATACCCCTTCTCCACACACACCCACCCATACCCCTTCTCCACACACACCCACCCATACCCCTTCTCCACACACACCCACCCATACCCCTTCTCCACACACACCCACCCATACCCCTTCTCCACACACACCCACCCATACCCCTTCTCCACACACACCCACCCATACCCCTTCTCCACACACACCCACCCATACCCCTTCTCCACACACACCCACCCATACCCCTTCTCCACACACACCCACCCATACCCCTTCTCCACACACACCCACCCATACCCCTTCTCCACACACACCCACACCCCTTCTCCACACACACCCACCCACACCCCTTCTCCACACCCACCCACACCCCTTCTCCACACCCACCCACCCATACCCCTTCTCCACACCCACCCACCCATACCCCTTCTCCACACCCACCCACACCCCTTCTCCACACCCACACCCATACCCCTTCCACACACACACACACACCCACACCCACCCCCCTTCTCCACACACACACACACCCCCATACACCCACCCCCCCATACCCCCCTCTCCACACCCACCCATACCCCCCTCTCCACACACACCCACCCATACCCCCCTCTCCACACACACCCACCCATACCCCCCTCTCCACACACACCCACCCATACCCCCCTCTCCACACACACCCACCCATACCCCCCTCTCCACACACACCCACCCATACCCCCCTCTCCACACACACCCACCCATACCCCCCTCTCCACACACACCCACCCATACCCCCCTCTCCACACACACCCACCCATACCCCCCTCTCCACACACACCCACCCACCCATACCCCCCTCTCCACACACCCACCCACACCCCCCTCTCCACACACCCACCCACACCCCCCTCTCCACACACCCACCCACACCCCCCTCTCCACACACACCCACCCACCCATACCCCCCTCTCCACACACACCCACCCACCCATACCCCCCTCTCCACACACACCCACCCACCCATACCCCCCTCTCCACACCCACCCACCCATACCCCCCTCTCCACACACACCCACCCATACCCCCCTCTCCACACACACCCACCCATACCCCCCTCTCCACACACACCCACCCATACCCCCCTCTCCACACACACCCACCCATACCCCCCTCTCCACACACACCCACCCATACCCCCCTCTCCACACACACCCACCCACACCCCCCTCTCCACACCCACCCACCCACACCCCCCTCTCCACACCCACCCACCCATACCCCCCTCTCCACACACACCCACCCACCCACACCCCCCTCTCCACACACACCCACCCACCCACACCCCCCTCTCCACACACACCCACCCACCCATACCCCCCTCTCCACACCCACCCACCCATACCCCTTCTCCACACCCACCCACCCATACCCCTTCTCCACACCCACCCACACCCCTTCTCCACACACACACCCACACCCACCCCCCTTCTCCACACACACACACACCCCCATACACCCACCCCCCCATACACCCACCCCCCATACCCCCACCCCCCCATACCCCCCTCTCCACACACACCCACCCATACCCCCCTCTCCACACACACCCACCCATACGCCCCTCTCCACACACACCCACCCATACCCCCCTCTCCACACACACCCACCCATACCCCCCTCTCCACACACACCCACCCATACCCCCCTCTCCACACACACCCACCCACACCCCCCTCTCCACACACACCCACCCACCCATACCCCCCTCTCCACACACACCCACCCATACCCCCCTCTCCACACACACCCACCCATACCCCCCTCTCCACACACACCCACCCATACCCCCCTCTCCACACACACCCACCCATACCCCCCTCTCCACACACACCCACCCATACCCCCCTCTCCACACACACCCACCCATACCCCCCTCTCCACACACACCCACCCATACCCCCCTCTCCACACACACCCACCCAAACCCCCCTCTCCACACACACCCACCCAAACCCCCCTCTCCACACACACCCACCCAAACCCCCCTCTCCACACCCACCCACCCAAACCCCCCTCCACACCCACCCACCCATACCCCCCCCTCTCCACACACCCACCCACCCATACCCCCCCTCTCCACACACCCACCCACCCATACCCCCCCCTCTCCACACACCCACCCATACCCCCCCTCTCCACACACCCACCCATACCCCCCCCTCTCCACACACCCACCCATACCCCCCCCTCTCCACACACCCACCCATACCCCCCCCCTCTCCACACACCCACCCATACCCCCCCCTCTCCACACACCCACCCATACCCCCCCCTCTCCACACACCCACCCATACCCCCCCTCTCCACACACACCCACCCATACCCCCCCTCTCCACACACACCCACCCATACCCCCCTCTCCACACACACCCACCCATACCCCCCTCTCCACACACACCCACCCATACCCCCCTCTCCACACACACCCACCCACACCCCCCTCCCCACACACACCCACACCCCCCTCTCCACACACACACCCACACCCCCCTCTCCACACACACACCTCCCCCTCTCCACACACCCCCCCCCCTCTCCACACACACCCACCCACACCCCCCTCTCCACACACACCCACCCACACCCCCCTCTCCACACACACCCACACCCCTCCCCACACACACACCCATACCCCTC